>NC_059487.1:4612791-5249041 GCF_018139145.2 Gymnogyps californianus | reverse complement strand
GAAAGAGGGGCCTTTCCCAACATTTTCCTTTCTTGTTAATACCCTCCTACCTTCATTTAGTGCAAAACTGATGCCCAATCACTTGTTTCCCTCAATGTTAGTATCAGTATATAAAATATGTATATATGTATTATATATACATACATATATTTTACTGCAGCAGAGACGCAACAAGGAAAAGCATGAGGAGCCTAATGCAGGCACGTGTTTAGGAGGCAGCCAGCAAAAGGCTGAAGGAACAAGAGAGAAATCATCAGCTCATCAGCTCTATCAAAAGCCAAGGATGGGGACGGCAAATGTTTGAGAGAGGGACAGGGACAGGGAGGGAGGGAGACCGGCACAACACAGTGATTGCCATGGCTAATGGAGAAGCCACAAGCCTTGCAGACATACGGTTCGGGCTGCAGCACTGACTTTTGACCCCACATCTCTGTTAAGCGGCATTTGATGAAATAAGATGATGCATTTTGATTTTTTTTTTTCCTGCCTGCAAGAGCATTACTTTGAAATACAGAGGCACAGTGGAAGAAGAACGACAAAAATACGTATTTATACTAGGAACAGTTTCTGTGTTTTCCACGGAACAAGCAGTTCTGAGCAAAGTTGAAGGGCCAGGAACATCCCCGCGGGGCAGCCACGGGAACATGCAGGGGTGCTTTGTACCACCACGCTGCAATCCAGCGGCTGATCAGCTCGGGCTCACCCACCCTGCCGAGCTCCAGCGCTCCGGGAAAAACTTTGATGAATTTTAAAAACGGCTGGAGAGAACATGTTAAGTCTCCACGGCATTGCCTGGAAGCCTGGACCGTAGCACAGGAGGAGTTTACCCTATATTTCAAAGGACCGCAGGGAGGATCATTTTGCTGATGCTAGGCGTGCCCCAGCTGATTCAGAGAGATACTCAGACATTACCAGGGCGAGTGCCCATAGATTGAGAGATAGCATTTAAAGTGTGCCTTCTCCCTGACAGTACTGGGGAGAGAAAGAGAGTGTCGAGCACTGGCTGAAAATCACCCAATTGCCCCACCAGCTCTGTAATAACTAGGAGAGGGGACCAAATGGCAAAAGAGCATGCCTTATATCCTTTCCCTTCTTCAAAACTGCTTTTCAACGTTTCTTCTGGTCTCCTTCCAACCATTGAGCAAGCTGTTGTTTGTTGCAGTAGTAAGCTAAATAAAAATTAAGTCTCTTTGGGGTTATTTTTATGGGTTATACAGCTTTTATTTAACAACTACTCTGCCACTAAGGCTAACATGAAAAAGATGGTCTCTTTTGTGGAAGGTTCAGCACTGGCACATAGACACACCGAGAACGCCAGGTTGTAAAGCGCCTGTTTGACATTCAGGTAACATACAGGCAATTTCATGGGATATAGTCCATAGACTTGGGGTTTTTTTATTTCTTTACCACAGAAAACTTTGGAGGATGAATGTTTCTGAAGACAAGGCTGTTGCTTGGCCTACTCTGGCAACATCAGCTTTACCTAAGTGCACTGAACCTTTACCCAGGCCTAAGTTGAAATATTACTCTTTGCAATAAACATAACGAAAAATAAGGGAAAACCATTTTGTTGCCAGTTTTGGGGGGGAGGGGGGGAGGGTTGTGGGCTTTTTTCCTATCATAAGAGAGACCACATGGGTGAATCTAGTTTATCTGTCCACAGGTCACTGCGTTCGTGGAAGGTGTACCCTGCTTAGACAACAGCTGAAATTGGCCTTGATACAGGAAATGCAAAAGAAAGCAAAATATATGAGTGATCTATAGCACTATTTATTGTAGCAGCTTTGGGTCATTCCACAGGTCACATATTTGCTTTATCGGATTAGCAGCGAACACATGCGTGCATCACACACACACACAGAGCAAATTCTTGTCTCTTTTGGTCTGACTTTTTGGCTAGGTGGCAAGAAAACGCCATTTCTCCTTTATCATAGCGGAGCACTGACAGAAAGCTTTGCCCCAGCACCTGCCAGCCTTACCCCAAATTCCTGTCCAGCCCTCCTTGCAGGCTCTGCCCTTCAACCACATGTAGGCATCCCCTTCGCATCCCACAACGGTCCCGTTAACCTGAACTGCTGCTTCAACCTCACCTCCAAGCCATTCACTTTTCCTCGAGCAATGCGGAGGGGCAACTCGCTACCAGTTGCAGTCCTGGTTTTATGGAAATCAAAGACAAATCTCCCATTTCTGGCAGGAGTAGCTGCCCTAAATCTCTGTCACTAGCGCAGCTCTTTAAGAGCACAGTAATTCTCCACCAAATTGAATCTTCTCTGACAATTGGCAGCACATCAGAGACAATTCACAGGCATATTTTTTCCCCTTTCCTAACAGGAAATAGGGCTTGTGTTACATTTACAGTGACCTGGAGCTCCAGGGGCAGACTAATATCTCACCTAAACAAACAGACAGTATTTCTTCCCTGATAAAGGCGACGGGCTGAAAGGGAAAGCCGACTCGGCTGTGGCCTTCCCAGCTCCCAGCAGCAGCATGGGAGGTGTCAACAGCGCGCAAACCTGCGAACACCAACACAAGGATCCCCGACGCAGCCCAGGACGATGGTTCAGAAGGTCTGGAGCTGCAGGTCACCATTTGCACTCAGTCTTTGTTTTAATGAAATGACCACCATCTCATCTCCTGTGGGCCTCAGTGGGGTTCCACCGCTCAACCCACGGTAAGGCAGAGAGGACCCAAACACCCCCTTCTGCTAAACCTCTCCACCTCCTTGGAGTCTGCAGCATTTTCCCAGGAGGTTCCCACTCACCTCTGTGGGGACAGGGAGATAATTCTGGGCTTTATTTGTGGTGGATTTAAAAAAGCAAACTCCACGCTGTGTGAAACGACTCTGGAGGACAATAACTTGCAACAGATGTCACAATTGTTCAATGTCCGATTGACAAGACAGCCTTCAGAAATAATAAACGCCTACATGTGCTTGCTTGTAAGACAAATAGCATTCAGATACTGTTTTTCTTGGATTTCCCTCCCCCGATATACTACTGTATGTTTTGCCCAGAAGTGATATCCCGTTCATCCCTTGTAAAAATCAGAGAAACAAACCAAAACTGATGGGGAAATCTACCGATTGCAAAACTCCGCACCATACGTGCATCACACTAAACATGCACATGAAAAGCAGAAGTGAAAAGTCTGGCTTCACACCCATTAACTCCAAATGCCAAAGCACCAGAAAAACCTGCAGGTTTCAACGGTTGGCCTATCCCAGCAGCAGGATTCACCTCTCTGCTACCCAAAAACCCCCTCCGCTCAGCAGCAACCGTTTTCCTGATATAAACAGGCTTTGCATCAGACCCTCAGCGTCCCCCAGCGCGCACAGGATCGGACCTCCTGAAAATCTCACGCCCTTCAGGATACCCAAGGAAAGCACAGTTTAGAGCTGAAGGCAACACGTCTCCCAACCTCAGAAATTTTTGGCTTTCCAAAATACCATGAAGAAACAAGCACTCTGCAGCTTCTCCCCTGCACGTCTTTGCCCCTATCGCAATGAGGGAGTCGCAGCAAGGTGGAGGGACTCCCTGATAGCTCAGGGTGAGCGCCCGTGCCAGGGAGTCCCTCTGTGCAACACCTCCCTGAACCTGAACCCATCCCACAGGATCCCCGTCTGCTTCTAGTATAGGAAAAAGTATGCTTCAGGCTCCTGAGAGTCAGACAGATTCTGCCTTTATAGATAAAAACAGTATAGCGGTGGGAGGAGCAAAATCCGAAGTGGGATAAATGTCTGTAGCAGAAGATATTCTCTTAGGGAGCAGCAGAGAGACAGTGACAGGCGAGGGAGCGATACTGCTGGAATGACTCGCTTGAAGCTGTTGTTTTGGCTTTTTCAATGCAACCACAAGTCTGTTCTCTCGCACAGACCTCTCTCTCTCCCTGGTTATTTCCAGGAATCGGCCATCAACAGTTGACAATTAGAACAGCTTGATTGCTGCGGCTGGCCGGTCTCAGTAGGTCTGAGGTTCTTGGTTCGTTTTTTTTGCAAGAGAAACAGCTGTTGACCTTCGGCTTTTCTGTGTCACTCATTGTCATGGCATTGAATAGAGGTATTTTAGGATGACCATATCTGTTTACAGCAACAGTTACAACATATCCCCTACAAATCTCACTGTTAGGTGGAAAAGCAATGTGCCAGCCAGTTGTCACTCCTACTGCTGTGGATGCTCTCTAATCATCCCCCTCAATACTTCTGCTAGTCCAGGGTTGAATTTGGGAAAGCAACTGAATTTTAACTCCCTGAATCTGTTTTGGGGCCCCAAAACCTCCTGCTGAAGCTCAGAGTGAAACCCTATGCCAGCCTCAAACGAGTGAGAATTTTCTGTGACTGCGTCCTGTGGTTTCAGCTGGTTTTGCAATTAAGTTAGTGTCCTAGTTTCATTCTGAATTTCAGCTGATGCCATGCTCAGCTCAGATAAATCAGAACCTTAAAACGAAACTCAACCCTGTATGAGCCTCTCCTCTGAACTAACTGTTGCCCTATGCTTTTTTTTTTTGTTATTCTCTTCCCCACCTCATTTCCAGTCAAGTCAAACTCTCCTCTAGTCATTGCTCTTTCCTTCATAGCACAAGTGAAAGAAGCCTCCCAGGGCATTTGGAGGTGGCTGCTAGGCCTTTCCCTCCAAATGCACATTAATCAGTGGCTTTGCTTTCAGCCCTCGTGCATTTCCGAAAAATATAAAAGCAAGGAGCTCTGTTCTCCATGGATGAGCATATGCTGCTGGGCTCTTTGCAGCCTCTGAATACTGGGCTCAGTATCCACCAAAAAGCCAACTCGTGTGCACACACAGATGACTGCTGCCTGTGCATTAGAAGGAGGCTTAGCTGATACGACAGTGTTTTTAGAGCCTGCGAAGCACTTTCTTGCTTTGGTAATAGTCCAGAGCACGAAAAAGCAGGAAAGATAAACAAGCATTAAAACAAAGACAAGTGGTCAAGTGGGTACTCAAGGGCTTCACATCTTTCCAGGAGTCTGAAGTCGAGAAGCTAAAATTTAGTCTAAAGCTGAGAAACCAGAGGTCACAGAAAAGAGGCCGCTGTATGTGCCGAAGTTTTGTAGATGCAGTTATGTACTTTTGTTTTCACAGTCAAACGTGTTGCCTCCATCTGTGTAAACAAGAAGCAGAGAAAGTTAACATTACAGGAAAAATACAGTAGAGGGAAAGAGAGTTGAGCAGGTTTTGGCTACACAGCAACGAAACTTGATGGGATTAGGGCTTCAACTCAGTCGTGTCCTCATTTTCCAATCCAGACGAAGAAAAAGAACGAATGCCCAACAAAAGAGGGAAAGAGGAAAGACCTTTAGAGGACTGTACCAGCTAGGCCAGCAACCTGACCTGTGAGAACTCAATTTGATTTTAACGCAGTGGGAAGTGTGCCCGGGACTCTAAATAATGCTCTGTGTTGTATGTAATGTTACACAGAGCCCCAGTTAGACGGGGTCCTGAGTCGACACAGCTGGAGGGAAAACTCAGCAGGAGTCCCATGCTAAGCAGTAAATAAATAAATAAATGAATAAACTTCAGCACCATTCAGCTATTTATAGGGCTTTTGTTATTATTGGTTAGGTACATTAAAAAAAACACCCAAAACGTCAGCCAATAAGGTCCTTAGCTAGATTTCCTTTGTGGAGCGAGTGACTTTTCTGTATTACCTCTCTACAAATACATATATTTCTCATCGGTCTTGTCCTGTCCTGCCTTGCCCTGCTCAATATTCTCCAGCACTTCCTTCTTTCCCCCATAATCTTTATAGAGGCTCTCTCACGTGCAGTTTCAAGTGCATCTTACCAGCCAGATAAGACACTGAATTTGTTCGTTTTGCTAAAAAGGCCCAGGCTAAAAAAGCATTTGATTAAAGCATGTCATATATTAATAAAAAATTTTGCTTAAATAGGGTTATAATCAGAAGTGTCGCACAAAGAGTTAATGTGATTTTTGAAGAAATTTTTAAAAAATCAGATCATCAAATCCTGGGAAATCTGAAAGTATCTCAGGATCTGCCTCGATGGCAGAGAAAGGGTGCTCCACTGCAAGTCTTGCATGGTGGGCACCCCGGTCAGGATACCTGTTGGATGTCACTGCAGATCCTTTCTGGCCTGTATTTCCCTTCAGTGGAAACTGGGTTTGAGGGAGACATGGAGGAGCTCTGCTCCAGCATCTCCTCCCACCCAGGAACTGCAGGGGGCTGGGGCATGGACCTCACCCAGCGCCACTGGATGTCCTCCGGGCTCCCATGATGGAGTTGGGCCAACTGGACTAAAAGGAAAATATCACCTTACAACAATTGTTTTAACCGTATAAAGGAAATATTAATGATGGACAAATAGAAAATGTATATAGCGAGTAGAATAGAATGACTAAAAAAACTTAGAAGCTCTTACAAATGGCTGGCATTGGTTCAGTCTGTGTATTCAGTCTAGATACTAGAAATCTTCCACAAAAAATGAAAGCTCTGGAAAACCAGTGAAATTTCCTTTTCTTAGCTGCGAGTGTGGGGTCGTATATGGTTTTAATTTTTTTAAAGCTATCCGATAATAACAGATGCACAAAGCTTTCCCTGTGACCCTCTCCCTCACGCATACAGACATACACCACCCAAATCAGATCCAAACCGGATAGTGTGGGCAGAACAATGGGAACCAGATAGCATCTGGTTCTTTAAAACAAAAAAAAAAAAAGGAAAAAAAAAAAAAAGAAAAATCACGCGCAAAGTGGTTAAGTAACTGTCTCCTTCCCTCCTCCACCTTTTTTTGGTAACTTGATTGAAATCCAAACCGCAAAGCAGATCTTTGGGGTGGGGAGCCAGGGGAGGAGAGGAAGGCAGAGAGGGGGAAGGAGGTAACCTGTCCTATCAGCCCCGTCTCCTTCCCCTGCGAAGGCAAGCGGCAGGGAAGAGAAGCAGCACTGCGCAGCGACCCAGGCCGTGTCCCGCTGGCACCCTGCAGCCTTCTCAGCCCACCGCCTGCGCCACATCACGTCCTGAAACTCACGGCCATCGGATGTGTTTGGAGGCACTTTTCTAAGACCAGGCCTCCGGCCTTTTCACACAGATAGTTTGGTGAGAGGAACTGGGCAACGACTTCTCTGTGCAGGCCTAAACTCCCCAAAATCAGGGAGGAACACCTGATGCCATCAATGGACTTTGATTCTACGCTTAAGTGAGGTTTTTTGCTATTCAGTATCAACAGCATTTATTACTTTCCTCCTTCAACAGTGTCAGGCAATGAGTCACAGAGTGAAAAAAATGCTATGTGATTTATGTGACCTATCTTGTACAGGCACTAATATAAAAGGTGTAAACAATATATTATTGTTGTCATTCCTGTTGGCATATTATTAAAAGCAATCGAGAATCCACAAGATTCCTCTATCACATCCCAGTACAATATCTTTGTCTATAGAAAACACATAAATTGTAAAAGTAATTGAAACAAGCGCACCCAGGGAAGGCTCATGGATTACATGCCACCAGGATCTAAAGTCACCTTCAGGTCTACAATTTTTCTCTTATTTTTTTTTTCCATGTATCCAAAAAAAAAAAAGCAGTTTCAGTGAAAAATCAAAGGCCACTTTTGAAAAATTGGAAGTCAAAATGAGATTAAATGTTTCACACCACACAAATACACGCAATTTGTACTGCCAGCGTAAGTACGTAAGGAACCAGCCACGTGCTCTACCCTTTTTATACCTCTTAGCTGTGTAAACTACTCAAAACTGGAGGGCACATGTCACTTACACTGACATGCAAATCATTACTGCTTTGTCTGCCAGGAAATTTGTGTAAACCAATGCTGAGTTCAGGTTCATTATATTGACATTTTCACCAACAAGTAAATTGAAAGGTTACATTGTTGACATACCAGATGTTATGCAAACTGCTTTTCAAACCATGGTTTCCATACACCTCTATAAATAAATAAATTAGACACTTACAAATGGTGTGTGAATCAATATATGGTAAATCACCCATTTATATACACACAGCGAAAACTACTGTGCGTAAACCCTGTATTTCACACAATGTCAAAACCTCCTTTTTCACCCAGTACTTTTCATTTTCCTGAAAATAGCTGTCATCTATGTAAATGTTTTCCTCAAGACCAACTGTTCGTCATAGTAAGAATATTACATGTAAACCTGGGTGCCTGAATTAGCACATGGTGTTATCAATGGGAGTTAAGCACCCAAGTGAGAGTTAGGCTACGACACATCTTTGAGATTTGCGTTTATGTACCTAAAAGAGTAGATTTGCATGCGCTAACTTTAGGCACACTCAAGTTTTTAATATGGATTTGCTCCAGTTTAGATTTAGCCTCAGGGTATTTTGACCCCCTCCTTCTGCATTTTTTCCCTCCTTGACTCATCTCTAACAACAAAAATAAGCAAAATGCTATTTGTCCAATGAAATACTTATTTGAGACTGGTTCTCCTTTCATGGTGATGCAAATCAGGGCTGACCTTGCAATTACAGTCTCTATGAAGTACATGTGGTCCAGGATGAAGTCGCAAGGGTTAATAATGTGATTTGAAAATGGTGTTGCACTCCCTCGGTCTCAGGACTAAAACAAAGTGGGGCTGACCCCAGCTTAGCTTACAAAGGCCTTCAGGCACCTCAGGCTCCATTACGGCAGGAGAGATAATGGTGTTTGATCTTTATTCGTCAAGGTCTCCCACTGCAATCGTTGTTTCTCTAGAAGTCCCCTGCAGTGTCAGTGATTTCTTGCCATGCCCACTTTCCAATGTATGAATTTATTCTGGTGTAAATCGGGGCAATCCAGATTAATTTCCTACATCTCCAGTTGCAGAGAAACGAGATTTCTTGGAATGACGGTGATGCCTTCTGCCAGTTGCCTCATCTCCTAATCAAAGAAATGTCATAACAAATCAGCTTTTCTGTAGTACCTTATATACATTCAACATACAGATGCAGAATGGTTTCAATACACTCCAAAAGGCTCCTCCAAGCTGGAAGAAGTCTTGATCAATTCGGACCCTTCTCAACCAGCTGTGACACAGGACTGTGTCTTTCCCACTTTATAATTCTTTGCTGAGTGCTCATACTGAAATTGTTTCATAACCACATGAATTTGGAGTTTTCATTTCACTCTTGGAAGAAATGTAGAGTCTGGCACGGTGACAAGTATAACAGTGTGTAAAAGCACAATTAACTTATGCTCCCACCCCATTTTTTTACATTTCTAAGGAAGCTCTGAGATTTCAGAGTGATTGTTTTCACTTCAGAGCCAGCAGCACACGATCCCTTCACTTCATCAGCAGTGCCGTACAAAGCCAGCGTGCTCGGTCACCGCCGTGAGCCCGCCCCACCGCCGGAGGAGAGAGGTCACAGCACGCGGCACACTCTGCGTCTTCCCCCAGCAACAGGCTTCCTCATCGAGAGCAGCAGTAATTAAAAAGGCCAAGTGGAGTTACATACAGCACTAACAGAGTTAGGCACCATAATCCCTAGGTTTTTTCCTAGTACAACCAACTTTCCATTTCAAAATGTGAATTTGTTTATACATAAACAAGTAACACCTTAGAGACTAAAGATCAAACAAAGTTTTTCAATGTGATTAAGTTAGAATATACCAAAAGATGCTGAAGTTATCTGTTTGCCAAG
Organism: Gymnogyps californianus; assembly: GCF_018139145.2. Taxonomy (NCBI): domain Eukaryota; kingdom Metazoa; phylum Chordata; class Aves; order Accipitriformes; family Cathartidae; genus Gymnogyps; species Gymnogyps californianus. The sequence goes on along the minus strand of NC_059487.1, from coordinate 5,239,414 downwards.
TATTTTGAGATCTTGAATTCTCAACTCATCTTGGTAAAAGAAAGATGGCTAAAAAGAAAATGGTTTCAGACACTCCATGCTAAGATCCCAACACTGCAAATGTTTATGAACTTCCCTATCTACCTGCTTTCCAAAGACAGCTTGGGTGAGCAAAGTTAATTGTAAATGTTTTCAGAATATTGCCCCTTCTGTCTGACTATGATTTGCTGTGTGGCTGAGACAGAGCGGTATGTGAAAGTGGTGGTTATTGAGTCAAGAAACTTTTTTAATAGTTTGAGGATGTTGAATGAGCAAGGCTGAGGTTCTCTGTGCTGAACATGGATGCTGTATCAAACCATTGCTTTCAACTTGGTTCCCTGATGGCTTCAGTTTACTGCCACTTGCTTTCCTGAGATCTGAGAGTGACACCATGTAGAGTATCTCACTTGCATTTCATCTTCCTCCTGATGAGAGTAGACCCTCAAAACTCTCTCTTGATCTTCCAATATATCTAAGCAACTGTCTAGTTTCCTTTTTGTCACCCTTTTATTGACCTTTCTTTGGCAGCTCCATGTAGATATCTCACTAGCAACTGCTGCTAGCACAGATCAGAAGTGCTTTCAGATTTAATCACCCCGGGCCCTAATAATCTAGAGTCAAAAAAAACCCCTGCAGAGTTCATCTGTCTTAAATTCTCTCAAAGTTTGTTTTAGATATCCATCAGGCTTGCCACTTCTAAGGGAAAATAGTTTAAAACCTATATCAAGCAGACCGTCACTTCGGAACCACCATCACTTGGATCATAGATGGCACAAGGCACCAGCCAGGTATCATATTTCCAGCAGCATTCAATAGCATTACATATGCTTTTCCTTTACCACCAACACCATAAAGACTTTCTGCCAGACACAATCATCTGTATCTAGCCTGGCAATTTATAAGCTATCCTAAGCACTTGGTCTGAAGAGCCTGGCTGTTAAAAGAGGAACAGCCAGCTGCAGCAATGGATAAAATTGCATCTAAAAGCAGAACAAAACAACGCCACGCCGAGCCTTTGCTAGTTCTCTTTCACAAGCCTGTGCCCAGATTTGTGCAGGGTTTTAAAACTCTGTTTAAAGAAATAGATAAATAAATAAAAGTATTCTATCACTCCTAATAGTTGCAAGAGTCACAAATTAAAAGCAACACGCACTCATATTCACAGAAAAGGCAAAGGAGAATGGGTAGGTTTTATATTGTGAGGCTTTGCTCTGTGGATTCTGATTATTTTTTTAAAATCTTGATTGTTCATTTTTAATGGAGTTCTAATGAAACACCCTCAAGCTCTGCAGTGGTTTGCATCTATGGTTAGCAAGCCAAATACCAGTATGTTTTGTTTCACAAGTAGCATTAGAGATAAGAGAGGGTAAGATCATGCCCTGGTTTTACAAGGCTGTAAGAGGCACTTAGGGGCCATACAGTCCCCTGCTTGGCTGCCTAAAGCCTACTCTGGTCATTAAATAATGTGAAAGGCTTATAATAACAGCTGGTGACTAATATATTCCCTTTGTACAAATGTTTTGCATTTGTCACTATAACCACTGCAGAGAGACAGCTCTGCTCTCCTAAAGGCTGAATCTTGCCCAGAATTTTTTTTATTTACTCAAAACTGCACCATTACAAGTCACCATTTGCCAAGTACTATCACATCATGATGACAGTTTACATCCTATGGTAAATATAAGTAAAAAGATCATAGTCACAGGATCTTCAGGATACCAAGGTAAGATAAAACATCTTAAGCAGGAAAAAGGGGTGGGGAAGGTGTTAAAGAAGCTCTTTCCTTAAACTACTTGGAACCATACTTTCCAAGAGAAGATTTCCTCAGTCTGGAAAAGGAAAATAACCCCACAGTTTTGTGTGAAGTGGCAAAAAAAAGTACTGCATTGGGCGCTGAGATGTACCACAGATGCACCACAACTACTGAAGTTCTTTCATGTGAAAGTCACAACCGAGGTCTGTCAGATATTGACTTTCTGCTTTCCAGACACACAGGTCCATTTTTACCATATTTCATGGTTTCAACAGATAGCATAGGAATTGCACATGAGAATCACACGCACCAAACATGTCTCACTGTTGATTCAGTGCCACTGCCCTCTTATTAAAGAAATAATTTTGCATTCTTGGATGTCCCGGGACATCTGTGGGTGATCCTAGGCAAATGGCAAATTATTTCACTGAATCACTTCTCCAGATGAGTTTGTGACTTACATAGTGAAGTACAACCTGACAGTGAGCGTGAACCTGGACTTGACCCTGAGTTCCTGGAGAAGTACCAGCAGCCTCCTTGTTCTAAAGAGATTTTGATTGATCATCTTCCACTCTTTGTGGTCATTTAGTTCTTTTTTACTGGCTTATTTCCAAGTAAAGGTCCAAGCATTAACCTTGCTTCCACCACTTTAACTGCCTTTCTCCATTTACAAGGAGGATCAACAGATGAATATACGTTCTGCAAGTGGGAGGGACTTTCATTTCTTTCTTTGGGAATGGATGGGCAGATGCCTTTTTCTGTTGTATGCAAACACGTGCACCTTACTGCAGAGACCACCTGAGACAGTATAAACCCACAGCTCAGCAATTTGGCCAACTCTGCCTGAGACAAAACAACCCCATGCAGAAATATGAAGCACGCTGTCCTATGTCATTTCTAGCGTACAGACCCCCTTTTCAATTACATCTCTGTTTTCCTCAGACTGTCTGCCTTTCTGGCAGCTGTAGGGAGAGTTTAACATTATAAACCCTTAGAAAGTCAAAAAGTCTAAGCAACAGAGATGATGATACCTTTTTTCTACTTCTACAGGTCACGTTAGGACCAAGCGATATTACAGCCATTGCCTTGAGTGAAGCCATGTACTGTCTTTGGTAGTGTCTTAAAAGAGTTTATACAGGGAGGGAGAAGAGGCAAGATTGATGCCTACAGTTGGTCAAAGTGTTATAGAAAAGATTTTGCCAAAATCTCATTTCTGATCAACCAAAATATTCCCCAGCTCTGTGCTAGTTTCTGCAAAATCTAGTGGTTTAAAATAACCATCTCAAACAATAAAAACAGTGCAAAAACATTTAAATGTTTAGTGTTCAAATTTTCAAAATATCTGCATTTTTCATTAACAATTTTAAACTTAATTCAAATTTTGCGGGGTTTTTATGTAAAGCTTAAAGAAAATTAAATTAACAAAAACAAATGAACAAAAATGAAATGAAACTTCTCATCCGACCTAAGAAGGAAGGCTGACAGCTTTTCAGCTCACACACTTTTTAAAGACAGATTGTTTTGAATACACTCAAAAGTTCTTTACAAATATTTTTGCTGCATGTTTTCAGAATTGCCAGAAAACAAAAATAGTCCATTATTCACATAGCTTTGCCAGTAAGCTCCATGACTGTGAAGGACACAGACTCATGTGGCCTCCAACAGCTGTATTCCATCTAATTCTCCTCGTTCAGCTTTGGTTTCCTATTGGTTTGGCAACCCTGAAGGTCCAGAATGTCTTGTGGATAACATCAGGCACGAGAACATAGGTGGAATTTAGGCTGCCTGAAAACAGCCTTGAATTCATGGACATTTTCCATCTCCTGCTGGTCTTCCAGGAATGGTGCCACTCTAACCTCCCTCTTTCTCCCTTTCATCTAGGATTGTGTTCAAATGGCACGCTTAGCCTCTGCAAATGGCATTGAAGTGCATATACGTACCACAATGGTGCCAAGGAATAAGGCAGGACTGGCATCAGGTGAAGGGAAAGAGGAGCGCACCAAGGAAAAAGAAACCTAGGAGTGATGAGTCAACTAATTCTCAGAAAGCGAGTGATGAGATGGGATGCTCTGGTGACAGAAAGAGATATGACTCACAGGAAAGTCACATGAAACGTAAACTTGTAACCCAATGTTCTCTGCCATGTCCGGGGATGGCTAAGTACTCACAGAGGTATCACCAGGAGGAAACCCTGCTAGATGGTGTGGTCACCTCTTCCCTAGAATACATCAGGCTGTCGTACATCAGAGACTGAAAGAGGAACTAAACATGACTCTGCAAAATTTGTGCTTTCTCATAAACCTTTTATAATGTTGCATTTTTAAATTCAAGCTCAGCTGTGGAGCTTTCTTTTGTGACTTACATTCAATACCTATCATCATCATCGTTCAGTCCCAAATCACAAGATCCTTTGGAATAATGACTGTTGTAACAATGAATGCCAAATCACGCTCTGCCCAAGGAGCGTAATATTTAAATGTAGAACAAGAGCGAGACGGAGGCAAACAAACAAGAAATAAAAGAGATCTATGCAACAACTATGATAAGCAATAGTCTCAGCACATCATGTTCCCTGGCATTGCCAGCTCCTTTTGTAGGCATCGTGGCAGAGGAAAACTTTATTCTCTTGGTCCAAAAATAACCTATATTTTGAGCATTTTGTTATAAATTTGGTTTGATCAGTCACACGATCTCTGGAATGACAATAAACATAGGCTATCTTAACATACAAATAACTCATTGGATATTTATCTTCTAGCTGTTTTTCCCAAACAGTTTTATAATCTACACACACACATATATTTAATTGTATGCTTTAAATGAACTGGCATTCATGCTGTGCCTTAGCCCCCTTATGAAAACACATTTTCTGGATAGATGAGACATTTTTATAAAATAAGATTTAACTACTTGTTGTGGACATGATCTTGTAACTGTTTCTGGCTTGTGAGGTTACAGGGTTCAGGTCTGTGCTGTACCTACTGCATTAGTGTCGTGGTTTAACCCCAGCCAGCAGCTGAGCACCACGCAGCCGCTCCCCCACTCCTCCCCTGCTCCCAGTGGGATGGGGAGGAGAATCGGGAAAAAAGGTAAAACTCGTGGATTGAGATAAGAACGGTTTAATAACCAAAGTAAGATATAATACTAACAATAATAATATAATACTACTACTAATAATTGTAATGAAAAGGAATATAACAAAAAAAAGGAAAGGAAAAAAAAAGAAAAAAAACCCCAGTGATGCACAATGCAATTGCTCACCGCCCGCTGACCGATGCCCCAGCAGTGATCCGCCCCTCCCGACCAACTGCCCCCAGTTTATATACTGGGCATGACGTTCTATGGTATGGAATATCCCTTTGGCTAGTTCAGGTCAGCTGCCCTGGCCATGCTCCCTCCCAGCTTCTTGCACACCTGCTTGCTGGCAGAGCATGGGAAACTGAAAAATCCTTGGCTTAAGATAAGCGCTACTTAGCAACAACTAAAACATCAGTGTGTTATCAACATTATTCTCACACTAAATCCAAAACACAGCACTGCACCAGCTACTAGGAAGAAAATTAACTCTATCCCAGCTGAAACCAGGACAATTAGGAAGCAAAGATCTTTCTTATATGAAAACAGGTTGAATTAAAGAAATCGACAAAGAAGCATAAATGACACCGTCAAAAAATGATTTCTAAGAAGATCATTCAGCTGAATCTAAACTTGGTGGGAATACTCCAAATAACATCAGTAGAGGCAAGTTCTAAGTATAGCACGGATGGTTTGTAAGATGGGTGTGCTGGCATATTTTATTTACATGGCAGAACTGTAATTTCTGAATTCTTTGAGATATTCATATGCAAGGTCCAGCTAAAGTGAAGGCTCTGTCTCTATCTGAATTGCTACTAGAACTCGATGTGACTTGGTCTATGTTCCCATACACAGGAAGGACTGATAGACTGGCCACAGAGGAAGGAGTAAGTTTAATCTATTCACCGCCTTTCTCTTCCAAGTAAAGAGTGGAATTACAGGGGAGGAAATGAGGCAAGCCTCAGCTCAGCTTGCTGGCAAGAGCATCTTAGGCTGTGTGGGGTAGGAGACGGGAAGGCGAAAAGGCCTCCTGAGGTTAAACGGCCACCAGCAAATTACTGGCCTCCCTCAAACTGGAGGAAGCAGGGAGGAGCGTGATTCCAAGGGATACCAAAATTCCTGCTCAAATTAGCCAAAGGGTGATGCAGTTTAGATGCTACCTACTGCACTGGGCGATACCTCTGGGCATAACCTAGTGCAGAGAAATACAAAGACATCTGAAATTTTAAAACTTAGGTCTGCAGACAGATATAGATCTGAAAACCTCGATTTGGCACTACAGTGTGTAGGGAGCTATTTTTAAAAAGGCCAGGACAGTGGCTCACACCCATAATGGAGCCTCTCTAGCGCTATCCCCATTATCAGAGTTTTTTGTTTAATTCTTCACAATCTGTAGCTCTGGACACTAAGCCATTTTCCTCTAGGTAACTCGTTCAAATCAGGCTCTGACTAATGGTGAATTAAAGTGTTTACCATCTAACAACAAGAGTTTGGTGGCTGAAATAAGCTGCCTGTTGCATTGAATCAGACCTCATTTAGGCAGTTAATAACCTACGTAGCTGCCTGTGCTAAGAGACCTACCAGCACAGCGACCTAAGTGCAGTGCCAGCAGTGCTATACCACCAGCGTTGCCCAAAGCAGGATAGAAAAGGATTGTCTGACTGTTGCTTCCCTGGGGACCGCCAGGGAAATGAGATGTATCTCATGAGCTTCTCAATCAGCAGAAATTGGAACAAAAACAAATAAAACAGTTGGTGGTCTCAACCGTGTTTCTTGTGGGCAGTCACCCATGTTGCAAAAGCTTTCCTTGTGATGGGCACTAATTGCTCTCCCTTGCTAGAGGCCTTAGTCAAGAAGTCAGAAGTGAAATTACAACAGAGAGTAAAGGTCAGGATGATAAAAGCATTTAGGTGCCTTGCTCCAAATAAGGAGCCTGAATTTCAACCAGACCCAATGGGAATGTTGGTCCCTATGTAGGACTCACAACCTGCACTCGCCTGACCCACATTTAACCACTACAGTGATAGTCAAAATGCTGCTGTTTCAGGTTTTTCTACAAAGGACGAAGAAAGGCACCTCCAGAAGTCAGATCAGAGCTTCTGTGGGACACACAGCTTCCCTGAAGGTGCCCATCTCATGCATCAACCAGAAAGATAGATCAGCACGACTCCCAGTGCTAAAACTTCAGAAAACTGCCCAATCTGAGATGTCCTGAATCTTGGCCTGTGTATCTAAGCCACTCTGTGGACCACCCCGATCATAGGATCTCTCTCCTCTCATCCTAGTCACTAAAATACAAGCATCTAGTTTAAGCTGGTCTTCCTCATGCTCCCTCTGGAGAAGCATCTCTCCATTGATCTAGATGGACCCTTCACTTAAATTTGAGACTTTGAGCTTCTTCGAACAGAGCTTGCTCTTTTCTCTCCTCTACATGGTCTGTACAGCACGAATGAGCCTCATAGCTGTTGCCATGTCAGAGACAGAGATCTTGAATTTTGAATTTGAGATCTTGGTTTTTGAATCAAGCATTAGTGAGTTATCATGGGTATCGGCAGGTAGCAGGCTGAAAGATGTACACGCTCTATCTGCTGCGAAATTCATGGAGAAGTGTCTAAAGCCATGTGAAAAAGTAGTTCTGAAACTGCACATTTTGAAAGAAACTAGATGAAAAAGATAGGCAGTGATTCTCAAACACAAATGTTAGTTCTCTAATCACAAAGCAGGTCACTGAGTGCTTCCCACAAACAATACATCTGTGGTTATGTAAACCTTACAGGCACAGTTTCTAATACAAATTAAGTATTTTCATTGCTAGTAAGTTCAGTGCAAATATGTGTCTTTTTCAGTAAAAATTATTACGTTTTTAATTGCATTTCAAATCTTATTTTCATTAATTAACATACAGCTTTGTTTATAGAATTTTTTAAAAAACAATTGTAGAAAATAAAAATTCTCCGTGTTTAGATTTATACTCTGAGGCCCATGTCTATCTGAGAATAGATCTTAGATATTCACCTCATTAAAGAGATACTCTCAAAACCTTCATTTTAAGGAGTTCCCGGTAACCAGAAACTTGCTCCCTCACGGGGAGCTGGCAGAAGGTTCTCAGGAAAGACGTTGTGAAGTGGTACGTACCTGGTGGGAAGAAAGCGGTACTTGGTGTGTTATGGATCAGCCCCTTCAGTTAGACATAATCCTAGGTCTTATTCTTCTGTGTGATTCCTGCAGGAATAACGTAAGTGGCAAATCTTCAGGCATGCAAACTTACAAATGGGCTATGTCATGCAGAATGTCAGAGGACATATTCTGGAGGCTACAAAGAAACAGAAAATAGAATCAAATGAAACATAAACAGTCTGATTATACAAGACAAAACTGGTAATATGGGGTTTTATTGAAATCAACTCAATATTTCTAAGAAAGTATCTAGTTTTAGTGGGAATTATTTTCTTATGTGATATTTCAACGCTCAGAAATGCCAAATGTTTAAAAAGTCACCATTTCAAAACAAATGGTGGTGTTGCAGTGGAAATTGTTGACATTTTTTCACTTGAACATCACTGATTCTTGGGGAATACTTCATTCTACAAAAGCTTTCGAAATCTTATCCAACTCTACCTACTACTCTCAAAAGGAGAGCGGAAGGGGAAGGGGAACATTCTTAGCAGAGCAAATGGGGTTTAGAATGACAGGAGCAACTTGATGCTGAGTGGGAAGGTGAGTTTGTGTAGTAACCGCTCTGATCTGAAAGGCAATGTCCAACCCTGTCTCCCTCTTAACTTCAGCTTGGAGGGAGTGTCAGATCCCAATGTAAACTTTCCCATCTGTGTTATTCTATTAACTGAAAGGGAAAGGGATTAGCATGTGTACTTGTCACATCTTTTGACCTGTTGCATACTGAGACCGAAGGTAATGTTAAAGCAAACAGCATTCTTCTCCCTCTGCCAGGATAAGCAGGGCACGGGGGTGGCGTTTTGTTAAAAGAAAAGAAAGCCAGACCACGTAAAACGAAGTATGTACCCTGTGCAAAAATAAATCTTGGAAGTTGAAGATTTCCAAAGGGTATACCTTAAACAGGGCGAGAGGGAGAGAGAGAAAACATTTGAGAGGAAAGTTCCCCTCCCTGCCAAGCACCAGATGGAGGGCCTTCCCACGGAAATAGCTGCAGAAGACAGATCGCTGACAGAAACCACTGCCAAGTGGAGGAGGTCCCACTCATTGTGCTGGTAAAAGCTTAGTGGACGAGAACATAACACTCTGATTAAAACACGTGCTCCAGAGAAGGGGGTTGGAGTGTGGCACGCTCTTTCATGCGACAGAGCGTGGCTCATACCCCGAAAGGACTGCACGTTTTGGGAGGTTGATGTGGCTTGGGGCTTCCTTCCTTCTTTTCATATAGATTCTTCTTTTTTCCCCTTACTGTAAGTTTATAGAGCACATGTGCACACACACAGACATGCATAATGGCAACAATAATCTGCTTTTCCTCTCCCTTACCCTGCATTTTATTTCCACAAGGCTTTTGCTGTGATTGGGACAAGATGAAGTGTTGGATGCTGACACTGATAGAGAATACTTTTGGGGATAGAGGGTTTAATGAAGCTAGGCACCAAAAATCTCTTTTTCAAACGTTTCAGTTAACTTGGCACTAAATTATTCATAGAAAAAGAAATTGAGGGCTTTCCACTCCTGCTTTTTCCTAGATATTTCTGGTTCCTTTGTAAAAATCCATAGGAGTGTGTGCACTTTGTCAAAGAAGAGAACAAATTCAGCATCTCCAGGATGATCCAGTCAGTTCAGCAATGGGAAAAAAGGCAATTAACTGTATTGCTATCACAGAGAGCCAAATGAATGGGACAGGATGACCTGGGTACAGTGTGTTCAGGCAACAGGCTCTTCCAAGAAGGCCGAGCAGGTACGCCCTGATGTTCCCAACATTTGAATGAGAGCCGTTATATTACAGTTATGGCCAAGGCTTGAGCAGCTGATGTCAACAGAGTAGACAGTTAATACAAAGTATGAACCACAACTAAAACCCAGTTCCACTTTTGGACCGTTTTCCCACCTCACAGCGCAAGAAGGATATCAACAAATTAGACTGAGTCCAGCAGTGGACTATCATCAAGATAGCCGAACACAGGAGGAGAGGCTGAGGGAGGTGAACTTGTTCAGCCTGGAGAAGAGAAAGGTTAGAGAAGGAGATCTAATTGGTGCCTTCTACTAACTGATAGACGGCTACAAAGAAGACAGAGTCCAACTTTTCTCAGATACACACAGTGAAAGGATGAGAGGCAACGATCACAAGCTGCAGCAAGACAAATCCCAAATTCTTTAAAAAATAAATTGAAAGGAGGACAGTTAAGTTCTGGAACAGGTTGCACAGAAAGATGGTAAAACACCTAGCCTTGCAGATTTTTAAAACTTGACAGAACGTGGCCCTGAGAAACCTCAGCTACCTTTGAAGTTGGCCCTCTTTTAAGCAGCGGCCAGATGATCTACAAATGCCAGTTCCAATCTTAACTAGTCCACAACTCTGAGAATACCAATTATATTTTTTGCAGTGATATAGACAATCACTTTCAGAAATCCCCATCTCCTACCTCAACCCTAACGTCCTCCTCTAAATGAAAACTTTTTCTTTTACTCCTACAAATCAGAAGACAGAATAAAGTGTTGTTGAAAATACAGTCTGTACCACCTGCCACTTGTGCCTTCATGGCAGGGCTTTTGATTCTCTGTGAGCAGCATCATCATCATCACCATCTATGACAAACAGGCCACGGCTTTCTCATTGTGGAAGAAGGCAGTGTTGTGCTAGGAGCTACACAAACACACGGCACCATTTATGGGTGACCGGGACCAGTTCTGCACTGTCCCATGCTCTGTCACCTCAGGAAGTGAAAAAATCTCACTCCCTTCCTCGCTGTCACAAAACCAGGGGCATGGATGCACTCTGTGGACAAAAAGCAGCTTTGTTAGCTTGGCTCACATGTCTCCAGAAAACAGTGCAACAATATTGACAAAAGAAATTCCCTTAAAACATGATGTATCTGTTCTCACTGGCAGAGTCGTAACAGTAGAGAGTCTGTACAGAGGGCAACTAAAGATGACACACAACTCTCCTGCAGTGACAATTAGCGGTATCAAAATGAATTTACCAGGGTGTGACAAAGAGGAATATCATGATTTCCCCTTGACCTCAATCTTTTTGATGGGAAATATTTTGCCATACTTTGCAAAGTATTAGGCAAACCTGGGTTGAAGTTGTAGGGAAACCCAAGGGAGGCGGAGCATGGAGTGCAGCGGGCAACACTGAGCTTCTCTTGTGTTGTGTGGCACCAAGTGAGATCACAGAGACTACTGCTGGGATTCCTCACCACTGATAATGGTGTTCCCAGAGCACATATTAACTCCTCTCAGAATAGACTGTTGAACCAAAGTTTATGGCAGGCTGTTATAATAAATGCAACCATTTCGATGCAGTGATTGGGAATGTTTACAGGGTGTAATTCTTGGCTAAACAAAGAAGGCATTTTTGGGAGGCCATGTGGCATAGGTCATTGCTTTGCTGAAAGACAGAACGAGATAAGAGCCCTCACACTTCACCAGACTTACTCTTTTCCCTTTACACGACTGGAAGGGTCCAGGCTGACAGTACTAGGCATTATTCCAAATTCCCCCATACAACACCATTACCTCCTCATTTTCTTCTCAGCTCCTGAATCATCTTTACTGACTTTGTCGTACAGCAGCACATAACTGCCCCATCCACAGGCCAAGGCTGCCATGCGCTGTGCAAGCACAGAATGAAACCCTGACATCAGTTCCATGGTGCCTTAAAGACTGTCCTTCCAGCAGAGATGTATACAGTGGTATTTGTACACATTGATAGCCCGATATCTCTAAAATTACATTTCCCAAGGCAAATATCTAAGTGCATTGTATACACATTGATTGACAGAATATTTCCAAATACGGAGTCTTGACCATATCTATGCAGAAGGTGCTGGATTTATCTATCTCCGAGCTTAGATATTAGGAGGTCTTATTACCTGAAGTCAGATGTGAAGCTGCCTGGGTTCCAGGTTTGATATCCACACAAACAGACTGTCCTTTTTAATCAAGTAATTAATATATGCTTTTGTACAGATGTGCATAATAAAGTACACGTAAGTGTGCATGCAAATAAAAACAGAGACATACACACACATATACGTAATGCATACTACCAGGTAAAAAGGAGAGGAAAAAACACATCAGGGCACTGTTTTACATTACAAATCTGCAGTCTCCTGAAACGGACAGACAATATATGCTTTCTCCAGGATTATTCAATCTGTGTACCAAGTCAGTGGCTTCAAAAAGTCTACCAGTTTGCTCAACAGAACTTACTAGTACTGCTTGGCAGCTTTCCAGTCTAGTTCCGTACTGGCCAAATAATCTGCCTAATGCATTTTAAGTCTTAATTAGATTTTTCTTACTTTTTTTTTTTATTCCGTCTGAAGAGAATATTAGTTCAAGGACCAAGTATTTATAGCCCACTTGGTGGTGTTCTGACACCGAAATGCCAATATTCCCACTACCAGGCACTGCCAAGGCTTAAGGATGCACACGCCTATACGTATGCACAAACAGGCACACACATGCCGCATCCTTGAACGCTCTGTAACGCCAAGAGAGACCTGACGATTTGCCCTTATTTCAGCAGTAGTAAAGTGAAAGGAAAACATGGCGTGGGACATTTTAATACCTTAAACGTTTCTATTTACTTGTTTAAGTAATGCTGCAGTTTTATGAATTAGGATTTTTTTAATACTGTTTTTTCATCATCTATTTAATTTAACCACAATATATGTCTTCAAATTCTCACTAACAATTCTTATCATCTGCTTTTATTTCATAGCTGATGGAGTCTGAGATCTGTGCAGGATGGTGACATTTGTGACAGGAATATCTGCAATTTTTTCTACTTTAGAACAGGCAAACAAAAGGAGCAAAGCATTGCTCAAACTTTTTGCAAAATTATACACCTTTCTTTACATGGAGGAATTTGGATCAATTCTCTCTCTTACACGATAAGTAACAGCAACTGACACTTGTAGGATCTCACAGGTAAAAAACATAGGGTTTTTTACCTAAGTTGTGAAGGACAGCAAACTGCAGATCACCCACTGGCTTCAGTGGAGTCGGGGTTTTACACTCAGTTTTCTGAAGGGCAATATATCCTTTGATTAGCCAAGTGACGGCAGTATAGGTCTTGTTCGCACTTGATCTTCCCTAATTTCATTCATTACCCGCCAGCAGTCGGGGTACCTCTAAACTCCGTGTAGACACTGTCCTGTCAGCTAATCACCATCCTCACTGCTATCAGTGCTATTCACACAGCCAATATGAATTGCGGTTGATATTACGTAGCTTACCTCTACTGTAAGTAAAGAGAAACTGGCCAGTATCAAATGATTTCAAATTTGCCTGTCTACGTTATGTAGGTGTTGGTGTAAACGAGCAGATCAGGATCTGAACGACCATATCAGGATCTGGTCTTCGCAAAACAAAAATAAGGTTCATTCAGCATCAGTTAAGCTTTGAACCATGGTTCATCAGAATTGAGATGTGAACTGATTGCTATCACTTTGCTTATTCCTTCAGGCTAATAAAGTCTGTCCACACTAACACAAAGTCCTCAGAGAAGTCTTTAAAAGGAAAAAAAAAAATCAAGCTAAATCAACTCTCAAATTCCTATGTAAACTGGGTTTAAGAGTGGAAAAATTTTTTTACCTATTCTTTGGGTGGTACAAAAATCTAAAATTCCTATAGCCCTGCTTCCCTGGGCCAAGTCAAACAAGGATATTGTCCTTTTAATGTCTTAAAGGCTCTGTTTTCTTGTAATGCCAAATGCAATATTTTTTTGAAAACACTACACCAGAAGTTTCCCAGCTGAGAAAACAGGCTGGTGAAAAATGGTTTCAGAAAACGAAATAAACCATGCAAAAGCTGTTCAGGGTGTGTGTATGAAATGAACATCTGGATTTGGCTTGTTAAACCGCCTCCTTTTTTCTCTCTCCCCCCCTTTTTCTTTTTCTCACAGCTGTTCGAAAGAGTCCTAAGGGCAAAGAGACAGGTCAATGGACTGGGTTACACCTTTTTTTCTTTTTCTTTTTTTCAAACTTCTTTGCACCTACGCAAGGAATCCAGGCCACATGTGTGTTTAATAAGTAGGCACAAACACAAGAGAGAAAAAAAAATATCTCAATTCCTGTTGGTTCTTAGGAGACACACTGAAGGAAAAATAAACTCCGGATTTCAAATTTTCTCTCCCTCAAAAAAAAGAAACCTTATGGTTCCAATAAAACATTTCTTTAAAAACCCAATGGATTATTATTTTTTTTAAAAAATCAGGGTCTTTGCAGAGTATATCTTTTTCTCTGTTCCTTTAGAGAGGAATAACAATGAGTTAATCCTTTACCTGCTGGAGCAAGAGGAAATTATTAAATGCCTTCCTATACCACAAAATAGATACATACATATATATTGAATGAGTTCATATTTCATTTCAGGTTGCAACTTCCCCAGCTTGAGCAGTCCAGAAACGAAAAGAGAACAAAAGGAACTGAGAAATTATCTGGAGATGATGTTTTCTGAGAAACAGATGATTCGTCTTTTCCTACTGACGCTACGTCCCCTGGCATTGCTAAAGCGATGGCCAACAGCAGAGCATCTTCCAGCTCTGAGAGGCTTCAGCAACCTGCTCCCGGCAGAGCTGTAGGAAGCTCTCTCATGTGGCTCTTCTAGACAAGGTGTGAGGCTGCGTTAGGTCTGACCCTGGTCTTGGATCGTGGCTCAAATGCCCATACTACGTATTTCAGCCAGCAATCAGGGCTGCTAAGATAGCTCTAGTCCACTGACAACTAGCTGCATGAAAGTACTACGTTCCCTTTGAAACACAGCCACGTGTCACTGTACCCTCATATACACAGATGGAGACAACCAAGGAGCAAGGCCACCAAATCTGAGCAGACACTGACAGTTACTATAAGCAAAACCACCCTCTTTATTTAAAGCTCTATCTTCTGCCCAGCTATTAACAATTTCTGTGCTCCCTGTGCTCATCTACACTTGATGCACAGATTTTCAGCTTAGACAGAAGTATTGCACTTGTGCGTAGATCTATATAAATACATACCTGCTGCTGCTTAGGGGTTTTGCACACGCAGGTAGAAGAGTTTGTGACCCTTGTAGTAGCAAACCTGAACCATGACTATTTACTCCACCTCCTTTTACTGTTGCTCCTCTGAGTTCTGCTTGGGGTTGGTCGCAATATTGCAGTCCAATAAGTAAAAAAATAAGTCCTCAGATCCTTGAGTTTATTTGGGGAATCTTACTTTAGCTAGAAAATTGATGTTGAAAATCAAATACCTGAGTAAAAGCCCTTTGCAAAACACAAGCCCTAGTGCCAGGAAAGAAGCTGTATTCCTTAACATTAATACTATAACTCAGGCAATGCAGTGATATTTTCTGGAAAAAGCCTTTGCACAGTAGCCTCCATTGAAAAGCCAGCATTTGTCAATAGGTGCTGCATGTACAGACCAGATTAAACGCACAGCGACAGTGTTGAGCTTTGAGAAGGTCTTTCCAGGGAGGAGAAGGCAGTGCTGTTTGTTGATGTGATGACCCTGGATTTGACCTACGTAAATACTACCAAAAAACCCAAAGTTAACAACAAACTAAGGGTACATAGAAAAAAAATCCCACTCTAATCCCAGCACTTGCTTGCCTGTGCATCCTAGGTCTGTATGGGATCCATGACAAGCAGACAAATCTAAATCTGAAATAGAAACTTGCCTTGTGTTAAGTTGGTCCAATAACACTTTTAGGGAACAACGTTTGGTCAGTGGGGAACTAATTTGTCCGTATTTTCCAAGCTCATACCTGCTTCAGTAGGACTGAAAGACAGAATTACCTCAAAATCCAGCTGAAGGTAAAGCGAATTCCCCTTCTCTTCTCTCCTCCCTCTCTTTTTATAAAAGACCATGAGAAGAGCACGGCAGTGAATATTATTTATGGAGCACCTAATAAAAATGCTACGGGGAAATAATTACTGGAAACATCTGACTGTGTGACTGTAAATGCCTAGGCCCCAGTGCGCTGATTTAATGGACCGCTGTTTTAGTCTGTTATGCCTTGTGCTACTGACTTCAAGCCCCCTGCCCTCCTATTAAACCGCTCGCATCGCTGTTAGATCAGGACTTTATTCTGCAAGGTTTGTGGCAACTTTCCAAAGAGGGATAACGTCGGCAGGGGTGACTCTGTGTTCCCAGGGAGGCCTGGAGCCAGCCCTCGGAGACAAAAAGGGCTTCGTGAAGAAATCACAGTGAAAACCTGAAGGTTTTGTGGTTCTGGGACTGAATAATGTTTCATAACCCAGACGCCAGGTGCTTTAGGTATTTCTGAACGACATTGGTTAGATGTGAATGCTTTCCTCTTTTTTTCTACCCATTTATCATTTACAAACCACCAAACTGTTTTTTTATTTTTGGCTGTTTTTTTCTATTTTAAATATCCCTTTATGACCTCCTGAACCCAGTGGTACAAACCCATGCAGCCTCCCTGCACAAAGGGCACTTCTCACCAAGAATTTACCCATGTGCCCCCCGCCTTTTCACTGATAGATGCAAAAATGTTAAAATTCACAAAACACCTTGTAAGTGACATGAAAAACATAAGGATTTGAAGTTCCTGCTTTCATTCGCAAAAACAGTCCTGAAGAAAGGCTGGAGGGCCATCGTTTAACTACTGCTGCTGACTTGCTAAATGAAGAGGAGAAAGTAAAAGGCAGCTCACTGCTACACTGACAGCAAGAACAAAATCACAGCCACTCTTTCTGAACCCAGCAGTTAGCACGCTTTTTCTTTTTTTTTTTTATTGCTGGTTTTAATGTAATATTTAAGTTGGAACTAAAACAGACCATGGAACATTAAATCACTACCAAATGCAAATTTACCTATATATCTGAACTACATTTTCTCCTACATTTACAAAGCAAAATTCTACCATTTGAACTGTGAGCTCCTATTGCATTTAATGGGAGGCAGCAAACTCCAGACGTTACTCGGAATATACATGCACTTATCTTGTTGTTACAGGTCTCCCTCGCAGAACTAAAAGAGAGCTTTAGTACCAGACAGTATCTCTCCGGGGTCATACCCAATGAATAGTGTTTTTTGAAAGGATTATTTCAAAGGAACTCTGAAAAAGAATCTAATGACTTGCAAGCTACAGGATTGCAGCATGGGAGGAAGTAGATAATGGAATATGACAGCAATGCATTTTTCATAAACCCAGTGATTTCTATCATAACGAGAAACCCATCTATAATTCGGAGAACTCCCCCCCAGAAGGAAACCTACACTGTTGCGGAAAGTGCACTGAAGTACGAAATGAAACAATAATGATGATGATGTTACTGATGAGTCCCATAGCTCTGTCTTCCCTTCTGTCTCACTGAGGTTTCAGGCACGATTCAAGAGGAGCAGCTCCAATCCCTCTCCGCCTCAGCATCACTAACCAGGGAAGCTCGCAGGCATACATCAGAGACCTCATGATAGATGCGAAACTCTAGAGAAGAGGCTGTTCTTTATCTGCCGAAAGTTAAGGCCTGCATCTGCTCTCAATTAGCAGGCAATTAGGGGAGTTGAAAACAAACCTGTTTACATTGGCTATGAAGTCTAAAATAATTTGTGAGATGTCAGGACAGGATATTAAGATGTTAATGATCTTGTTTCTTTACTTTTTTGCATGCGGGGTAGTATCGCATCTTTCTTTTGCAGCTCCACATACAACAACAGATTGATTGGGAGGGTAAGAAACCACTGGAGGCTGGTTTGGATGGGAGGAGAAGTTGTGTCTTACAAATAGTATGTACGGGAGACCTGAGGATGAGGACTTCTTTGCAAAAAAAGAAGGTGGTTGTTCATTTTTAATTGTGAAATAATGTCACATCGTGGATTACAGCATTCAGAGGTTTCAACCACAATTCCCATAGTAAAGGCCCAGTCTGCAACCTCCCGTGAAAGTCAGAAACAGTGACTGAACAAATCCAAAAAAGACTGTTCGCAGCCCTTCGCTGGACTTGCTCTGGTGGAACGGTTCTGACCCCAGTTCTCCCTCCACAAAAGCGAACACAGGCAAGTGACCGTGGTGCAGGGAGGCTGTTTGCCCCCGAGCAAGCACTCTGCATGAGACATCTAAGGAAAACTGGGATCTCTGAACTTCAAATTAACATCTGGGATAGGAGCCTGCTTATTTCTGTGTCACTTCCTTCCAAATACCTATTTACAGCACTAATTCTTTCAGAAGAAAATTTTCACCACTGACCTCTCAATTCAGCAGCGTCCACCTGGGTGAGGTTGCTTAAGGTTCAGCTAATGCTTCTTGGTTTTTGCTTGGGTCACTTCTGATCAGCCACATGAAAAAGGCTTTGCAGAAACATATGTCCTCCTTGAACAGAAAATGAAAAGCAGCATCAGTATCCTTTGCTTCTGAAATCACAGAACTAGCTTCCATTAGCACTACACAGTAGAAGAATAGTGGAATAGATGTGGAAAGCTGCAGAAAACACCTGCCTGGAACGTGTGTTTTGCACCTTATTTAATACAATAGGTACCTTTCCTACTGACTGCCCGTGTTGATTCTGTGAAACTTATAGTAGGGCTTATTGCCATATTAACCTTATACGATACGGTCATCACATCTTATCTTTGATCCTCGTAACTAACCAAAAAATAATTCTAGTAAACAATCCACTCCAAGTTGACAAAATTTCATTTTTACTCTTCCAACTAATCGACCATGTTGCCGCAATTATTTATGTCATGCAAACAGAGGCCTAAATTCACCCTGCCCTCAACATTTCAAAAAGCCAGCCAACAAGAAGTGCACCACAGGTGCCACTGTGCCCTCTTGTGTTCTCCTTTGGGCCATCTCCTCTCGGCCTCTTTTTTTTTTCACCACACGCCATAGATCCAGCTCTAATAAGAGCCAGGTGTTCAAGCCCCCAGGCTACAAAACAGCTTTAATTATAATATTAATAGCATTCTGCTAAATCAGAAAAAAACCAAGTAGGTCAGTATTTGTGGTTATATTTTTCAGTGTCCTGGTGTTTGTTTTCTTTCCAATTTTATGTTTCTTACTGGCATTTATAATGCCTAAGAGACATTCCAGAGGCCAAAATACAGGCGATCTGATCTTTGCATGATACTCCTAACTTTCCACAAAAAGAAATACCAGGAGGAGATCAGATCTACATTATACCAGCCCCAGAGGTATACCCTTGAGTCTTGACCTCCTTTGATGAAAAGCAGAAGAGCTCAGTATTATTAGTATTTATTGTTATTATCTTAATTGCTACTATTATTAAGCAGCCCATAAAATATATTAATATAAATAACACAAACATAGACATTTGAAACACAAATTCAAGCACAAAGAAAAGACACCTCCTATTTACCAAATATTAAACCAAATTTATTTAATACTTTCCATTAATAACTCCTGCAGATGCATGCTGTATGAGTCAGTCAATAGTAAAGGTTAGGATGAACGTGTACAGTGTGGGAATGCCAGCTGGTCTCCTTCGTGGATACTTATTATTTAAAAGATTTTAAAAAGGGAATTCTGTCAAAAGAAAAACATTATATTAATTTAGTTTCTGCCAGTAACATTCAGATCAAGTCAGTTCAGTTCAAAGTCAAAAAAATTAAGCTTTTGCCAGTTCATTTGCTGGTGGAAGGAGCCTGTCCTGCGGTGGGGGCAGAGGGAGCCGCAGGGCGACAATTCTGTTTCACAGCATTGAGGCTTGGAAAGACACTTCGTTCTGCATGGTGCTGGAAACAAGCCTTTCAAATACTTTCACGGAAGCGGAATCAGTTCGTTCCCATGGGCATCACGCAGCTCTCCTGACTACGCTCCCCCCAGCGCAGCCCCCTCCCCGTGGGCTGCCGGGCAGGAATCCCCACTTGCTGGCATCTTCATCCGACACGAAGAAACCATCCCCTTTCACTTAAACGACACCTGGCTCAACATCTGCTTGCCAAATAACGCCCCTTCTGCTGCTTACAGCCCTCTCACCAACAGCAAAACCTGGGTACGCACCGAGCCCGGTCATTCGGTTGGTAACATTTGATGCAGTGAGCTCAACTCATTCACTCCCAATTCTATTGACTCCTCGCAGCCGAGAGTAGTAAAACATGTTTTTGTCAGTAAACTACGCTACTGTGACTCAGACATTGACACACAGGGCGCAGTTACTGTGTGTACAGTAACACGGTGCCATATTTAGCGTTTCTAACCATAACCACACTTGCAAAAACTGCATTAGATCAGCAGCCAGTTTCCCGGACTCCCACTCCTTGTTTCTGACTTCAGGAATTCAGATTATAATAAAGTTGCTTAGGAGATAAAACAGTAAGAAGGAAAAACAGAGGGGCCTAACAATTAGCTTGAATCTGTTCTGGTTTGAATAGATAATGCTTACAGTGGAACACAGCAGATAGTAAAAATAAAAATAGCAGCAAATTGGAACCTAACATGAAAATAAACCTTTTTCATTGTTTTTTACTTTTTAAACTTTTAATGTTATCGTTAGCAGCACATACGTAATTTGCAGAAGTGTTGGCCAATCTTCATTAACTACATTTGTCCTCGTTAAGGCTGCCTGTGAATATCAGCAGAGACAAAGCAAGAAGACCCACAGAGGAAGGTGTTTGAATTCGGCACTGTGTGACTACTGCTGCTTAGTGCAGTTAGCCATCAGGAGGGAACATTTCAGCTGTCTTAGTTTAGGATTTTTTTCTATAAAGAGCAGGTTTGGTGCAGTGTAAAGGCACTCTCACTTTTTTTTTCCTTTTCTTTTAAATAACAAGCCAGGTATTGCTGGAAGGATGAAGAAAGTTGAGAGACTCACACAATCATACAGGATGTTTTGGTATTAGAGAGGATCAGAAGCTCATGCTTTCGTTGCAAGAGAGACTGTTTAACAGTGAGGCCAGCCGAGATCAAAGATACCTGCCCTGGGAAAGGAAAGGCAGATAAACATCATGAGTTAGAGCAGGTGACAAGCGCAGAAAGAGGGGATCCGGGACATATCAGATAACCCTGACCTAGGTCCCAAAACATCCACTGCCCGGTAAGGAAAAGGAGTCCTATACAGGTGTATTTATTATTTTGTCTATACTTGTTTCTTTCCCATGCTATTGCAGAGAGAATCATTTTAGAATTGTAGGCAACACCTGCACACAGCTGCTCCCAGGGAATTACACGGGGAACGCCCGTGGGGCTGGGAGTCTAAGAAAAAAGCATGGACTTCAAGTCCAAAAAGTCACGGCTGGTCCTGGGGTTTTAGGGCAGCTGCACCACAGAACTTCGCTGCCTCGAGCACACTACCAGACACCGAAGGACAAAGCGTCCCAGCAGATGAGACTTGGCACAGTGGCTGGGGGACATCCAGTGTCTGGGAGAGCTGCCCTGGAGAGCGGGAACTGAAGCCTCTCCAGTGTCCACTCACCAGTCCACCTTCGTGACCAGCTGGTACAGCACTAGCGCATCCCAGGCAGTGCAGTACTAGGTGGTGACATAGCAGAAATGAATTTAATCCATTTGAAGGCAAAATTGGGTTGGAAAATTGTTCAGCATATTTTATTCTTTATTTTTTAGTCATTCTTTTAATGAATATATACTGTTTTGACAATGATGTTTTGGTTTGGTTTTTTTTTCTTTTTTCATTTTAATAGAAAACAAAGGGCAACAGTAAAAACGATCATAAAAGGGAATCGGCTATTGCCCTGTTCAGATTAGTTTAAGTGTTGAGCTCTGAAGAGCCCTCTTCTATCAATAGCACTAATATGTGCTCCTGACCTGGTTCCTTCTGATCCGTTATCAGGGCAGGGAAACAGTTGTGTGCAATTATCAAGGATACAACTGAGACTAAAAAAAGAAATCAGAACTGTGAAAATTAAGGTACTTAGTGATACTGCTATTTCACAGTGGATCCCGGGAAGTCCCTTCGGTAGGGATCCCTCTCCTTGGCACCCTCTTCTCCATTGCAAAAGGCTCAGAATTGCTCTGGGTCTATCCGTCGCCTCTCTGGAGGCTGGCAGCTCCGGGAGAGTGGGCTGGCTGGCTCTGCTCTCGCTGTTTATTTTCTGGGAAGTCAGGCTTGGTCAAGTGGAATGAATCTTGTGTTCATTTTAAGAAAGTTTATATTTGACTCTGGTAGGGCTGGGGAGGAGGTGAATGATAGGAAGAGGAGGGAAGGATCAGAGACCTTGTGGGGCTGCCCCCACAACACCACAAGCAGCCCCATTACCAAGGCAGCAAGAAGATGAAGCAAAGCACCAAAATCAAACATGCCTGTTGTTGTTTTTTTCTTCAAAGCTCAGAGATTACTCTAAATCTAAACCTAGCTCTTACTCCATAGCTGACCTTGTGGCCCATGAAAAAATGTAAACTAAATCCCCTACTTTTAAAAATCATCTTCTAAACTACGGAAAAACACTTCCTAACTTTGCAGCACAACCTGACTCATCTTGCAGCAACAATCTGTGTTTGCTATCCACGTCTTGGGGGTCTCAAAGTCTCATCAGCCACTGCTGCCCTGCAAGAGAAAGTAAGGGGATGCTTTTTTTGTGCAGTTATTGGAGCCATTCTGCTGGGACCAAGGCACAGAAGTGGAAGTGGAGAAAGGAGCTGAACCAGCCTGGAGTTTCACACCAGCTTTGCACAGTTACATGAAGCACTTCTAATCTTTTTGGGCCATACCTATCAGCAGGATAACGGAAACAGTTGATGCAAAGCAGTGGCTTTGCATCTTTTGCAGGGCAGGAACGACATTATTCTCTCCCCAGTAACTGTGCAGAGGGAGTGTAAGCAATCCTGCCTTGGCTGCATGCAGAGGAAGCAGTAAACGGAGATGCTCTGTGTAGACTCTGCGTTCCCCCATGCGGTGTAAACCAAAACCAGTTCCTGCAATTCTGTGCAGTAATATAGAAAGCTTGCTGGCTACTTCTCCCATCTGTCTCCTGTGGGTATAGACTCCTGGCCTCTGAGGAAACCAAGAATGCCATCCTTCTAGATTTATAATCACAGGGATTTATAAAATACAGTGTTGTTGTTAGGTGCCTTGAAGTGAAAGGGGGAAATAAATAAATAAACTACATGGGCGTTGCCACTGGGGGGAAAAAAAAAAATCTGATCTCAATCAACCAACCACATTTACTACTCTGCATCCATAGCCAGGCTTGCTACATAAACCACTACTGTCATCCCTTCATTCTTTTCAATACTTCTTAGGGGCATCCATCTTCCTTAACACAGCGTCCCTCGTTTCAAAAGCCAGACACAAATTAATTCCGGGAATCCTATGGTGGGGAGACATTAAAACCCATTTAGAGGTTTCTGTGGAAGCCTCTCTCCATGCTTATTTCAGTCAACTCAGACTCACAGCGTAGCATGCTGGAGCCAGCCTGAAGGAGCAGGAGGTTATAGGTCTGCGGCAGACTGCAGGGACACGCTGGGCTGGGCTTATGCAATAACCCTGGCGTTAGTTTTCTGTGGTAGGGTGTCGATGGTGCGTACGTGGGAGGGGGGGACTGGGCAGAGCCCTGTTTTAGAGAACAATTTAGTTCTCTCAAGTTTTTTTTATTTTCTTTTTAACTCCTTCATTCTTAGTTAAGGCATTAAATCTAACAGGTTTCCTTTCCAGAGACCAGCTGCCTTCAAGATTTCCTCTACAGCTCTCCAAGGCTAGGAAAAATAAGGGTGGAAAAAAAGGAGGGGAGCTGAGCCACAGAATTCAGAAGAAATGTGTCTAACACATCTCCCGGGGTCTGAAGAAAGAAGGAGGCTTCCTACAGGTTTGGGGGTTTAAATGACCCCTCTGGGTTACGTGTTAAGTAGCATCTCTCCTTCCAACATGTAAACATTTATATTGCTAAGTATCTCGCTTGTTCTGTTTTCTAATGGCTGTTTCAAGACGTGCAAAGAGCTGCGAGGATGAGGACAGGGAACTGCCTCCTGACTCACCTGGCCCGCAGACGGCAGGGTCCGCAGGTCACACGTCAGCTGCACCGCGGTCGCCCGGTTGCACTCTTAGCTCCTGGCATAGGCATTGCAGCACATTTTCTTTTCTCTAGCTCATAAAAATCACGCATTTTGTCAATAACCCCTCCTATTTTTATATTAATTTTGTGCGGATTTTTTTTTTCCGGGTATTGTCGAACCTTGCTTCAGACAATCCATGGGTAAAATAAACATTTCCTGAAGATACATTTCCTTCCTTTGTGCTTCAGAAGAGGAAGAACACCTTGTCCTAAGCGGATACGCTGAAAGGTTTGGGTTGTTTCAGAGAACTGACCATCATTTGGAGCTAAGCTCACACCTTAGTTTGTGACCTACCTGCTATTTTTAAGAGCAGAGAAGAGCACTCAGTGCTGTATCCCCCCTGCGAGGACTGCAGCGGCCCATACCCAACGTCCGCCTCCAAACTCCCTGCACGTGCAGCCTGCTCTGCCTGGACCCACACCCACTTCTGCAACTGAAGTTGTTAGTGAACATCTCCCACCTTCAGCAAAGGCCAAACCAAAAACTCAGCCCTGCTTACTCCCCTGGTCGTCGGGATATGTTTGATCTAGCCACTAATACTATGATTATATTGGTTTCTTTCCCTTTGAGAACTGCAAGCTGAAGCCAAAGTGGTCAACTGGCACTCGGGGAAAATAACTGGTGATAAGAAGATAAGAATGTGAGTTGCCGTATTGCGGCTGACATCCTCCTCACACCAGTAGCCAGGATTTTGCACAAAGGTGGCAAAACTCCCCAGGTATTCAGGCGTTGTGAGAAACAAGGAACAGAGCCTTTTCCAGTCATCTGGGGCAGCCAGCCCAACCACAGAGACATCGAGGAAAAATTGGAAAAGGACCAGTTATGTTTGGGGCGGGCTTGTTCTTACCAGCATTTCCACACCCCATCGTTTCTACGAGATTTCTGCATTGCGTGAGTTTGCAGAGCGACATTGCAAAGCCAGTGCGACATGCTGATACTTTCAGTATGGACAACAACAGAATAGCAATTTTTCACAGGTGGAGATGGACAAAAGAGTATTATTTAGAACTCCTTGAGCACCAGGATTCAGAAAGTTCATTTAGTAGTTTTTCAAGCTCTATTAAAGTTTTTCTTTGTGTTGGTCAAAGGACAAGACTTGTTCTTGCCTATTATACGGACCTATAGATTGCCTTTGGCAAGTCCACTTCAGCGGGCTACGCCTCAGTTTCCAAACTATACCATGAGAACAAAGAGAAGTATCTATCATGTTACACACTTGGGGCTAAATGCTTTTTGGCCGTAACAGACATGAGCTACTATTAGAAAACTGCCTTACAATGTCTATAAATGCTTGAGAAGACAGGCTCAAAAGCAGCATTTCAGGGAACAGAAACTAAATGCAAAGGAACAGAAACTAAATTCCTTGAAAGATCTATAAGAAAAAAATACAACAGACACATTAATTATTTAGCAAAACTCAGATGTCCATTAATGGCTACTTAGACAGCGTTTTGGCAGGATATCCTATCTACCGTATCACTATTGTATCCCTGTAACTGCACATTCTGCTTTGGTATGTTCGTGAGCCATTTCTCTTGCTCCTGTCAGTGAGGGTGAGGCTCTGCAGTTCCCCGGCTCATTACGAGCAGTCTCTATTACCATACCCGCTCCTGAAGTCAGCACCCAAAAAGCCTTCCATGGACCGCTGAACAGCAAAATGAAATCATCGACCCTAGGGAGAAAGAAGCTGTGACTTTTTTTTTTTTTTTTTTTTTTGTCTGTAAAGCAGCGAAGCCTCATTTTACTAAAACGTGGGATCAGATCCTCATCTCCATCAGCCAGCAAAGCTTCGTAACGTGACTGAGATCAGAATCTGGCCAACAAAAACAGAAAGCTTGGAGAAGTCATATTTGGTGCTCTTGGGTGCCGCCTGCAGGCTTTGAAACTGCAGTTTACTAATAACTATTCCAAAACAACATTGAACATAGTCATTTGTGGAATAAAAAGGGGACTTATTACACTAAAATTCCTAGAGACATCAAGGACTGAAAATATGAGCTTTTCTTGATTCAGTTTTGAGTAAACAGAAGCCAAGATGTGCATTTTTTTCTCACAATGAGTTTTTGTGATGATTTAAATCCAAAAGGTAAAATTTAATAAACAAGCCAGAGGGCCATAAACTCACACAGATCAACCTGGGAGGAAACACGCACAGGAATTTTCCCAGATGTTGCTCTCTCTAACACAACATTGTGCTTCGACGAGGCCTCACAGACTTTTAGCCACATAAATGCCTTTGAGGATCCTCATTCCAGCCCCAAAAGGTAGACCACATATGGAGATTAGTTGCTGCTATTTTCAAGCTCTTTTCTTCCTTTTTTTTTTCCACTCATTTTTGTAATGCTTCACGCTTCTAGACTGTAAAAGTCCAGAAACTCTGGCCTCAGTGTCCACAGACAACCTCATCAATGGTGTGATAACAGAGCAAGACGGCAATGTACCACGTGGAAGCACGGGCAAAGCCCTGTTGGAGCTACCTGCCCATGGCAAATGGCTCTCCTGGAGGTCTGACATTATTTGCGCCTTCCTTAACCTCTTTGTTCTCTGACTTTCTCATGAGGCCTCAAAACAGTTTCCCAAAAGGCTCTGCATTTGTTCTGGCAGCCATCCATATTTTGCTTCCTTGCAGTCCTCTGGGTCTGAGGCTGCCGCTGTCTCCCCTTCTGCTCCTGGTCCCACCACTTCCTCCCCACGTCCTGTGCTTGAAGTACAACTCAACTCATAATGACCCAGTTAAAAAAACACAGGTTATTTGTTTACGGAGCACATTACACACTCGAAGACACAGTCAAAAACAGCTTAGAGGGGATGTGGGGGCCTCCTAGGTTAAGTAAAAGTCATTTCTGATACGCAGCTCGCTTGGACGGCCCAAGCCTTGCTACAGACGTGGGATTTGCCCTGCGCATGTCCGTGCACGGGGCTGGAGGGAACGGCAGCACCTCCAGCATCCCAGCGGTGCCTCGGCACAGGGGGACCCACTGCGGATGGAGGAGGAGGGTGGCGAGGAGGGCGACCGAGTCCTCCGCAGAGGTGGATGGTTCATTTTCAGTTCCGAAGGAGGTGATAAGTGGAAGGGAAAACAGAAGGGGGAAGGAGTTAAAACAATTCCAACAATGGAAAAATTAACTTACCTTTTCTGACGATCTCAGACCCAGCGTCGGATCCTGGCTGTATTGACCTGTGACATCGATGGCCATTAAAATTTAGCTTTCAAAATCCTATTTTCTTCAAAGAGAAAGAAGAAGGTCGCTCTACCCCCCCTCCCCAAGAAATGCATACTCGTTTCTATAAAGAATAGCAGACATTTTTTCAAAATATTTCCAAAATGTTTTTCATGTTTGTGCCAACTTGATTCAAACTGAAAACACTGATTTGGTTTTAAAATTAATAGAATCATAATAAAATCTAAAAGATACTGGTTTACTGTTTTTTTTAATTATTTGTTTCTTGTATAAATACAGAAGAAAAAGGAAAAGAACAAAAGCAGGGAACAAGAGGAAAAATCAACTGGAAATACAGACCTGATAAGTCTGTAAGAAGACTGTATTCATTTGCAATCTTTTTCTCCCCCAAAAAAGTAAAGCCTTTTGCCACTCTAAGAATTTTTCATGGAAATTGCTATATTGTCCACACGACTATATTCAACTTAAAAAAAAATAGTACTTCAAGAATACATTTTAACCGTCGCTCATAAAATA
The DNA here is from genome assembly GCF_018139145.2 of Gymnogyps californianus. Lineage (NCBI taxonomy): Eukaryota > Metazoa > Chordata > Aves > Accipitriformes > Cathartidae > Gymnogyps > Gymnogyps californianus. Next base: position 5,211,715 of record NC_059487.1, on the reverse strand, counting down.
TACTCTTTTCTCCTTTTCACTGCTTTCTTTCATATGTCAAGTCTCTACCAGAAGTTCAAGGCCCTTCTCATTGAAAAAGAAAGAGGGGAACTAGACAGAAGCGGGAGCGAGTGCTGGGGGGGGGGATGCAAAAAGGAGGAGATGGGAACAGCCCTGACACAGCAGAATTGGTAACAGTTCAGTGTCCTGTTGAAAATCTCCAGTGAGAGCCACAGAAATCCATCAGTGTCCCGAATGACTGGTCACTTGAGGTTTATACAGCACCACACGAAACATCAATTAGAAAGGGAGCCAGCTGGCAGGACAGCTAATATCGCAGAGCTGCAGAGCCCAGCACCACAAATGTGCACGAAGGAAACACAGCACCGTGCACTTCAGCGTCCAAGGCTTCAAGGGGACAGCTGCATATATGGATTGCCATAGGGAGGCGGGGGGGAAAAGGGGTAAGAGATGTCCGTCTGGCTGCTTTCAATTAGCTTTTAAATTTTAATAGGGGCCTGAGCAATACTTTGTTTCTGGTTTAGACTGAAGCCTCTCTCTCTGAGGCTGGCTGCTTCTTCCCCTAGAAAGCAAAACACCAGCCAAACCTTTCTAAAATATTACCACTCTTCTTATTAGGAGATTTTTCTTCTGAAGGAGGAAGAACTAGATCTAAAAGGGATGTAGGGAAAGCATTGTGATTGCTTTTTTCCTCTTATAGATAACCTGAAACCTGAGTGTTAACATCCATGTGAGAACGTGTAGGAGCAAAGAACAAGGATTAAAAGTCTATCTTTATGGAGTGTTTTTTCATCTAGAGGATCCCAGTGTCCTCTACACTACCAGTAACATTAATTTCACTGGAGAGCTATGAGCACATTGCAAGTAAAGGATAGCCAAGACACCAAGGAAACAAGGTCCAAGGGACCCGGCAACATCAAGAACTTCACCAACTTCACCAGTGAAGCTCACAAAAAAATACATAAGAAATTAGGAAATAAAAACTCCTGTGCTGCTGCTACCCTGAACAATGTAATGATAGCCAAGAGAAAATAAGAATAAGGCAATTAATAGACACATCACCCACTTCTCAAATGCAGGCATCGACTGAGTGGTGCCCAGAAGGCAGTCGGATGGCATCACTGTGTGACAGACGTCAGGAAATGAAGCGCTGTATCTATGTGAAAATAAAGGCAATATTTTGAACAGGAAGTTGGTTAGAAATGAATAAGTTGGTTAGAATAAATACAACGGCAACGAGAAGGAAAACAAAACCATAGTGTGCTTTTCAACTACCTAAAAAAAAATTGGCATTTAAACTGGGAAGTATTGGCTTTCTTATGTATACAGCTTATTTACGATGGCTTCCACACTATATACTTACACAGGTACAATAAAAGCCCAACAAAGTGGAGTAAAGAGTAAAGCATAGGCTCATCGGAGCCATTCTCACGCTGCACTCGAATAGAGCGTATCTCTGTGGATAAGTGCAGACCGTCTTGTGCTTGCTCCACCTCCGCTCCAACCAGTTTCAAGCCCTGCTGCTGTATTAGCGTGGCATCTTCCCTGAACTGTTAAGCTCGGCTCCTTCCAAAAGGCCTGTTGGCACAGGCGCAGTGCCATGGTACAGGCTATATGGCACCTAGACCGTAGCTGGCCTGCATCAAAACCAACTCGGCCCACGAGCAGAGCAGACGTGGCTGTACCCATCCAGCCAGACACACCTGTAGATTCAAACAAAGGTGGCATCTTTTCAGGCTGCCCATCAAGGACACATGCTTTCCAACGTGGTTTCTGTCCACAGCTCTGACGCAATGGCGTATGGCCTGAGTGTCACCGAAGTGCAGCCCCCAACCTTCTGCAGACTCCAACTACAGTCTCTCTCTATGTGCCCAGACATGTTCCTTTAATGTCAGTGGCAAATCTCCCTTTTGCCTCAGCTTGTCATGGATTTGGTCAAGCCTGGTCTTGTTTCTTTTGAAGTCAGCAGGAAAAAATCTAGTGGGGGAGAGGATAAAATCTATTTCCCAGTCTCTAGCTTCTTTTAAATGCCAGATTATGCTCACGCAATGCAACCTGAAGTCCTCCACTCTGACCGGTCCCATTCCTTCAGCCACTTGGTTTTATTCTCTGGAGTCTGTATCCTGGAGTCCCAGCAGCAGCAGCAAAAACAGCTGCCAACATCCTGGGAATATCTGCCTTGGAATCTCAACTACTGTGTGAAGTTGCTGCTCTCCAGTTTGAGATTTGTGTTTGCAAAGGAAATCTGTCCAACAACAACATCGAGAGAGGAAAAAAAGGAGGAAAAAGGGCTTTATATAACAGAATTAACAGAGCTGTTGCAATAGTAACGTGAAGTTAACAGGCAACTTTTCCTCCTCCTCCTCTGCCCCCACCCCAACCTCCTCCTCTAACAGCAGTTTCATTTGTTTTTGTTTCCAAGCTTCTTCTACTGGCCACTCACACAGCCCCGCTCCCTTTGTCTAATTTGGATCTCGAACTTCCATGCAACCGACTCTTGCTGTAACTGTAAATCTTTTTATGGCCCTTCTGCCTCTGAACTGTAAAAGCAATGCCACTGTAAGCTGCCTAAATGGGTCGTAAATCCACTTAGTGCACTGAATGAGGAAAAAAGTTTTTAAGGGAAAGAAGGAAAAAAAAGGCAAACTAAGGTGGCTGGAGGGACACAGAGGAAAAAAACCCAAGAATGTATTTGCTAAATGGAACCAAAATAACAGAAGTCAAAGGGAAAATATGAACACTGGGGGGGGGCGGAAAGGATGAAATAATGCATCTTAGTGGTAAAAACAAACTGCTTCTGAAGGGCTGCTCAGTTTATTAACGCTCAACGATTTACGGGAGGACGTTGGTTGCCCTCCACTCCCGTTGGCATCAGTAGGACCTGGTAGCACCAGGAGAGTCTACGAGACTGCTAGCAGCTAATAGACTCTCTTTTTCCAGTGGGTGGTCCAGGGACTGGTATCTGGGTCTAATTCTAGCTCTTCTGCACTGCCTGACTCACAGGTTTAATCGTGGCTCCATGCCTCAGTTCATTCATCTGTAAATGGGAGATAAAGATATTCCCCTTATTTGTAAAATGTTTTGAGAGCTGCTTAAATGCCACCAGGGAAGGGGCAGAACTGATTCCTGTAGCAGTCAATAGCAACAGTTTAATTTGTTTCTGTAGAAGCAGAGCTAGCCCAAAATGGGCAACTTTTGTCTCTGTAATTTATTGCATTTATCACCATGGTATCTGAGCTCTAAGAGTATTATCCAAATTCCACTGAATTCACTGAGTGTCTTTCCACTGCTTTCAATAAGTTTTGGATTTGACCCCAAAGTCACAAAAAACCTGAGGAATATGTCAAAAGAATGTAAGTGGGTGTGAGTTGAAATTGAGGAGTTTGGAGACCGGAGTATGCAGAACAGTAGCTATTTAAAGACCGAGTTTGCTACTGAGTGTTCCCTTTTAATAGGGTTATATAAATACATTCCCGTCTCAATATATGTGGAAAAACAGGCAGTGAGGTGAGACTCTATTGCTTTATTTCTTATGGGAAATATTGTGCATAGCTAAACCACCTCTTCCCCTTTCCTCACCCACCACCCACAGTCCCTGGAAGCCTTCAGCAGCTGTGTACAGTGTGAAGAGGCACATCCGGGAGCACTGCGAGAGTTAAAAAGTTCACAGCCCTGCCTTTATAATAAAGCCCCTGTTTTCATTGCGTTCTCACCTCGCCTTAAAGACTTGATCTGAGTTTTGGCACTCAACATGTCAGAATGCAAGGGGAGACTGGCTATGCCTTTTTATTATTATTATTATTTTATTGCTCTGCTCCCTTGCAAGGAAGAGAGGAGGAAAAAAAAAATAAAAGAAATGTTCTTGCTTGGCGCTCTGCAAAGACCAAATGAGTTTCAGTACAGCTCCCTCGGGCCAGGTGTGTCCCCCCCGCAGAAAGTCACTGCCAGAGTGGGCACCAACTGGCATCTCAATTACTATTCTCAGGAAAAAAAGTCAGTGGCCAAAGAGGACTGAGAGGTGAACCCTTCTCTTTTTTCACTAGTACCATATGTGCGATGCACTGACCGATAGTTCAGGTCAGGAGACGTTGATGCTCTAACTTAAAAGAATCCTATTAAAATGATGGAAATCTTTGACTATGAAAAGTGGGGTCTGCACCTGGACAGTAATTATGTTTCAGAGGAAATCCATCTGGTATTTTATTGCTTATTCTCTCCATGCACTTTGTGTACAAGAACAATACAAGGGCTGGAATATTTCATATTGGGAGGCTTCCAAAAAGCTGTTTACACTCTGTCAGGTCAATAAGCTACACAGATTTTTGCAGTATTATCTCAATTATGGGTAACAATTGGAATACACATTTTTTTAAAAACCTTCCTAAAGACACTGGCATGGATCCTTGGAGCAGGCAAACTCCTGCGAACTCCACCAAACTCCATGAAGCTCATATACCCAAAAAGCAGCTAAGTCTTCAGTATCTGAAAAGTTTTATAACTACAGCTGAAGTCAAGTGAAGCTTATTTTTGCCATCAACAGAGCTAGAGCAACCTGCCTGCACTGAGGATTGAACCCTGTCTGCACGTACGTGCTGGAGAGTAGAACACAAATGTGATGGGGTGATTAATAACACCAGGCTTGAGCTGGATTGGGCCTATCTGTGTGCAAACAACCACACAAATATATTAGAAAGAGCACATTTTAAAAGGAAAACTACGTAAAGTCTATCAGAATTTGGTACCAGTCTTTAAAGACCTTGAGAACCCAACAACAGTCTTACAATAAAATCACATACAGCCAGAGTGACTTGATTACAAGGCAACCTCTCCTTCATTGCCAATTCTAGCCATTTTATGAATTCTAGTAACTATCTCACAGGTCTCAGGATAACTTATGCTTTCATTAAAGCCTTGGCCTCAGCCATTAGGTGATTGTTATGAATCTCAGCTTTCATTTTTGTAAGTTTTAGCTGTCACCATTCAAAAAAACAGTATTAAAAAAAACCTATGAAAACTTAGAAGTAAGAAAGAGGAAAAAAAGTAAGGTACGTCCTATAGAAATGCAGAAGACAAATTAAAAAAAAATTACAGTAATTATTTCTTACCTATCTTGAATTTTTAGTGATCATGTTTGATGGCCAGAGTAGACGTTACTGGCTAGCTGACAGCAGCAAAGTTACCTTGAATGAAACCCGTGTAACAGAATTTGGCTATAATCTACGTTTGCTTTAAATTTGTGCAACCTCTAGTACAGAACTAGGAAACAGTCACAGATTTAATTTACTTTTCACTTCTGATGCTCCTTGCATATTGTGGGGGATATGAATTTGGCAAGGAATTTGCATTTATTAGCACATATAAATTTACCAGGAATGTTTGGTCTTGCTGTTAAAGCCCAGATCTAGAACACAGGAATATGTCAGAAGCTAGGTGTCATTTTTAAAAGCAAGCTTAGAAACCACGTATTTCTGTTTAAATACTTCACAAGTAAACCAACTGCACCCAAAAAGTTGAGAAAGCAGAAACAAGACATATCCTGAAATATTCTTTTTTAAAATCTCTTTCATTATTTCTAAGATTTGGGAAACCCGGCTCATGATTTCTAAGGACTTGGAATTGGAAATACTGCTGTTAACTGCTCATCATTGCTTCACGCAGCATCACCCAGATCCAAGGACAGATTGCTGTCTCCCTAACTAAATTTAAGAGAGTAGATTTATTGAAATAACTTGCAGAGTCATACTTTAGCAGCTTAGATTCAATAGCAGATGTTGGCACTTGGTCTCCTACCCACTCCTTCTGCGTAAATATTACTGCAGGCATTGAAAGGCCGAGCATCCCGGGGCGCTGTGGTGTATTTTGGAAGATTCAGGTATGAGATTTTGCTGTGAACCATCCTGTGTGACCCTGGCTGACACGGATAAGCCCAGGCCCCTTACGAGAATTACATGCTGGGGATCTGGACCTTGACCTCTTCTGCTTGAATTCCCCAACTGTGAAATGGAGGGAGTAGCATTGCTAAGCCACAAACCACTTACAAATGTGTACTTAATGTAATGGAGACCAGAGCATCACGACACCACACTGGGGAAGCTGGTATGGACTCACCTTAGGACAGCCTGTGTGTATGAAGAGCAAAATGTGATGCAGAGATACTGGCTCAGGAACTTGGACCAAAATAGGGTGAAGAAGCGCTACGTGGACTCTTGCACTCGAGAGCTGGCTCCACTGCAGATCGTTTGGGTGTGTCGCAGCCCAGTGGGGGACTAGCGCTGCGGTAACATCACGCTGGAGAGAACAAAATTGCAAGAGACACTGAAAATATTTCCATTTCTGAAGTTTTCAAAAAGGTATTCAGAAGTGTTACAGTTCAGAAAAGCCCTTGTTTTCTTTCCTAAAGCAGGTGTAGAAAACAAGAGATGTGGATAGAAATTTGTGCCTAGCTCTGAACTGCTGCTTTATTTCTGTTTGCTTTGCTTTACTCCTCTTGCCAAAGTTTAGGATGAGAACAACTTATTTTGGGGTCAGTCTCAACTTTCTTGTTCGTGTCAGTTTATTTTGGATCACATTCCTAAATTCACATACGAAACTCAAACTATTTACATCCACTCATAACCTACCCATGCTATCAGAGAGAAAAAGCCTCCCCTCAGCTTGAGGAGAACCTGCTGTCGACAAACTCCTCCTCTGAACCATAACCTTTGACTCGTCCTGTGGGGGAGAATGGAGAAATGCAATCAGGTGCAGAATGCCAATACATCCCTCTGGGGTGACAGACATCCAATTTCCAAGCAACCATTAAAAGGTCTATATGGAATTTCATGTTTAATATGAAGCAACAAGAAACAGGAAAACCCAACAGCGAACACATGCCGTGTGTTACTTCTGCCTGTGAGCTTGGGCCAGTGTCTGAGCCTTTCCAGGTGCTCTCTTCTGCACTGAGAGCGAGCTGTGGGGATGTTCAGCACGCTTGGGGTGCTCTTACACTTTATTATTATTATTTTAACTAAGAAACTAGCTGCTTGGTCCATTTGAGGAGGGTACGGCTTTGAGACAGATGTGGAAATAATCTGAAAACATGAGGGTCAGGCAGTGGAACATTTCCAAGACTGTATGAAACATTAAGCAAGTGAACGGAAAACATTTATTTTTCCATCTCGTATTCCACAGCAAACTTGGATTTCTCAAGCTTATCTTCATATCCACATTATAACTGAAGACTAATTGTGTTTTCCTCCGTATTTTTCTGCAGATCAAAAAAGTTCAAATCTAGAGTCTCCCCATTCATACCAAAAAGTTGTTTTCCTCACCTCTGGCATCAGCTCAGCAGCCAGGAAGCCAGCGTGCAATGCCAGAGACACTGCTGGGCTACGGGGAACCGCTGCAGCCCATGGACCTCTGGAAATGAAGATGAAATGAGGCTCAGTTGTGTGCAGCACACTGATAGGATTTTGGCCCCCATTTCAGCATGACCCAATAGGTTTAAATTGCTTCATTTCTCAGCCAGCCAAGACCAAATGGGTGGTAGATGTGATATGGCTGTTCGCTGGAAATCACTCTTGATTGATTTAGCTTCTCCTCCTCGGTAGTGTATGGGTTCAGTATATGGCTCGGGCACATAAATTACATAGCAAACACCTTTCACGGTTGTGTATAGCGTATATAGATGTTGTCGCCCCATCAGAGGAGAAGCTTTTATGAAGTATTAGCTTCAGTATTCTGAAGTGTATACAGAATAGAAACCATCATTTTTAGTTGCTCGACAAAAATAAAGTCACATTTCAAAATAATAATTTTGAGTTAGAATAAAGTAGAACCAAGTAACTTTGGTAATTTTTGTAGTTAAAGAAGCAAACAGAAAATGCTGCTGCTGGCTCTAAAAACAAGTGAATTTTTATGAGTTTTTTGTTTGTTTTTTGAAAACTAATAAGAGCTGTGTTCAAAAAAGTTTTCAGTTCTCATTAACAAGATTTCAACGGTTTGGGTTTTGCTTTTGCCTTTTTGAAAGAAGATACAAAGATGTTTCATCTTCATTTTAACATGTTTACAGAAGAAAATTTCTACTAGCACTGCTACATTGTTATTTCTGGGGGATGACTAACAAGGTATTGGAGAATTATTCATAAGAATCATTTGGGTGATTTATATACTTTCTTGTGATTGGAACAAGGACCTCATTTCAGGCTGTAACACTCTCAGTTTCTATCCACAGGCAGATGTAGTACTGAGAACACTCACTTAAACCTCGATTAAAGACAATAGAGATTAAAATTGGGGAATAAAGCTTCAAGACAAGGGGTGGTTTTGTCTCAGATTTGTGCAGTACACGACAGCAGGGTCCTGACTCCAGACTGCATTTCCCAAGGGACACAGCACTGACAATTGTACGGATACACAACAGCAGAAACTGGTCAAGGACCAGGGTCTCCTCTCCAGGCTGGCTGGAACGCAGGGGAGAGCCAGGCTTTTGTTGGAAGAGGAAGGCTGCGAGAAGAAAAGGGAGAAAGGGATTCTGCAGGCCTATGCTTAATATTCATTAAGATTAGCTTTCAGATCAGGTAAATTTGGACAAACGTGAGGTGAGATTTTTAGACTCAGTATCTGAGTATCCCAGTTTTTAAGACACCCATAGTCCACTTAGCTCTAAGTAATATTTCTCAAAGTTATTTTCCATCTTCAAGCTCAAAACTTCAAGGGAAGACTTCTTTTTCTCCTTACCCAAGCCAGCTCCCACTGAAGGCAATGCAGATTTTTTTTTCCCCCAAGGTCAGGATAGGTTTACAAGATTCAGATCTATTTTAATATTTTAATGTTCCTTCAGTTCTGAAATCTGCTGTGCTTGTCTGGTTACTGTAAGGTAAACAGTGCATAACTGCTGACTGCAGAAACCCTGGAGAAAGTTACCATCACAATAAACATCTGATAATTAATAGTTACTAGCAAAATCCCACTGTTCGTATCAGTTTGGTGAAAGAAGGGGGGACATTTGCATATTTTAACCATAATATATTACTTGTTCAACGCAATACGAACTCCTGCAGCATAAAGACCATCCTTGTAAACCACTGCCGGAAATCCCTACCAGTCTCGCAGGATCCCAATCAACGCCTCCCCAATTTTCCCAACCAAAGCTATGCACTCCGCAAAGCACACCTGCCATAAATCTCAAAGCATTACCAGCTTTCAGCGAAAACCGGTAACATTACAGCTGGGGGATGATGTATGGGGATGTCACCAACTCCCTCCTCACACGCACATACCCCTTTCCCCCACTGCAGGCATTTTTTATCGGCTTCAGTGACTCAGCCGTTAAACATCTCCCAGCCATCAAGCCGAATGACAGCAGGCCAGCAGCGGCTTTCTGCCTCGGTCGGCAGCGAGTGGTCAGCGGCCAATGTTTATGGGAGGGTGGAGGAGGGAGACGGGAGCTGGGCGTAATTAACGGGACAATTGAATGGGTTATGCCTCTCTGATTTCAATTAACCTCTGAACTTTGCAGTGACAAGATCTCATGGTTACCAACTATCTTCGGCAAAAACCAGATGTTATAACTGGTTAATCCAAGCTCTCGAATAGCGTATAGCTGGGATTTGATGATAGTCTCTTTCCAGATCACTTAATGCTCACCAAAAGCAAAAGGAATAACATTTCAGACTTCTTTAATACCATTATTGTGTTGGAATTGGGGTCTGATTATTGGATCGGAGCTGGGGTCTGATGCTGTTCCCATTTCAAATCAACTGCAGAATTCATTAATGCGAGGAAAATGAAGTCAAAAGACCCAGAGAAATATATCAATGACATTAAGGACACAGGCATTCAAAGCTTGCAAAACAGATTAATATATACAGACAGATAAATAAATAAAAAAAAAAAAATCTTTGTTCAAAAAAGACAGAGATAAGCACAGAGCTGACATGAGATAATAAACCAATCTAGCTATGTTAAGAATAGTTTTCCATGATTTACTCATGTATTTTAAAGAAAGCACTTTTTAGTTTTAAAATCAGCACAGAGTTTTAGAGATTCAACACAAGAGGTTCTTTTAAAAACCTGTATGAACTACAAAGATTTCTAACTTGCAATAAAGCTACAATTGAAAATTAAAATTTATCAAAAGAATGCAAATTTTTTAAATTAAAACATCTTTTGAATTCTTCTACCTTTGTAATTCAGAAACTACAGCAAGAAATCCTGGGTTTGTTGGCCTTTGTTTTCAATACAATTCTGTCACTTAAAATGTTGACCATCTCTGGTTAGTGGAAATACATTTAATTCTGCTATCATTTATAGGGCCGCAATGGCTGAAGAGGATAAAATGTTATCGCTTTGCATATTGGCTTAAATTAATTTGTTCCTAATCTTTAAGCAGCTCCAAATGAGAGCCAAATCTGAATTTATGATAGCAGACCGTGCATTTTCATGTAGCTGCAGTTACAGCACCAGGTATGAGAGACACTGAAGGGTGTTGAAGCAAAACCAACGGCTACGGGGCAAAAAAGATTATAAATATCAGACAATGTGACCAGACTCATAACATTTTAAACAGATGCGCTATCCTATAAGCAATTTCAAGACAATTTGAAGACAAAATCAGTGTTGATGATATGGACAACACACCTCTCTTTACAAATGCATTAATAAAAATATCAGTTTAAAAAGAAAAAATATGAAGAAAGATTATAAATTCACTAAACCAAATCTACTGACTGAAAAGCGTAGACCATTGTCAACCACTTCTAGGACTTCGTCATGCAATTCTTCATAGTTTAAATAGTACAATTAGTCAAATTAATCACAAGCCTGCAAATTCTTTATTCATGACAATAAATAATTATATCTATTAAGTAACTTCTTGTAATGTAAATCTCACAATCTAGGCTGTTATTATCAAGTGTTTTTCTCTAAACATATGGATAATGGATATTTAAAGCATCTGCAGTAAACAAGAGCCAAAAGTCAAAGCTTCTTTAAAGCACAATATCCCACTTTTCAATATTTAAGAAATTTCAGTAGATGCTGAATTACATTAACAGGATTAACAAATTCCTTTTAGACACTGGAAAATGCCCATGTTACAGCAGACTGCAGGAATGCCCTTCAATTTCTTACACATTACTAGCCCTGTCTAATAAAGCCTAATGTCCCAATGATAGAAGCATCTGGCTCTTGTCCCCTAATCAATAATATTCAGCAGAAGTCCCTTCTTCCAGCAGCAGCATAAATTATCAGATATATGCAAATAGACTTGCTAATGTTAATTGCCAGGGCTGATTGGTGATTAATTTTTTGATTATGATCAATCATTCTGCAGGAATCTTAATAAGACATTCAAGGCAATCTGCAAATTGATAATAATTAGGGATCCCAACCGGTAACGCATCCACAGCCAACGATAAAACATCCCTGTGATTGAGTGTGTTCCTGTGAACAAACTTCCCCTCTTTTGAAGAAGAGAAAAGGGAACGATCAAAGCCTCCAGAGCCTGATGGGACCATGCTATCACATCTAACAAGAAGTTCCTTTTTTGCCATTTTTATGGTGAGGTGGGTTCTAGCATCCTCTAACACAACTGGCCACCCTCTCTGTGTCCCTCATATGGTAGGAAAGGAAATGGGAGTTTCATTTACATGATAATGCTTTGGAAACATTGCCCCACTTCACAGCTTTCCAGCCCGGGAAAATAAGTGATTCGCAGCAGCACAGGATCCCGAACAAACCAACCTCTGCTGAGCCAAGGAACATCTCTGAGAGCCGTCCTGCCAGACATGCAGGGAACACAGTCAACGGCATGATACAATAAGAATTTCAGGCCATGCAGATTTAAAAAGGGCCAAACAGGAGTTTTGTGTGATGTCTTTTTTTTCTAGTGCAGACCAGGCAATAGCATTAAATTTCCAGCAATAAGTTAGAAGAGAAATGCTTCCCCTGTGTGACACTTGTTTGTATACTTCAGGGTGAAAGTCCAGACGTTGTTGTAAACACAGCAGCTCAAAATGTAACATGATTTATAATGTTTTCTTTAAAAATGAATTCTTTTGCAAACATAAATATCCTCATACAACATTTTAAACCCAAACACTAACTATTGCTGTGTACCAACGAGAAAGTACAAGTGACTGCAAGAGGACATGACGTTTACCAAACAAGCCCTACAGACAAAACCGCGGCTCCCCACACACCGCTACCCACTGGGGTTGTGCAAGGGAGCGTGCCAAGCTGCACGCAACTTCTGGGCTCGGGCAGCTCTCTGCTTGCCCACCCCAGCGCGGCATTTCACGCACATACTCGAGCACTGGGCCTTGCAGAGCAAGAGTTCGACGTTGCTCTACGTTCAAAATGGACAGACAGATCTTGACACCTGCTAAGAAGAGCTAAACAGTCATCGCCTGCTGTCAAAAATGAGTGACGTGCAGACAGCGAGGAATATAGAGGAAAGTAAATTAAGAGCACATTGTATCTCAGTACTGGCCTGTCATGTTCAACTAATATCCAAGCTTTTGAAATTCCTGTCTTCATGGCCTAATTCTGATTTGCACAAAATATTCCTTTTTACACGTCAAGAATGGCGTAAAGGAGTTGGAATATAAATGAAAATAAATCCCTGAGGTCTCCAATTCTTTCAGTTCTTTCAGTGCTGCCAAATGTACCATTTTATGATGAGGTCCGAGGTATTTGCTCTTTTATTTGAAGAGCTTGCAGTTAGCACCGTGTAAGTAGCTCAGCTTTTGTTTTTATTAAAAGGACAGAGTAGGATTAGCCCCTACTTTTATGTTAAATTTTCTGAAGAGAAGTTAGGTTTCAGTTGAATGTTATTTTGCACAGGAAATATCTTCTTCCTGAATATGTCATCTTTTCAACAAGAAACTGAAACATGGTTTTTACAAAAAGTCCAGCTTTAAATGCAAGCTTTTACACAAATAGGAAAATATTTTCTTTTTCTCCCAACAGTTTCAATAAGAAAAAAAACCCAAACAAACCCTAAAGGAGTGCATGCTTTCTTTCTTTCCTATATAATAAACAAGAAATGCTTTAAAATGACACATGTATACATGAGGTTTTTAACTATAAAATGGCTTTTAACTAGGCATTTTTAAAAGCCTAGCTCCATCCTTTGCTTAACCTCATTATTTCTCAGTCAGTTTCAAGAATTTTAAACACTTAGAGAGGGAATTTAGTGGCCACAGCAAGCACAGAGTGTCACAAGGAGTAAACATGAGTATGTACCAAACACATTCACCTTAGACAAAACCAGCCCAATTCTTTTCTAGTTGTCCCAGATCAAGAACAACAACTCTATTGTCAGGGGAGCAATTCTATTGTTAAACTGATGTCTTTGATAAACAAATTAGGTCCACAGTTTTTAAGTTAACATTCCATTTTTTTTTTTTTAATTCTGCATATGTTCTTAAACCAAATAAATTAACAAATGTTTAAGTTATCTTTGCAGTTGAGATTCCTCACTGCTCCCTTTATAAATCTCACTCGGGAAAACTGAAATGCTAACACGTTTCTTGGATTTGGTCTGTCATTCCTCTCTAGCTCCTCGCACTTTCACAATTCACAAGGTCATGAGTACAAAATGTGCTTGTTAACTTACACAAGAATAAAGCTGTCAGATGGGCTGAGGCCTCCTTGTGTACCAGTTTAGTGAAATATGATTATCCAAGCTGTAAAATGGATAAACCTATTAAATTAATAAATCTGCTGCCCTGTAGCCTACCACTGATGTCATTGCCTTACCTACAAGGCACCCCTTCTTAAATTAATACTTGATAAAGGAATAAATCTTTTAAAGACATACACTAAAGCTTTGCACTGAAGAGTTATCTTTTGTGTTACAAACTGTAAGTATTTTTTACTGCAATGGATGTAAGTGAGAGAAAATGAATTCCAGAAAAAAAAAAAAAGAAATCTTAGAAAAATGTTACTACCCAGCTAACAGTCGGCTGCTTCTATCTGTACACAACTAATCACTTCCCTGTTTCTTTTTTTTTATTCTAATGTGTGAGTGGATTTTAGTGCTCATGAAAGTGAAGGATAATTAGTAGGGTAGTGGATAAAGTGGAAGGGCACTGCCTTATCAAAGACAGACTGGGTCAGCTACACATGGGCAAAAGAAATCATGATTCACTTCTTTCAGCTGCTTTGATTTATTACGCTAAAGGTCTGACAATGAAGTTTCACATCAGGGGAGAGAGAAGGAAAAAGAGTTTCAAAGGGTTCGTCCTTCTCGACTTCTTAGAAAGCCTTTAGCATATTGTGTTTGCTAGAGTACAATATCGCTGTTTCTCATTATTATTATTAATCTGTTACACAGACACCCTCACAGAAACAAAAATGCACTCTGCAAGGCACTGACCAAATATATGGCAAGACAAAATCTCTGCCCCTAAGATCTTACAGTCTAAAACACAAAAATCAAAAAGCGGAAGGGAAACGAGCACAGACATAAGAAAGGCATTGCTGTAAGATCACACGGCAAACAACCAGCAAAAATATGAAACAGAAAACAGATTCCCTAGATCCACACCAGTACCCACAGATAAACTTATACTTCAATAATGTTAAAAATGAGACAAAAATAAAATCCCGGCTCATCCAAAGGCATCCAACAACGTGCTCAAAACTCAAAAGTGAATTTGTAAAAGGAAACAGGAAATGAAAACTAAAGAGGGCTGACATGATTACGGGGTGTTAATAAGAAAAGACATAAGCCAGGGGCCTTGATGTACAACTAGACAACAAGAGGTTACGTTTGGAGTCAGGGCTATGCTAATTTGCAAACTTGGGTCCATTTCATTAAGTGAGCTGAGAGACAGGCTGTCTCAGTCCAGCAGAGAGGGATCTCATTATCCATGTAGGGAGCAAGAGATAAGAATCTTTTAATAATTGCTGGGAATTTTTTTTTATGATGATATGGAATGCCAATTTATGCCTCTCCACTCAATGTGGATAGAAACCAGCCTCCTTCACAGTTCAAACCAGCCCCCCTCCTGGCTGTGGCCATTAGGACAGGGAGGGAAAACAGAGACTAATACGCTTGCCCGGGAGACCAATGCTGCAAAACTCCATTAAATGCGCTTCACAGTGGAAACATGTTTGTTTACAGTGGATGAAAAACTTTGCCAACCCTTTTTACTTAATTATTAATAGGCACAGCTGTAGGATTTAGGGCCCAATCCAAACCCTAGTACAGACAGTGGGCAAGACCCCTACTGACAAGTAGCCTTTGGATCAAATCCTTTACTTATTTCTTGCTAAGGAATCGTTCTGAATTGACACCTTTGGAAAAAGCTAAACAACTTATATTAATTTGACAAAAACATTGTTCACGCTCCCTTCCCCTTGTCCCTCTCTCCAAAACACATCCAATGCAGCCATGAGAAAGGAGCTTTCTAGAAGACAGAGGTTTGTACAGTTATTCTGTTCCCTGCAATCAGTATCCCACCTACTTTGGGCTAAGCACATCACAGATTTTACGACAGGGACAAGCTTAGTCTATAAGGGACTAATTTTGAGAGACTTACATCTTTCACATGACACAATTCTGGCTACCTCTAAAAGCATTGCCATAAAAAAGCAGGAGTAAAGTTAGACAAGGTCTCATGCTCATCTTTTACTGCATAATATTTGCTAAAGGCTGAGATACAGACACAATAACTTACCGGAATCACACTAATAGCATTAAACTTTTAAGAGTAAAGTTTTCCCGCTGCCCAAGCTTATGCTGCAAGGAAAAGAGGAAGCAAAACTGTTTCCACAGCCAAATCTGCTCATTTGCTTGAAGTCACTGGGTTGGACCGTACATTAGTGTTGGAAAACACTGTCCAGGGACCTCAGAAGCTGTGCTTATCTCTAAAGCTGGCTGCAGGATTTGTTTTTATGCATCGGGTCAACCTAAGGACTATGTACAACTTATCTATCTCCTCAGTAGGAACAGAATTATAAGGCTCTCTTCAGCTGACCTTGCCTCTTTTCCCAGTTTCTAGTTGTTCATGAACAATCTTTTATTTTCCATATGCCCATTTACTATTCGAAATGATTTGGCAAATATCTTTTGTGAAAGGCACTCCCAGTCTTCACTTTGCAGGCAAGACTGGGGAAAGGAGGATTGGCAAAATGGAAGCTGGCTTTTCTGGATAAAAAGCTCATGTTCTGGCTCTTTAATTAGACGGGACCAACTTGAGAATCAGCTATATGGGCACAGATGCTCCCCCAGGATTACAAAAGTGCCTTCTGCGAGCATTTTCTGATACTTACATTTAAGGAAAAAACTCTGTCTCCACAGATATGCCCGCCTGTAAATCCATTCCTTGGAGCAATCCTGGGAAGCAAAGTCTGTGTGCCCCTTGGCAGCAGAGCTGTGAGTGATGCAGTGACATTTGCCGTGGTGCAGTGACGCTTGTCGTGGTGCAGACACAGCCCGAAACTGTGACTCAGGGTACAGCCCACTGGGCTGGGAATGGGAATGACTGGAGGGAAGGAAGCGCAGAGTAAGTATGCTCACAAGGACAAGGCTGGTGGAGGGAAACCCAAAAGACTGGAAAGGAAGAGAAGCAGAGGGCAGGAGCGGCTGGAAAGGGCACACGTTTGCCCCCACAGACTGTGCGACCGCACTGGGACAGCTCTCAACAAACGCTGAGCTGAAGTGTCCCATCCCTGCCCCGATGTCGGTGCTGCTGCAGTACCGCCCCTCCTCTTCCTCACAGCTGGAAGACAAGAGCACGAGGTTTATATATAACACGTTCTCACATCCATACCGAAGCAGGGGCCAGATGCACACTGTTCCTAAGCAGCTGCTGTTCAGTCCTCCTCAAAATGAACAGTGCCCACATCGAGGGGTGAGAGAGACTCATATTAATTACTGTCACTTCTTGGGCCGCTGCAGAACAGGTTTCTTTTCAGAGGCAGTTGATTCTATGAAAAGGAGAGAGACAAAACGAAGCGCACGGCAGAAGGAAGGCTCAGATGAGCCAGGTCCCAGGAGGAACCTTGAAATGCCGCTAGCTGGGAGCATGGCACAGGCTGCTGCTGTTCCGGAGCCAGGAGGGAGTGTACAGGGATTAGCCACGTGCTTGCTCTTAACCTTGCAAGGACAGTGCTTCAAATTGTCCTCCTCATAAAGCTCTGATGGAAGTTACAGTCTCAATTCTTCACTCTTCCCTCCCCCTTCACCACCACCACCACTATCCCTCCCCTCAGAGATATGAAGAAATATGAGCAAAGGCTGCATTAGATCAAGTCAAGCCAATATTAAATGCCTTTAATGGAGCTTAGAGTAGACCAGCCTTCTTAAATGTCTGGATGTTGCCTGTAAACACGCAGGGACTCTGCAGCTGAAAGTCCTGATCACTGGGGAGGGAAGGGTCAAATACCAGCCCTGTGCTTACAAAATGTCTTGAGTTCTTGATGTCCTAAGACTTATCCTATAAAGTGATGTTTGCAGTCCTCTCTTGTTAATGTTTTTTAACTAAATGGAAAAGTGTCTGTATTAACAATGGCATGTGAGTTTCCTTTACTGTACACTTCAAACCAGAGTTGAAGTACCCAAATAACATAGTTTCAGGCTTTGAGCACATTTCAGTCAATGCTCATCAAATCAATACACTTTTGTAGCTTGGGGCTCCCCACATCTATGCAATTGCTGTATTGCATCACATCTCATCCCAGACAGCTGTGGGATGATGTACATCAGCCTTCACTTTTAAAAGTTTCCCTGTCTCCCAGTCCTCCTTACTAAGGATATTCCAAAGCTTTACTTTCTAATCAAAGACCTCATCATGTTAAAACATATGGTGATCTTTTCAACTGGATAAATCATGTCCACTAGGAGCTTGTATAAGACCACTAAATTTACTTTTGCTTTTGAATTAAGTCACCAGATTTCAGCCTAGGTATTTAAAGATTAAAAACTAAAATTCAAAATCTGACACTCCCAAGACTTCATGCTGGTTGTTCTGCTCTCTTCTCTCTCCTGTCCACAGGTTCCTGTTGTCAAGTTGGGAAACATTTACCGAAGCTACCTCAGTCTGAATTTATTTGCAGTGTACCGAGATAAAAGTCCAGCTGTAATATAATTAGAATTTGGCAGGGTAATAGGCTCCAGATTTTTTTAAACCTATTTTCTATTAAAAGGAGTTCTTTCTCTCTCTGCTTATTTTTCGTAATTACAATATGAATTTAAGGTACTGTAAAATTAATAGAACACCAACTCTAGAGACTAAAGTCTCCTACGCAGGCAGACAGCCAGCCTGTCCCTGCCGGTGCCCTCCAGCTGTGACCGTAACCCTACACATGATAACAACTGGTTTACCTCTAGGCAAACTCATTTATTGACCCTTTAAGATGGATGTTAAAAGACCAATCGAAGCTAATAATGTGTAATGCTTTTTGTGAGCTGGATCCTTGACCATACAGAACAGATTTTAAATTACCCACCTCATTACGTGCCACAAAAAAGCTGTGGAAAATTCACCCTCTGCTACTGATTATATATATACACACACACACACGCACACAGAGGGAGATTTGCAAGCCGGAAAGTGCAGATATGGTAAAGCCACCTTTAGCCTATGATGGGTCTGATTTGATTTCATGTTTTAGGAGGTTTTGGTAAACATGAGTAGTAAAACCAATCTTCACCTTCCTCTTTTCTTGCAAGGTACCAAGGGCCAAAGTGCATCGGTCCTGGCCTTTTGGCCTGATGCTGGTGTCCAAGCAGGGCAGGGCAGACTGGACCACGGTCTGGAGACCTCACAGCCCACTGCCCCGTGGCCTTGAGATGTTGCAAAGGATTTTAGAACTATTCCATTTGCAGGTTCTCACTCCAGCTGTTAATTTGGCACCGACAGCGCCGAGAGGCTGGGCCAGGAGAGCCGCAGCCATGGCTCGGTGTCTATCAGGGAGGATTTCTGCCCTCTGGCTTCCCTGTATTGTGCATCCAGATCCACTTAGGAAAAAAATCTTCTGTAGTCTCTGCCCTCGTTTCACAAATAGGTGTGGTCGTAGCTGGAAGGCAGTGGCTGTGTGCTATAAATACAAGAGAAAGAGGAGACAGAAAAGGAGGCTCCTGTTATATCCAGCCGCATACTTGTGATATGTACAATTAAAGCAGAGACTTAAGTACACACGCATATTTGCTCAAGTGTAGGATACGATATAATTGTAGCCAATTGAATAATTTTTCCTAAGATGCTTTTTAGAAATCAAGTTGTTAGCTATTCATCAGACTGTCAGTAAACACATCTCTCTCACATACAACATGTTTAACTTCTGCTCAGGTTACATTACTCATATGCAATCCTTGTGGTAATTAATGACACCTCTATCAGTTCATAGCTTTTCAAAACCCCTGCAAACAAACAAAAATACTAAGAATTGAGGGAATTACCCTTTACCCATTTTAGACTAAGTCATGAGGGTTGGTTTGTTTGTTTTTTACTTACTGCTTGTATATTCACATACATCTTCTAGAGCTGGGTATGGAGTTACTATGACCCCAGTCCCGGTAATGCTCATTCATGCCAGCACCTTCAGGCAAGAGGACAGATCACATCCAAGAACTGAGAAGTTCAACTTTACAAAGCACAAGTTTTGCTTTGCTAGGTGTGCATTCAAACCTGATTACTTACACATCACAGATGCAAATATATATACATGCTCATTTTGGTTCATAAACATACTTATTTTTGCTGATATATACGTACTCGCATATCCTGTAAGTGCATACAAGCAAGCCCTGGACCTGCAGCCCAGCTGCTTACCGTTCTGGGGGTTATGTTAGTTCCGGCTCAGTTTTCAGAAGTTATTTCTACATTTTTTCCTTGCATCAGGCAGTTCTTTCAGAGGCAGCTAGTGTTGCAGTCATAGATGAATAATGATGTATTGCCTGGGTCCAGAAATGTGAAGTGGACTAGTGGTAAGTGCATTTTGTGATGTTCATGGCAATGGCACCGCTAAAATCCAATGTGCAAAGCTGGAAGGCTGTCTTAGCCCATCTACAACCTGGGCTTTTCCTCAACATCTACCAGCTAGACCCATTTTAATCCTTCACAAACAGCTTCTGTCTTTCTCTTAAATAAGTCATGGAGCTTAAACAATGTTATTTAACCTCCCGTGCCCTCTCCCCATATTTCTACCAGTGCCAAACACCCGTAAACTCATTCCAAAAAGCCACACGTTACCCAACCAATGCTGCCTAAGGAAAGCATTCAGGAGTGTTTATGGGGCAGCTGAAGTGTAATGATTTAGTAGATGTTTATAAATGTTTATACTGTACAGATTAACATTCCCCAGGGGGCCTGTAATGAAGAGAGTGCTCCAACTGGAATCAAACCAGCCAGCCTGGGCTGAATGAGCATGAATGAATCCTGCTGGCCTACCCTCACGAGCTGTTTACTCAGTTTGAACGGATTTCCTCTATCCATGCTCCTTCGGCATTTTGTTTTGGGAGAGGCAGAAGAGGCGCCTGGTCTCAGAAGGAGCACGGTTTGGAAACAAGCTAGAAAATCCAGCCCATCACTTGGATCGTAGCAATTACTCACAAATTGCACTAGACAAAAGAACAAAGAGCCCAACCCTTCTGCTGTGGAAGTCAAGGCTGAAACTCCCATTGACTTCAAAGGAAGTTGGGTCTCAGTCTTAGAACAGAGTTTTCAAACATCACGCCCAAGTGTAAACACTGAAAATCATATTGAAGCAACTAAGTCCTGCTATTAGACCAGGATCAGGGTCTCCGTGTTTACAACTCAGAAGTTTCACGTTAGGTCGCTATATTTGAAAAACATGACTTCAGCTATACTGTGACGCTGTGCTGGAGGTTCACAGCAATGGCTGGTGAGCTTCTTTTTCTAGAAGAAACACTGGACAACAGTGGTGGACAGCTTCACTGAATATCTAGCTGAAGGTGATGGACATCTTTCATTCAGAGTAAATGAGGGAACAATTTCAGTTTGTTCAGTGATGGCTCAAAGAGTAAAAATATTTGCTACCGGTACTGGGATGCATGCAATGGGTTTCAAATTGCCATGGGTTTAACAACATGAATACCAAACCCAAAAATGTGCAGCGGGGAACTGGTGGATGAAGCTGTGCCTCGATGCCTCAGAAACAACGAGCAAGCAGGTTTTAAAAGATGCTAAGAGCAATCATGACCCTGGGAAGTACGAGAAAGAGATCACGTCTCTTGGGCATGGTGCCAGGTGAAAAAAAAAATCAGCCTGCGAAATCACAAGTAAGGAAACAAACACCTCTGGATTTCTGCTGTGGTCAGGAGAGTAAGACTTTTTATAAATGACACATGCATATATTCAGAAAGTGAATCATCTCAAAGGGGCCAGGAAAGGGTGGGAAGAAAATAGAAAGGATCATGGCATGGCCATGGCCAGCACGGGCCAATAAAGGTGGCCAGAAACACCAAGCAGAGTGAACTGTATCTTCAAAAGGGGGATACCGCTGCCAGTGGATGTCTGCAGACTGAGGGCCCCCAGTCTTCATCGAGCTGTGCTTTTTTGCTGATGTGATAAGATTTCTCCCTTCTCCCAAAATTATTCTACCTCTGGCTCTGATAGCTACATGTCTCCATAGCACAGACTGTAGTATGACACACTACAGGTGTTCTCAAAATAAAATACAAAAATATTCCTTGCAGACTCTTAAACCACAGCACTGAAGGCGGTCCCGCTGAAAATGTCTGCTGTGATTCTGCAGCCTCTGTAATGGATCAGACAGATGTAGATGGCTCAATACATAAAAGCATTTCTTTCAATGGGTTTCTGAGATGTTTTTAAAGGCTCAAAAATAAGTTTGCTTTGAATCTTGGATGGAGACACTGGACAAAGGTAATTTTGTCTGCAGCGGTTTATCTGCCCATCTCACGAAGCTGTCTGAGCTAGTTACAGCGTTTGGCAAACACTCCTGGTACAAGTTCTACACTGTAACCCCACTTGGGTCTTTAGACCAGTGGAAAAGACAGATATTTGAAATCTTCTAGAGCACTGTAACCATCAGGTAATTAGCTGTAGCAGACTTACAAAGTAGGAAAGGCTCATGAGAGCTCTGAAATGAAAGCACAAAATGCCTCCTGGAACTAATCTTAGAGTGGCTTGAAGTATTTAATCCTGCAAATTATTGCCAGTGAGGAAACATCAAGGTACTGCTGGATCTTAATAGTGGCAAACCAGCAGGAATGGTTCACCTTAAGCTGCCTCCTGCTGATGGCTAAGCAATCAGACACGCTTTACACCACTCACAAGGTGCAGGGGCAGCTATGTTTTGTTCCCAGTGACTTGCAAAGTGGCCTGGAATTGTTCCTCTTCTTTGTGTCTGCAAAGGATCCTTTATCAGCAAAGCCAACGCTGCTCTGCTTTGCAAACAGCAGAGAGTAAGGAAGAGGAGAATAAACACGGGGGGTACAGACAGTGCCCCACCACTGCATGATGCTAGACCCCAGTTCCACGGATGTTCTCTATCCTTCAGAGGGCATGGAAGGGCTTGTAGAGGGGCACAAGCAGGCAGAGTGCTTTACTCTTTCATAACTAGGGTCTGTCTCATTCGGAAAGATACCTTTCTGATTCCTGGCTCTGCTAATGAGTCCTCATTAATGAAGTTGAGGAGATTGGATTTATCCTTTCATCCCTCTAGGAGTCAGTTTCTCCAGGTGTGAAATGCGGAAGGTAAATGTTAGCCTCGTGAGGGCTGCTTTTAGGAATAGGAAATGGCAGATACGGGACTAGAAACCAACTTCCTAGGTCCTTAAACCCCATCTGCCCTCATACAGGTCTTCAGATCTGCAACCCCCTTGTTTATTTTCATCAGACACCATGTGAGGGAACTAGGAAACTCCATGTTTCTTCCCACTGGGAAGCCACTCAAGACTCCTGTTGCTGTAGTGGCTAAAAAACTTCCTTTATTTTCCAGACTGAATTTATTCATAGACAATTAATACCCATTTGTTCTTGTGCCAAAATATTCTTTTATCTTTAATAAGCAGTCTGTCTAGCTCTGTAAAAGCTATATGCTTGATTGCTACAGGACCTAGGAGTTTCCTCTTCCACAACCTGTAGGAAGAAGTGCTAATAACAGAATGTATTGTAATACCCCATGCAAATTTTGTAGGAGCCCATCCAGGTATGTGCAAGAATCTATGTACTAATTTCACAACTATTTCCACTACCAGCTTTCCCAGCTGGAAAGCTTTTCCCATCTTTTAAAAAGAAACGAGAGGCAACAAGCTACAGTTTAACATTTTCTTGAAAACTGTTTCCCAAATAGTATAAGCTGCACTGTCTCTTCCTCTCCAAAACCTACCAGGCACCAAGAAGCATCTCATCTACAGAGATAAGAATTAAGATCCTGCATATTTGTTTGAACAACAAGCATTTTGGAACTCAGATTTTGTTTCTTTTTAGGCACAGGTATCCTTTTGCACATGCACCATTTATATCTGCAAAACCAAGTGATCAAAATGTCAGAACTAAAGTTAACCATAAAACCTTATTCATCTGCATTATGAATCACTCTTTAAATATAGGATTATGTCTTGTTTTCCACCAGATTCTACCTCAGGATGGACAGTGCTCACTTAATAAGCAGATATTCAGTATTTTGTTACAGCGTTATTATTCAGCATGTGGCTTGAGGCCTGATTTACCGCATACTATTCAAAACCTGCTTGGAAGACACAATTGCTAATTTTCTTGTGAGTTTTTCTAGGGCTCTTATCAGTATGGCATGTGAGTGCTTCACAACGTTAACTTCTTTTAACAACACCCCGTAAGACGAGAGGATATTATTATTCCTGTTTAACAGATGGGAAACTGAAACACAAAGAGATTCAGGTCAAAACATTCTGCTAACGTTGGGTACCCAAACTGAGATGTCTGGGAATTGATTTCTCAGAATGTTTAACGTTGTACAGCATCATATGTCAGGAGAAATACCACTGACAACGTATTCTGCAAACGGGAACACAGAAAACAAAATAAAATTAATAGCCAGTTGGGAAGAATTTAGTTTACATCGACTTCTCTAAGACTGGATGAGAGTTTTGCAGTATTCAGATGCCTTAGCCATGGGATCCCC
Organism: Gymnogyps californianus; assembly: GCF_018139145.2. NCBI lineage: Eukaryota > Metazoa > Chordata > Aves > Accipitriformes > Cathartidae > Gymnogyps > Gymnogyps californianus. The sequence goes on along the minus strand of NC_059487.1, from coordinate 5,187,631 downwards.
CATTTTCTTTTCAGTCCTCTGCCTCTTACCACACTTCTCCCAGCTTCCATACCAAATACAGGCAAAGTCCATCAGACACCAGCCTCCTCCTCTACCCAGCCGTGACTCATCTCCTGAGCTGCTCCACTGGCTGAACTGAATGAGACCAGGGTCCTCCGCTAAATATAGCACATGGTCATGTAATTAAAGACTATACCAAACAGATGTACAAAAGGAAGCCAAATAAACACTATGCAGGAAACCTTAATTTCATGATTTCCCGACACCCTTTTCTAAATAATAAGCTTTTCAAGGAGAACGCTGTCTCCATTATATATACATACATATAAAAATATAAAGTTTTATATACAACCCATATATATTTATAGATACATATATAAATATAATCTATAGGATAGAAATGTTATGATATAAGTGTAATAATATAAATTTATATATATTTATATTCTTGTTCCTGAGTCATAATCAGCTGAAATTTTCCAAAAACTGGAAAAGGTACCTGGCATGGAACACTAAAGTTTTCAGGTTGAAATTAGAGGTGATCAAAATCTGCCTGTAGGTTTCAGTTCAGCATTTTGCCTGTTTCTTTCTGTTTCAGAGAATCAGGATATACGTGCTTGGATGAATCAGGACCACTTCTATTTTGTAACGTTCACTGCTGAAGGAATACGTAGAGGCAGCACTCCAAATTTCCAGTATGCAGGAAATTCAGTTATTTCATAATTTCATTTCATTCTGAATCGGGAGAACACCTATGCCTCCCTTGCCGCAAACTTTCAAATTCCCCTTGAAATTTTGTTTGTGTTGGGTTTAAATTGTTCTAAATAAATCAACCAGAGCTGATACCAGCATGAGAAATTTCAATGTGAATGTTCAGAGTTTGACAGAGTTACAAGGAAATAAAGGAGCCTGGAAAGTTTCAGGCAATCCTAGTTATAGGTACATCACCAGCTATTTCTAAAATACCACTGTAGTAGCATATAAATTTTGTAATAAAAAACTTATTAAATGTGCTACGTGTTATTTTCAATACAGTGATACCACAGAAGGCATCCTTGTTTTCCAGACACTTTTACTGCCTCTCCCACTTAGACATAGCAGAGCGAGGAGTGGAGCCCTGTTCTCCCCTCATCCACAGGCCTGCTTCGGTTCACACATTCGTGAAAAAAGACCCAAATCCAAACTTTTTTAATCTAAAGGAACCACCACTAACCTGTGAAACAAGGGAGCGGCGGTTCTGAGTTTCCCGTACAGATGCAGCGACTCGCAGGCAGAGCCGTGCCAAGCCAGCACTCCTGCAGCTCCGAGCACAGGTACCAGCACTGGTGGGCAGATACAGGGTACTTTTAAAAGGTGGAACCAGGGTTTGGGCTAACCAGGCATTAAATGCCATGGAAAGCTGGACAGTTTGGCTGTTTCACTGATGAGTATTTTGTTCTTTTGTGTTTTCTTATCAAGAGAACTAGTAGAGCGCAAAATGGTTAACTTGACTCCGATGCCTTTGAAGGATACCCTGGGGCTTGCTGTGAACCTGGGCTTCTCCTAATCCACAAAGGATCAGTCAGAAGAACTGCATGAGACCTGTTTGATCAAAAAAAACCTATGTCAGGATCTTCTATTTTGAAGGGACGTGAGAAATCGGAATTAAATACTCAGCTGAGAACGGCTCTTTCCATAATGCTCAGGCAGTGGAAACCGCTCAGCCCCGCAGCTGCCAGCAGCCAGCGAGGAATTCCCCTGTCATGAGGGCCATGACTCACGCATGCCCCTGCTGCTTCTCTCCCTCAGATGTAGGGGCCATACTTGTGGTCTGGGATGTGTCAGGAGAAAGAACCTGGCAGAGCTCGCCTCTGTTACACAACCTCTCCGTTCCTGCCCAGAGGCACAGTCCACCCAGGGCAGGGAGCTGCTGCAGGTGACACGAGCTAGAAGATCCTTTTGGAGCTGGTATTTCTTCTCTCCCTTCGTTTTCCTTATTCCTCTGCTCCTCTGGAATAATCAGAGTAACTCAGTCAGCTCCCGAGCAATCACGATACTGTTATAAAAGTCAACAGGATTTTTAGCATTGGTTTCAGCAGCGTAAAACGAGGCACCACACACAGCAGTGCTGAAACAGGTATTGAGGTCCCTCATCAGTTTTGCTCAATAAATTAACAACAGAGCTGCTGCCACAGCAGTGTGAGCAGTTTGCAACATTTGTATTTGTGCTTTGGGTATTTATTACTGTTTTTCACAAGCCCTTTTAATGCCTCCAGGAGTAATTTATGGGGACAGAATAGCATGAAAAGAGCAGATCCCACTTATTTAAATCTCTGGATGATGAAAATCGCATGAGAAGAGCAGGTTTCACATTGTTTCCTCTCCATAAATGGCTTTCTGAGGCAGTAAAAGCCATGTAAAAGCAAACATAAACACTGTACAAACACCAAGATATTCAGGTTTGTTTGGGCTTACCCAAACACTGCATGGAGATTTTCAGGTTTATTCAGGTTTGGGCTCTGTTTTGCTAACTCATTCCATAAAAAAGTTGCAGGTTTTAGTTATTGTTAATATAACTAACTAGATACATGTACTAAAACTTCTTTTAACTAATTTTACTACAGGAGAGAATTACTTTATAAAAAAAAGTTCTTAGTATTAATCTTGCTACTTTTCAGATGGATGAGTAATGTGTGTGACTGTGGTGGTTCTTTTTTCTTTTTTTTTTCTTTTTTTGGCAGCTCTTACTGCTCCTGCTCCAGAGCATAAAGCAGACTGATCTGGATACCCAGGATGGTCCAAGTTTCCAGCAACTGACATGCTGGTTATTTATTTTATAAAATAAGCAAATTAGTGAAGCATGACTAACAAACTTTTTGATCCAGGGAACACTCATCTGTGCAGTCACATTAAGAATCGTAACCTTTTGGTGCTAAGAGTAATACCAGTGACTTGGGACGTTTCACCAAATATCCTTCCTAGGGCTGGGTGGTGTAGTTTTGGAGGTATCTGTCACGCACAAAACCTTTACATTGTTTGAAGTGTGACATGACATTTCTGAAATAAGTAGCATTTGCCTATATAAGGCAAACTAAAGAGGTTTCTTTGCCCTGCTTTTCTCATTAATTGATACTCTGACTCCCTAATTTCCCGATAAAGTCATAGACTGTAAGATATAATGTTTGTCTACTTCAGCTCTACTATATTTCATGCTGTGCCTTATGAGACTCAATTTATTAGTGATGGATGTAATATAAGAGTATATTTTAAACAACCACGAGTGTACCTGCTTGGCTGCTCATTTTTCACAAAGTCCTTCCAGGAAGCATTTAAAAGTCAGAAGACTGCCCCAGAATTTGTTTGAATAATCCAGGCTTCATGATTCCGCAAGACAGGATAGAAAGTTAACTTGAGAGGTTTCCTCTGCTGTTAGTCACACCAAAATGCCATAAAGGCAGCCGGATCCTTTAACAGACTATTTTCATACAGTGTCGTGGAGAGAAATCTCAATCTAGACCTTCATCCAGCAAAAAACCTGCACACATGCTCAGCTTCCTTTACTGTTACCTCTGTGTAATCAGAGGAAATAATCTACAGCATATAAAGCTGCAAACATGTCCAAGTCTCTGCAAAATCACAGCTACCACAGACCTGAGTTTTGGAAAGTTGCAGGATTATTCATAATTTCACCAGCCTGACTCAGCAGAAGGAACGTGGAACCATTTCGAGTCACATTTAAAGCTGTTTATGGGTACCGGGAAAAGTTGTGTCCCCTGAACAAAATGTAGCTTTCTCTCAGCTTTTCTTTCCTGGGTTTAAGGAGAAATAAACCTTTCTGAAACTTGCTGGGAAAAGGGGGGACAGGGAGATAGAGAAGGACAATTTATCTCTAAATTACATTGCTCTTTAGAGTAAACCACAGAGAGCTGTAATGGGACAAGTCATTTTTTTTTACATGGTATAATTAATTAGAACCCATAAAACCCAATTAAACAGCACTTTTGAGACTATCAAGTGGTGCATGTTTGAAACTGCAAATATGACAGTGTAAGTACATTTTTATAGCTGGGCACACTCCTCAGGATTATTTTCAGTGCTCTACTAAAATGGGAAATAGCACCAGTTTGGCCCCTGCTAATAAATCGTTGGGAAACAGGCTATATTAATAATCTTTATGGGGGTAGGATGGAAGCCAGATGGGGCAGGGAGGGGAGCGTGAAGGTGGCATAATATATTGGCCTGGAAAACATAATCCAGGCCAAAGCAGAAATTTAATCTTGGCGTGTACTGGAGAGGGCTGAGAATGTATAAGAGGAGAGGCGGTGGCCTGAAAGGGGACTCACCCTGAGAGATCAGGGAGAGTATTTCCAAGGTAAGGAAGGTAACATCCTACAAGGTAAGCATTGGTCCATCTGCATCAGAAAGGAAGCAAAGAAAAGAGCAATGCTCAAGCAGATTTAACAGCCTCTAGCAAGGCAGGGGCCTTGTCCCCTTTGCCTGTAAATGAGCAATGGTGCTGGGGAGCTCCCCTCACTCCCGCCTTTCCCAGCTGTGGCATCCAGTCTTGCCTTACTGCCCTAGGAGGGGGTCGTTGCGTGTGCGTGCATGCAACGGGCTCGACGCGTGTGTACGAGCTTGATATACAATCTAGTGCGAGTAAAAGCTCACTTTGCCCTTGTTTATTTACACGAGGCCCCGTTTATGTTTGACTTGGCAGCCCAGAGGTCTGCGCCTTGTGCCAAGCACTAATGCCTTGACTGCCCTGACAGGCCCTGCCATGCACACCTGAAAGTCATTAGCGCTCGGCCCCATTTTGTTCTCACATTTTGAGGCAGTGACCCGCAGCCATGTACGGCCTCAGCAGACACTTCATCATCTCCCCTGTCATCGGCTTCAAGCTTGGCAGCCCGGGCACTGCCAGACCACAATAAGCAAGGAACTAATGAGGGCTCAGGAGAAGCCGCTATCTTAGCAAGCGGCTCTCCTCTTCCGCACGGAGGGCAACTGATACTCAGCGGAGACCTTCTTTCTTCTTGAATTATGAGTTTGTTTGGGTTTGGAATGTTTTATCCTTCAGAAAATAGCAATGCGGTGTGATAAGTAAACAACCCTTGACAGCTGAGCTTCGGTGACAGAACCAGACAGATTAAATTCTAACAGCCCCATTCAACTGTACACTGCTCGTCGTGCAAGCTGCTCCCAAAAAGGGTAGCTTTATCTTATCAGTCACTCAGAAAATTCCTCCAGAGTCACCTATCAACACAGGAAGAATATTTAATCTAGAAATGCAGAACAATATACTTTCAGATGAGATTTGGAAGGAGAAACGTAGTGAACAGCTGGTCTGGATAGAAAGCGCTGCAGTGAAGACTCGCACATCTATGGAGGACTTAAGAGCACAAAGGAGATAAGAGCTTTCTGCAGAAATGCTATCGCGCTATATGTTATGCTCTGAAGGTCTGCAGAGTGCCATCACATTCTTTATTATACATGAGGAGGCTATTCATCTCTTAGTTTTTAAGAATCCATTTACTAAATTACAGAATCTTATAAATATTTGCATTTCATAAGTCTTATGCCATTTCACCTGCACTGAGATCCTTAAGCTTTCTCCCCTACGTAAGTTATTTTAAGATTTCCATCTCCTTAGCAGCTCCAAATACTGCCATTTTAGTTTGCCAGAGACATTTCCTTTCCTTCTGTTCTCTCCGTGTGTAATTTTCTCTATTTAAAATCAATAGGGACTGAGACTCTGACAAGCTAACGGTCAGTCCTAGACCACAAACTGGTTTTGGACTAAGTTCTCATAACCTTGAAGAGGAAGGAATGGGAGACTTAAACCACTGGAGAGCTCCAGATTTCCGTGAGGGGGAACAGCATTACATTTTTTCTATGGCAGTCTCAAGGCTATGCACTTCGCAGTCATCACTTACTAGAATTTATTTAAAAAACAAAACAAAAAGTCCAAACAAACAAAAACTCATTTTGGATTCTTCTTGGAGGCTTTTTTTCATGGCTCTTCTGAGCCCTGCACTGTTGAACATGTGGTAATTTAGCACAAGACCTTACAGTCAGAATACGACCATGGACCTAATAAAATGCTTATAACATGCTTTCAGACATTACAAAAGCAGTATTTTCTCTGAGATATATTAGGTAGATGCTGATGTTGACATTTTTTCCTAAGTCTATATAGTTCACACAGGGCTTCACTACAAGCGTTGTACTACAACCTCACTTCTTTGCTTTTTAAACTGTTGGGCTTTTGAACGTTCTTCAGTTTTGCAGCATCCCTGTAAGATTAGCTAGGGCAACACTTCCCATTTGAAAGATGAGGCACAGGTACACAAGATCTTAATGATTAGAAATTAAAATGGACCTGAACACGTAAAAGCTGGGATGATTTAATGTAAAATATGTGCTGTCCTTGCTCCGAGAGCTCATAATATAGGTTTTCTCCCAAGAGATTTTCTTTTTCTTAATCCGAAAAAGAAAAGGGTGCTCTGCATTGTACAAGGCATATTGAGATGAAGAACATTCCTCCCCAATTTAAGCAACATACATGGTAAGAATAATCTGTCTGGGCATTGCAGAACTGGGCATTTAGTAGAGATTCATGCAGACATATACAGGGTCATCGCGTGGTGAAGGAAGGACAGAAAAATTACTTTAATCTTAAATCCTGGTTTAGGTGTTTCAAGAAAACAGCTCATTTTAAGGAGATTGGAAAGCTGGGACTGCAGCAGACTCATGGGTTAGTTAGTTAGGGGATAGAGGCACGAAGAGTATCAGCAGCCATCAACAGGATGGCAAATGCCATTTGTATAGACATGTGTCATTCCTGTACTGCAGCCAAGTGAAACTACAAACACTATTAAAAGTATAAAGAGGCTTTAATTTACATTCCTGCTAAGGCATCTTTATGTTGCCAGAATATTGCAAGTGGGCTTCGTATAAATGAGAATCTGGCCTTAATATTCTCAGACAGAGAAGTGAAATACACAGACATATTGACTTGGATTCTTATTCTCTCTTCTGTTAACCCAAGGTATCTGCACGGACCAAAACTGGGAGAAAGAATATGAATCTTCACGTACCTACATTGCATAGCAGCTTCAATGAGCACAAATGATCAAAAGAGTCATTTCATGTGACAGCAAAAAGGGCCCTATGCAGCATCACATCCCCCAACACCATGGCAATGTACAGCTAGAAGCACTGCCGTCACAGCAATCATGATGCTAAACTCAGAACTTCAACTCCGACATCCACCTAAACACAAGCCATCCAGGAACCTCCAATACCTTATAACAAACTTCAGACTTTTAGCACAAAGACTAAAAGCCTTGAACACCACCAGTGCCTTGGGAGAAAGCTGTGTCCTTCACTACAGAGAGGCACAACAATACAGCAAATTGCAGTGATCCCCGCCAATGTGACCGGGGTTAATACACACCAGCCAGGAGCTTGAGGAGCTTCTCACTACCACCAGAAGCATCTATGCACGCTGCCCATTAGCCCATTTCTAGCTGTGACCAATTCCAGATGCTTCAGAGGAAGATGGAAGAACAAACAAACCCAGAGGCCAAGTTATGCATGAAAAGGGGGGAAAAAAACCCAAACAAAAAACCCCTCTCGTGCCCATGAGGAAGCTCTCCAGCAAAGGGGTGAGAAGTGGGTTTCAGAGCAGGCTGTGAAGAGAGCTTTCCACCAAAAAGAAAAAATCATCATATAAAAGACACACAAGAGAAAAGCTAACTCCAAACACATGTAAGCAAAATGGGAAAAATTCTGAGGCCTCTGAAATCAATAACAAAAGTCTCAAACTTTATTTGGGCCAAGATTTTGAGTTCAACATATTTAAGTAGTTTCCTACATTTATTTCTAAATAAGAGATCTGTAGCTCTTGAAATGTCTTCTTGGGATGTGTTAATTTTGATAGGAAAATGAAAGGTGTTAATTTGTCCCTGTCGCTGTATAATATTAAACAGTTAAATGTGGTCTGAGTATGGAAACAGTATATGGCAGACATCCTTAAAAAATTCATTCAAAATGTATCGAAAGAATAATCTTTTCCAAATCTGTCAACAAGATCCTAGCCACTGTTCCTGGCAAGAAAACTAGCTTAATTTGGTAAAACAATCACTTTTGCTCTCACAAACATTGTAAAACAAATGGGGTCATGGAAAGAAAAATGGGAGCATTAAAAAGACCCTTGATAGATCCTCAGCAGCGTGCTGCTGTGTTACCGTGGGGTATTTCCAAGGAACCACACAGGTTTTAAAAGTACAAGTAAACGCGGAGGGTGGGAGGGAGATTAGCCTGCAAGCAAGGGCTGAGGCACTGCAAATTCAATTCACTGCGTGGTTTTGCTGCGAGTGCTTTTCCAGGTCTCACACCATTACATAGGATGTAACATCATAATGATGTCAACTCTTGGACCAAGGAACGAGCTGATTTAAGTTTTACGAGGGGAAGGATGAATACTTTCAAAGGAATGGTGAGTTGAATAATACAGAACTGGTAGGATCACAGTTCAGGGAACTCATGGGTACGCTTTGAACTATTTTTAGCAAGGTGCTGTAAGTTCAGGGATAGTTAGTATAGAAAGCGCCTGCACAGCTCAAGTGAAGCACAGCCTCTCAAAGCGGTGACCATTTTCTATCATTTTTGCAGAGAGAGAATCAAAGTCTCTCTTCCTTTTCACTGAAGGTGACTGCTGTAGCAAGGCTGCTGCTTGCAAACGGCCGCGTGTGCAAATGAGCATCAGAGCCTGTGCAAGAAGCCTTCCCTCCCTGTGCTCCACCCTGGGACGAAGGACAAACACTCACCTTACATTTGAAGCAGCACAAGCCCCTCTCTGCTTTCTTCAGGATGTAACAAGCCACAGTATAGCGGGGAGGATGCTGCAGCAGGACCCAAGCTTCCTCCATCCCTGTCCTACAGCAGGGATGTGCCTACAGCACAAAGCAGTCCCTCCTCGTCGCACGCCATCTCTCTCCCAAGGGTGCTGTGGCTTTGTTCTGCCCACCCAAGGAGGTACCAGATTGACTCGATTTTAGTCTGAGCACTTTCAATCTGTAGGCAAACACAAAAAACCCTGAAATTCAGATATAAAAGAAAACACAGGTAGGTAGGTTTTCCATCAAAGCTGTTGCTGTTCCTGCAGTAAGAGCATATTAATAAAGACCTTCTCCACAACTCCCTTTGAGAAGTCACTGCAGATGCTAGTTTCTGCCAGCTCTTGTTATGTTTTTCCTTCTTTAAATGCATACTTAAGAATATCCAGTTATTGCAGATCACCAGGAATACACAAGGAATGGGTTGCTTTATAAGCTTTACTACAATAATGGATAATGTTGGAAATATATACTGCATATTTCCTGCATGGTGGGACTGCTACAAGCACAGAAAATCCACATTGAAGGGGATTTCTATGCAAGCTATGCAGCAGATGAAGATTGTATTGCAGGCTTGAATTACTGATTCAAGTTTCTTCTTCTCCCCTCCCCACCCACTTCTCTAATAGCTTTTAAACTTAAATAGCCATATAAGTTAAAACGTTCTTTTATAGGGTGAAATAAACAGATTTTATGGTTTAGAAACTGCAAGTTTAGAGATCAACACTTTACCACTAATTCATGCAGGTTCAAGCTAAGGAAATGGCTCATTTTCCTCTCTACAGTTGTTAAGATTTTTTTTCCCCAAAAAATTCAAGATGCACTTTAAATTAGATGTTATGAAAATTCTGGATGCAGACAATGCTTTCTCTTGACAAAGGGCATCTAGCTTGCTGCCTTCCAGGTCCCAGTTCCCATGAAATCAGAGGGAAATTACTGCTGAAAACCTCAGAGAGGCTGGAAATTGGTACAAAACATTAGAACTTATTATTCATATTATTGACAGGGCCTTTACAAAAAACCAAAAAAACCCCAAGAAAACAAAACAACAAATCCCAAAAAACTCACAGGAAAGCTTTTATATGCCACTCTGGAAATCTAAAAAAGTCTTATGAATGCAAATATAATTTATACTTAAACTTCTTTTTAACTGTCAAAGTACTGTAAAGAGCATTTAGCCCCAGCCCGTTCAGTACAATCCTTTCCAGTGGTATCGTAGGAGATACCAGTTCCAGCTGCCACAGGGAACCGGAGGAGAAGCAGCACCGTCAAGCCCCATATCTTATACAACACATTCCCATTACAAGAAGCATCCATCGGACTTCACGGGTAGCCCTGGCATTTCAGTGAGCCAGGGGAAAAACCATGAGCCAGAGATGTGAATTCCAGATTCATACAGAAATAACTGCAGAGTACAAAACCCAAGGAAGATACAGCTTGAAAAGCTTGGTATGATCTGAATGCACAGAAAGTTATTTTCAGACCCAGAAAGAGTAAGAGCTGTATTCTGCTGTGCAGAGGAGACTTTGCCCTAAATGCTCTAAAGAAAAATTGCAGTGCTCTGATAGTTTTATCCTAGACTTACAGCGAGTATGTTTCATTTATCCATCTATCTGTTTATTCAACCCTCATCACTATGATTTTTCAGCATCTGATAGATCCAGTAACAGCAGCGGAGTATTTTTCCTCCCATTTATCAGCTACATTAACCAGCATTTAAGTGGTTAAAACGGAGGCTTTGTTTCTAAGCAAAGATAATCCTGTTCCTGAGGACACCAGTAATGGTGGTATATGACAACATAATCAGCAGCACAAGGATATAAACAACTCCCAATTATCCCAAACCAAAATTTTTGAACATCTTGTTATATTCTTTCCTTAGGCCTTAAAATTACTGAGTTGTTGTGGTTGGATGCTTTGTGGTGAATAAATCTAGAATAATTCCCTGGAAAGAGTGAATTGCCACCAAAGTGCTGTTAGTGCAAAAGACCACAGTACCAAACTTGCCCATGCTTTCCCATCCATGGGGAAAAAAACAAACAATGTTCTCATCATGTGGGGACAGGAGACAAATGGGGAGGAGCGGTGGTGATTTGATTTCTAGGAAGTGGGAAGCAGTTGCACACCCTGCATGGAAAGCAGGCAAGAGGGAGAGCACAAGGAGAACAACACACAACGCTGGGATTTCTTGCACACTTACTTCTGTCAAAACACCAAATTCTCTAGGCCTCCAGGTAAGTAATAAATAACCAACCATTAAAAAAACCCCATTGCACATGAACACCATCTGAATGAAGTTTGAGAGGATCAGTAGGTGTCATTTCCCACACAAGGTGCACTGAGGCACTCGTTATGGCTAAGAGCTCTCACAGAGATAGGAACACAAGATTTTGTTCTAGAAAGAGAGATGTCACAGGACACAGTATTCAGATCTGAAGCCAGATCAAAGTAACCATGTTGAGAGCCAAATCCAGGCTTGGGCTTTGAATATACCTCCAAAACATGGATGTTTTTGGATCTAGAGCTTGGGTTCTGTCATCCATCTAATCTTGAAATGGGTGGATCAAAGATGTTCAGTCTGAGGCTTAGCAAAGTGCTAACAGATACTTTTCAATAGAAATTACTCAGTAAGGTGCTCCAAGCAAGGAATAAATTTGTGGTGGACAAGTTGTGAACTGAAAGAGAAGTGAAACTGGCCAAGGAAATTACTACGTACCTATTGATTGCTTTGGTACGATACCTTGCAAGGCTGGCTTTATTTACAAAAGGAGGGAAAAAGAGGTACAATGTGGTTGAGGAATTGGACCAGAAAGTTGGTAGCAGTGCCAGAAAAGACTGGAAATTAAGAAGGATGTCCAGTGGTTTGAGAACTATCTTGGAAACCAGTAGCAATCATATGTTTGGTGCTCCATCCCAAATTTCCTGTATGACCTTGGCCAAGTCATCTAGTGTCTCGGCTTCCAACTTGTCAAATGGAGGTAATAAACCTTGTTTAAAAAAAAATAAAAATAAAAAATCCTGGGGGGGGGGTGGTGGTGGTGGTGGTGAAGAACTCTCCCTCACCCTTTGCAGCCTCATGACTTACAGGTGGCCTGATATACTCGTTGAACAAAGGAGGCTGGATGGCTTCCTGAATTATTCAAAATAGAAATACAGAAATACAATTATAGGGAAGAACTGATTGCAGAACACTTAAAGCTGTAGGGACAAGCCTGGTGATAGATTTTCTGACATTTCTGTGCTTTAAGGAAGCCATGCTCCTGCTCAAGCTATAGGAAAAACAGAGATACAAAAAAATTGCACAACTCGGGCTGGCACTGGTATTTGCTCTGTAGGTAGCACAAATGCTAACCTTATTTTCTACACTGCTTATGCCAACGTGAAGTGGAAATAACTGCAGGCCACCAAGGAATTAATCCTGACATACATCTGTGTGAGATCTGGACACATCAACCATATCATTTATTCCAGAGCATGCATTTTCTTGGCCACCATTTTTCAGCCTGCTCTAGTCAACGGCAATAACATTTTTGGCCAGTACAAACTTTTGACCTGATATCTGTGCAGATCTGAAAGGAATTTCCCCTTCAATACACATGATCTTCCATTAAGCAAAGCCAGTTCCATGATTCCTGGAAGAATTAAGAGTTACAAATATCCTGTAACTCTGGATCTTTGCAGTTAATGTTGTGGTCTCCGTTTAGGGGACAAGAAGATAATTCTTTCACACCTAGTGCAGGCTGGTCATTTAGGGATAGCCTTATACACTCAGCGAGTAAAGGTAGATTCCTAAATAATTCAAAATGGAAATCTCAGATGTTGTTCATTCTTCTGCTCTAAGTGACCAAGTGTTATGCAAATTTTGGAGTGAAAAAATATGCACTCAGCCTTGCAAATGGAATTACACCATAGGTGGGTTGCTGTGTTCTGGAGAAAACAAAGGATAAGAGTAAGACCTTATCTACAGACCTTTCAGGTTTACTAATCATGGAGAACTGCAACATTTCTCCTACTGTTACACACATTCACTTCATCAGTGGTGACAATTAGAGAGGGCCAAGCATTTCCACCACTGTGTCATCCTAACTTGGCTCATAGCACTTGCTGATGAAGGCTTTTTTCTTGAGGCATGGCTGTCTTTAATGGAACAACGCTCATGGGCAACTGTTCTAGTATAGAAAGGAAGCAACCTTTTAAATACCTACACAATTAGAAGCTGAATTTCTATTGAAAGCCAAGTGAATGTTTGCATTAAAGATCAAGGTTGATAAAGATATTTAGGCAATAAAAACAATAAAAATAATTAAATCAGTAAAATCAGAACAATGAAATTAATCAGCAGAGACATAAAAAATTAAAACTATGACCTTACAACAAAGTATGGCTTTGAAAAGACTTAGTTGAAACTCTTCCTCCTCCTAACTAGTCCTTCAAGTTGTGATTTTCAGACTTCTGTTCAGCTGCTACCTAAGCCTGATAGCTCTGAAAAATGGTGGCCACCTAGTACACCTATGTTAAAATTTCCCCAGAAGCCTACATGTCTTTCACTTATAGTACACAATTGCTCTGCTTGGAGGGGGTAAAGCTGTTGCATTCCTGCTGGAAATGTTAAGATAAACTGTGGAAAACAAGGGTTACGTCCTAAATCCCAGTCGCTCATGGATTTACACTTCTCCACCTTGGGAATGTAGCTCCCCTTTAAACACATGAACTCTCTTCTCAAAAAGCCCCACCACCGTGTGTCCTGATAAGCTGTAGGGGAACAAAGGCGGCCCTTAAATTTCCTATGCTGAAGCTGAGAGCTTTCCATCGTAGAAGGAAAATAGTTCTCCCCTTCATGGAGTTAACTCTCCTCCCTCACCAGCATTACCTCTGGTCTGCCCAAGCATTCAGGTTGGGTGATTTCTCAGAACAGTTAATTCTGCTAAGTGAGCCTTTGAGGTCTGCTACAGTGGGGCATGTGCATCCTTTGAGGTGCTACCGCTGCGTGCCCATACCACGTGTGAAAACAGGAATGAAATGCCTTTGGGAATACAGCCAAAGGTCTACTTTAGTCATTGGGTGAATTATTGCCCTCCTGGAATCCATCTGGGAATTTTGGATTAAAGCAACTCATTGTAGTTTCCTCAAAGCATGCTTTGGGTCTCCTTGAAATTGGTACGCATATTTTGGGAGAAAACGTTCGGGTCTAAAACTTGCTGTTTCCTGCCTCCTGCAGGAAGATTACTTGGCAAAGGCATGCAATGCCATGCATATATCGCATCAGGTGTGGACATGGTATTTTCATTTTCCAAGCAATGTCCAGTCGGAAACCACTGAAACCTCTTTAGCCACAGAGACATAAAGATACATCAGAGAACGTTCTCACAAATTACATGCACCTTTATGCAAAAGCAAGCAAAGCCAAAGTTAGCTGTTTTCCCCTGTAGCGCAGAAATTCCTGTACAGATCACACACCTTACTAATTCTAGACCAGTGAACTTTCCTCCTAGTTTACAAGTGTCACATTATTAGTTAGGTTTCCCAGCATGTTTTGATAAAAATGGTGTTTTTATTGCTGTATAGAAAATACAAGGTGAGTTAAATGTTCAGTATTTTCTTATAAAATATTTAGGTTTATAAACTGTTGCAAACAGGCTAGTGTTTATGTAATATTCACAGACATCTGTAATGCCTCTCATGAAAGCTAATGTATAAGCTCTTAGCTACTGCAAAAGGGTTTTAAAGATGTTCTGCCCATCTTAAAGTGCAATTCTACATAGTCTGAAGAGCTACTTTGATAACAGTTTGTTTTGAACTTAATGTTTATTCGTCTCACTGCTGTCTGGGTTGAAATCTGCTTACTTTATGAGTGAAGGCCCCAATGCATTTAAAATTTAAATACCTGACCAGGACACCCTTACTCAGCAAAACACATACACATGCCTAATTTCAGGTACATGCTTACATCCTTTAAGTCTCAGGGCTCAAATCATATGCCTACATTATTTGTTTTAACAGACAGAAAAGCAGTTGGGAATACAGGCATTTCTGAAGCAGAAGACTGTAGTTCACAAAGGTAAGAAGCCCTAATGACTTGTTTTCTAGGTATTGCCCAAGTATCTACCACTACTAAGAAACAACTGCTGTTTCAGTTTCTGAGTTGCTGTAATTTTTTTTGTTGTTTGTTTCTGTAACAGTGAAGTTATCCTGTGGATATTTTACTTTTGTTCCTAAAATAGAATAAATAATAAAGCTACTCAGACTACAAGTACACCATTACTCCCACATCCAACAAAATGCCAAGCAGAGGTGGGATTCTTCTCCCACCATCAATAGACTGCAAGGTGTCACATTTGCACCTTGTGTCATTTTCATGTTAAATAACAGGAATAGTCAAGAATATTTACAATTTTGAGCGCATTATTTAAAACAAAACAATGTCAGAGAGACTCCTTGGATTTCTCCTTCAGCTAATTTAGAGGCAGCATAGCTGATGCAAGAAGACCGTAAGTCTCAACCACACAACCTAATGCCAATAGCTGAACAGCACAGTCTGAAGAGAGTTATAGCATTTCCCTCAAACCTATTTCGACGACACATCAAGTGTAAACATTGATCAAATGTGGTTCCGAATCAAAAGGCTTACAGTGAGGATCTCAGGTTACCTTCATCTGGCTCCATTCAACGTCTTCAGAAAAGCCCTGCCAATCAATCGCGTTACGACTTCTGCAGACGGAGCATTTGCAGCATTTCGTATTTTAAGAGGCTAAGTGGTTGGTGATGTGTACCAAACCGCCAGCTCCACAGAATGACAAGCTTTCTGCTTCCTCACACAAGTCTAACAGACTGGAAAACAGCAATGCAAGATGCCACAGCAGTTTTTCTCTACTATGAAGGAACAACTTCCATATCTACCTCTATCTTCCCATATCTATCTTTTTTAAGCATAGTAGATTCCCATGCAATAGGTGATGGTCGTAGCTGTGATCTCAGATCAGGGGCAAGCACTTATCACACTGCAGATGTGTACATATGCATCGGACCCAGTGAAGACAACCACATGCTGGATGGCAATTCCAGATCTGAGGAGCAAGCACAAGCTGCTGCCTGGGACCCTCAAGCAGGAGCCGAGCAGACGAACTGTGAGCAGGTACAAGAATCTGAAATGGGGACCAGATGAGTGCAACCCAAGTAGACCCCATGAAAGAAACAGCTCTGAAATTCTGTGAGATCTCAGAGTCCCAGGCTTAGCTGTGAGGACATGACTTGCAGTATACACCGTGAGCTACTGGCAATCTTTCTCCATCAGGTAGACTTTTAGTTACTCCTTGTCTCTGCTCTGTTCAAACTCTACTCACAGCCAATACTGTGGTGACATTTTGAAAAATGTATTATGCTCAGGGAGCCTCTGCAACCCTCATATTCGGTTGCTATACTTCAGCATACCATATTGGAACCTCAGACTGGTGTACCAGTGTTTTCAATGGGTATATTGCCATTTTATTGCAATAATCTGTATGCTAGATAAATAAGGTGCATACTAACCATCGCCCCTATTTCTTTCCTCATCCTTACCCTGGTAGTGCTGGGTCTTTGACAATCCAAATGTAATCACAGATTAATACTCTGGAAGTCAGTAAAGTGCTAAAAGAAAGTTTTATAACTCAACTCTCCCAGCCAAAAGACTGAGTAAACTGATACAAAGCGTGGCACCAGACTATTCTTCTGGGCAGCCATAATCATAAATAAAAACAGGTTGTGAAAGTAAAGGGGCATAGGCAGATGTAGGATACATCAGGAGAACATCTTTCCCCTCTAAAGAACACAGATGGTTCCAGTCTCAGAGCTTTATTTATTTATGGTGACTGATACATAGTTTGTACTTGATTTTAAGGAAAGTTACAAGGAGGAGTAACTTAATGTGCTGTTTCCCATGAAACATGTGGCAGAACTGGTATTCATCAGTGTGGAGCGCACGTAACGGTGTTTGTCTTATGGGAGTGGAAAACCTGCACTCAATACAAAATGAAGTCAGAGCAGACTTAAAAAAGGAACTAGATGATCTTACGTCACACTTTCTTACTCAAACGGTGCACAAATTTAACTCTAGACTCACAGTTGTAGCCCTTTTTTTTTTTTTTTTTTTTACATCACCTTTCTTTCAAGGGTGTGAGGAAGTATTTGGCACCTTCTGTTGTCTACATTCCATGCTTATAGATAATCTGGGAATTTTCTGGTTTAACAACATCATGTATAACAGCCAAAAGTGTAGGGGACTGGAACTGACCTCAGTGTTCTCCCCCACAGCTCTTCTCCTGTGAAGAAAAACAGATTTTTGCGTTGTTCCCCTGTGCAATTTATAGGAACTGTGGTCATGGAGGTGAAGTTACATAGTATAAAAGGTCTACAGGAATTCCAGGACAAGAGCTATTATCCTGAGAGAAACCTTTCAGAATTCTTAAGTATTTTTTTTGCATAGTTTCTACTCCTGTGTTATGTGGAAGCAAATTATTTTTCCCCATCACTGGACAGATCTGCCACCTTATGGGTCTGAGTCCTCAAGAAAACTCATCCTCTATGGCAAATACAGAAACATGTCATCTAATTTCTCACTAGACTTTCGCAGAATGAAAGACAAAACAAGCCCAGCAGATCATATTTCTATTAAATGCACCAAAGCAGTATTTCCTTCAAAGATCCAGCCCTTCTGGAGCTCCTTCTCCACCCACATCTAATTGGCCTTTATAGATTTGCAAGCCAGGACTGAAGAAAGTGACAGCTCCCTTCTGATATCTTTGTATTTTGATATACAGTAATTTCACCTCTAGTATCTAGACACAGTGGACAGAAAGGTGCCTACTGTTTTGGTAGATAAATGGCATCTGGTACGTAGAGCAACACAGGGCCACAGAAATACCTGCACAGACAAACAGCTATTCTCAGAGGTCCTCTGTACAATGCTAATGGCACTGAATATGACCTTCAAAAATTCTTTGCATAGTAAATTAACTCTCCTCAAAGCATGAATTTATAGAAGAAGGAAGGAAAAAAAAAAAAAAATCACCAAACCCGAAGAGCTTTTACTATCAGGACAAGGACGTTCTGATAAATTACAATAAATTTATCCTTTAAAATAAATTTAAATAATTATAAGCTGAGGAACACCTTGAAAAGATTCCCTTCCCTGCCTCTTTTAGTTTAATTTAATGAGGGACACTAGTTAACAATGCCAATAATAGACTGTTGTGGTAACTCATCATGGCCACTACAACCTAGCTCTAATCAGACAGAAAAGTATCAAGGGTTGGCCAGTGCAATCATTATAAGATTGAGATTATTTAAAAAAAAAACCAAACCAAACAAACAAAAAAAACCCCACCACAACACAAAAAAACAGCAAGAAATTTTAAAAAAAAGGACCTTTGTTTATTTAACTCCTTGCCATCTATTTTAATTCTTTCCTCTTCTTCACGTAGTCATTTTCCACTCATCTTTCCTAGCTTCCCTGCTTACTTTGCTTAGCAATGCACTTCTTGCAAGCACATGAAAACTATTCCTATGGTACCAATCATGCATATTCTTGAAAGGCAGGCTTACCCTAAAAAGCACTCAGAGTCAGAACAAGATGCAAGACAAGTGGATGCAGCAAATGAATAGGAGGCATCACAGCAAGACAATTATGATGAATATAAATAAGCTGGCGAGAAGAATTATCATTTCACTGAAACATGCAATTTTACTGAACCCAAAATCATTCTCAGAGACAAATCCGTCTTCAGAGAGCTTTCAGGATGAGGATTTTTGAGGTTGGGTCAGCTGTGATCAAAGACAGCAACATCCCAGATATTTTGACTGACGCTCTCTGCATTTTGCAAAGGCAAATTTTGAATGTGAGAACTGCCATTATCTGACCATCTCATGGTGCAAAGTTAGCAAGAGCCATCTTTGGGAAGGAGAATGTTCTTAAAGCCAGTTAGTCCATACCCTCTCTCGGTTTTACTAGAAGCCACTGTGCAACACTATGCAGAAATACCCAAGCTAATTCAGAATGAGCTAGCCTGAGTACCAAGAGCAGTATAGACATGCTAACCTAGCAAGCTGCCCAAATTAATCAGGTGGAGTTCCACACCACACAACTGCAAATACTGCAGTGGGAGCATCTCGGCCAGGGACCTCCACACAGTGCTGCACAGCCTTCTCTAGACACTGCACACCTGTCCGCTTTATCCTGAACAATCAAAGATATCAAAGATCATGCGACACTGCACGTTTCTGACGTGGTGCAATCAAGTCAGACAAGTCTGGTCACCCAAACACTGCCAGTAACTCTTCTTAGCAATGATCTACAGGATGAACAACATCCAGCAAACTAAAGCAGTTTTGTTTTGAGGTTTTTATTGTGGGTTATTTCTTTTTTATCTTTTTTCTTTTTTTTTTCCTTCTCTTTTTTTTTTTTCCCCGTTAGGGAATTACTAATTGTTCCAAACTGCTGTTAATTGGCTTACAGTTCCACATACACTGTCAAACTGCTGGTCAGCTGGCAGGCACACCGTGCTTTCCCAACAGATTTATTTCACAGCTGGATTTGCAGTCTGAAAGGTCCTTCCCATTTCCAGCTCTGCAATCCTTCCAGGCAGAAGGGAGGAGAGGAACAGACAGATGCCTTTCCACAGAGATGTAACAACCCTAGCAGGTTCTCAGCATGTCAATAACAATCTAATCAGGCTGCATTATATTGAAGGGAAAATGAGATTTCTGACTTTGCCAGAACACTTCACACATCCGCTTGCTCTTACAAACACATACAACACACTCCGGTTTCCAGATGCAGATAAGGATAACCACAGTGTGGAAAACAATCCAAGAACTAGTCTAGCCAATTCCTAGCTGGACCTCAGCCTCTTTCCATCTCCTCTCCTTGCTCTGGAATAACAATCGCTGCCTGTAAACTTAATGAAATTTCATAGACAACTCCTTTGTGTTTATGTCACAGACAGTGCCCTGCTGCTCTGAGGATACGTAGGAAAGATGACTCAAGAAGCTGTCCCACCTTGCCGCTCCCCCAGCCTTGGTGCAATCACAGGGAAACCTGCAAACCTAGCAATGCCCAGGGAGCCGGAATCTGTCCTGGAAGAGTCTGGACGGCACCTCTTGAGAAAGAATAGCTGCAAGGACCTCTCCTCCCCACACGGCCGACCAACTGTACAGAAATGTCATGCAGCTCGCCCAAAAAGTAATGCACCAGGCTTTTCTTCCGCTCAGTGTGATTCCTGCCAGAGCTCCCTCCTTGGGCAGGGCTGATTAAAGCTCACCTAACCCAGACTGTAAAATTGGGGGTACCATTCCCAGATGACCATAGTTAACCTGAATTAACCGCTGGCTTGTGAATTGGTGAGCAATGAACCACCCCAGACAGCAGAGCTGCATGCTGGCTCCTTCTACAGCATGTTCTGAGGCAAGGACTCATATCCAGTAGCAATCTGTCCTCAGCAAAAAAAATAAAATTATAAAATAACGCAATAGGATTCTGATTCCAGATTCACTGCCTGGAGGAAGGAGGAGGATATTTTATTTCTTTCCTGGCTGATTACCTAAAGAAAAAGAAAAAAAAAAATTACTAGCTCCAGTGAATGAAAAAGAACCTTTCAGTCCAAACGCCTCAGTCAGGTCATCCAAATTCCTGGTTGCCTTGATCTCTTTTCCAGCCAATGAGCTTCTCTTAAGCTCTGACTGATGGTGTCGTATATTTAAAAATGTGTTTATTCTGACAATTTGCTATGTTTTTATGTAAGAGGACAGGCAAGCAACTCATCCCCAAAACCTCAAGGAAACAGCACAAGCCTTGGCTGCTAGACTAGTTGGCTCCCTGTGGACTGTTGATTCTTGGACAAACTGTTATTCCATCCTTAAAATATGTACTTACCCTGAAAAAGAAAATGCATACACAAACATACAACTAGGTATTAAGAGCTTTAGTAGATCTGTGACTCTGATCTTGTGACTAAGGTGTCAGCTGCTTCTGCAGAAATGGACATGGTAGTGGAAAAAAAAAATCCCAAACAAAAAAACAAAGGAAGAGCGAACACTGAACTGCCCACAGCTGGACTGAGCTGAACTTCCACTGCTAAGCCGCTAACGCTAGGTTCTCCTCGTTGCTTCAGTGTCAGTGAGGTTATGGAAACCAGAGAGGCAAACAAATGGGAATTTCTAAACAGATCAAGGGCTAAAGGAAGGGAAAAAAAGGGTGTGGGGGAAACATCCGTTCTGTGGAGGGTTGTGTGTTTCTCAGGGTACCCACGAGAAGAGGAGATATGCCTATACAAGAGAGGTCAGCGGGTATCAGATCACATCACCCCTTTCCTCTTTCCCTTGGCTGCCTTTTAACACTCCCTTTTGAGTACATTTCCCTTTGGCTGTGGGAAACGCATAATCCACCAGCCCTCTTAAAAAGCATGTTGCAGTGGCACCGCCTGAAATAGAAACCAGATTTCTGCCTTCAAGTCCCCTGCTCTACCCTCTACTGATCAGACCTAGCCTTAATGTGAACAGAAGAAACAGGATTTGGGAGTCAGGCACAACCCCACCGTCCACCAAGAGAGCACATGAATTACTCCAAATACAGCTGGTGGGGCTCCTTCGTCCCCCTCACTCCCTTCCCCTAAGGAGTTCACCCCTGGTTTTAATACGAATGCCTGCACGGACACGGTGGAAATGCAGTCCCAGCTCTGCATATGCATCTACATGCTCAGGGTTCAGCAGCCCTGAAAACGATGCCCAGACAGCAACATGATGAATGGAGCGCAGGGACTAGATTAAAATAGACTTTCAAATGTAGTTCAATTTAAATAAATCCCCCTATTTTTGTTGCCATTGACTAGTTTAAACTACATTTAGTCTCTACCATTTGTCTTCTTTTTTTACAACCTATTTGTGGTTAGCAGAGATCGCCTTTAAGAGACTAACAACAAAGAGAGGCACATAAGCTCATTGTCTCCCAGGCTACACCCCAACACCGCACGCTGTCTCATTCCCAGGGGCTGCCCCAGTGAAGGTCCCTGCTTATATCCAGACCACAAGCTCCTGCGATGTCCACCTACTGCTCTACGCCGCACACTGATGCCTATCCTGCAGCCCTTTCACACCCACCCTCATCTCACACCCAAGTCCTAGGACACAGCCCTGTATTGGGACCTTCTTCCCACAGCGATGTCCAGCACCCAGACCAGGCTGGCTGTGTCAGTACCCTACCACAGCCTGACACCCAGCTGATGTACCAGGGGAGAGAAAGCACTGAAGCTTTCACTGAGGCCTGGCCAGTGGAGGGGACACAACCTACATCAAGGTGGCACACAGCCATGCTCATCTCCAAGGCCATGGGATGCATCAGCGAGGCTTAAGCGAGTCCCTGCCCAGCACAGCCGAGCTGCTGGAAGACCCCTCGGCTGAGTTCACACCCAGTACACCGCCCACAGTTCATAGCACCCACTGGCAGGACCCAGCTGACCTCCTCCGTGCCCAGTACCAGGCTGCTAACAAGAGAACGGGAAAGGATAAGAAGTTCATGCCTGGTATCTTCAGGTGGCATCAGCTCTGGAGAGCAGCCAGACAGCCATCCCAGATCAGAAGCAACTAAGTATCACCAACTAGCTGCTGGTCAAAGCAGAACATTTTTAGCTGTAAGGCATAGCAATTTGACATCAAATTCACCATTGCCAGAACTACGACAACGTGAAGCACCACTGTCACTTTCAAAGATGTCTAGAACATGAAGAATGCATTTAGGAAATATGACATTCCTATACATGGCACTGCTGTAGATAGCACATGCTTTTCCATCCAACATGACTGCAATTAGCCCTGGATTATCGCCAGTCTACAGGGTGCCCTGCAGTAACACCCCAAGATCCAGCTGACCACTCGGGACGATGCGCAAACGCTCACGTTAGCAATACAGCCATACAAACTGCGTGTCTCTGAGCTCCTGCACCTGCAGTGTGGGATAAGCAGACGTCTCCTTTCCACCACGTGACAAATCTGTCTGTAATATCAGCATCTATCTGTAATGTCAATGAAGTTGTTTCTCAGCCCCTTGGGGCTGACCTGCACGGCTTGCAGGTAACCCTGCATTTCTGATGTTCTCAGAAATGTAATCAGTGAACAGACACATATTGTAAAGTGCAAAAAGACTCTGATGTCAACGTATAAAACCTTTTCCTGCTATCAAATAAAAGCAGAATAAATTGGCCACACAAAGAAACTACTGGCAAAGATGAAACCCCAGAAATCCAGCCTCCACTTAACATCAGTCTAAGGGGACTGCCTGCTCCGTCATGAGTCTAAGAACCAAGGAAAGACATTTACTTACAAAGACTGGCAAACAATAGTCAAAATTCACTGCTGTAAAGTATTTTCATCCTTTTTTTTCTTTTGTTTTGGTTTTTTTTTTTTTACTAGGACCTCTGTGACAGTCCAATACCTAACTGAATAAAGAAAGATGAGTCTTCTCTAGATGTGGTAACTCAAGAAAAATATGTGAATTCTCCAGCCTCAGGATCATGGGTGCATGCAAAATCTTGCTTGTGCAACCAGCTCCTGGGCACTTGGAGGCAATACAGGGAGACACGTGGCCACCATGGGACAGCAATGTCAGAGAAGCACTTCTGCAGATGGTGGTTGATGACACCATCAGCTCCTCTCAGGTTCTTCTAGTGCTAGTGTCTGTCTTCGTGGCACTTCACCTACCAAGCCACAGCTGCTGAGTAGGGTAACATTTTGCCCGCTTCGTTTCTTTCTGATTGCTTCATTGTGGTTTGGTGTAAGTCATTATGGTCTCACTTTGCAGCAGCCAAATAGCCCTATAAATCCCAGGGGTGCTAGAGCTGTGATGATCACAGGCTACCTAGCAGCCTCCTTGCCAAACATTTCCTGCAAAACCTCCTACCTGAGGCAGTCCTGCATTTCCCACCCACATGGTTTTTCCTGAACCTTTCCAGATGGGACACATTCAGACAGGGCTGGAAGGGCTCAGCAGCCTGGATGCTATCAGCAGGCTGGGAACGTAACCTCCAGGGCACTGTATCGGGACTGCACAGATCCCATTGATCTCCTCCCTTTTAACTTGGCGGAAAGCTAAAGTTTTCAAAAACGATTCTCTTTAACCTCTGCGAAGAAGGAGAGATCTTGGGGATTTGAGCGCTGATCGTCTTAACGCTGCATTAGCAGGTGAAGGAGCTTGTTTGAGATTCTGATCAGCGAAGTGCAGCTCAGAGGAGCGGGTCAGAAAATGTCAAAGACGGATCAACACTGAAGAAGATGGTTGTGTTTCTCAACGAGCTCCACTGCTAAAAATGCTAGGGAGCAGTGGCTAGGAGGGAGGGAAAGGGTGTACGGTGACATGGAGGAAGGGAGAGAAAGCCTTAGCCAGCGAGACGAGCATCCTGAGTCATTCTGCCGGGGAGGTGAGGCCACTTTGCCAAGGAAAGGCTGACAGAGTAAGTCAGATGCCTGGAGTAATTCCATAGCATAAAAAAAAAATTTTTTTAACAAAGGGCTGGTGCAATTCTAGCCACAACCAGAATACAAAATCCCACTAATGTGAACCCCAGTAACTCACTGCTCTGACCGCCGGGGCTGCCCCTGTTCGTGCGTACGAGCGAGGGGGTAAGCGCAGTCTGTGCCAGGCATCTGAATGAGCCGCAATCCTGGGCTCGTGCAGAGCAGCTCCTGATGAATCACCAAAGCGTGCGAGGCAGAGCGCTCCATCTGCAGCTCCCGTGGCCACGACGAGCATCGCTCCACCGCAAGCGTCGAGAGCAGCCGTGTGCTCGGTCCCAGCCCCACCGCTGCGGCCGCCGGGAGAGAGCTGCGCCCCATCCCCACGCCAGTCACTCCAGGCACGCCTCGCTGGGGCTTGGAAATGCCGCAGCTGCAAACATCTCCAAGATGAACATTTTTAGATGAGAGAGGAGCTTGTTCTGCTGACTCATAGATGTGATTTTCATAAAGAAGCAGCGAATTTCTTGAACTCGGATTTCACTTTGCCTAGGTCTCCACAACTACTTTCTGTGGCTATAAGCCATCTAGGCTATTAATCCTTTTTCTTTTTTCTTTTTTTTTTCTGCTATAAAACCTTCTACATTTCACTGAACTTTTAATTAGAAATGCAACAATGAAAATCTGATTTTTTTTTAATATATAGCAAAAGCACTATGCTACACACCAAGGCCTTTGAAAACATGTCATAGTTTGCCTACCAGCAAACCTCAGCCTTTTTTTTTTTAACTGACAAAGCGCAAAGTGAACACAAAAACCTGAAAAAGAAAATAACGTTTTTTCCATCATTACCCAAGCACTAATAGAGCACAACATTTCATAGCCCTCTGAGAACTGGGGTAAAGTTGGGACCGACAACAGGAGGAAACCATATTTCCATTTTGTCTTGTAAATATTTTTCTTGCAGTGCTTTGCTTCAGCACTGAGGGTCTAAGGACCTAGGCACAACAGTGTTTGTAGGCAGAAATAAGATCTTTCATTAGATGAACCGGAATAGCTGGAAAAATTAGATAAGTTTCCAGGTGCTTCCTAACCAGTCTCTCTTACACAGTCACTAAGACAAGTCTATTGAAACCCCTTGAGCTGAAGGACTCCTTGGGCTCTGCTTAGGTTTGCTTTCAGTCCTTGCTACCAGAAGCGTAAGTGCTTTTTACAGCTTACTTGACCAAAGGGCAAGGATTAGATCTCTCCAGTTTCAGAGAAGCGTCTGCCCACCCCTTAAACCAGCCAGAATCACTCCAATTACTTTAGTAGCTTTGCTTTCTCCCAGGCTCCTTTCTTTTCATTTGTGAAAAGAAATGGCCAGAAGAGTGATCTACAAAACAAACATACAGAAAAGCCATAAAAAAGCACAAGTAAAACCAATCCCTTTTATGATACATTATATCTATTCTTCTTAGTCTCTTCCTGAGTCGAACTCTCACCAAAATCCACATCAGGTAAAGTTTGATTGCTCCCAGCGCAGTGACCCTGTGGCGTAGCTGCTGGAGAGCAAAGGAGATGCCGTGGTATTTCATACGCCAGCAACCAAGTCACCAGCTCCCTCCTAACTCCATGAACTTGACCGAGAGAGGGAGGAGAAGGGTAAGGCACCAGCAGCGTGCGTCTCCCAGATACCACAGACCTTCCATTCTATGAACTCGGCAGATATGAATGGAAATCACTGATGGAAAAATGGGACACCAGAGAACACAGAGCCCTCTTGGTGATCTTAATCACAACTTAGTGGTGCGTGGGGCTTCTACACATATGCACTGCAAGCACGGCTGAAAAAAAATAGCAGTCGGTGCTGTTAAAAATGATCTTATTTAACCTTTGAAAATAAAAGCAATGATTATGAAAGAGGTGACAAGGTTGTTCCGGATATTCTAATTGAAAATTGCTGCCATTTTCCTAGCTCCTCTGGATATGGGGCTTCAGTTAATCAGAATTCAATGATAAATAGTGCTGGGAATGAGAATGGGTTTTGGATTATTTGCTCTAAGCAGAAGACAGTCAGCAAAAAATCAACGAGGGGCTGTGAGGCAGAGATCAGCCTACCTTGGTGCATGAACACTTCACAGGATTTTAGTACCATCAGACAACGAGCAACCACCACCTTCAGAACCGCTAAAGCCGTGCTCCCAGTTCAGCAGCCTGCAGAGCTCTTTCACACACCACCAGCAGACCTCAGCAATGGGGTCGGACTCAGATGCTTTAGCAACAAGCAGTGCAGAAAGCCCAGCAGACAACTGAATCTGGAGTCTTTCTTTGGAAAAACAATGGCAAAATCATCCAGCCAGGATTTGAATCAGTAGCTGGTCCTGACACCTGAACTACTAGCAACCCCGAGGGCTGCTTTAAAAAGAGAAACAAAATCACAAGGTTTGTCAGCAGATTTTCATTATGAGGAAGCTGAGGTCAACCATATTTCTAAATTAATTTTCTAGTACATATTGGTTAGACTTTAGGTAATTGTCCCTCCTCCACCCCACCCCCCTTTTTAATAAGTACAATTTACTAGAGTTGCATAAAAATGAGTAATACATTAGTTTCACTTAGACCCAATATGAAATGAGTCATTTCTTTCCAGCACATGACCAGGCTATTATGTCTCTCCTAAGTATACTGCAGAAAGATAAAGATGTTACTTTTTGCCCATAAACAGACACTGTAAATCACCTGATCCTTTTAAGTGACAATGAGTTCACCTCCTGAAAAGGTCCACTTGAAATGCACCTTTCCCTGTCATACCCACATCCCCATAGCTATGACAAGCCCTGGGAAAGGGGCACATACTTTGTTCTCACTCAGACAAACCATGTCTCTCTCTCTCTCCCTCTGGCTGACAAGGGGAAAAAAAGTCTTTTTGACAATGGGGCCCCAGAGGGAATAAACATGGTACCTTTATTTATAGATCCAAGGCTTGATAGTCTGATCACTAGATGCTCCCTCCCCTTCAGGCTTTGAGTAACCACTATTTATTCTTGCCCTGTTTTGGCTTTTCTACCCATCTCATCTTTCCAGCTCTCTACATCTCAGACACGCTCTCTTTAGAAAGGTGGTGGGTTCTGGCTGGGACTATGAAGTGCAGCGTTTGTGTAGGTAACATGATTACGTTGAAATCGCTATTCTCTCTTCCCAAGCTCAGTTTTGCCCTTCGGTTTTATCCCTTACATTTGAACTAGAGGAAACATAGCATAGGCCAGGGGTTCCTGATCTTCTCATAAATTAGGCTCAATTTGAGGAAACCTGGCCAACTAAACCAAGAAAGTTATTCTCTCTTAAACGAGACACATCTATATTTAAAATTAAAAATGCAGCAGAAACAAACCCTCCAGAGTAGGGCAGAGCCCTTTAACCTTTGTGCCTCACACCCCAAAGCAAAAGAGGGTATTTTGCCATCCACGAGGCAGCACGTGCTCTGCAGTGCTCGCAGGAACTCAGCAGGGTTTGGGAGCTACTGCCGTCACAGGAGCACAACACCCGGTTCCTTCCATGCCCCAAATCATCGTCTTGCACATGGGCAAGGCAGGAGGGTTCAGCACTATCTTGCTCTGTAGTGGCAGCAACATTTCTGCATAATCTGTCAGGTTACACTGAAATTAGGGTGGATTCACTGAATTTTCTTTTTTTTTTTTGTTTGCTAAGTTCACCTCTGACCAGTCCCTCTGGAACTATATGGCAAACTTATAAATATACCTAAGTGGAAAATAGAGGCAGGATTAATGGTAAAAACCAAAACAGTTATTAACCTATTTACTTTAACACAGCCTGACAGAAACAAGTTATTGCGTCCTGTTTCTCACCTTAGGGAGAAACTCCCATACTCCTTTCACGTCTTTTATATCTTCTCTGGCCTGCTTCACACCCAAATTCACAAAGCATGTTTTAAACATACAGGTGGATGCTCCCCAGTGTCATTCTCATTGACAGCTCCAATCACTGTCAGCAAACGTACCCTGGCAAATATCCCCGCTATAGTCTAACCTAACCTTGCCCTTCACTGCCATCCAGAAACCAGCCCATAACTTACTGACTACAGAATACATCTTCTTTTTCCTTTCCAAGGAAATCTCTTTACTAGACCAACTGATATAGCAGGAAGAGACAAAATACCTTTCATGTTCCCAAGCCTGTTCTCAAGGTCAGGAATGGGAGTAGGACATTTTTCATTCACGTTGGAGTATTAGTTTGTTCATTGGCATCGTATGACTGACTGCATTTGCCATACTGTCAAATCCATATGCAAGTTTCAGCTCTCAAAGTAGTAACCGGTGTATTGATCAATGCATTTTCTATGTAGGGATATTCACCCTGCACATGAATATCCAACAGCATTGATAGTAATCAAACAAAGCATTCACTACATGTATGCATACACCATACTTTGGTCCCAGTAAGGATACTTCAGTGTCCCACTATGAGCGGAGATTTAAACTGCTCCCCGCCCCCCCCCCCCCCATCAAACCTTAGTTTTAAGAAAAGTAGGAAAAAAAGAGAAAAAAAACAAAAACCTTATTGTCACTTTGAGTCAGAGGCAGGCACAAGAGGATCTCTTTTCACATTTTTTGGTTTGGTCCACAATATAGGAAGAAATCATCAGTTTACACACGACAACCATATTCCTCTGGATTTACACAAATGTGACCAAGACCACAGTGCTGGTAAAAATTTGCAAAAGCTGCTCTCCTGCCTTCCCATCTGCAGTGCAGATCTCCATGACACTTCTGCAAACTCAACTCCCACCCACTTAGCTCAATCCACAGAGCTACAAATAGGTGACTTGAAGCTCCTTTTCAGATCCCAAATCCTGGAACTTCTCTTTTATTGTTCAAAGTTTGAGCTAGCAATACTGAAAACCCTTTTTTTTTTCTTTATCTTTTTATATGAACTGTATATCACCATCTTCTCACTTTGCAATCTGAGCCAGTTTTTAATCCACTGCCTTCCACTACCTCAGTCCTGAGGGTACACTGAGGTCACGTTTCCTATATTTTCTTTGAAATCATGAAACCTATAGGGGAAGCGGGGGGGGTTGGGCAGAATATATTTTAAGACCTTCCATAACTCAAGACCTGGAGCTATAAGAAAGGACTATGCATTGCGGCACTGATGATCAAATCATGAGTTGGCAAGACTGGGCTTTCATTCAATTGAACCACAAATGCACTTGAAACAGTGACTTGCTTTTCTCCTTTTGTTTCAGATCAGCCCCAGCATCTTTTCTGACATAAAATGACCCAGGTCATTTCTGCTCTGAATCATCAGCAAAGGGAAAGGAAGAAAGAGTGAAGATATCACTCTCCACATCTTCATCCCGCAGCATATTCCAGAGGGTACAACTTGATCATAACTTCTCTCACTCTCCCATGACCTCTTGCAAAATAATCCCTCTTCACATCCAAGTTATAAAGCAAAGCAGCTCCTTTCACACTTAAAGTGCACACTGTCTGTGATCGCAAGATAAAAGGGATCCAACAATGCACAGAATTTCAGCTTGAGAAAAATGATACCTCAGCCACAAATGGCGAGGGCCATGCAGTGAATGCAACTTGGCCAAGGTTATGGGGGATCCACATTAAGGAGAACTCAGACTCTCCACCCCTACACTGCTTCAGCACACAAGTGAGGCAAAAGGACTGTTGCCATTGAATTGTGGATACTGAGGCTCCACCACAACCAAACCGCACAATAGCACTCATCCCAGGGAGCTGCCTTCCCCTTCCCAGACCTCAGGAAGCACTTGTAGGACAGGGCTGCACTGTGCAGCTACCCCCAGACCAGCATCCAGATGACGCATCCACAGGCAGCAGAAAGCCTAACACATGCCCTAAAGCAGGGCAACTATGTTATTCGTTCAGGTTTGAGGCTGCTTCTTACTGAAGCCTGTGCAGGAGGGAAGCCTACCTGTTTGGGACCATGCTTCCTCCTCTATTTTCAGTCACATGGACACAGCACATGGATGTAGGAGCTACAGCATCCAGGATCATAGCCTCACTGGGAAGAGTGGAAACCCCAGCCCTAGGAAGTGCAGGTGCAGCATCATTTCCAGCCATGCTTCTCTTCATCCCCAGCCTCTGCTCCTGGGGAAGCAGCCTTCATTGCCCACCCTTCCCTCAAAAGGTTCACACCTATTTCACTGCACAGCAGAGAGGCAAACACGGAGCTGCAGATCACCAGTGGCATTTCAGGTTCCTTTATGTATCAACTGCGCCTGAGCCAAGTCTGGATGCAGGTTTAGGCTCTCTCTGGTTGCAGTGTGTATCCAGGGGAGAAAGTACATCTTGATCCTCTACCAAGGACCTCTGCTAGCCGTCAGACTCACACTGATTACAGCTAAGGAGTGAGAGAGGAGGAGTATGTTACATTTCTTTCCTTTAGACAACGCTTCAAAATTCCTGTGTTCGAGTACAGAAAACACAAATGATGTGGTTGTTTAAACTGATGACCCTGGCAGTGATTTAAAAAGAAACAAAACAGAGCCAGGAAAACTCAGATTTATAGAGCTGCAGCCTATTTCCTAATAGCATGAAGGAGAAAACCTGCCTGTACACACATGTTTTTCCAGCCCCCAAATTTGTCAGCTGTACTGGTCTTACATCCAGGGGTATTTCCCCAAGATACCTCCAGGTAAGTGGGAATATAATCACAACCCTTTTTTGTAAAAGTCAGATGGCACTAAGGCAGCCAAAGCTATGGGCCTGCCCTTTTGTTTGCTCTTAGAAACAAACATTAAGGTCACTGCGTAGGAGAAACACTGGGCCAGTCCCTCCTCAGGAAACCCCAGATACATTTCCAAATAGCAAATTACACATGTATAAAGACTTGGCAAATGGGACAGGTCTGCTCTACTGCCGTATGCTTACCTTCCACATAGCCTTCATCTATTCAATTTTCATCATTAGCTGTTTTACTGCATAATCATGCCTTTAAAAAAGTGCAATGCCTTCTCCTGATAACATCACCCTTGGGAAGCCAAAGCACTTCAAATGCAACGGTTGGCATTAAACAAGGAGAGTTGTTGTTACGCTTCTTACCCCTACTTAAGCTCGATTTGGGCATAGATTAGAAGAGCAGAACAGACAGACAACTGCTGAAAGCAGAGAAAATACTAAGGTTTCTTGTCCAAGGCAGAAGAGGGGGAGGGAAACGGGCTGGAGGCGACTGTTCCTTAGCCAGCCTCTGCTAATCGAAGCAAGCCATCCTCATCAATATCACTTTGCTTTGGCAGCTTTTCAAGAGGAAAAAAAAAAGAAAAAGAAAAAAAAAGAAAGAAAAATCACACTCCCCTTGTGCAACATGCTTTAATTGCTATGTGTACCGCACACCAAAGAGGAAATCCAGGGGGTTAGCAGCAACGTGATGAGCTGCATTGCCTTTAATGCTTTAAAGAGAAAATTCTTGCAGTTGGGGAGCGGGAGAGGGGGAAGGCGCATCCCCTCTGACCCACAGGGCACATTCTTTGCCACTCCATCTGCCACCCCCAGCTGCTAAATCCTCCGTCACCAGCACAAGGTGATCTCAGACCAAAGCACGCTGCTAACACATGAAAGGAAACAACTTTGGCTGGTTGCCTCCTCACAATCCCTGCTCTCCCCACCCCCTTCCTTCCCTTCCTCTCCGACATGTTTAAAGCATCTGAACGTCAAGGTACTGAGATATCACAGAGCGAATTTCCCTTCCCTGTCCTGCTCAGATGGCTCTTGTCAGCAGCTCCCTCCAGCCCTACTCTCAACCCCCTGTTTTCCATGAGGATTCCCCTCCCTCCTTCCTTCCCTCCTGCTCTGGAGCCGCTGCTCTGGAGCTCGCATTATTTCCTTTCTTGGAGCCTACAGTCTGGAGCCAGCGAGGTTTGTCTGCTTCCCTGGGTTCAGCTAATAAATTGGGATCAGGGGGTCACACAGCAGGGGACTTGGAAGCCTGAGAGCCTCTGACACCATTTTTATTAGTTTTTACTATACATACCATTTCAGGAGCAGGGATGCCATCCCAGTGGGGCCCTACCCATTGCTTAGTAACTAAGATTTTGTAATCTAAGTTTTGACAAGGTCATTTTTTACCTTGGGAGAGGGTGGGGGAGGGAGAACCCCCACGTACATTAATTACACAAACACTGTGGGGACAATGCAAATAGGAACCCATTTCCCTTTTGCATCAGGGCTAAAGAATGAAAAATCTTTTTACTATAGGGCTATTACAAGCCAAACAGGCCAAGATATTTTAAATGACACACTGATACAGTCCCATCCTCTGCTTGCAGACTGGATGAGTGCATTTCAGCCTTTCATGCCGTCAACAAAAGTGACCAAACCTGGAGGTAGCCACAGAGCCCTGATGCCCAGCTTATATTAAATGCCCCCGTGCCTCTGCTGGCAGCATAGGGGTGACCCTGATCAAGCTAAAATTAAGTAACAAAACCTCCACTGGCTTCAGCATCACCGTGCTGATTAACCCTGTGTTTAGTTAATCACTGCTGGCACATAGGGTATAATTTACCTTTTGGCAAGCTCTAGTCCCAGCAGACAGAGGCGTGGAGAGCCCAAACACCCACTGGCCCTTCAGGTCAACCAGAGACAGTTTTTTTTCCTGATATAATGTTTCTTAGGCTAACGAGCAGGACATTTAGAAAGCATGGGAAACAAGGAAACACAGCCATTGAGAGCAAGTCAGCGCTGGGACAATTTCATGAGAACAGGTACAGATCAAAGCCAAACCAGTGGAAGCACTGTGGTGACAGCACACTGCCATCACTGTAGGGAAATGGTGCTGGTCCAGAGAAGCAAGCTGCCCGACCAGCCCGACCCAGCTGAAGCAAAGCAAAACAGTCATTTGGGCCCACAGCCACACAAGATAGTGCAGAGAAGGAGCCAGTCTGCCAAGCTGGGCCTTCTCTCGTGCATTTAGTGCTGCTTTCTTCAACTGCAGCTTTGCTGTGTTCAATAACCCTGAGTATATTTTTCTTTTTTTTTTTTTTTCATCTGCTGCTCTGCTCTGATAAACGCATTCTGGGAGGAGGAAAAAGGTCCTTTGATCACTGCTACCTTTCCCTTCCACCCTCTCCCCTGATCCAGAGCTGTGTGAGGTGTACGCCTCTGATGTGGTTAAAGTAGGACTGAGATTGAGTAATGCTTTGAGGTCCTTCGGTATGCATTTTGCTGGCTGTCACCTCATCGGGCTCCAGCATATGCTTTGAGGTTAAGTCCCAGTGTTTGTGTTTTGGGCCTTTGTTGTGGTTGCTTGATTTGTTCATGATGGCCTTGGCTCTGCCACCCCACAAGCAAATGCAAAATTCACAAAGTGGTGACTCAGTCATTTTATCCACTGGCAGCAGCAGCAGCAGCAGCTGGCAGAGGCTCAAAACAGATCAGAGAACAGGGCAACAAGTGTCTCCAAGATGGACTTCAGACAAACAAGGAAAAATGAAAAACCTGAAAAAGCATGGAGAGAAAAAGCCTGATATTAAATAGAGACAGAAAAACAGCTGGCATGTCAAGTATAGACTGAAGAGATCAAAAGTAAATCAGCTCTGTGACAGACAAGGAACTGTGCTGTGCTTCGGAACAGCAACACTCAAAATACGGCAACTCACTGGCCCATACGGCTTTTTCCATTGGTTAAACTCGGCCTGCACGTCAAAAGAAGTTGCTTTTTGCTGCCAGCACTGGAAGCTCAAAGCAGAACCTACAGATCAAGCTGTTTTCCTCCTGCTTCAGGCATCAGCCCTAAAAATAAAATGACCCCGGAGGACTCAAAAGCTGGCTTGCTCGTTTGGCTGATAGCATATGAAGTAGGATAGCAAGGCTTGTGCTTGTTCTTCTGCAGTTACATGGGCTCTGTAGGTTTTCAAATAACAAAAAATTTGTCCCCAGACATGAAGGGGGAACTTCATCCTGACCTGGTTTTACATCACGGTAACACCTTCATCCCTGGAGGAGAAAAGAGTGATCCTTATAAAATATCCTCTCCTATCTGAACATATAGTACCAAAGGCACTTACTCAGTGGACATACAGAACTGTGAACAACACCAATGAGCGATCCCAGTACCAGGCCACGTGTCTGAACTGAAGCTGTGAATTCTCCAGTAAAAGCAAGACATTATGAGCTATGATGCACATAAAAAGGACATTTCTACATTAACCATGTTTCAGGCTGAACACACAAGAAAATATCACATATGAACTTATATCACAAGGCACTCTATAATAAAATATCAAGTTTGTAGAGGAAGGAAAGATGGTCTTGTGCTTAAGCACAGCACTAGAGTCACGATGCCTGGATCCTGTCCTTGGTATGACCCACGGTCATCCTGTAAGACCTCAAGCAAGTCTTGCCTTAACTATGCAGTACTTCTGAAATCACAACAAAGTGTAGTGATTTTTTTTTTTTAAATTTTTTTTTTATTTAAACAGTGCACAGCAATTTACATTCAGAGAGCTTTATAACTCATTTCTGTCTGTTTGATCTCCAGCCCCAACTTTTCTGGCAAAATAGCAATAAGAGCACAAGTGCTGAGCTGGCTCTTTGTTGCTGCCCATGCCCTATCAGACTCAGAAAATGATTGTGACTCAGTCACCTAAGCTGCGTTCTGTTTATTCATGCGTAAACTGGGAATCATTATAATTGCTTTCTAAGCATTAATTGATTATTCCTCATAGCACTACTATAGAATTCCTAGAACAGAGAAGAAGAAAACCAACAAGAGGAGCAGACAGCAGCAAAACTGCAAACTGCTAATAATTTTTTGTTTACTTCTTTTTTTTCTTCTTCTGAGCACTGAGATGCGGGAAGTTCTTTCCACTCATGTCCTGACTTCAACATGGTGTGCCATGGTTTGCTCTGTGACTTTAGGCCATCCATCTCAACTTTTCTCTGTTCAGACACAACTCCATCTCAGAAGTGAAAATCTATGTTCCCGGGGTAACGAGCAGGGGTTTTCCTGACTCCCATGAAGACAATGAAGATATGACCACTTATATGACTACCTATATTTGCTCACATCAAGAAATCTTCTATCTTTCCCTGTCATTAGGGGGCAAGATAGTCAGATGGATATCAGGAGATGACTCGTGAATTTCTAGGTGCAGTTACCTTCTTATACAACTTCTCTATATGCTTGTGTATCTCCAGCCACCGCTCTCACATACCTATGCACATTTTCTCCAGTTGGCTGAAGTCGTCTATAGCTCTGCATGTCTTCCTACCTGTTAGAGCAAGAGGTTGGAAAGCAACTGTGACCAACACACTGATTTGTATAAAGAGAAATTAATCCCCTTCCTTCCTGGGGCTGAACTGCCTTGAGTGCAGTATGGATGGAGCAGAAACTAAAATCCCAGAGCAGATAAGGAACCAAGTCAGAGTGGCAGTAGGTGTGTTACATGGGCAGATCAACTTCACACCCTTAATCATTTCCAGCAACAAAACAACTAAAATAAAACACAAATCAGACTACAAAACTCAGGTCTGATTCTCCCTCAGGAAAAAAAAAACTAACAGCAAAAATACAAGCCAAAAAAAGCAACCTTTGGAAATCACTTATATGGGAAGAGGCAGGTATATACTATAGCTTGGTAATGCAAACAGTCTCCTTTTCTCTAATGGAGCATATGCTCAGCTCGTAACAAATACTGCTTTACAGAGTCATAGTTTTAGTTTCGATGTTTATGGTGTTAGGCTAAAATTATTTTACTATTATAGTTATTTAGTCACAGGTCAATTAGTCACACAATAGCAACTGCTATTACAGAAGATTAACTAGAAATACGGTCTGCACATTTTACTCCTAAAAAAATCAGTTTCCTCCCATTTCAGGTAACAACATGGAAACATATTGAAAGGACAAAAGGAACATTCAAACACAAAAAGCAGGGCTAGCTAGTAGAGATTCAAGCAGGTATTCTCAGCTCTCTAAGACACTCACAGAATTGTCCCACCTGAAACCCAGAAGTTTCTCATGGTGGAGGAGAAAGTTATTTTGGAAAAATAACCAAGTGAAAAATCAGACATTTCTGCTAGCAGGCAGCACTCATTTCTCTCCTCAGAGAATGTTTTAATGGAAAATCTGACTGATCTGGCAGAGACTGTTCCAAGACAGTGATACTGAGTCATAAAGCAAAGCCGTAGCTACCATACAGCCCGATCCAATGCCCCTGAAGTCAATAGGAAGGCTCTGGAACAGGCCTACACAAATTAAATAAAGTTTGCAGCATGGCTGTTATTAGCTCAGGCCCACTGGAGGAGCTGGCAATGAAAAGCTGCTGCTGCTGCTTTCACGAAGACTCTTATCTCACTGTTATCAATGTCATTTCTGTCCAAGGATGTTCTGCAAATTGAGACAGGCATCAAACCGAGGAGCGTTCTTTGGACTTTGTTGTTCAAAGAGAAGGGGAAAAAAACAGTTTCACAGCTGTAGGTTGAGCATGAAAAATGTGGCAGGTGACAGAAAGAGGGTCACCACACTGTGAGAGTGTCTCTGACAGTGTATGGGTTTGGTTTTCTGTTATATTGTGTGAATTTAGTACAGTAAAACAGGGGGAAAAATGCTAGTCTATTTAAATCCTGGGATGAGGAGCAACAGCAGCCATCACTTAATAGGAAAAAATACTCCTCCTTCAGATGAAGGAGGGAACAAAATCTATATAAAGGACAAGCAGTAACAGAAATCAGGCATGGAAGCGTAAGTCGGGATATAAGAAAAAAGAAGCTCCAGAAGGGACACTGAACAAGTCTAACTGATCTCCTGATGCAGGGCACGTCACTTGAAGTCAGACATCTCTTTCAATAGGGGGTAGGGACCAAAAAATGACAAAGCATAATAATCTGCCAATTCAGGAGGACAGAGAAGAGACAGACACAGGACTGTACGTTATAGGACAAAAGAAAAGCCATAAAGCGAGCCCTTGACCACCATCTCTCAGGTCTCGGTTTAGATGCAAGACAGGAATAGCAGAGGTGATAACAGCTTCTTGTGCTGTAATGCTCAGCTCTCACTTGGAAGGACCTCAGGGAGGTGAGGAGAGCACCCAACCATCATCTACAAACAGCGGCATCAGTAAACCCTGCCCTTGATGGATTTCCATCTGAGACTATGGTCAGGAAGGCACTGAATGCAAAGAGAGGATGGGAAGAAGAGATTATTTAATTAACTATACACCAATGCCAAAAGCCTGGGTCATAAACAAGAGGAAATAGAATTAGTCATTTATGAGCACTAATTTGACCTAGCTGTTATTACTGAAACTTGTAGAATGATTTGCATGATTGAATGTTTAAATCAATGGTTATAATCTACTTAGATAGGGCCCAGGTCTTAGAAGAAAATGAGGAGTGGAAAAGATGGCATTACCTATAACCAAATCACTAACAATTAAAAAAAAAAAAAAGCTATCCTGAACACTTCCTACTTGATGACCCTGATAAAGCAACGAGATGGCATATTAGTTGACATCCCTGACCATCATGCTAGACAGCAGGGTGACTAATAAAAAAACCTGGTTGTTTATGAGGTGTAGGATGAAAAGATCATAGAATGGTTTGGGTTGGAAGGGACCTTAAAGATCATCTCCTTCCAACCCCGCTGCCGTGGGCAGGGACACCTTCCACTAGACCAGGTTGCTGAAAGCTCCATCCAACCTGGCCTTGAACACTTCCAGGGAGGGGGCATCCATAACTTCTCTGGGCAACCTGTTCCAGTGCCTCACCACCCTGATACTGATAGTGAAGAACTTCTTCCTTACATCTAATCTAAATCTACCCTCTTTCAGTTAAGATAATCTACTAACCTCAAGGTCTCCCAGATAAGAGGTCGATGCTAACCTCTCTTAGAACTGCTAAATATCCTAGCTGTAACCTGTCAAGGTGGCAGAGAAGTCACCAGGCTGGGGAAAACCTCTACCAACTTACTCTTGACAAACAGAGGAACTGATCACCCAACAAACAGTGGTAACATAAGTACAATCAATTATGAGTCAATCATGCTGTTACAGGCAACAAGATCAAACTATCTAAACTAGTAATGCTATATACTTGGTGCCCTGAAAAGCTTTCAGCTTTGTGAAAGTGTTATGGGCAATTCAGTTGAGGGAAAAAGTCTCACTGACCAAACATGACTGGGAATTGTTTATGAACATCTTACTAAAAGCCCCAGATGCCACAACCCAACAGTCAAGAGAAGAGATGGTACTGGTCAAAGAATTAATCTATGCTAACTAATTGCAGAAACCTAATAAAGGCAAGGAAAATTATATAGCCAGTAGGATAATGCATAAAATAGAGTATATCTGAAGTTTATTAGGAATCTTAAAATAGAATTTGTGCTTGGAGCTAACATTGAAACACAAAAGACTACTACCAGAGGAAGACATTTTTCAAGACAATACACCTAAGTAATTCCCATCTAAGAGATCCCAAACTGGGAAGCAAATGCTTTCAGCATGCCTTGGAAGAAGGAAGATTCTAGAAAATAAACCTGATGTTATGCCAATGTCTTAATACAACGAACAGATACATTACTCAGATACTGAGACTGATGAAAACAAACTAACCAAGGGAATGATGAGAACCTCAAAACATAGAAATGGACAAACCTATAAGCAGTCAACATGAGTTTATGGAAACCACAGCCTACCAAACCTATTTCATCTCTCTTATGAGATTATAAATGGAGCTAATAAAGTCAATAGCTTATGATCAGATTTCTAGGAGGTATTTGAAATCAGATTTATACAGAATTGAATGTTATACAATGGATCAAAATGCATAGGTCTACTGTACCCTTTGGCTTTACAATATGTGGTACTAACAGGGCTGGGAACTGCAGTGCAGGGGAAGAGCTGACTGCCACCATCAACAAGGGAGTGCAGAGCAAGGCATCCTGCCACTTCCATTACAGCAGCACCACTACTAAGGCTATTTACAGCCTCAGCGTGGATAGATTTGTCAGACGTAGTAGGAGAATGGTCTGGGCTTAACAAGCTTTTACAAACATAGTAAGGCATATTGACTAGCCTAATTCATTGACTCCACAATTCCTCCTCCTGAGACATGGAAAAACACCTGAGGCATGGCAACATGAAAAGAAAATGCCTTCCAAAGGCACTATACTTCTCTGAGGCCAATTAATAACTATGCTCTCTTTTGGTAGATCCCAATGGTGTCCCATAGCCATACCAATACTACATCTCTGTTTGTTGGTATTAAATGACCAGGTTTTTCATTTGGTTTAAGCCATACCCAGTATTTGCTGCCATATCTTGCTCCTCTCCAAAATACACTCTGAATATAAGGATGTAACAAGCTATGGGGCCAATATCATTGGTACTAGAAGATCTTCCAGAAAGCAAAACAAAAGCCTTTGCGTAATGATACATACAGTGCTCTCTGCTGAAAACCGTGGAGAGCAAGAAGCGGCAATCGTCATTCACCGACCTTCTAGCATGCATGGCACGCAATGACCTTGGCCTTATTTTTAACCTCTTACGTGCCACGCCTTGATGCCAGCCCTGCAGGGTTATGCTAGTTAAAGCTTCAGTGATTATTTTGAAGTGACAGATGGAGTGTCAAAGCAAACAGCATCTGTCCAAAGGGCCCCAGTAGGTGATGCTTCACAGAGTATCTCTTGAACATCTGCAGCAATTAAATGCTTAAGCTGAACAAAATTTAATTTTGCAGGCTGTGTTGAATCAGATATAGTTCACTGCACAGGGGCCCTTGATCTGCTCTACGCTCCTAGAAAATAGTGTTGCTTCTCCCTAAGCCCTCTTCACCCTGAACTTCAGAGCTGTGGTAGCTTGTTTGTTCAAAAAATAGGCATTTAGTGGCTAAATACCCAATCTGGCATCCAATGAAGTCGTTTCCCATGTCTGAAAGGAGACCACAATCAGAATTTAAAAGCACACATCTCTTCTCAATTCTTTTATGGAAGGGGTAGGTTGTTTTACCAGAATGGAAGGCTTTTTGGTTTTGTTTGTTTCTTGCAGAACTCAATAATGATATCTTAATAAACTTGGGTTCTCTGTGAACCCCAGGCAAGCTGAAAAACATCAAGAGATGGTGTTACTCAAGAGATGTTACCAATGGGAAAAAGCATGAAGAAAGTGAGAAGTAGGAAAGGCCAGAAACTTATCAAAGTGGGAGACGTTTGAGTTTGAGAGTCAGCAATCAGTAAAAAGTCCAGTGCAGGGATGAAATACATTCCCCTCCCTCCCGTGGAAGGGAGGCAAAGCTCAGCAAGTCAGTACCAAAGACACAACAGAGACCATTTAATTTGCTTGCATTTACACATACCTGGGGTGGGATCCACCATTCACTCCTTCCTACTTGTGGCATTCCCAGCAGCTTGAATCGACATGCCCTGTAGTTCACTTGACTCTCTCATTTTAAAAGTACAAGAAATATCTCATTTGGGAGAAAAGAGTTGAGGATGTTAGCAATTTGAAGAAGAATCTGTGAGCAGTACAAGCCAAAAAAGCAGCCGTAGAGTCAAGCCAAGCAGTCAGGCGGCAGACAGGTCTGTAGAGAGGAGATACCACTTCTTAAAACAGATGATGGCTGTCAGACTGATATATCAAGCCTTGCTGTAATACTCATGGACCTTACTGTAGCCATAGTTTCCTGGCTACAGAAAAACAACATTGATATGTCCTTTCCAAGACAGAAAGGGACAAGGAAACTAAAACCCTTTGTGCTGCACAGCAGGGAAACGTTATTACGGAGGGACAATTTTCTCAGAGTCCCAAATATCTAGTAACCCTGATCGTTCTGAACAGGGAACAGGTCATAAGATAAATGTTCAGCCTTCGGCACTTATTACTCAGAGTGCAAGGTTCTCATATGGAGGTTACCATATAATATTGGATTATGGTAATATATTACATTGCATTGCTGATAGGGTTTTTTCATAGGTTCTCACGTTCATTGCTTAACTCTCCATAGTTTATATTATTTTCTTCTATCTATCTAATCTATCATGTTTCTCGGGCACCTATCACTTTGGGATCCTTTTTCTACAAGCGGTAATATATTTCTTACACATTGGACAGATTCACCAGTTACCTGCCAGCACTGGTTCTTTCCCTCTCATTCTGTTGAGGAACCCAAAAAAGATGCACTGTTGACTTCACCCTTTGCCAAAAGCTGAGGCTGTTGGTCTGGGAACTGCACGTATTAGGAAATCTATTTGTGCTCCCTCTTCTTACTCAATGGCTTTTCCTCTTCCAGCTACAGAGCAAAAGTCTGCAGGTCACACCAGAAGAGGGTAATTCATTATTTTTTAGTTGACAAGGTTGAGGGTGAGTAGGAGAAGAGCTGAAACAACGGAAATGCTGATCTCATTCTAAATCATGAATTACATTTAATTCTCTGTTGGTGTTTGTTCATTGCTCACTAAACCTAAACTGTTCGCACATCTAGTGGGGCAAGTTCAGAGCCATAAATGTCAGCAGGGGTCGTAAGTGGAGAATGAGCGGAAGATGAACTAATGGTTGGAGTCAAGGCCGGTATATGCCACAAGTCACATTCGGAGATAATCGTCCAAGACCTTCAACTCTCCTTGCAAAAGCGTGATCACACTTCAAAACACCCAGCAAATGTGCTCTCCTAGATCTGACTTACTGGGACCCACAATGTCATGGCAAGCTCAAGTTTGTCTTACCTCTGAAATTAAAAGCTTTTGATTCTGGACATAGTTTGCATAATTCTATACTTTAAAAGATTATCAAGATAGACTTCTCCACGTGACAAAACCCCGGACCCACTATTAATGGAAGGCCTAAACCCTCTCATCAGGGTAAATCCTGCACTTTGGACAGCCAGAAAAAGGAAAGAAGGAAGGAAAGAGAAAAAAGAAAAAGGCTGTGAGAAGGAAGGGAAACTCACAGCACACCTAATATATAAATGGGGGATGGGAAAAGAGAAGATGAAATAAAGGCCATGTCAAATGACTCTGCTTTCCCCTCTGTTTAGTTTGGAGAGAAGATTAGGTTACTACAGTTCAACAGGACTCAGTTTGCTTATTGCTTTGGGCATTAAGAACTTAATGCAAAAGTAATGAAGTTAAACCTGTGGCATAGATAATGGTCATTAGCAGCCTTCTTTCCCTGTCATAAACCTGACCCTTGTTAACTCCCATTTTATCTTTCTACGCAGATGATTTTCAGTGGGGCAGGAAGTATTCTCTATTCCGTCCAATTTGGGAAAAAAGTCAGCTAGTGAGTATGCACTGATGTTTCCCAAGCTGAAGCCCCTCTCCCCCACATTACAGCCCAGGCTGCATTACAGACTAAAGGGAAACACTAGGAAGAAAGAGCAGAATTGGAGCCCTTGACAGAAAAAACATAGCTTGCAGTAGGGACGAGAGCTTCAAGAAGTCAGTTGGGATTAAAATCTCCTAAGAGGAGGATGTTAGGGAAAAGGCAAGGATTAAAAAGTTTTAGCAAGAAACAAAGCATATTTACTGCTTAACCCCTTTCATTTCTGTCCTCCACCTCCCAGATAACGGAGCTCATTAATTAAGCTCTTTTAGAGTTTACTGACTGAGGGCAAAATTGCCCCTGCAAACAGATCCTTGATAGCTGTTGCAGCATTTCTGTGCCACTGCTCTGACAAAGGGAATCCTGTTACCCAGCTCTGTCAAGGAACATCTCCCCTGGATGAGAGATATTTGAACAGACCAATATAACCAAATATCCTAATTCTTCAGTAGTTATCCAAAACTCAAATTTTCTTTCACCAGAGACCCAAAAGGAGCATAAATATAGCCAAAAGGAACCCATTTTTCATGACTGCATGGTGAAAACTCTGTCTCATTATCACTCAGAT
This sequence comes from Gymnogyps californianus, assembly GCF_018139145.2. Classification (NCBI taxonomy): domain Eukaryota; kingdom Metazoa; phylum Chordata; class Aves; order Accipitriformes; family Cathartidae; genus Gymnogyps; species Gymnogyps californianus. The sequence goes on along the minus strand of NC_059487.1, from coordinate 5,144,421 downwards.
CTGAAAAGATGCTCTAGTTCATCTGCTTTTAGAAGCAAGACGACACTTACTAACTTTTTTATATGTTTGCCTAATAATAATGGTCAGGCTTTTTTTTCCTGGGAATTATGGGGTGGAATGAAGAAACTTAATTTAGGGTTACAAATTGAGGTGACCATGCCATTGTCTATCTACAAATGGAGAAGGGCTATATAGCAACATTGACCCAAAGATAAATTAATCAATTTCGAGGTTTCATTGCCAAGTGAATCCAAACATACCAAAAAGGCAGTAACAGAGCCCTCAAGCCAATTGCAAAATTGCATTATCTTCAAAGGAAGGATCATCGGGCCCTCAAAGTGAAAATGCTTCATAATAATATCAGTCATCACAAGAGTTACACCTATATTTGAGTAACAGGGAGTGGATTAGTCATCGCTTGATGAGCAAACAAAAAATGAATTTTTGGGTTATAGTCCCAGAGAATTATCTGTTTTCCTGTAAATTCACTAGAAGGGAGGAAAACCACAGACTAAAATCTCAGCTTGGGGTAATTCTGTATTTCGTGCTGAAAAGGGGTCTGTACAGGACATTGCTGAATAGACAGATAAACCCGTCAAATTTTAAGGTGTAGAAGCCAATATGACTGCTTGAATCATCTCCCAATCTCCTGTTCAGCTTCTCATCTACTTTATTTACACAGACATATGTGATTTTGTTGCCAGCTGGTGATTTGGCAATAAAATGAAATCTGAGCCTAATGTGCCTAGAAGATTTGTTTGGAAAAAAATAAACCCAAGATAAAAAAAACCAAACTAAGTAGTACTTGTTTATAGAAACATTACGGTACCTTTGATCCTTTCTTCTGTTCTGCTTCAATATGCTTGAGTAAAAAGAAAATACGCTGTAAATTTCAGAGAGCAGCATGGGGGCTCCTGTGTTTGTGTTGCAAAGACAGACTGAAGCCTTTAATCAAGACAAACTCCTGTAGGGCAAATTTCCCAATCCAGCATTAGTGTGGTGGTGTTGCTAGGTGGATCCCCGTCCAACCAATCTCCAGTTCTTGTAACTTGCCTGACCCATTTCTGTGGCAGGGCAGCCCTGCAAAATCATTTGGGCATGAGGGAAGGTGGGGAGACAAGAAGGTGACACATGAGGAATGAAGACATAAGCTAATAAACACATAAATACATGGAAAAATAATACATGACACTTAAGAATGGCCGAGACACTGAACTAGAAATACCAAAGCAGAGATATAAGTATTATGGAAAATACAGCATCCATATGAAGAATGTTTCACATACCCACGACCCTGAATAAAAACACTAACAGTAAGTCCCTTGACCTTTTCTATACATACATATGTCAGACAAATATGTACATGCTGCTCTTTAAAATCTGATATTTATTAGAGCTCACATCAAAGCCTAACTGCACATGGACAGATTCTCATGGAATATGAACATGCAATAAGCACAGGGGGGGGAAAAGGCATTAAAGCCACCTGACTTATAGAAGTCCCAGTCAGGTACTAATACCTAAAAGTAGTGGATACTTTTGTATATGAAATTGCTGTAATAATTACACTTAAAAATGAGATGTGCAAATGTACCCTTAAGGTCTACTAGGACACCACCTTCATAATCTCGATTTTTTCATTGGGATTCAGAGCTAGTGTCTTCATAGGAAAACCAACGGCTTTTCAAATGATTGTTCAAAGTGCATAAGGTACACACTACTTGCATTGTACCGTGCTACGAACTGAAGTACGTTGGGAAATGCAATACAGTATCCAAATAAGAACACATTTAAAAAATACAACAGTATTTCCTTTAAAAACCCTGTTTTCAAGCAGGGTAATGTATTCCTTTCAGACCAAAATCTTGTCCCTTTTCTCAGAACAGCTGTGAATATACTCAGTTGATTCTGAATTCTCTGTGATCAGACAAATAGTTACAGTTAGAAACTCTTAACAAAAACAAATCAGAAAGAACTCCAGAATGGCCAAGGGAAAGCATCATTTGCCTCTGCAAGGATCCTGTGCATAACTGACAAAAAGTAAATTAATTTTTAAAATAGAAGTTAGAAATCATTACCAAACCCCTGAGTTATGGAAAATAAACAGCTGTACTGTAACCCAGCACCCAGTGTACCCAGGAGTCATGGAAGAACATGTGGAGAAATGTATACTGTTGCGGCTACTGCAGTAGGAAAGGGTTTAATTTAGCTGCCTCCTCGCACTGACATGCTGGAGACCGTGTCAGGAAATCCCACAGCAGCCACCTGATGTATCTACGTGGATATTTCCAAAGTCTTCTCCACAGTTCCACGTTTCTGCTAGGTCAAGCCTTTGAATGCAGATGGTGCTCCGTGGACAGGTGGACTGATTTATGTTCTCTCAGTTAAGGGGCCACAGTGCAGAAGTGGCTGATTGCTATCAGTTTAGAGGGCGCAGGAATCTGGGCCTTCTCCAGCTTTGTAAAGACAAGTGGAAGCCATATGCAATTTCCTACAGCCTTCCAAAGAGAGCAGGAGCTGAAAGGTAACTTCCCCACCCATGTGGAGGACTTTAAAGCCTGCTGAGAACTTCCCTCAGCCAAATGTTCAGGCTCCCTGCGCTGTAGTGATTTCTTCAGCCTTCTCTAACTTTGAAACATGAGCAAGTTGTTGTTGGCATACAAAGACGCTGGCAAAGCATCATCCCATGATTCAGCATATCAAGAAGCAAGATAGCATAATGAATCATTGTGCAAAAGGGTTGCGCAACATGGGCTGAAACAGTCCGTATAAAAGCACTGTCGTATTGGAATGGAAATGGCTTTTTCATGGAAGACACCCATCTGCCAAAAAAAACGTTGTATAACTAATTTTTTATGAGCAGAAGATTCACAGGCAGATAGAGGCACCAATGCTAGGACCTTGCCTACTATGACACAGACATATGAGAAGACACTTTGGTTTGCTAGGATGATTTGTTTACAACTGTAACATCTGGTACAGAAGGTTTCGAAAGAGATTCATGAATTGGAAAGAGGAGAAAAGAAGTCCTGCATCTGATTTAAACTGGACTGTGAATTGGAGATAATCCATTGGAGTCAAATGGCACAAAACCATCCTTCAAGGCAAGAAGAACCAGAGTCAAAGAGTGTCAATGTACAGAGCCTTACTGCGTTTCCTTATCCAGCCCATGGGAAAGCCTGCAATACCTCAGGCTACTTCAGCTATTTCCATCATACAACTGTCTTTTCACCCCTATGGCATTGCCCAACAGCCCCCCATCCCCATTAATTCCTCCCCGAGTGCTCAGACAGGGTCAGACACTGGTGTCCTAGAGGATGCCAACACTACGCTCCATAAAGGAGCATGCCTTTTGTCTGTTACCGCCCCTCCGTCTGCCTTGGGAATGGCTCTCCAGTTTGCTAACTGGTTATGTTAAGCTGGTCTCCATCAGAAGAGCACACTTACACCCCTTCTTCCCAGTCTTTCCTCCTTTCTGGCAAAAAGAGAGCATCATTCCTAGATGAAAGGCTCCAAAGGACTCTCTTCTTTTAAGATTTAAAAAAACATCCAGCCTTTAAAAACACAACTCAATAGGGTCTTTTTGTTCAAAGAACTGATATCCTTATAAAGGAAAACGTTCTATTTCAGGATTTTTCAGCTTGCTTAGGTTCATGGACTACTCCTAAGAAACCTAGCAAACATGACTACGAAAAGCAAGTTCAGGCATCCCATGAGGCTGTTCATTTGAGTGACACTTCTAAAGGGGGGCAGCACTGCCTCTGGAAAATAATTCAGAAAAACTGAAAAGCATTGGGCTGTCTTTGTAACTATTATTTGTGAACTGATACTGCACAACCACCAAGCAGCATGCTTCTGTCCTGATCTCGGGGACGAGGCCTGCCCACGCTGGCAGCTGTGCACCACGTGGACTGAGACCAGCAACTCATTTTGCTGAAAAGCCACCGGGCTGTCATCAGATGGTAACGGTGACTGACCCTGGCCAGACTTGCCACGATAAGCCAAAGAGAAAAAGCTCTGCAAACCATTAGCCGTATCCCTCTGCATCCTTCAGGCATCCAGTCCCCATCCTCTACTTCTTTTAATTTAGATAATTGGTTTCAATGCCCTGTTTAACTTCTGTTTTCCCTGCCTGTATTCCCTCTTTGCTTCAGCCTCCTCCCTGCTGCTTCCCTGCTTCCTCACCCAAAGAGCTGTTTTGTCACCTTTTTTCATACTTTATTTTCCTTTTATTTCTGTTGACTGGCTCAGATGCTATAAATTCTATTTAATAAAGATGGGAGACACAGGCAGCGAGGGAGGGAGGGAGAGCACACTGTTAGAAATAATGTAAATAGACCAAACTTTCTCCCTACACACCTCAAATTATGGGAACCTAGAAGTAAGGCAGTAGTTAAGGGCCTCAGCCACTTGTATTGGCAAACCCGTCTTTCATAAGCATGCAATTTAGATTTAATAATATGCTTAATGAATGGTAATTAAAAACAAATTGCAATTAAAACACTATTTAATGAGGTTTAACAGTGATGTGATAGATATGTATCTATCACCAAGTTCAACTTCAATAAATATTTTCTTAATAACAAACTGGCATTTAATTAGTATGGGAAAAATGTTGCTGTTAAATCTAAATTAAATTAAACTATACTTAGGGCACTTACCCACTTAATAGTATGTGTTAATGAAAAATATTTAAAAGGCTTTTCTTTTTTTTTTTTTTTTAAGGGTAATGGTTACAAGAATTAAATAAAAGGAATTCAATTGATGGCAGTATATGAAGGCATGATCCAGCCCTACACATAAACACTTCATTAATTTAAGAGTTTCCTAACCCACAATATCTACACTACGACACATGTAAAGGCTAGAATTTGAAGTTTAAGATTTAACAAATGCGACAGTTTACAAAGTCATACTCAAAATTCCCACCACCCCTTTCCCACTAACCTTTCCATGTCATTTTATGATCCCATTATCATAAATATCTGAGCACCTGCCAAAAATTTTAAAATAAAATGTTTTCTTTCTTCCTGCATATATAAAGTTTGAATATTTCATAGATCTTTATTTGTTTAGTGGGAGAGGGCAGGAGAAGAAGTTTAGTATTTTGAGCTTAGCATATGTCAACTATTTTGTTTGAAACTGAGGTTTGTGAAATCTTTATTTCTCATAAAAGGTATTTCAGTAGCTTAAGCCCTGATCCTATCTGTCTCCTGTGCTCCCAAGACTCCTTATAGTGGCTGATACTTTAATTGCTCCAGCACTCATTATGACTTGGACTACATTCAAATAAAACATTTTATAGTGAAAAATAGCTTTTAGGAGAATGCAAAATTTTTGCAGAAAACATGGATCCTTAAAACAGTATTTTTGATCAACTGGTTGGAACTGGGAAGGATTCATTTTGATTGAGCATGTGGAAACACAAAATAAAATCTGAAGAAATATTTTATAATTCCCTTTTTACACCATTCTTTACTGAGTATTTCAGGACATAAACTGGGGAAAAAACCCAAACCAAAATGTTTTCCTCATAGATATGACCAGGACTCCTTCTTCCGTGTCTTCACAGTACCTACCACAAGGGGTCTGGTTCACAAGAAGGACGCAACAGTAAGACAGATTTACAATATAAATGCAAACAGTTCCCTAAGGCAAAAAAATGACTTTTCAATGTTTCACTCTGCAGAAATTTTGCACATAATGACATTGCTGTATAGCAACATATGTCGCATATACAGGTATGTTTTTTATTATTGCTGACAGTATGTAACATACCTATTTGCAGACAGAAACAAGCTTATAAGAAAAAATGGCACAACATTAAATGTAATTTAAATAGAGAAGGAAAATGCACTGGGACAATATTTGCCATGAATTCACTACGGCTTCGTTTTCTTCTTTGCAAGTGGAAAAGACTTACAGGAACTAGATATTAAAGATACAATTTTAGCCCTTAGCTCTGTTCCTCTTGAAGACAACATCAAGAACAGGAGATGATAATCATAAACCTGGTCTCTCTGGATAGCTTCCCACTTAATCCCACCAGCAGCTGCTTGGCTCAAACCTCTTCTTTTTCCTTACATATGACAAACAGACTAGAATGAGGACTACTAGTTTTAAGTTTCAGTTATTTTCTGTTGGACTTAAAGTGCCAATCTTGGTTTAAAGTGATTTGTCCAACGTTGCACAGTATTATTTTATAAAGCAAAAGAACCAGCCATAGAAAATAGGTAGCAGATAAGCAAAGTGAGAATGAGTTACCGAATATAGCATATAATATTATGCCGCACATAAACAGAGAGAAATAGCGTACGTACCCAGCCAACTCATGATTGATCCTGAAAGCTCAGATATGTTAGTTGCAGAATGTGAAGGATTTTTTCCTGGCATGTTCCAGCTTCAGATATGATGCGAATAACACTTAGCATTAAATAATGCTCCTATGATTCCAGTTTTCAAGCATTTCACAATCCACTGCTAAATGTGACATCCTGGATGAAACAAATGACTTGATTAAGGACTTATTAACATTGAAACAGAACTGACTTCATGAATTATGACAGGTCCTACTGTACATGTCACACTGCATCAGAGCTGAAAGCGAAGATATTGTCCTTACTTCAGAAAAACGCAACTATTTAGGTTAGGGAAATACCCACTCCACAGCAGTAGGCACAGAGAGCGCCCGGTTCCAGCAGGCAGAACAGAAATTCACATCCAGTTTTTCAGTCCAGTGTCTCCTAGTGCACAGTGGTGGCTGTTGTATATCTTACCACACTCCTACTTGGATGGAACAAAAAACACTTAACTTGAATAAAATATCTGGGCATCCTACAAAATTAACAGTTAAACTGTTGTGCTTTGAAGACGACAATCTTCCCCTATTTTCTCCATTTAAACTACTTTCTTAGAAGCCAGAAAGACCCAACAGGGACCTTGGAAAGATGATTTATGACATGGATTATTGGATAACGGTGGAAATGGCCCAGTATTACACCTGGTTTTGATGCCAAGACCCCAGCTACAATACAACCCACAGCTCAGTGTCACCTTGTCCACAGCATACCTAGTCATCTCATGAAAGCTCTCAGTCAGAGACAAACTGTGGAGTTGCCCTCTCAAAAGTCTGAGGGAAATCTGTGGGGTTTTGGCTACGTCAGTACCTGCTGCAGTAACTATGGTGGTTCAGATGAAACTGGAAGTCAATCAGATTTGTTTTCCTAATCACTTGAAGGCTTTCAAAAATTCCACTTAAGATGCAAGAAAAGAAAAAGGAGATGGGAAGCACAGAATCAGAAGCTCTGAAAAATAATTTGTTTAGGGCTGGCTAGACTGCGCCAAGCTTGCCAGTCATTCCGAGCCAGGAGAGCTAAAGCTCTTAACCAAGGGGAAAGCAAACTACCATCGCTGATGCCACCAAAGATCTAAACAGTCAGGAACTATCTCTCAAGTATTTTCCACCAAAAATGGTAGAGAGATGCTGATTAAAGAAAGATGGTGCTTTAACACTCTCAGCTTGTGGCTAGCAGCCTGGCATCTCTGGTGATGCTCAGCTCAGGCTGAGACAAACAGGAGGCCCATGCCAAGTTGTTTTGCAGTCAGTGGCCTGTTGCCAGAGTGTCATTTTTCACAGAAAGGACACAATACCAAGCAATCTGGCTGAGAATGAATAAAAATGTCATCTGTGTTCACTCCACTTCAAGGGCTCGTGCGGTATTGTTCTCCTTGTGTGCAATACAATTCCAATTGATCCAATAGACACATCAAAAGATGCTTCTCGGGGACCTATTGGTCAGTCTTCCAACCTTCACAAGGAACTCACATCAAACTATTACATTTTATAGCAGTGATTAAAAAGGGTTCATTTCTTTCATGAGCTGGGGATGGTTTATTTTTTGCCTACTGGAAATTTGTCTCTTCTTTCACCCAGCAAAAAAGCACAAGAATTAGACAATGCAACAGCATGGAAAAGAAATATGCTTAGCAGAAATAGCAAACCATCAGATTTGCACATTGCTGGAGATACAAAAGGAAAGATGATTGAGAAAAGGCTGCAAAGCCAAAAAAGATTTATCTGCCATCTGCAAAAAAGAAAGGAGCAAACAGAAATAAACACACGCGTGAGAAGGCAAGAGGAATGAATGGTGGTTTATTATCATGGGGGACCTTTCACTGGCTGAACTCTAAAGACTTTACCGATACAGAGACATGGTTTTTGAAACAGAGTATACGTAATTTCTGTCCTCAGTAACCATGGCTGAATATGCATAGTGAGACAGCCTCATCTTGGGCCCTAACCCAGGAAAAGCATACAAGAGGTACCCAAGGAGCATAAGAATCACGGCTGGCTTTTATGTATTTCCCTCCAGAGGGGTCTCCATGTTTGACTGGCCATTTGCACACCACCTGCACATGCTGTTAGGACATAAAGTTGGAATAGTCAGTTGTGCAAGGTAAAGAGAATTTTTTTTTTTCCTGGTTAGACTGAAGTCAAGATGCTAAGCACTTCTTGAGAATTGTTCAGCTGCTTCATCTCCTAAGACAGCAATGGATGTTGGAGGTATTGAGCAACACGCAGAAAATCCCAGACAAATGGGCTGTACCAGCTGGTACTAATGGGAAAGAGTGGTAGGGAGCTAGGGAAAGAGTAAAGCTCCCTTTGCCATCTCAGTGCATTCCTGCCAACAGCTACTGATACGATCTGATTCTAAACACAACCCTCAAGACTATATTTTCATGCTTGGAGAGAGACGAGGAAACAGCTTACAACAAGTCTCCATGAACCACCATAATGAAGAAACTGTAAATATCAGATACAGCAAAACACAAGCTGGCAACAGAGGAGAGCATGCATTCCTCACCTACTGTTGTGCAGGGAACAGAGGTGCTGGATATTTAAAATTAGGAGCTTTTTTCCCCTCATTTCCCGTGAGAGGGTTCTGCATCCTCACTGGTGAGTCAAACATGGCCTGACAGGCAACTCCTTGAGCAATAAATGAATTCATGTCTTGAAAAAAAAAATAATCAGAGAATCCCACAGAAGACCTCTGTGTTTTGAAAGCTGAAGAATGACTCAATGAATAAGAACAAACAGCACTAGAAGAAGTTATGCCCCTTTTCTCTCACCCCCAAGCCAGGATCTACTCTCAATAAGCCATTCCTGAACATGATTTGGTAACCCCTGACTTAAAAAAAAAAATCTCCAGTAGAGATTCCCCCGCCTGCCTTAGCCATTAGCATCAGAAGCCATGTGAATGGGAGCTGCAGGGAAGATACCCAGCCATAATTGTATTCAACACCAGCTTGGTCTGTGACCTGAAGGTTCACCTGGCTCCACCCTGTGAGAGGACGGCCACAGCTTTATACAGTCCAGTCTGCCACCTCACTGCAAGAACCAGGCACGGTACCACGCTGACGCTGCCCGACCCAGAGAGAAAGGGTAGGGCTGACAGCACAACAGAACTGGATTCAGCATCGAAGGTGCACTGCACAAACCCTACATGTGATACATCACTTAAAAAGGGGCTGCAGAAAGAAGTTACCATAAAGTTTCCATTCCAAAGCACTAAAATCTTACATTTGCTTATTAAATTTCAGTTGAGGCCCCAGGCAACTGAACAGAACACCGGTCTAGCTAGTGCATTTTGCTTTGCTTACTGCTACTGACATACAGCCATAACTTACATAAAGAAATTGCAAAGCCTATGACTTTAATCTTGGCTAACCATCCCTTCCACCTCTGGCTTTCAGGGTAAAACTGACATCACGTTTCAGGTTTGGGTTTTTTGTTTTGTTTGGGTTTATTTTTTCTTTCTTTTCTTTTAAAAGCATTATGGGAATGTGGAACAAAAGAAGAATAGCATATCCTCTGTTTAAGAGCCCCTGATTCAAAGACCAGTTGAGACAATGTCAGGATTCTCATGTATTTTGTAGGCATTTAATAATAACCCAACGAGTCCAATTGGAAAGTCAGTACTCTCAGGGGCCTGCTGGAAATCTGTGCTCCCCCTTCTCGCCGGTGCCTTCACATGGCTGCACGCACAGACGCGTGGCATCCCTGCATGTGCTGACACCGTGGCAGCCCCGAGAAATCCCCTGGCACCCTGAAGCTCAGACCTGCAGCCTCGCTTAGCCATGCACGCAAGGAGCTGGGTGCTGCATTAGGGCTCCGCTCCTACGTGAATGCTGCAAAATGGGGTCTGAGATGACGAAACTTGTTGCAGTTGTAATTCCTACTCTTCGGCAATCATTTTAGATGGTACAGACTTTAAAGCCCTGACTCTCTCTCATGTGGTGTTTCTATAACGCTCGACACAGCAAGGAAGGATGAATTTTCTAAAAAGTTCAATAAAAATCTGATTCCCCATAAGCTAGGCTTCAGGGGCTCAAGGAATTACCAGGACTAAGTGCTCAAAACCTGTCAGGTCTCAGAAAGGCTTGAAATTGGCTTGAAAATCATGAAAAAATAATAAGAAATGTAGGGGAGTTTTTATTTGCTTTGTGATTTTGGAGCCTAGAACATAATAACCACATCACGTTTCAAGCTCTCTTCCACCACACCATGAAGACTAGAAATGTGTGGGTTTGCACCTCTATACAGAAGAAATGTGCTGGGGTTTATTTTTTGTATATTGAAAGCAAGAGTTCAAAGAAAGAGCAAGATTACAAGAGCTCAGGCTTTAAAAGAACCTCCAAGCATTACTGGAAAGATTCACACTAATGTCACCAGGCTTGGTACCTTCATACTCTTCCTCCAAGGCTAATAGCCTCCACTCACAGCTGAGGATCTCCTTCCCTCAGGTAGCACTACAGAAAAAGGGTTAAACAGTGGCAAGGAGAGACCAACAAGCCTGTAAAATATGTAGTAAACAAGCAGGCTAACACCACTCAGCTGTTGTTGTAACCCCCCCAAATTATACTAGATAATTAATATATTAGCCCTTCTTCAGCATTTGCTAATTCCAAAGGTTTATTCTAGCCAGTCAAAACCAGAAATAGCACATCTCAAACAAACAACAGGAGCGGTGCTTGCTGGAATCAAGCAGCAGTAGAGCAAAGAGCTAAAGCATATGCTTAAATCTGATGAACAGGAATGCACACATGCTTAAAAAGTTAAGCATGGGATTAAATGTTTTGCTGGATTGAGACCAGATGAATTCCATAGTTAGTTTATTGTTATCATTACTACGATCATCGTTACTACTGAACAGAGAGCTGGCTAACGTTTTTCAAAATAATGTTTTCATGCAATTTATTCAGAACATACTGGCATTTACACATTTTAAGTTAATGATTCAAAAGAGCAAGATCAGTGACTATCCAATTTGTCTTAACAAAAGCTGAACAGGTCTAGCTACTACTTTGCACCCCAGGAATGGTTTTGATAATCTACCGTGCCTTAAGAAAATGGTGCTAAACACTGATGATGGAGCAGAATGTGCAACAAGTAAACACTAGCAAGAATATTTGGATATGCAGAGCAGCAGAATGAGGGGAGTTGAGGCATTCCTATCTTGTTTGTTTTTAAACACAATGTTCCTGCTGTAAAGAGATGGCTAAGAGCAGATGTTGACATTCAAAACTCTCTCTTTTTTTTTTTTTAAATTTAAAATACTAATACTGGATAATATTACAAAAGACGAGAGGATAGTGCTCCTTTAGAGAGATTTAATCTTTACTTTTTTTAAACTGACGGGCATTTCAGATGTTCAGGAACTGTGACTGTAACACATCTGTATTTTTATTTAATTACCTTTTTCCTAAATGCGATTACAACATGGCATGTGGTGTCTTTCAAACCAAACACCTGCAGTCAGAATTAGAAGCTTCACAGCTACCACCGCTTAAGTTCCCAGGGGCTGGGGAGGTGGTGGGGAATTGTTCAGCTCAGACTCAGAGAAAGCTGGCAACCTCATCAGCAGCGTTATCAAGGCCTCTCCAGATCTGAATAGCTTTCCTGTCTGCATATTTTTATATGTATGCATATATATTTATTTATTCATTTTATTTTAAGGCTAGTTCCAGCAGGAAAAAAGTAATAGAACAGTGAGAATTTCCTGTGACAGTATAACCAGGAAAAAAAAAAAAAAGCCCATTAAATAAAATAAACCTAGACAAAGCCTTGTGTGAAACTGAAATAAGGCCGAGATGCCCCAGGTGCAACATGGGTCAACTGTCCTTCTTACAGCTCAGCGCTGGAAACGTGCCCAGCTTTTGTAAAAGGTCCCAAAGCCACGGTAGAAGGCTCAAGATGTTGACTGGCCTTGGGCTACGCACTTGGCTGCTGCAGAGGCAGCGACCTTTGTTCCTGACACAGGGCTGGATTATTATTTTTTTGGTTTTCACCAGAGTTCTTCCTTCTCACAGGAAAAAGAACTGCTCGGCAGTTGGGGTTTGCAGCCTGACATTTTGGCATCCGATTTTTTTTTGCAGGCAAAATTCTATTTAGAAAATGGATTTAAGCCCGTTGTACATCCTGGTTTCACGTGGCTGGCAGCTTCGGGAGGCTGTGGGCTGGAATACAGCTGCAGAACGTGCTGCAAAGCCCCATCAGTATGCATTTGATCCTATCCTGCACAGGCTAGGACCAGAGAGAGGGCACCGTGGACTCCACGTACAATGACAGGCTTCTCCAATGAGCACCCCAACAAGAACAAAAGAGTGGAATCGGATTTGGACCCATGACATTGCTCTGTCTCTTCTCATAAACAAACTCCAGCTCATTTTCTGCAAGTCCACCAAACTATCTACCAACTGGCAATGATTTCTGAGCAGAGTGGACAGAAGACCCAGAAATGGAATTGCATAATGCTGGGCCTACTGCTCGCCATCCTGCTTTTTAAGCCTTTTACCTTCATTTTAATGGACGATGGAGCAGTAAAAGGGCCCTGTGCAAGAGGCATGGAGTAGGGAGGGGAATCCACTCCTCCACATTTTTCCAGAAGCAAGTAAAACCCATCAACTTTCTCCAGGATCAGTGCTTGTTCAGTGTCACAGGGCTAACAACAGACCAGCGACAAGAGACTCACAGTGCATTAATGCTCACTTTTTAAATTATTGTTATTATTTTGTATTACCATAGCACCTGTGGATTCCCTTCGTGGGACAGCAACCCACAGCGACAGACACCATGCGAAGCCAGAACCAACAGATGGTTCTTGAACCAGGGAGTCTTCCCTCCAAGCCAAAAGCTGGCAGATGATGTTACAGACAAGGGGAGTCCATGGAAACCACCAAAGTTCGCATAGTCATCACAGAGCTCAGCACACCAACCACTTCACTGCTGTGAAGATTTTATAGCCATCTTAAAAAAGGAGTTTTAAAGAGAAACTGGGAAGAGAGTAACGAAGCTGCGTTAACAGCACAGGAAAACATGTGAGGGTGCTTTCAAATTTTAAAAACTGAGCAATAGAGAGTGGCACAGTGGGCTGATCAGAGGCCAAAACTGACATCTTAACCACAAAAGAAAAATACTCTATTGGGTGGAGAAAGACCATGAAAGACCTTGGGAACAAAGACAAGCAGATTATGCTTGATATAATCAAGAGCAGAGACTTGCAAAAGAGATGCAGCGAGAGGGGTGACAGGCAGGCTAGGCAAATGATCTTTTTTTGCAGCAGAAAGAACATGCATGAACAGGGTGAGATTGGATTTGCCAAGGCCAGAATTAGCAATGTTGTAATAGTGATCGAGGAGCACGATAATGACAGCCTGAGCAAGCATGTGAGCCATGAGGGGGGACAAAAGTGGCAGTATTTTAGAGAGGTTATGCAGAAACAAGTGGCAAGAGTTTGACACCGCCTGGAGGCATGAACCAAGAGAGACATCTGAGTCAAAGATAATGTCCACGGGTCCGAGCGACAGGCTGGATCAGAATATTGTCCACGGTGCTTAAGAAAGAGCTGATCTATGGGAAACAGCCTTGTTTTAGGCGTGTTGAGTATTAGCTGACAGCCAGCCATCTGCAAGGGGACATCAGGGCGACAGGAACACAGCCGAAACGGGACACATGCGGTGTAAGCAGGTAGGTCTCCGTGGCATCAGCGTGGGGACAGAAGCTGAATTTGAGTTTGCAGAGAAAATTAGCGAGAGGTATGGCGTAGAAAATTAAAGGACAATGACCAAAAGTGAGTCCCTTTGAGCCTCACAGGAACACTACGGAATGCTGGGGAGTGCTTGTTTCTACCTCTGCTTTCTTTACATACTGCTAAATTGCTCCCTCCTGAGAGGGCTTGTCTCTGGGGCTCATAAAAATACTTCCAAGAAAGTAGCTGTGTTCTCTCCAACCTTCATGCCCTCCCTTTTCAGCTGAAATTAAGCAATGGAAAACAGGACAACTTTTCCAGCAAACATGATTTTACAGCACAAGCCTCATCACTCCTCCCTTCTTCTCTTATTATAATAAGAGCATTTTTGTTTGTTTAAATGGGAAAAACAAACAAAGGAATACATTCCGCAATACATGCCCCTATCCCTCACCCACAGAAACACTCTTAAAACACGAGGTTTACAGCTCGCTGCTTGAGAACTCCCTTTCATGTCAGTACCCACACTGAAACCTTGGCAGGGCAAAGAGCCTGAACCAGTGCCCGCTCTCTGCTGCCACCCCAAACTTCCTCCTCCTTCCTTCTTCCTAAATACTGCCTCACCCTCCAAAAAATCCCCCACAGGGAAACAAACCAAAGTTCAACTTTGGCTTTACGTAAATTAAAAAGCAGAGTGTTTACATGATCCTTCACTCGCCATCAACCTGCTCCTTCTCCAAGCTGCAAGAGTCTCACTGACGTACAAGAAGCGATTATAAGGTTGGTCCTGAAGGCAGATATTGCATGTGCCAAAACAGACATGTTATCATACGTACAATTACCAACGACCTGCTGCATAGCACTCCTAACTCTCGCAATGTTTTGGCAGCAGTCACTGTGTCCAGTTCCACTTCAAAGCTACCTCTCTGCTTTCAGAATCACGATAAGTGCTTTCTCTAATTACTATGTCTTTCCAGTATGTTTTTAATCATCATCATTAAGGGACTGAACACAACCCACTGAGATACAGAAGTGTAAACATGAGCAATAACTATTCCAACCTCTTCACTGGTTTCAGGTAAGGATCATGCTGTATATTTAAAGCTGCTGCTCGGTTTATGATGGTCTGTTTTAGAATCACATTATCCTGGGTGTTTCTGGTTAAGGCCAACTAAAGGTTAAGGTCTGTAGAGGAGGGGAAAGCATGTTTTAAAATTATTTTCAAGGCTTTTAGTTATTTAAAGTCAATGCCTGTGACCTGTTAAGAACCAGCAAAGATGAAGACATCTGCCTTATGCTATTCCAGAGTAAACAGATCTGCTGCAGAACTATAAGACAACTTAAAGTTGGAATTTCAGTTTAATTTATGGTAGACGTGCCACTGGCATTTCTCAGTGTAGAAATGGTCATGTTAGTTTTAATCAAGCTAATGGGGTGCTAGAAGCACTCTAAACACAGCAGCCCAACACTCACAGATGTGCTAATATTTGCCCTAGTTTTCAAGAAACAAGTGGGAGAGGAAGGGAGAGCTTGTCATTAAGGCATGACTTTGAAGGGGCCTTTAAGGCCATCGGTCAGTGCCACGCTCACCAAACGTCCCACGTAATACAGTGTCCTTTACTATACTCTTCAACCCCATCTCCCATAAGCAAAGCATACGGGGTACAGTTTTTCCCATATAATTTTGTAGTTACCGGTCACTTTTCTGGCCACTCAGCTGACACAGCTAGGCTACGTGCAGATAAATAATATAGGCTCAGAGCTCACCTCTAGCTTGCCTGCGTGCCTGACTGCAATCACAGCACAGTGTGCAGTCACCCTGCGCATGCATGATTTCTTGTTCTGAGACTGTCCCACATTTAATGATTTCAAATCTGACTCATCTATCATATAACAGGGACCTACAGCCTCCCAAATCCTTAAAATAAGCTTAAGGGCTTAAACACATGAAAAGGCTACCCAAGTGCTTGCTGATGTGCAGTAAATGTCTGTATACATCACTTAATGCATAGCAAGTATGAATTTGAGCCAGTTTAGCTGTTTTTCCCTGAAAGTTAAAGTAACATAAAAGACCTCACACTTGCCATGGACGCAAGCCGTCAATGTCTGATTTTGTGTGTCTAACCCCAAGCTACAATTTTTCCTGAGCAAAACTGTTCGAATTGTTTTCATCAGGAGGTATGTTTTGTTTGGGGTTTTGTTGTTTGACTACTATCTTGTTTGTGTTTTTAAAAATATTTTTCCTTGTTTTTCAGTGAAATACCAGAAATGGAAAATTATTGTTGACATGGTTTTAAAACCTCATGATTTTTTTATTTTTCTTGGTAAAATATAAAGGAACTATCTGGCCACTGGAAAGTTTGAAATAAATATAATATTTGCAAAATACCTTCCGAAAACTTTTTGACCACCTTCCACCAGACCTGTTCCAGTTTATCCCTGGCTCTGATATGGAGCTCCTGGGTGACCTTGTGACACAATTTTCTGTGCCACCATTCCCTATTTGTCGAGATAATAGGAATTCTAGTCTCCAAATAAGTGATTTTTCAACAGAAAAATGACAGTTCATCAGATTGAAGGTTACTGCAAAAAAAATGTATCGGTTTTGAATAATTACAGCTTTTGTGGAAAATATTTCTCCAGTTCAAGATGGAGATTCCAGTGAAAAACAAACAAAAAAGTACACAATCATCATAGTCATAACAGTAATAATACAAACCCCAAAACAGGCTATTTCAAACTATACCAAGGCTTTGTTTTTTCACAAGCTATCTGGCATAAATAATAGGCCAAGCTTTGATCACGGCCGCAAAGGTGGATTTTCATTGAAAGTGCGCTAACACCACCCACCATTCATGCCCAAACATCTAATATGTAAATGAAAATCGTTAGGCATGTACTCCAAACAGGCTGACACCCACTTTCATGGGTGCAGTCCAAGGCATGTCCCAAACTGCTGCACGAAGCTGGCAGAGGCACAGAGGGCTCCCATCAGCCCCGCTGCCCATCGGCCATCTGCGCCCACAGGTGGAGACGGGAAGAAAGAAAGGCTCCACCCTGTTCCCAGAGGATGGGTTCAACATCTTCCCCCAAGTGAAAAGAGCTAAGCCAGGCTCACAGTCTTCAATTCATAAGTGTTCATCTATGAAATCAGATTCCCACCCCTCTCCACTAAGAATCTGCTATTTCAACGAAGCACAAGATGTCAGGATTTTTGCCAACATGAGCACAGCTGTCAAAATCTCATCCTTGGAAAGAATCCCAGATAGACACATGTTTTACCCCAGCCAAAATGGTCAAACTTTGCAGAGAAACATTCAGAGAGGAAAAAGGTTCCATATTGTCACTGCAATAGCTTGGGATTGCTCACAGCCAGACAACTGGGACGCGGTGTTTTAATAGCTGAACCATTAAAAGCAACAGGCGTCTTGCTATTGACAGCAATAAGAACACATTCAGTGCCTTTGGCACAAGATTACCAAAGGCAGCATTGCAGGAAAGGAAATAAGCTCATTTGGATTTGGGAGACAACAAATAAAGGGGAAAATATGCCGCAATTTTCTATTTCTATAGTGTTTTTCTAAATATCTTCAGCACTTTTGCCTGGTATTTCCAATGGAAGTCTGAGAAGTCTTGGCTTTACATTGTCCTTGGGTTCCTGTTCTTTCAAGCCTACCTGGGAATCCAAGCCTAAGAGACTTGGCTGGACTTGCCATCGGTGCATTGGGGAGGGCGCAGAAAGCTTCCTCTCTGGATTATCCCCGGGACTAGAGACAACCACCGCTCTGCAGCCCTCCTGGGCGCTGCCACAAGCAAACCTGCACGGAGGGCAGGGAGCAGGAGGCACCGAGGCTGTGGCCCTGCTGACAGCGCAGACCTCTCGCGTTCTGCGTTCGGTGGGGACTTTGGGAGGAGGATCCCTAGCCTGGAGTTTTGCAGCTTCCCATTGTGAATGTATGCTGTCCAGCCTGAATTGAGCAAGATTCCCAACGCCCTGAGCAGGCGAGCATCAACCTACTTCTTCTGATCTGAGACGTGAGGAGGACAAATGATTTTGCCCAGGCCACATACAGGGGCAGTGGCAAAGCTAGCAGAGGTCCAGCAACTCCTCGATCCTTCGTGCAAATGGGACCTGTATGTGTGGCCTTTCTCAGCATGGCCCGATTTGCGTGCAAGCAGCAGTCAGCCGGCAAGAGGTGAACTCCTACAGCTGAGGGGGTGGGGAGGGGAGGTGGCATCAGAAACAGCAATCATCCTCTTTACTGGAAAACGTGTATCTCAATGGCCAAATTTACTAGCTGTTCCAGATCTTTATGAGATTTATGAGGCTTAAGAAAAAAATTTACTAGGAAGACATAAAAATTCAGTGGTTTGAAATGGAAATGTTTGCAAGGGACTTGGGATCAGCTGGTTTCAATTGCAGCCCTGTCTGAAGCAGGGAGGGCTTCACTTCAGGGCTGAGGACCTCAAACCTCTCCTGACCTGACCCTCCAAAGACAGCTAGAGATTAAAGCTGACTAGAGAGTCAATGCTCCATCATTGGGAGGAGCTGTGGTATCCCAGATAAAGGAGAAACACAGACAATGGAAATGAGGAGGAGCACACAGCAGAGACGCTCAAGTCTTCTTGTGCAAACTAGCCCAGTCCTGCAGGGCCAGTCCTGAGCTCGAGCTAATAATATCTGGTGAATGTAAACTGCTTCCTGATCCTGCACCGCCTGCCCCGGCACTCGTGATTCTGTGGGGCTTATTAAATTGCATGGAAAGCTAAACCCGAGCCGGCTTTCTGCATTTACACCCTGCTGGGAGCAATACAACCTGATCTCCTGGCACGCAGAGCTCCAGAGAGCACGGGGCAGGGACACCTGCGTGGCTCTGCATTTTAGCTCCAGCGCTCTTGGCACGGGACTGGTTCCCAGAAGAGGCACGTGAACATCTCTGTACCCTGCTCCTTGTCTTCCCTCTGTTCACAGGGAAACCCCTCCCGGTTCTGACAAAGCACCCAAGACTCAGCCTCTGCCTTCACAGAGGCAATCCCAAACTCTAAACTTTATGAAGAAATCTTACCCCCGGGCTGAATTTGACCCAGTACAAAACAGAAACTGAATTCCCCTCCAAGCATAACAGACAGGACAACAAAACACTTGGAAAATGTTGTTTTTCCCATATCAGAAGCCCAAAACCACATTACACACATCTCTTAATGAGGGTAATAAGCTTTAACTTAACAGCCTCTGAACTGAGCTCATCATCCACTTAGAGTAATATTCCCTTCAGTGCCTTGTAGGGCATGTTGGGATAGGTTGGCCAACATTTAACACCTTTGCATTTGCCAGCATTTGTTCCTGGCTCTGAAACAAATACAAAACAGGCTGAAGATTTCCAAAGGGTATCCAAGGGGGGCGGGGAGTTGATGCAGACGCTGATGATGAGCTTATCGCAGCGCTCACACCCCGCCTCACCTTACAGGATGCTTAATTACAGTGGGCTCTTGCGGGATTCGCACCTAGCAATTCACAACTGCTCTGCTGGCAATTAGATTCGGTGCGAGCTGGAAGGCGCGTGGGGTTCCTTCTGCCTCGCTCCTCCCCCCGAATTACCAGAGAATATTTCCCTTCTTTCTTCCTTTTATTTTATCTTATGTCCCACAGACCAGGCATATAGCTGCCTAGCTCACCTGGCTGGCAGATACTCACTGAAAATGGCCAGGCACTTCCCAGTTCATAAGCCTTTTCACTGGGACTGCCTGTAATCCTGTATAATTGAAAATACCAAACACTGCATTCTAATATGTAGGAAACTTCTTTTATGTAAAGCCCTAGAGACTACAACGAGAGTACTGGTGTCGATACAGGATTTCCCACAGCAGATCAGCTCACCTGCCCAAGCTTCTGCCTCCACACTGGCTCACGCTCGGCGGTGCCACATCACAAAATCCACTTGTCAATATTCAGTGTCACTGTCTGAGAAGACAGTTTTATATAATTCTGCTCAGGCATCGTTTATGTCTTGAAATGTGATTTTTGGCTCGCTTTCCCTAGCTTGCAAATTACTTACAGCGCTTACTTGTGTACCGATGTTCAGAAAATCATCTCGATCTGTTTCAGACATCCAACTGCGTGGCTTGTCCTGATAGCATCTTGCAGGAGGGAAGTCCACAAATTCACCTTGCTCTGTATAAAGACATATTTACTTGTTAGAATTCACATCAGCATTATCTTTGTAAGATCTCTTACCAGACAAGCATGATTATGAACCTTTTCTGGCCCTGAAACCTGTTTACTCAGGTAGTTTCAGTTAGCAACTAGGTTTTGAAAGACAGAAACAAACTTTTCAGTCTACTCATAGCAGAAATTAGGAGCATCTCACAGGTTGAGCTGGTGGTTTGATCAAGATTTCTATAGAACTAGCCAAACATATTGCCTCAAAATCCATAAGCGTGGGTTTTGACAAAGAAATGCAAATTTGGGTCTAGCTTGGAATACACTGAATTATGTTTTCTTCATCAGCAGCAATGTGAACTATTGTCTGGAAGGAAAGACAACTCTACCTCTTATCTACTAGCTCACTGCATGACACAAAGCTTATGTGGTTTACTCCCAAGCAATGCAGTTCAACACACATCAAGCTGTAGCTGTGGTTCTGCTGTAGTTTCTCCAAGAAAGTAAACGACTAAGGCGTGTTTGCCAAGCCTTGATCTTTCAAGATTCTCTTTCCCCAGGACTCCCATTCCCTTCTCCCTGTCTGAGATTTCAAAAATGAAGTTTACTGTTACTGACCTAGTATTAGAATTAGCTAAATCATCTGCAATACAGTGAACTGTTAACTGCTTTTCACTACATGAAGCCCCAAATCAATCAAGGTCCATTGTCTTGACTGCATAACAAGGCATCCCATGGTCCAAGAGACTTATCACCAAAATTTTTTTCTTTTTCCCAGTAACACGGAAACAGGCTTTGATTTTTTTTTCCCCCCACATTTGACTATATTCAAATTTCTTAGATAAATGCTTTACATGAACGTATTTCAGCCAGCAGATTGCTTGCAAACTCTTCACACTGATTATTGACCGAAGCGCCAGTTGCGATCCATGACCCACGCCGCGCGACTGCTCACGTAACTCACACAGAGCTGTTTCTGTTCCTGGCTTGCAAGACTGATAGCATATACTTGAAAGGAGGGTTTCAGTAGTGCACAGGCAACCATTTTCATTAGTATTGCTGATTAATTTATCTTCTTTTCCATGAATTTCCATAAAAAGAAAACTAATGTTGATATGAATAAACTAGATAAGGAATAAATGCGACTATAGAAGTTTTTGTCCTTAATATTTTCCAGTGAAAACACTCACACTATTTTCGCTGACATTCCTCACAGGGTAAAGTACTATCCAGCCTAATGAAAGAGAGCTCAATGTGAATTTCTGGTTTTTACTCAAATATGTTTTTATTTATATTGTTTCCACATTTAAAAATTAGAGAGCTATTCCCTGACAAAGCATTTATGCATATTTATGTTTATCTGACTATAAACTACTGATAACTTCTTTATCTGTCAAATACTGCATTCATGAATAGTGATGTATTCAGCTATATGAAGGACCTTAGAGTTTAGATTTTTAAAAATTAAATGCACTCTTAGAACCAAATTTAGCCTTTTTTAACTGTTCTGTATTTACCTGTATATTTTTCAGACCATTAACTAAATGCCCATGTGTTAACCAATTAGTTAATGAGCAACATTATTAGGAAGGAAATGCAATTTTCCAGAAACCTGAGAAAATGCGAACACTGAAATAACAAATCAAAAGAAATCAACCAACTTCAAACCCCTCTCTTAGTATTCGTTAATACACAGGATTGTAAACATTTCCTCCAATATTATTCTTTCTGCCTTTATCTCCAGCGCAAGTGGATTTGTAGCTCGAGTCACTGTAATACACTGCACTCTAACACATTTCGCCTGAAATTTCCAGTAAGGCACGCAGCTCTTTTTGGCTTTCTACAAGCATCAACTACGAAGTCTTTCAGGCCTCTTTTTAAATCTCAGCCTTTAATACTGCTGAATATCACAGCACATATATAGACTTACTACTATAGCTCTCTTTAACCAACCGAAAATAAAGCATGACAATATGGCATTGCCACTCTGGGGAAGAGGCTGCTACAAAGAAGATGTACTTGGCCTTGAAATTAATTGTTGATATTTTCCAAATTTTTCCAAGATCACTAGGACAGATGTAGAGATGAAAAAAAATAAGAGGGGAAGAGAAAGAGGGACTGTTTGTAAATGGAGTCAGATCTTTCTTCAGATGTCATTCAGGGGATATCTGGTTTCACTGGTCAAGTACAGTTTGTCTAATCTGACTTCGAAATCATTGTTTGCCCCTTAAAATACCTTGGTTGTATGAGACAAGATATGAGTCTTTAGGAGGCTGGCAGGGTAAAGAGAGGCAGAGAAGGAGGGAGACAGAAAGTCAACAGATCAATAAAAGCACTTTAGGATAATGGCTCTACCTCGAGCAGACCAGGTCTGGATTCCAGGCCAGCCCCAGCAGTGCCAGGAAATGTGCATTTGCATGAATGAAACGTTAAATCCACGGTGTTGTGGCAGAAGGTGAGTTCTGGTTCTGTCCCCATCCTGTTCCAGGGGTGCGTTTCTCTCCCTGCTCATCCTTGATCACACCCAGCATCCTGACTGTAGTCAGCAGGACCAGAGTCAGGGAGCCTGGGCAAACTGAAGATGCAGGTTTGCAGCTTTTTGGAAAGACAGACAGTGAAAGAAAGCATTAGGACAGAGTGGAGTGAAAAGATAGGGGCACACAGGTGTATGCACATTGGTTCCCCCCCCCCTTTTTTTTTTCCATGTTGGGCAGTTACATGGAAACAAAGTGCCTGAGTCAAGTCAGAGCTGATCTTCCAGGAGTCAGCGCCAATATACTGCATCTGGGCACCATCTCCAAAAGGCTTCCCAACCTGATGGAATTTTATTACAGTAAGGGCCCCATCTACTGCCAAAAATTTGCAGTGAAACAAACCACATATTTAAATATCTTTTGTTTCATGAAAACATTTTCATTAAATAACTCCCAACCACTCCATTCCACTTTCCATCTCTCACCCTCACCCCCAAACATGAGAGAGCATCCATGAGCAAGAGCCAGCTTCACCAAGCACACCCACGATGCACATGTCAGAAAAGGCCTCCCCGCTTTTTATATTGCTTCAGAGGGTCCACCCATCACGGTGACCCACAAAAAAAAGACTATCCCCCCTCCTACATCCCAGATATACTAGATGAAGAACTAGTAAGCGGCAAACAAGAAGTGAGTTTCCCGATCCATGTTGTGTATAGCCAACCAGTCAGGCAAGGCTGCCCATGGACCAGGAAACATAAAAAGTCGTGCAAAGAAGTTTACTTTCTTACTGTACACATACAACCTGCAGTTAAAAGGGCTAGAGCCTGCTTCCATAAAGCCCAAAGCTTTGGGTTGCTCAGGATTTTTTTAAGAACGTATTTGAAATCCATAATCTTATGACTGTGGCACAAAATCAAGTGTTGGAAGCAGAAGAACTGGGACCCGAGTAGACAAAACAGTTAATCCAAATGGAACAGAATATTTATACTAAAATAAGGTGGTTAACTATGGGGCGTGGGTCACTCTAAAGGTTTAACTATACAGCTGAAGTTACTCTTGGGCTGGGGGGTTATTTTAGAAGCTATTTTTCAGGGGAATTTTTTTCCCCCATTAGCACAACAGAAATAGTCACACAAGTGGATGGCCCTATAGCCTGATACCTAGAAGCTCTGCTAGGTGCCAGCACTTCTGTACAAAGGACCTTAATTCACCGCAAGGTGCAAGAGCCTGGCCAGAAGCGAGTAACGAATTCCTGCGACAGAACTGCCCATGCAGCCACCCACGCACCGCCCTCCCAAAAAGAAAGCAGCAGCTCTGTTTCTCAAGACCGAGTAAGGGGAGCACAACAAAATGAGGAGAAACTGTAATAAGACAAACATTAAAGATTGTTTCTCTTTAATTACCTCTCTCAGTATCTTTGCTCATCAGCTGGAACTCCCTGTTGCTTTTTTAAAGTAAACAAAACAGTGAGGTTTTAATACTGACCTGCCTCACTTCTTTGGTCTGACTAATTGCTGAAACTGGCCATAAATTGTCCATTTTGTGACATTCTGAATAGCCTCATTTATTCTGGACAGCACACATCTGTTTTTGTGTGCGCGCACACACACGTGCACGCTTACACAAACACAACCCTCTCTCCTGCTGCAGGGACAGCCAGGGACAGGGACGGCCAGTGTACAATTTCAGCCCCATATTGAGTTTTGGCTGGAGTTGAGGTCCCTGAGGCTGAAGAGAAATAAAGCTCTCAGAGGGGAAACGGCACGTAAACATGGCTCTTATGTTCGCCTGCATGGAAAATGTTCCCTTCAGACGAGGCTGGTGAATGAATCATGTGAGAAAGGGCCTGCTAGCGTGCAGGTTGGGAGCGAGCTTGCTTGCAATGAGGCGGAGGGAAATATTGCAAAATGCATCTGTACTTTCTCCTCTCTGAGCAAACAGAGCCAGTTTCCTACCAGCCTGAACAACCAGCAAGAGGAGAGCACAGCCAGCCAGGGGAACGCAGGCTGCTGAACCATGCGATGCCATTTCAGACCCTTAGCCCATGTTTCAGACATGAAAGAAGTCTCACTTCACACATATTATATGAACCTGACATAAGACTAAATGAAGGAAAGAACTAACCAGCCAATCTAGCTTCTTGTCTTCCTCTCATAAAACTGAGTAGCATGTAAGTAATACTTTCATCATGGTTACTGCAACTGCTTTAGATGTAACATTCAATAAGTAGGCTATTTAATTTTAATCAGCAATTTATCTCATGCACATAGGTCCCAACTTGTTGCTCACTTAACACCTATGCTATTTTTTTTTTTTTAAAATCAAACTCCACTATTTTTCATCAACACATTGATGACAGATGTGGAAGAGGGGGAGAAATTCCTCTCTCTATGTAACATGCACGTTTCCGATGAACGCCAAGATGGGGAGTGCTCGTCTGAGGCAATGGCCTTGGCTCTCTGGCTCGGTGGCGGCATGAGCAGCCTAAGCCCCTTCTTTGGCCAGTGGTGTCTGCTCGGGGCAATTCAGAGCCTCCTGCCCACCCACCCCCTCACCTGCCCTCCTGTGCTCCCACGGAAGGCGGCGCAAACAGCTGGGAAGACAAGAAGGGCTCTCTGGGCAAGTGCAAAAATTCATCTTGCTCGTCGGGGAAGATGTTCAAACGCACAATTCACACACGACCATCCATCAACACGAAAAGAAGAATTTCTCAAGAACTTTGATTGCACAAAACGTGCAGGGGTTTTAAGGGGTTTTGTCTTTGGTTTTCAAGATGATTTTTTTTTTCTTCATTCCTGGTGGGAAAGCTTATGCCTTTAATTCTATAACTATAAACTAAATAATATATCAGGTTTTTTTTGTCAGGCATGGCAATGGTACTGAACGTATGCAAAGTTTCCACTAAAGGTTTTTGTAACTTAATTTTCCTCTAGAGATTAGAGGAAGCCAGATATTCTGTTTCTTGCTGGAACTTGGCTGGTAGCCACACTGCGCTCCCTTTCCCTGTCATCCATCCCTGGCCCCCCCAGCCCCCGGCACTGTTAATCAGATGGCTGTATCTTCCCTATATTTCTCCTGTCAAGCTATTAAGGGGATACGGAAGAGAGAAAGAAGAGAATCAGCTGAGATATAAACCAGCCCAGCTCCCAGAGTGCCTCTCCCCCTTCTCAAGGTTGAGCTTGCTGTATTACTGCACACACTCCTGTCAAAGCGAACGAGAAGTGTGCTTTCCCATGCCGAGAGTAAATGGCTGAAGTTTATTTCCCAAATGAAGAGGGGCAGGCAGAAATTCTTCTGCGCAGAGCCATCACGGACCTGTAAAAACAGGAAATTGCAGCGCGGAGAGGGAGCAAAATCACTGAGCCTGGGCTACACGCTCAGGATATTCCAGTTTGGCTACGCCATGCCCCTGCCTGCACGGGGAAAGCACAGCACTGATGGGGAGCTTTATGCCGTTCGATAGCAGACGGTTATCGCAGCTCCGTGAGTTTTGGCAGCTTCCTTCGGTAGGGAATTCCTGGCACGTGCTCAGCAGTGAGTGGATGTGGTTGGTGGGAGAAAAAGCTTTATGAGGTTCACAAAGAACCCCCAGCTCCAAGTCTGACTTAGGGCTGAAAACACTGATTTTATCACATCCCTCCCTCCTCCTTTGCCTTTGGAGCACAACAGAAACGCTCAGTCCAGCACACCCGACGTCTATGGAGAGCTTTGCCTCCCATGAAAATGTTCC
This sequence comes from Gymnogyps californianus, assembly GCF_018139145.2. NCBI lineage: Eukaryota > Metazoa > Chordata > Aves > Accipitriformes > Cathartidae > Gymnogyps > Gymnogyps californianus. Next base: position 5,118,027 of record NC_059487.1, on the reverse strand, counting down.
TAGTGGACCCTTTCTTCACTAGGAGACAAAATGAACTCCCACCTCTGGATATCTTAGGACTTTGAAAATAGTTGGATCCCAACATTTTTGGCTGGGTCTACCTCCCATTCTTGTACATATCAATAAATGAGGAAAAAAACCTAGCTAGCATGGCTCCAACACATCAGAAACAAGAACTGTTGCACTATTTTGGCCTAAGCTTTCTCTTTGTAACCAACCAGGTAGCAAACTGATCAGGAACACCATAAAAATGCTTCATTTTTCTAGTAATTTGAGAGTTTCTGACTGCATCAGAGACCAGGCCCTGCACTCCAGCAGCACACTGCACAAATATTGATTTTTATTTCAGGCAGGTCCACTTTGCTGTCCAGTGCTCCGATTTTAAAAAGTACTTAGAGAGGTTTTTAAGAGACACTCAGTGAGCTGTGAGCTTTCAAGCACCTCATCTGTTTTGGAAAATGGAATTTAGCTACAAAAAAAGACTTACTTGGGTAATCCCTAAGTTCCTTTGAAAACAAAATGTTCACATACTAGATAAATGTTGTGGATAAGCGTGATGGCATGATGGGTCACTGGACAGATTTTTTTCCAAATCTATGTTAAACAGAGAGAGAGGAAAATCAAATTAGTTTACCAATACCCAAGTTCCTTATTCAGGCAAAACATTTACTCACTTCAAAAAGACTCTCAGGCTAAGAAAGGAGCTGACAACTTCTGAATGCACCTTAATAAAGTAATTGCTCTAGCCGTCCCCTCTCTGGGCAAGTTTGAGCCGATTTCTTGGTTTTAGACATACTAATAAAGTATCAGTTCCTTCTCTTTAGGATTTTTGTTTGCTTTTGTACTTAGAAAGGGGAAAAAAAAAAAGACATTTCTGTAAGTAACACTACTAGAGAACGTACGCAGCTGGTGTTTCTAGACAAAAGTTTGACTGCAAGAAGTCCACGAGAGAACACAGGAACACGTGTGCACGCCTGAAACAGCGAGCACACCTCCACAACAGGCATGCGAGTAGGAAAGGTGCAACTGAGTTCTTACCACCCCCTTCTATATTCCTTAGGGACACAGCTTCCCCCCGTTCAAACACGCCTACTTGAGCATCCTCCCCAGCCATGCTGCCCTTGCCGCAACCTTTTGTCTTTCACTCGCCTTTCCTTCCTTTATCTCTGTTCTATAACCATTATCTCCATCAGCATAACTCCTTAAGATACACCTAGACATCATTTCACCAATGAATGCATTTCACACAACATTAGTCATATTGTACTGTGGATAATTTTTATGATATTGCTGTGCCTCTCCTTGGTACATTGTTACAGTTTAATTTGTACATATTCTGCTGCTGATGTAGTGTCACGCAGCTGTAACCAGAGAGAGCATGATGGTTCTGTATTATTGCAACACATTTTCCCTTGAAAAAAAAAGGACAGAAAAAAACAGAGACTTTTTCTTAAGAGTAAGTCTGTTTGCTTTCTAGGATTAGTTAACTGTAGATAGCCCTGCCTGCAGGGTCAGTGAAGAGCCAGATCCCAACTTTACCCAGCAAAAAAGGATTTAGATTCAGGGTTACATCTCATGCCCATTACATCAATAAGTATATGCTGCAAATTTGTGTTTTGAACCAATTTTTCACAGAGTTCAGTGTAAGGGTTTCATATCTGCAACAGTTCTTCAGACCCTTTCTAGCTACTCGTCTTCACCAGACGAGCTAATACCAGCTATCTACTTCCCTTCCAAATGGTGATACCCATTTTGTGGTTAGAGTTTAATGCTATAGATCAATTTTCAGCCCCAGGCATCAGTTTTACATTTAGACATGCAGAGCAGCACTGCTAAAGCCTGTCAACTGTTTTAGGTATTCAACAGCCAATATCAGTATCTACACAAAGAACTGGCCACGCTATTTTCAGTGCTTCTGCTCAGTGATCGAGTTTCCCATATGGAAATGTTTTGCAAAAATAAGGGATTACTTGGAAAGACACTGGGCTAACCCTGCTGAGTATCTGCTTTTCTTCTTCTTAGTTCTACAGCGTGGAACGTTACCGCTGGTATTTTGGACAGTGACCATAAGGTCATAAGACCGAGTGATTGAGACTCCCTTAGCTTTTTGTTTACCTCTGGAAGACAAAACAATTGATAATTTCATCTAATAAACAAGAGTTTTGTTTAATTCTTTAAAAATAGGGATTTATTTTTAAAGGAGCTAAGTTTGTGCCACATATTTGAACACTGCCTGACAGAATACGTTCCCTTGAGTAATGACATCTCACTCTTGTTTCTAGCCAATCATAGTGGTAAACCTTCCCCCCCCCCCCGCATTGATCTTAATCTAAGACTTATAAATATATTTCTTGCCCTACAGATTTACTCCTCCAAGCTGAGTACGTTAAGCAGACATGACTGGCTTGTTATACTGTACCATAAGTAGAGTTATTTGGCTCTGAAGGTAAAATAATCTGAGTTGCTAAAGAAGAGCTAATCTCTTGGGCTAAGATCCGTGAAAGCACTTTGGTACCTTGAAGGTCTTGGGTGTTCACCTCCCCGAGTTGTTATGAAATAGTCATGTTCTTGCGGGTTGAGAGAATGCCAGTGCAAGGAGTGCCCTCCGTTCTAGTTCAGGTTCCTATTCCAAAAGTGTAATTCAGTATCTTAAGCTTCCACCATTTCCTTTAAGGAAAAGGGGTTTTTTCATCTTCTCTGAGGACCAGTCACGATAAAAGACCTTGGCATACCTCATATGCTTTGCATGCCCTAATCCTGTAATATGGAGAGATGCAAGGAGAAACTACGATGGAACAATCTTCTACTTTTATTCTTCCTCAGATCCTCTAAACACATTGATTCACAAAAAGCTGCCCTGAGAGGAGCGGAAACATGGTCTTCTCCTAAGTCTTCCCCAAATCTCTCATATCAACTGCTCTATCTAAACAGATATTTAGAAAGGATTTAAAATGGGCAGAGAGATTAAGCTCTGTAGCAGCAGCCTGCATAAGGCTTACTACATCACTATGACATCCCCCGCTCGATCCGTTTATATCAGGGCTATATTCACCTCGGTCAGATTTGCCTAGATTCATTTATGTATTTGTTCAGACATGGACTTTGCAAAATACTCTACCTGTTTATGCTATTTTATAATTGAAGGAGTTATTTAATGAACTGCAATATCAGTTAAGACCAGAAAAGTTTTGGCATGAGACAGCTAGAGCTAAGAGGCTGACATACAGGATCATCTCATATGGTTAAAAGGTGTAGACAGTGGTTCTGCAGGCTACATGGGTTTCAGGCCTGAACCTGAAATGTTATAGAATATAATGAGTAATTCTGGAATACAGCAGTCTGATGCTGTGAAGAAAATTACCTGACATTATCCTACTTTACATTGTACCAAGAGAAAACCATACTGTAAGGTTAAAAAGTCTCAAATTCTATCTATGGGGAGATGACTGAAAGAAAACCAGTTTGTGAAGATGTAAATAATTAATCCACTTCAGACTAGAAAGTTGATTCACAGTCATAATATTATTTGTCCTATGCTTATAGGAACCTGTTATGTTAGTACTTTCACAGAACTAGAGCACATATCCTTGACATGTTAATATACACGTGGCATCTCTAGACAACTGTGCCATCTGGGAGACTAAGCCAGTGATCCTCCTGCTGCCTACAGAGTCCTAGGTAGATCCCCTGCCTTATTTTAAGTGGAACCCAAGAAACAAGGTCAGATATTAGAAGAGCGAAGGTTTCTCCCCAATGCCTATGCCACACAAGAACGAACTCGGGCCACGCCGAAATGAAGGTGTTAAAATGTCCATAAGCACTTGGCCCATGTAGAAGTTCTTATCATGCTTTACCTCTGTGAATCAATCCTTTCACTTAAGGTAGCTGGGGGATATAGTGACGTTTTTATTTGCAACTACAGCTTTAAATTAGGATCAATAGAGGCAGCTACAGCCCTACCATACCAACAGTCCTGAGAAGTTCATAGGTTTTCAGAGAACACGCTTCTGAAATAAACCCATCCGTTTTCTATTAAAAATATAATAAAATATCACAGGAAAAAGACTTAGACCTTAATACAAGAAAAAGACTCAAGGAATCTTACTATTTGGTTTTTGTTTTGTTTTTAGGCATCAAGCCAGCAAGGCCTTCTTCCCTATGGTTGCCTCCCCTACGGACTTTCCATGGTCACAGCTGGAATAAAGTGCATGGGCACCAGGCCAGGTCAAAGCTGACTCTGTCAGAAGAGGAAAGGAAAATACTCATCCATTTAGTTACCATCCTGTATTTCTGAATTCTTGTTCAGTGTAACATTTTGCTCAATATGAAGCTTGTGCCATAGACAAGTTTTGTTTGGGTTTTTTTGATCGACTCTTCCAAGAAAGGATGTTGTGTACCAAAATATGCAATGCTTTCAGTTTGCACAAATTGTGATTATAAAAAACAAAATAGTTATTACTAAATGGAAATTTTAATACTGTTTTCTAGGGAATTGGGGCTGTTTACCCTATTTTTAAGTAACCCCTCAAAACAAAAGGCATGAGCTTGTGTCAAATTAGATCTCTTCTGAGAACGAAATTGCAACAAAAGAACTTATTTCATGAGTTTCACATTTCATAGCATATTTCATAGTTGTTGTACAAGTTGGGGTAATATCTGCTATGATTTATAGAGGAACAGTGCTGTAAGAAGCCTCCCTTCTAATTATAACTGGTTATGAGGTACATCACTCATATCAGACTGAAATTTACTTCCATCTCAAACATGATCTTTTTTTGCCTGTTTATTATCATAAACTGGCCACAGAAATGCTGATAAAGAGATTACAGAAAATGTTATTAACTTAATCCCTTCCCAGTTGGGGTTCCTCCTTTTAACACAGACTTATTTTGAGTCTTTGTTTACACGTTGCGATGTGTCAGACAGTAAACACTATCTCTCATATGGAAAGTTGTGCAATGAAAGCTTTTCCTATTCCATGTGCTACATTAGGCAGAAAGGCTGACTTTGACAGAATGTGCAAAAGAACCTGTAAATCCAATGATTCCCTCCACGTTCACAGGCAGTGTATGCAAGGGCTTCACACATATAGTACATGTTTCATTTGAATGCAAAACATGCTAAAATTTGTCCTGAAAAGCACTTACGCTTTAAAAACATATCATAATTCTAAGAAGAAAAATGCCTGACGTATTTTGGCTGATTTCAAATTCATATATATTTTAAATGATCTATATACCCTGAGCTGTGCATTTTATACAACAGAATGATAACCATTACCATTCCACTCCATCTAATCCACTGATGGTCTTGATTTATTGACTAGTTGTACAGTGCGCTGCCCCTCCTGAAATTCATGCTGTAATTTTAATTTTTGTTGTTGCTGCTGCTGTTATCTGGATGCAGTGCTTGCCATGAAGATACCGTGGTCTTACTCACCCTGTAAACATAATTGATGTTATTGAAGATAATGATTTAGGATATCATCCATCTCCAGTACAGCTTGCCATTACGTGACTTGTTCTTCCAGGTATCTGATTTGTATCATAGACGAGTTGGCTTGATTGCTGTTTTGCCATAGAGTAATAGTTTCCTGGTTTCCACTGACATACTGAGTCTCCCTTGATCACTCAGGTGATCAGTCAACACACAAGTTAATTATGAGTGAAGGGGTGTCTGAAGCCCAAAGATCAAAAGATACGCACAAGGTCTTCTCCAAGTCATTATTCACCTTCTTAAGCATCAGGCAGTCAGTTCAGATTCCTGTCTCCCGCACTGTCCCTAAATAAAGTGATGTAACAGTAGGAAACCTGAACTAGAGAAGCTAAAAGACACAAAATGAAACTTCTGGTTTCTCCAAAAGAGGGAAAAAAAAAAATCCATGCGGGCACGATTACCTGCATGGTGGAAATCAGGAGTACTCTCATTTACTTAATTGCTTAAAAAAAAATTTTAAATAATCAAAGGTAGCTGTTTAGAGGTGGACAACCTGACAGTTTGCCACAAGGCTCTCACCCGGTCCCCTGGCAAAATTTCTTAGGTTTTAACTGGCATTGCAAGGAAATGCTTTCAAATATTGCCATCATCTTTACTTCCATGCACAAAGAATAGAATTTATTGGCAGAAATTAGGAGCTACTGGACAAAAACATTAGAAGGCCTCCCAAAACGTAAAGGAAAAGTAGTTCTCCCCAGAACTGTTTTTTCCATATTTCAACCACCCTGAAAATTCAAATGCATGCATTAACATTACCAGCAGCTAATTAAAATTACTGTCCTGAATCATTTGCACGAGACTCACTCCTTTGGGCCACGTCCTGCACTCCTCTGGGGAACGGGCATCACAGCACCACAGTCTCCCTCCTGCTCCAAGACCCCGTGAGCTAAATACAACTTGTTGGGACAAGTCCGTTGAACAGACGGGACCTACAACAGTAAAGAGGTTGCGTCGTCGTGCTGCAGCCACAGGGTTATGCTTTTGGTGGGCAGAAAGAACAAGTTCCCTGGCGGCAATGGGTTGTGCTCACCAGAAGCTTGGGTATCAGCTCGATACCTGCACCACTGAGCTACACCTGTATTCGTCCAGCAAAACTGGTTTCTCTGTCTCTGTGGTTTTCATGTTACTAGATTAAAGGAGACATAACTGGGCAATATGCCTCAAAGGTTTATTTCCTAAAATAATATCATTATTACTCTACTCAAAGTCACCCTGCCTTTATTTTTATAAGGCAAAAGGAACTGAATCACTGAGTTGCAGATTTGAAGAGATACTACGTAAGGTCAAACGTTCAAAGGACTTCGGTGCAAGCATAACTCAGTTTCTTCCATATGCAAATAAATGCTACAGATGCACAACCCGCTTGCACGTATCTGCACATGCCAAAGGGATTTACACATGTTAATAGTTGGAAAGCAAAGTGAGAATGCGTATAAAATGGCATGCACAAAGTACATTCATCCATGTGCATATCCCTCTGGAGGCATCACTACTTGGATGTATTTCTAAGCGGAAAAGCAGTTAAAAAATTGATATGTCACCCTCTCTCCAAAACCTAATGATTACAGTCTGTTAATTACACCGCATCTGTTGGAACCTTTAGCAAATAAATTGTGGACCTGATCTATTATTTATAATACCAATAGAAATTACAAGTAATGTCTTAAAGTCACACTTATGCAAAGTGACAGCAGAAGCAAACCATGCCTTGTTATCCCTATCCTGCAACTTCCCCCTGCAAGTACTACATATTGTGACAAAGCAGCTATAATAACATTTTCTAAATTTTACTTTCTGCAGATGGAGAGAAAGCAGTGAGAGAATATAAAGACTCACATAGAGGAAGGAAAAGAACATTAAAAAAAATGTTTAAAATGTCATTTACAATTAGTCCCAGAGTAGCTCTGAAATACTGTAGACCACGCATTGCCATTGCTTTTAGCCAAGTTTCCCACAGCCTGGTATTCACTGATAGCTTTTGAACGCCCAACAAATAGGTGTATGGCAGGGTCTGCTAGGGAGAGTGTCATCTTAGCACAGCTATGCCTTGAATTTAGGCTCTAATCGTGGCATCTCTACTCCTGGTGTGAAATCCATATGGATTTGCCAAATCCCCATGCTTTTTAAGGCACTTTAACGCTAGCACAAATTCACAGAGCTGCTGATCTGCTCGTGTGTCAGGAGGCAGCTCTCCGTCCTGTCTTGCACAGAGCTCTGAACCACAGCACCGCTTTTTCCACACCTCCCATACTCTACAAAAGCACTACCTAGCATTATTATTGCTACGGTTTCTCCAATACAACAATTCAGCTTTCAAGCAAAAAACAGAATTTTTTTTTTCCAACAGTTGGCCCAGCAAACAATGTAAGATTTGAAAGTCAAGCCGGATCCCTTCTTCCTTGGCTTTCTCAAACCAGTAACAACAGTTCCCCAGAGCAAATGGCAATTGCCTGGTGTAAACTGGAGCAGAATTGCCACCCTCTTCTGTGTAACAGAAACAAGAGCCTTTGCATCTCATTATTATTACTATGGGACCTGAGCATTAGTTAGCTGTTCTCTTTATACTGCTTTAGCCAGCCCGCTTATTCACCAGAAGGCAAATAATCATTCAGGCTGAAGTTTATGAAACTTCTGGGATTCACAAACGTGTTTCATGAATTTCTGGCAGTTGTCTGAATGTTCACAAATAATGTGATGCCAGTAATCAGAACAAGTCAAAACTTGACACTTCTATTCATAAATCAGATGTTTTATTTTTACTGCTTGAACAGTTCTGTTCCCAAGCACGACTGGATTTGAACCACCAACCTGGAGGTGAAAGGACCTTTATTTAATGCATTTGTTTAGGTTTATACGAAATATAAAAAAGCGTCTATCCAGGACTCTAGCCACCTTTGCCATATATTAAAAAAACAGGCCAACTCACACAGACAAAAATAAACTCAGCAACTTCCAAAAGCCAAAGAAGGCACAAAAAAGCCTCTTGGCCAGAGACCTCAAATCTTTCTACATAAACTGAAAACTTTTGCACACACTATTTCTCTCTTCTCCAGAGCCTGGGACATGAGGAGATGTGTCCCTCAGGTCAGCAGAATTGGACTCTCCCAGGCTGGAGTGGAAAGAGAGCATTCAGTCATGCTCCTGCCGAGGAGATCTATCCAGTATTCTCTCCTTTAAACCGAGAGGACTTCAGCCAAAATGCCTCTGTGGCTTGCAGCTGCAGTGGTATCACTAGGGAGACAGAGCAATCTATTAAGCAAAGAGGATCCAAGATCCAAGATCTTATGCCAAGAACCTATTTTAGCCTCCCCCGCAAGCCCGCAGACACAGCGTAGGACCTGGAGCGCCAGTGTTAAGTGCTCATGGTGAAAACTCCCACTCATCACTCCACGCACACGGACAGTGCTCTGCAGACCCACGTCCCACCGCTGCCCGATGTTCCCCTCCACACGCTGCACGTGCACCCCAGCCGTCCCCCCAGGCCCAGGGAGGTCTCCCACTCTCGTACATTCCAGAGTAGCTGCATTCAACCAGTTCCTCCTTCCACCGTCAGAAAATAGTAATTTTTTTCAAAATTTATGACTCTAAAAATAGGAGAGGGAAGAGAAAACCAACCTATTGACTTTGAAGTATAAAACAAAACAAATCCCTATCAGGATTTTCTACCGCAAGGTAGAAGGGCCCTGCAGACCAAGTTCTGTCCTTCTGCTGCTGGCACGGCCCCTTCTGGTGCCAGCCAAGAGCACTGTTCACTGTCCCACGCAGCCACCCTCTTCCCTTTCGATCTCCTTTTAGAGTGGGGACAGCTAAGGGCAGAGAAGGGAGGCATATCTTTATAAAATTGGCTTTTCTCCTCATATAGTCAGAATACATGAGACTTTTAATTACAGCTTGGTCTCTTAGAGACAATCCCAGTTCTGCTATAGAAAGATCCCTTCCAAAGCAAACACAAAAGTAACAGAGGATCAGCTCTTTGCTCTTTTGCATGCTGCAGAAAGGAAGTGCCCATAAAAAAGGTTGCAAGAGATTGTCATTCTCTGACACGCTATAGGTTATATTTTCCAAACCCTCTATGCAAACACGAAACGCCACCTTCATTTTTTTTCACTAGAGGCTGACAATGGTAGGAAAGGTTTCCATTTAAAACACTGAGCTGAAGTTTCTCTTGGGCAAGAAGCGCCAGTAGGAGACAGGTTGAGCAAAGACCAACGAGCCCTGTCCCATCCACCCGCCCTGCCTCTCAGCAAGGCATGCATCACGTCAGCAGCTGCCAGCGGTTAGGGGAGGCTGCATGCAGGAAAATGAACTCTCTCCTTGAGGTTCTGCTCTAGCCAGAGTGGATCTGGATAAGGAGCAGGATCCATTGCAACCAGGCACGTAGAGCACAGTCAAACTTCCTCCCCTTCAAGTGTCTAAAAAGCAACCTGACCGGATTTTCTCCTGGACAGCTCAGCATTTAAACGGGCCGATTAATCAAAAGCACCTCCCAATCGAAATTACATCCTGCCTGCCTTCTGACACTTACCACTTCAATAACATCATTTATAGCTCCATTGTTGCAATATGAAGCCCTAAGGAGAACTGGCTCCTACAACATGTTGCCATTACATTTTAGACCAAGCTGAATGTAGCTGCAAATCTCTCTGCAAAATACAGTGGAGATCTATTAAATGCATAACTTCCCTGGCACCAAAAATGTTATTCTTTTAGCAGGTCTGCTTCTTTCCTGGGATTCTGATGAAGCGTGCTCTGCTGTGTTATGAAATACACCATGTTTTGGTGTGATACACAGAAAACGTCTTTGTTTAACGCAGCTTATCTTTTATCATGTCACTTTTCTATTGGATTTCTTTTCTGTGCACTGGAAGCATACTATTGTGACAGATACACTGCTTTACCAGGGGGCTTTGCTATGTGACCCGCAGTGTCACAGTGAGGATCGGATCCTCCCTGAAACACAGGCTGGACAGCTTGATACAACATAAAGGAATATGGAGCGAATAACCAGGAAAAGCAATTCAGCAACACTCCCATCTAAGTGCGCTGCAGAGGCATTTTCCAGCCTGAAACACAGGCCTTCTACAAAAAACTGAAAACTAAACTGTTATTTGCTGTATGATGTTCATTCTTCCATTTATACACACTTACCAGAGTTAACATGAGAGCTCAAGAAAGTCAGGGAATACCACCAGCAAGTCCATTTTGCTAGGAAGAGGCAATGTGGTAACAAAAGCACAAACCCATCTCGCCAACCTGGAGTACATCCCCTCTCATAACCGTCACTCTTGTAATTTCTTCCAGATCCTTCAGAAACTGTAAACAGGAACGCGTGGTAAATAAAACTGCTTGGCAGAGAAGGTGCTAGCATAGTACCCCAGACGCAAGGATTCAATTTTCTGCTTCATTGTGAACTTCTGCAAACACCTGACAGGATGAAGTCCCATGAGATACTTGCTCTGATAGCTCACCACTGCTGCAGTCAGTGTGGGGAACTGGTTCAGCAAAGATCTAACAAGAGCTGGGTGGTAAAGAGAGACATCCCTCTTTTGGCAGGAGTGAACTGTTAGAGCAGCTCAACCACCTTGCGCAACTTGCCCTTTGGGCGCCTTCATTGAAAGAGATGATGTGCCTAATCCCTAACTCTTGATGCATCTTTTTTTCAGCAGTAGCGCTCCCTCCACAGCTCAGCATCTGCGCATGTCACCACTTGAGCTGGGCTGCACACCAAGCTCACGCCTAGCCCTGCTTGGACTCCACAAAACAGGCTTTCATCTACCTAAATCCCTTGCAGTACCTGCGGGTGAGTGCCAAGCATTCCTAGGTGGGGCGTGCTCCTCCAAAAGCAGGCTGCCTGGGCCTCCTTTCAGGCCAAACCACGCCACGTAGATGTCACTGCTGCTTGACTAAATTACTCAGCAGCTCCTGCACTCCTGCAGAAGCTCCATTTCTCAATCAGAGGGCTTCAAATAAACATCTCCCATGTCCCAGAATGATGCTGTAATTCCCTGGCTACCCGCTCTTCTTGGAGATCTTCTCCACTCCTCTTGTCAAAGCCTAGCTACTTCACAGAAAGAGTTCAAGTTTCATTGAGTGAACAGGCAGAGGAAACACCGTGATTTTATCTTTCATCTCATGACCACGATGCTCACTCAGGGATTTCTGCTACTGTCCTATGAGCTGTTTTCTGTAAATAATATAATGTGAAAGATGGGAGCCATTCTTAAAGATAATGTCACAACTTACGTACCTTTCTGCTTGAGCAAAGGCAGGTTACCTTGGATTTCTTTGGCAACATCGCAAACCTCCAAAAGGAAGGATGGACAAAAGCTCCTTTTAGGACAACCTAGGAAAGTCAGAACATTTTTTTTCCCCTGGAAGAGAAAAGATTTGACCTCTAAGTCCCTTGTACTAGAATCAGGCAACCTGAGTAGCCGATTGAGGTCCCAAACCCTGGATGAAGTTAGGGGTTGCAGTGCCAAAGTCATCGCTCACCCATGACATTTGGTATCTGCTCATGTTTTCTGAGCTTAGTGGCTTGAACCAGTCATGTCTCTTCCCCATAAGAACACTCAGGTGGGAACCAGCATCTGACAAGCACGTTGAGCCAGTCCAGAGGCCAAACCAACACTTAGACAGTAAGCAGATTGAGTTCAAGTCCAAAGTCAAGGCCCAAATTCACTCTACACCTCAATCCCTCCTCTGAAAAGTACACAGTAGCACTTACTTCCAGGATTGCTTTACGGAAAAGTTATATGAAAGGTTATTCAGGTGCCTCTAGTAAAGATCACCATGCAAGTACCTAAGGCAGGGAGACAGGCATGTTACAAGCTTCCTTCCCACACCCCTCAGCAGAGGGGACTTGCCATGCCTGCTTTTGGTCTTCAGATTCATTACAGCCAGGCAGGAAAAGATGGCTTATATACACAGAGTGCTTATCCTGCTGATCAATAAGCTTCTTTCCTGCCCGATAACCAAACCACTTATAATATTAACAGTGTTATTTAAGACCTGTAGAAACGTTGTCTGATCCAAGCAAACCAGGAATATCTTGACCTAGATACTGAGAACAAAACAATGTTGAGTAAAATTCAGGATTGCCAGTTCAGCTATCATTGCACTTGACATTTTATTGACGAATCGGAGCAAAACTATTTTACCCCAAAGGTTCTTACACCAGCATATTTATTCAGTAGATGAGAGAGAAAATCTGACACTTTCCCCCTCTCAATTTAGATTGAAAAGGGGTGCATTTTATAGTCCATTAATAAGGTACATGAGTTGCCTATGGGCCCCTTTCAATGACTGCAGATAGCAAACACAATTATATCACAAAGCATAAACGAATATGAGACCCATCTGTACCTCCTTTTGAGGAAAAAAGGAGTGTGATGAAAGAGCAAAAGAAGCATGCAAAGAGTATTTCCACCACGTTACAAGTGCGCAAGCTCGAGACAGTGCCCTGCACTGTAAAAGATGGTCACTGGTGTGGAATGGTTCAAGAAACGTTTTGAGAAGCACTGTCAAGCTGTTGCTCCTTTTGGCTTTAAGTAATGCTGGGCGTATGCAGCACCTTTGAAAAGCAAGGCCTTATTTTCTTCAAGGTCCATACCAAAATTCATAACAGTTTCTACAACAAGGCATGCCTACGCAACTTGCCTAACATATCCAATTGCAAAGCTAAGAGACAATTTGAGTGTCTAACCTGCTGTCCAGGAGCTGGAGCCTCACTGAGTCTCACAGTCTAATCTGGCAGATTTCTGCTTATTCCTCTTACCCATGCAAATTTTGGTGCTAACCTGTACATATTTCATTAGGTGGAGTATTTTAAGTATTTACCTACCTGGAAGACAGACCACTTAACAAAAGGTAGAAAAGGAACAGAAGGACTTTCAGAAAAGATCAAATACATCATAAGCTTGGCAGACACTGTAGCCCTGAAACAGCAGTTTGAAACTTGCACCATAACAAATCTTCTCCTATACATTATCTCACAGGAAACAACACATGATAAATTCTTAGCACAATGTGATTCCCCTCCTTCCACCTCCTCCCCACTTCAGAAAGATTTAACATCTAATTCAGCTTTTGACGAGCTGCTTCATCACTGCGGGAATGCTGTTGATCTCTGTCGGAACCCTGCGGCCTTGGACAGAACAAACTGAAAGGGAAAAAAAAAATTTTGGCCGTCTGTAATGATAAATAAATACATTACAGGATACAACTCTGGGGAATGGAGGCTGACACTGACTGAGCACTGTGACCTCCACACAACTGCCAAGTCTCAGTCGCTTAACAAAAGTCAACTTTTGTTTGCCTTCTCCCCCCCGCCCAATAATTTCTTAAAGTGCAAACGCAAGATGGAAAAGGAAAAAAAAAATTAAAACAATAAAAGATAGAGGAGAACTCCAAAACCCTCCTCATCTGCTGCCCAGAGGCACTTTGGTTTTGACAGAACAGCATTTTATTTCTTTGGTCTCCTGGAAATTGGGGGAAACCAGTCCATGCTGCATGAGCGGCAGCAGGACAGGGAAGCTGTGCCACAGGGAATGCTCAAATCCCTTTTTTAAAAAGCTTTGCATTAGGATGTGCCTGCCTTCAGGCTAGTTCTTGGCTCCAATTTGATTCTCTATCTATTTAAGTCCCACTCACAAAATCAAATATGTATGGCAGATGTTGGGTCTTCACATTGATGGCAACAATAACAAAATAGAGAGGGAGTAATTGGTTACCCCATCAGATAATCCACCACCTTATCCCTGGAAGCCTCACCCACTTGTGTCAACCTATCTCCTAGAGTCTCCGTTTCAGTATCTGATTCCCATTTCTCTCCAATCGTAACAGAAAGTTGATACCTACTGCCACCTCTCCTCATTTTACAGATGTACAAAGCGATAAATAAAGTGTCACGACAAAGTCCATCAAGTTGAAAGCCAGGTATGGACTGCAAGCGTTAACTCTTGCATCTGCATTGTGCGTAGCATAATGTATTATTCCATTAACTCCATGTGCTTTACGGGAACCACAGAGGATTCAGCTCGATCAAATAAGTTCATGCTCAAGCCCTCAGGGCTCATCAACACCTTACAGCAAAGCGCAGCACAGAAAACCCCACACTAACACTGACAAAGCTAATTCCAGTGCAGAAAGAGAAGAGCCTCACCAGCGCGGTGCTAATCAGCCCCACTATCTTGTTGAGCTATTAATCTCAGGCACAAAGCTAATGTAGCTACACCACTCCTGAAGCCCACACCAGCATTTCTTCCCAACGCTTCATTGCACAGTGCAGACGCTCCAGCTCACTCAGAGCTGTCTCAGGGATACAGGCACGGCTTGTTCCAAGTGTTTCTTCTGCTCCCTTTGCTCCCCTAAGAAATGTCTCCTGCCAGCTCACCACCAGCCTTACTGCCGGCCACACCAGGCTCTATCTTCACGGCTCCTGACTTGCAGATCGTTTAACTCAGCTATTCACCAAAGCACCTATTTAATCCACTCTGCTCACAGTTACCACTATTAAAACACTGTGTATTTTCAAATGTCCTGTGACTACTTATGCTTCATAATGTCCTTCTTATTTCCCCTGTCGCCTGCCCTTTGTATACACAGGGAAAGTGGATAAGAGGGAGATGATTCAACTCACCCAAACAGTGGAAGACTCATGATTCAATCCCTTTATCTTTTTCTCTCTGGTTTACATCTTTAATTGCTCAATCTATCTTGTTTCTTTTTTTTTTTTCATTCTCCTTAGGTTTAGAGGATTTGAATGCTTCCCCTTTGGTTAAAGGCAGGATCTTTCTAACATGTCTTCTGACATTTGAATACTCTCCTGAAGATTTTCCATTGCTTCAAAATTGCCCTCTGAGAGGAACTGGAGAAAAACAGTTTTCTTCAGCTTGGTCAATTCCCTAAGTCTGTTCTGCCAGGGAATACTTATTTCACGTTAATTATATCTTTGATTGTCCTGTAGTTGTTTCCTGCAAGAGTAAGTTGTGTGGATTACAGTTTCTGTTAGCAAATGACTGCTTGATGCACCACAGGGGCTAGACTTCCAGACAGAAATCCTGACTGATTTTATGGAAATCTAAGTGGTGCACAAGCATTCCCCAAACCATCATTGAGCTCATGCCTCGACCTGCCCATCAGAACAAGACTGACACTTTCTAAGAGAGAGTGGATAAGGAAAAAAAATACGGGAAATAAATATGAAATCCATTTTCAAAGCTATAATTCCCAAACCTTTCACCTGAGTCAAATACAACAAAAATCAAAAAGCAGGACAAAACAAAAAAACCAAACGAAGAGAAGCTCTACCCCTGAATCAGCTACAACAGAAACATGGGCCCCTCTGGCTCAGTCAAAATTTCTGAATGTGAATTCCTCCCTTTTGAAACCAATGAGGCCTTCGCTGTACTCCACAACTCATCCATTGCAAGCAACAGCAGAGGGTACCTACTGTGATCTGTGCCTCTAGCTGAGAGGAAATGCAAAGTTTCTATAGAAATCGGGGGGTGGGGGGTGTTGGGGAGGGGAGGCGGGGGGAGCGGGCGCGGGGAGGGAATCAGACCTGGACATCTGGGTGGACATTATCTGCCAGTGCAGTCCACTTTGCTGGCATGCCTTCTCTCTTGCTATAGCAGATATCCTACGTGTGCACGCTCTGCGTGTATGTTTAAACAAAAAAGCTGATAAGGAGTACTTGTCTGTCAGCAGTATCTGAAGCCCACGGCTCTTTGAGAGCATTTGGGTTTACTTGGCGGGTCATGCTGACTCCTTGTGAACCATTTATCATCGCAAAAAACTCCAGAGGTTGGCACTATGCCAGTGTCTTGTCTTCTCTTCCCTCCCCCCACTCCCTTCTCCCCTCCTGGGTATTGATGCTACATCAAAACAAACCTCCAGTTCACATAGCAACAGAACATTTTTATATAACCTCTGCATGGGAACGCTACACAAACCATTGGACAATCACTTGGAGCACGTTAGGTAATTCCAGGATATTTTGCTGGTTTCTGTCAAAAACACCCCTGATTAAATGAACTATAAAAAGGGAAGAGGATCTTTTGCACATGGGCCAGACTTGAAACACATCTTGGCACCAAGGACGTCAGGCGATTAGTGCACCTATTGGTTCCATGTTCTAAATTTTGCCATTTTCTATCTCACTTGGAATCAAACTGGGGAGTCCAAAGCATTTAAGCCAGTTTGTGCAGAATGTAATTGAAAGCAAAACGATGCTGAAGGGATCTGCTGAGTCAGTGCTTTAATAAGACAAAGACTGAAATTTAGATTTTGGTGGACACTGAAAACTCCCCTTGCTATCTGAAACAGAGAGATCTGTACAGACTGTGTACTTACATAGTTATAAAACAGCTAGGTCATCTTAACTTCATTTTCCCTCATCCTGTCGCAAAAGATTAATACTTTCAATAAGGACATAATAAATATGTTACTTCAAATCTTTTCACAGCATGCTCACCTCATCTTTACATTGTGTTAATCCCATATTTCAGGGCTTCCACTAGTTTGCTGCAAGGATCACAAAGACCTTAGATATCAAAATGGGGAAAAAAATTGATTCTGAGGATTTTTACTGCTTTCCCCTGATTCACAGAAGATAGCCGCAACAAGAAACAGGACACCAAGAAGGGCACATCAGGGCCTACAGTGACATTAGAGCCATTGGTTATTGTTTGGTATATCTTACTTGTGTACACAGAATTCAACCCATTACAAGATATTGCATTAAGAAGGACAGAGCTTTCCTCTAAGCCATATCGACAGCAATCACTGAAGATTTTTTTGCCTGCACCGTCAGCATCCTAGGATTACCTGGGAATTTCAGCACGTTACCTGCAGTTCCCAGACCTTAGGACACTGCTGATGACTTTGATTTCTCCTGCTCTCTTCCTCTAGTGTGTTATAGCCTTTTGGTCTTTTTCATTAGATCTTAAATAAGTCATTGGAAAACATTTTGTGGCAAGTAGGCGGTATGAGAAATATATTCTCTGGACCTTTCCAGACTAAACATCTACGGTGTGATTGCCTGCAGTTGTGTTGTAATGCACCGGTCCAGTGCTCCTGCACCATTTGGGAAAGATAATAGTTAAGGTGTATCTATCTATCTAGGTTATTATACGGTGCACATCACTAAAGGATAATTTATGCAGCAGCCAGAATACAGTTAATATATGACAAAAATTATGGACTAACTTTTGTAGCTCTAGAGAAACTCTTCTATACACCATTTTCATGACTGCAATGACAGAAGTGGTAGAATGGTCTTAATTAAGACATTCTTTCCCCATTTATCTCTTACTTCCTTTGGATTGTTCCCTTCTTCATGTTGACCCTTTAATTGCCTGCTACTAATTAGTATGGACTAAAACCAAACCCTTTTTGCAGGGTTGTTTTCAACTCAGATGTGTTTACTCACCCCATTCACAGCACAGTCACACAGATGTATCACCAAAACTCAAAGGGTCAGCACACTGCAGCAAACGCCTGGAAACAAACAGCAGACTGGGGGAACATGACATTTCCCAGTACAACCACCAAAGCCTTCCTCTTGTGGCACGACAGCCCCCACTGTAGAGCTGTGAGGAGGCCTGCATGTAGGAATCAGGAGAGATGTTACTTATGATTATTTCTGAGTGAACAGTACATTGGTTTAAAAATATACATAAGAAAGTATCACTAAACTATGACTTTTTAACAGAATTATTACTACAAGAAAAGGACAGACCTGAGAGCTTACAGCACCTAGAACAAAGACTGCCTGCTGGAGTGGGAGAGAGGTCTGTGCACGACCTTACTCAGCCAGCCCACAAAATCTGATAGCCCACTGTCACTAAAAGGGCAGGAATTTTACTGTCCTCCATCTTCCCCACTCCCAGCTGCACAACTCCAACCCTGCCCTTGCATCAGCTCTGCTGCTCATGGGACCCTTCTCCGAGCTATGTGAGCTCACTAACTCTGGAGCTAGCAGCTAACTAGCCCAAAACTACCTATTCTGGGGAACCTATTTCTCCTTTCAGCAACAGCAAACAGATCAGATCAGCCTTTCTTCAGTAACTGTACCCTAAGTCCATGACCCTGAAGTGGAGTCTAAAGGAAATTCAGTGGAAAAGCAGATCAGGTTCAGACCCATTGCAGGATGAAGACCTGCAAGGACAGGCTGGACTCCACATCCTCCAGGAAAGTTGAAAGTTAGTGCAAAAATACTTAGGTGATAATTCACTGTACCCCTTCTCCTGTCTACACCAGGGGAGATGAGCAGGACACTCGTGTAGCAGCCCAGCGGATCTGCGCTCACATAAACCCCCATATACAACATGCTGGGCATTCATTCAGAAAATTGGTTAGACATATGTCCCCCAGTCTCAAACTGTCTCAAAAAATCATCTGAAAGCCTCTAGTTCTGCTGTCCCAGGAACACTCGTGACTTCATATGGGCTTCAGCTTTGCAGCCCTTATTCTAATGCCTTTCAGGTTCAGTGAAGCTAAGCCATACAGGATTTTTACGAAGTGTTAATAGGCTGCAGTGACTCTATATAATCCAGCACTGGCTGGTGAGTTATCACACCCCATTGTCACTTCATTAGTTGGCAGCCTGGGAGAACACAGGTGCCTCCTCTGTGCTCAACAGCGTGAGGTTGCTCGCATTGGTGGAGAGCCCAGGAAAGCTCCTACCGGCAGCTGCCCATCCTCAGGATCAATATTGAGAGTCCTCAATACACTGTGTAATCTTTGGATCTCAAGAGAGGATTTGTCTGATTTTTCCCCAGCAACTCGTTCAGTAGTACCCCCGTCAACTACTTTGTCAAATCTGCCTCCACACATTTCTTCTCTCAGGCTTTCAAACTTCTGTACTTTTGTTTCTGGGAACAAACCTGGGAAGCCTTTTGGGGAACACTTAATTCCTTGTTTCGTAGAGATAAAGCAGAACACAACCAGCATATCTGAAAGGTTAAACACATCATCTATTTTAGGTGCATAACACAAGAGCAATGCAGAGAGAGACACATCTAGGAGGAAATTCAAAGCCCTAAGACAGGTTCTGAGAATCAGCATGAATAGCTCTCTAAAATGTAAAAATAAGGGACACCAAATGTATGCAGCCAACTTGGTGAAGCTCCATTGGCAACTAATTATGTCCCGAGCCTTATTTTCAAAAGTGTGTGCATGTAATGGTGTGTGCAGAAATGAACAATCAATAGTATCCTTCATTTCTATGACTTACCATGATTGCATCTTGCAGCCATGGTAACTGTGCACCCACCTGAGGAACCACATGAACAGATACGCAGATACGCGGGGCGAGTTCCCATCCCAGCTGCTGAGAATACCTCGTTTCAAGTAACTTTGAATGTCAAAGTCATGTTCTACAGAATGGCCTTCATAGCAGCAAACTGGTTTGTGCGCATTACATATATATAAATGCACACACATGCGTGTATTCATATGTAAACAAACAACATGACTGCCAATCTATTACATTAGTGGTGACAGCAAGGAAGGAGCATCAAGAAAATACCTTCAACATGCTACTACTGCATACAGGGTCAGTGAGGACACTGCTGTGCGTCCATTCTTCACATGCATATATATAAGCAGATATGCATTGGGACAAAGTGGTGACACTAAAACTCCAGATATGCTCCAGACAAGGGGAGAAGCAATGCAGTGCGTGACTTCACTGATGAACTCAGTTGCACAAATATCCATGCAAAGCTAGTGCTAACAAGAGCAAGGCCAAACAAGCATGTATACATCTTTTCTACAAAGCATGAGAATCTATTAGCGCTCAGGTCTAATTAAACAAGTCAGAAGGAGACTTTTGGAGAGTGAAGAAACCTCTTACTCCATCTTGTGTTAAAACAATTATAAAAACCATGCAGAAACCAGCAATTTGCCTCCTTGCCTTTTCTTTAGAAAAAGTCCTGTTCACATTTCCAATAAGGAGGAAAGGGAGGCCAGTCCCAGCCAGCACAGTTTTTGGAATCCCTATTCTCTATCAAGAGAAGCCCAAAGGTATGATGGGGAGGTGAAATTGCTGAAGTGATGCAGTTAAATGGGGAAGTCTAGCCACAGCTGAGATGACCTTTTCTTTTTTTTTTTTTTTCTGGAACAGGCCAGGAAAAAGGCAAGAAGGAACAAGAGAAATATTTATTGACTCTACAAACGCTCACTTTCTATATGTAATTGAAACCCTTTATTTCACAGTCAGCTAAGAGAGGAGTAAGTCCTGCAGGGCTATTTCAAGCCACAGCATTGCTGTTCTGACGTTGACCGTTTTGAGGAGAAAGCTGCACACTGGAGGAGCCAACCGGGGGACTCTTTGGAGTCATGCAGCGCGCCGTGTGAGCATCAAGAGCATCAGAAGTGTCGAAAATGATTCTGCACAGATTTTGCAGTCTGCTCTGCAACATACACAGTTTCTGTCCTGTGCATTGCAAAACACACACACTTGGCTGGCCTTGATGCTGCTCAGGTCAGTCAGCTCCTCTAGCGCTTTGTTTACTGCCTGTTATTTTTGAGAACAGTGCATGGCATCTCCTGTTAAAGAAGTCCTAACACAGAAAACCAAGGCTCTTTAAGCCAGTTTAACCACTGGATAAAGCCTAAACACATCGGATGAAGCGTTCTACAGCCTCTACATTCATTACCAATTAATTATTGAAAGGGTATCTATTGAGTGTTTTAATATGCATAAAAGTAAAGACAATTCCAGTTGCCACACAACTGGCTGAGAATCATGTAAACATAAATGCAGTAGTTTCATTTTCATGAATAATCTTATGTATCTGGAGAAAAGGGCTCAGCAGAGCCACCATACATCAGAGCAGAGGAGCAGCATTAAAGGTGCAGGGGAATTAACCACTTGGTAGCTGGGAGCCTGCATTTTAGGAATTAATTTGATTATCAATGTAGCAAAAAAGGCCAGGACCTTGCATCTGTGGACTAAGGTATAGTTGTTTGGACCCTGGAATTGCATCCTACAGATTGACATGGAATATTTATATAAGATGCAATCAAGAGAGGTCTTATTGACAATCAGACATAGCTCAGCATGCAGCCTGATAAGACTTGTAATTATACAGATGAAAAAAAATGACAAAAGATGTATGTGATCATTCCAGCTGATCTCTACTGTTTCATACGGACAGCATTAATCTCTAGTTTTGTTTAAAGTACAGATGGTTCCACTAAGCATGAGAGATTCCAGTACAGATCCAGAATAGGATTGCATACTTTCTCCCCCAAGAAATTTGCTAGAGATGAACTTTAGAAAAACAAAAATATTTGCGAATTCAGGCCAAATATGGGAATTATTGTTGTAAATAAGAAAATGGTTCAAAAGTTTTTAAAAAATAGAATTAAACAAAACATTTTCATTTCAGAAAAACTACATTTTGAGTTGACCAAAAAGATTTATTTTTTTTTTAAACATTATTCTTTGTTTCCCCTGGAATAAACTTTACTTTTTGGTTTGGTTACAAGAAAAAAAAAAAAGAAAAATAGTTATTTTCCAAGTGCATAGACTGAACAACATAAACCCAGCAGAAATACCTCCCACATTTAGAAACAGCAAGTAAACACATAGTTTCAATTCTATTCCATCTCTTTCTCAGAAAAAAACCCTTTCACCTGTAGTCTAAACAATCTGATTTAGTTGTTAGCAAGCCCAAGTCCTGCCTTAATATCTGATTTACGAACTCCTGAGCTTGTTTATTTTTCCTGCTGTACTCTTGCGAAGGCTGCAGCGTACCTTATTCACACTGAAGACCCGCGTCCTCCAGATGATGCAATTGTTATTCTCTTTACCTGTTTCACAAAGTTTTCTCTCCACCTCCCTTTCTCCTCTGCTGCTGACAGACCTGCCAGGGAGCAGGCTCTCTTAGGTTGTAATTTAAATCACAGGAGTGAGAATTTGAACCAAATTTGTGTAAGTGATTGATGGGTTTAGCCGGTATACTTTTTTTTTCTTAGGCTTTTGTTGTTGCTGCTTTTTTATACCTGCATACAATTTATAAGAGTAGGCAGTATGGTCTTAAACACAGCTAATATTATTCCTTAATCCACTCAAAAGAAATGTTTGGCATTTAACTTTATAATAAAAGGTATCAATTAGGAACTGTCAATGTTTTCAGTAGTGATATCTAATTACTGTAACTTGCTATAGGCTATCTTGTTAAATTCTAGTTGAATGACTAAGTATTCCTGACAAGTTTAATGCATTATTAAAGGTGTAATTACTTGGTTATTGCTCGTGTAATTCTGAGTTAATTACATGACATCTAAATTCATCATTTTTATGTTTATTGAACTTTGGTAAATTCACTTTTAGCTATTGCTTGATATTTACACCATGACTCCCTCTTCTACTCATTTTGAACTTAAAGGAGAATGGTGCTGCATTTTCTCAGCACAGCAGGAGAAGCCAGGAAGGGCGAAGGGACATAATCATAACAAGTCTGATTTTCCTATCAGTTTTCCATTTTCCTATGCTTTCCTTGCCTGTTACCACTTAACCACATCATGAGTCAGAAGATTTGCTCAATTTTCAACGGAAGAAAATTAGGCTACAAGTTTTTAAAAGAGCTGAAGTGAAATTGTGACCCTATTGAAATTAATGGCAAAGCTCTCATTGTCTTGAGTAGAGACAGGATTTTACCTTTGGGAACCCTTGTTCTGGGAGCAGAGAGCGAACTACCCAAGGGCCTCTGGGATAGAGGATTTTATCAATGTTGGCATCAGTAGTCAGATGCCAAAGGGATGTCTCCATGAGTCAGTCATTGTAATTTCCACTCACAGCATTCAGAAGAAATGTATAAATAAACAATGCATTTGAAATTCCCTTCTACTACTTTACTTCCTCCCTATATAATGCCTTTTTTCCCACCCTTGACTTGTAAACATGGCCTCTTGTGCTCCGCCTAGTACATACCATAGTCCTTTGCTCTCCAGGGCCCATGCTATGTTGACCCACAGCGGTGGAAAAAGTAAATGCTGTCCATGCCACAGCTACCAAATGAAAACCTTGACAAGCTCAAGTGCCATCATTATACAGTCTGTGAATCTGAGGTTATAAATCTTGCTTCATTCGCATTTGGAAGAAGGATCTTCAATTAAGCAAAAATTGATTTTCTAATGATTTTTTTCTGCTCATGATTGGTAGATTGTTTGAAACTGTTCCAGCCCAACAACATAGAGACAGAACAATTAAACATGCATGGTAGTTGACAGCAGGACTGATTTTAAGTCAGTGAATGCAATTTAGCCCTTTGATTTTTGGCAAGAAGTGCACCTTGCAACAATTATGAAGAAAGAAAATATTATTCTAGCTAAACATTGCAACTATCAAGACAGAAAGCAAGGAGGAAAGGCAATAGGGCGGTGGGAAGTTGTTTCTGATCTTACAGAATCCCTTACTACTCTGCATTGCATGTAACACTGAAGTTAGTGCACTTTCCAATTAAGTAAATGACTTAAGTAGTTAGCAATGGCTGAGACGTTAGCAGAGGTTAGAGTAAGTTATCTGGCAGATCAGATAGCACATTGTCATTGTTGATAATGATTCTTAGGAAATTAGGGACCCACAATCAAAGTTTTCAAAGCATATTTAAATTTTAGTGTTGATGGAAAAGACTCAAAACTGATTGATTCAAAGCCCACTAAGCTTAGTTGGAGTTTTTCCATTAATTTCAAAGCCCTCTGGACCAAACTTTAAGGCATGGGCCTTCTTTAAAAACCATACTTTTTGATGTGCACAGAGAACAATCAGAATAGGATTAAAATCCTATTAGATGTGAACTAAACTAAGAATTTAAACCTTACTCTATAATGCTACATTGACAGGCACTGGTTTACCTTCTCAACCCTCTAGATGTAGTTCTTATCCTACTTATTTTGTTAAGAAAGTATAATTAAAATTGAGATCCTTACATCTACAGGACAGTACTGAATGTAATTATCCATGTTGTGTTAATGTTTAGCGGTACTCACCTCCCAAACCAGGACACAGATGTGACAGGCACAAGACAAGCACAAGACAAACTGTTCCCTGAAAAGTTACAATGCTACTGTCAGAGCAACAGACAAAAGTAGACTCAGAAAAACTGAGAGTGCAAAGAAACTCAGAGACAATATTATTTGTTAAGAAAGACAAGAGATAGTAGCATACTAGCAATTTAATCCTTGTTGTAACTTTGTGGGCATCATAGCCTTGAACAAAACCACTGGAGCACAACCGATGCTTCTGAGCCAGCCTGTACAACAAGTCACAGTGTTTTTCAAAGCTAGACCATGGTATGTCTCCAGTTTAATCTTTTTCATCTGCAGATGATGTTGGCCAAGAGAGTCTAAACCTTGCTAGAACGAGTCAGTAGAAGTAGGTGCAATGTTTTCTTGAAGAAATCAAAGTAAATCCCATTTTCTATCAGTCTAATAAGGAAAGTTTGGAGATTTTCAGCTTGCATTTCCTAGTATGTTAATTTCATCGTTGCCCACATATTATTCTGCTTGATCTGACCCGAATCTGACTTATTGCATTTCCCAAACTACTTTTCACTCAGCGGTTAATTAAAAGATTTGGTCCCTGACACACTGCTTACAGCCTTTATTGGCACCCATTAGCCCAGCTAGACTAATTCTCCTGAAAAGCAAACTTCCTTATATTCCCAGGGTCAAAAGTTCACAGCCAATTCCCTAAATCTTTAACATTTGCTATTAGTTCATTATTTGAACCTACTCTGCTGTAAGAGGCTGTATTCAAATGTAGGCATAAAAAGTCATTCAAGCAAGACAGTTTCTCACACAAATTCATCGCTTGCCAGTCCGCTCCGTCACTGTTTGTACAACACTGGGAATGTATGGTGCAAGAGATATGAATTTTTTTTTTAACTTTCCTTTGAGTACCTTTTTGTTCAATATACAACCAACAAAGAAAGAAAGTATATGTTCTAATTTACACTAAGCAATTAACACATATATTGTGCCTCAAAATTACCTCAGCAGTTTATTTTCCTGTGCACACACCCAGAGCATAGCATTGCCTTTCAGGCACATATAGGACTAAAATCCATACATAGACATCAATATCACACTGAATGGAAGAGCACCAGCATTCTGATAGTCCCATTTAAATAAAGAGAGTCAAAATTCAAGACCAGACCTCAGCTGAGACCGTAAACAAATACGCACACGTGTTCACACGCACATAACCACATTCTCACACACACACACGCACGCTTACAGGCGCATTGCAATTCATCCCATTTTAGAGACAAAAGACAAACCACAAAATTTAGATCTAGGCGGTAGAGCCCCCAAAGCCCTGAATCTCAGAAATCTGGCTCCCGGGCTTTGGTTCAAGCCCATCTTTACTGTACTGAGATAAAGCTAGGAACAAAGTCCACTAGGGTAGGTGTGTGGGAAGAGAAAAAGGCAAAGTTTAATAATTAAAACTATGCGGCCGTGCAAGCATCCTACTTAAGTTAAGAGGAGTTGTCATTAAACTCAACCTTTCCCCCTTGAACCTGGTGTCTGGAATAGCTCAGACACCAATGACGACCTTATGTATTTCTTTTAATTATTCTGAAGTAACCTCCTCCAGCTCACTACAAGCCCTCAGCTACTTCAAGCAAAGACATTCTAATGATTTCGATTAAATCTTGGCCTCTCCCCAACAGAGCACAAATTAAAAGCATTACTAGGAGGATACAAGCTTCAGCGCTTGGAAGTGTTATATAAAGAATGGGGAAAGCTGCCAAGAGCTTGTTGTCATTTCATATGTAGTGGGGGATGATTAACCCCTTGGTGGCTTTTCATACCCTGCGAAGATCACACATCAGGTTCCCCAGGGGCTTCCTCCTCATGACTGTCCCCTCTATTACACTTTAAACTCTTTTTAACTTGATATTTGGACAAAAGTCTTCTTCCAATGAAGCACTGTCATATTTAGGCTCCGAAATCAGCTGTGGTATACTGACATAATTTAGAGAAAAGAAGCCTACTGAACTCTACAAATACAATTCCAGAGCGTATCTAACCCATCCTATACATGCCTGCGCTTTTACACATAATTTTCATTTTCACATACACATTGCCTCAGTAGAAATCTGTGAATGCACAGAGTTTGAGCACAGCTTTGCTGACACCCATCACTTCAGCTGAAGGACCAACTCCATCAGCTGGTGGCAGCAGCAAATTGTTATCCTCTGGTGGCCCAGCCTCTAACAAGGGTAACAATACACGTTCTGGTAACGTAATGCCCATCACACTATGTTATGTCTCCTATCGCCAGTATTAGAAATGTACGTCCAATCTGTGAACAGAGGAATTTTTTTTTTTTTAACATGAAATTGTGGGGATCAAAGCAAAATCTTTCTTTTGAAAAGCAGCTCTATACGTTATTTTTTAACAGCACGTTCAGCTGATACTGATTTCAAAAAACCACAAACTGGGGTAACCATGAGGCATGCCTGAAATACATACACAAAAATCTCACGTAAAATAATTGTCTCAAAGTAACTATGCAAGAGTGGGAACTAGGCAGACTTGGGTTAGATCCTGGTGTCGTTATAAGTAACAGACTTGCATGTTTAGTCTCTTTCCACTTTCTTTTCCATTTTCTATATTGTTAAAATGTGAATAACAAATCTAAACAATTGAAAAGTACTTTCAGATCTTTGGATAAAAAAAAAAATTAAAAGGTAGATACAAGACCAAACTGCCCCTAAGAAGGAGTAATTGCCAAATCAGTCACTAAAAGCTGCTTTATCTGGGTTCTTATATGCAAAAACAACATAAGCCTACAAATCCTGAACCTTATCCTTCGCATGTGGCCATTTACACTCGGGTAAATGAAAAAAAGCTATGAAATCAGCACCATCCATCCACTCACACCCACTTTGCACAGTGGTAATTGAATACCTGGGTGCCAGGCAGCACTCATTCTGTCCTCCGAGAGCTAAAACATCCCAACATACAGACATCCCGTAGGGTCTCAGGAGCGATGCAAATCAGAGGGTCAAATTAATTAGCTTCCAATAGAAAGCTAAAATCAGTGCAGAAAAGATTGCTATATTCAAGCCTTTGGTCCAGTATTAAAAAACAAGAGAGCAAAAGCATCCTAGCAAAACCTTATAGAATCGATTCAGAAAATATATTTTGAAACGTGGTTGAGATGAGACACTGTTACTTGGAGGTGGCACAGGGGAGCTGACGCAGCCTTGTGATGCCTCATTCTCCAAATATATACAAACGAAATCAAGGAAGCACCAAACCAGCAGGGGATTATTATCTCTAGAGATAACTACAGACAGTTTCATTTTAAAAACAATCAGCGTCATTATCACTGTGTTTTCCATTTCTCGAAACATAGGAATGTGATGGAATATCCAGCTCCTTCCAGAAGCCAGAGCAACTTTCTCCCTAAAGAAAAATCTCTGTGAAAACAACCAATTCACTTCATTTCTTCAAATTTTTTAAGATGTCATTGTGCTGAACCTGCGCTTCTGCTCTGCCTGCACCTCACCAGCCCTAGCGCCCATTGATAGTACTATTTCTGCCCAACAGTTAAATACATTGGCTGCATCTTCACTTCAAGGTTAAGCACATAATTTCCCCAATATTTCTTCTGATGGCAATGCCAGCTCAAACACCACCAAAGTCTGAGTTGCCGGGCAAGAAGGGAGCACTGATACAAATAGCTACTTGCTTTAGGCAAGCTGGTTTTCGCCCAGCCGGTCTCAGCAGCCAGCCTGGCACAGCGGAAGGGGTGGCACCGGGGTGGGCACCGATGCCAAAAACAGGCATGTGAAAGCCCACCATAGCAGCACATCGCATCCCATCAACCAAATGCTTTCTGGTCTGATTGAAGGCTGCTAGGACATCTCAGTTTTTAGGAACAGCTGATGTTCAGGACTGCCCAGATCGTGCAGAAGAGTTCTTAGACCTACAGTAATGCTACTAAACCAGATTTTGCTCAGCCGAGCAGGGTGAAGTTTTCTTTGCACAGTATCTTTCCTTCGCTCCTAAAGACCTTCTCCAGTGTCCTTCCCCTCTCTTCCTTCTGCCCCCTATCATTTACCATCCTAACTCTTTCCTTTTTCATTTGCCATTGAAAAGAGAGGAGAAAATTCAAAATATGTTTTTAGTTTTGTAGTGAAAATATGCAGATCGTCAAATTTTTGCATGAACACGCTTCATCTTTTTCAACCAACACTATTTGAAAATTCTTTAAAAAGGAGCCACTACCTTTAAAAAGAAGCTCTGAAGCCACTTCAGACAACAGAAGC
The DNA here is from genome assembly GCF_018139145.2 of Gymnogyps californianus. Lineage (NCBI taxonomy): Eukaryota > Metazoa > Chordata > Aves > Accipitriformes > Cathartidae > Gymnogyps > Gymnogyps californianus. Next base: position 5,089,234 of record NC_059487.1, on the reverse strand, counting down.
ATAGGGTTGAAGGTAATAAGAGGAGAAGGAAAAAGATTATTAATCATATGTAATAATCACAGCACAGAAAACTATGCTTAATAGTTCTCCTTTTTTGATTCATCCTGACATCTTCATTTTTATCCTCCTGTTGCAACACACCAATGCTGCTTTGCTGAGCAATTCAGGATGAAAATTCCTTAATACAATAAGAAATCCCCAATCAATTAGGATGTCAAATCAGGAAATAATTCCCTACACTACATCAAAAAGACCCACTCCTATCTTTTGTCAGTCACTGGATTGAAATAAAGAGGTAGCTGCACACAAAGAAAGCTGTCATGTCAAACAATACATCCTTCACTCGTTCAAGATATAAACACATTAAAATGTGGCAGGAGAAAAAGAGTCAATCGAACCTGTTTAATGGAATCAGCTAATTGGATAAATTACACTTTGCTAATAATGATAATCATTGCGGAGACATCCTGTCCTGTAGTTCTGCTGTTCAGTACTCTTGCTTGCTGCACATCCTTCTCACTTAACTCCTCGTGCTAGAAAGCGTGGTGTAAAACACGTAAAGGACCAAGCTCTGCTTGACTGAAGGTTTCATTCATAAACCTGTACATAACTCAGGCTTCTGGAGTTAAGATAATAAACTCAGTAAATAGGGATTACAGGCACAATAAACAAACACAGCTCTTCGAACCAGGTTCCAACAGATGACGGGAAACTGAAAAATTACTTGCTATGAATACACATCGCTGTTCACGCACACAAAATTTTTTCTACAAATTCATATTGCTAGAAAACACGTAGGCTGGAATAAATAATATTAACCAGCTTGCCATTAGCATATGGCAGGAACACACTTTGAGAAAATGTTTAACACTAAGCAAACATTTAATAATTAGTGTAACTATCCATTTATGGAAATGATATATTTGGTTCTAGAATGATAAAATTTTAAAAATTAAGGGAGTTTTACCAAACAACCTCTCCTCCTGATACAAGCTGAGTAAAAACTTAACAAATATATGACAAAAACTACATATCTGTTTCATCATTGTGCTAATTCACATTCATTAACACTGCGCAGAAATCAATGCAGTATGAACGGTGTTGACTTCCAACTGAGACAATTTTTTTGAGCCTAAAAAGTATGAAGAGCAAGAAATATTTAGAGGCACGAAAGCCCCAGTTTCACACTCCGTTCCTCGGGGGCGCAGCCGGTGCGCAGAGCACCCACCACCACCCATCGCCCCTCTCTCCCCAGCAGCGACAGCCTGCAGTGGTGCGCTATCGATCAGACAAGGGCCCGGTCCAAGTTTAAAATAACAAATGTCTACTTATTTATTTGCTTTTACAACAAAAGCCCAAGCAGTACAGCCATCAAAGGAAACTTAAAATGAAACTGCAGCCTAGGGTCTGGATGCAAGGAAAAATGCTGACCTCGTTGGAAATGAAGAGGTACCACCGGCTTTCTGCTCATATTTTGCATGCCCCTGACCATCCTAAATGACTCTCAATCACAGCTCCATTCAGCATCAGACATTTTCAAATTGTACACAGAGTAAAACATAAAAAGGAACAAAGTGAATCCTGTTATGGGTCATTGGGGTTTTTTGTTTTTGTGATTATTAAGATCAACTCAGAGAGACAAAAGCTTAACAGCCTGCAGAAAGAGAAAAGGCCCTGTGATAACTGATTTAAGATGAAAATTGATCAAGTAGTTTTTGTAAGGCGTTAAAAAATGGTATTTTCAAAAAGTAATACAAATTACAAATACTCATTTCTTATATCCCCTTAAGACGCATGAGGAGTAAGCCAGCCAAGATCTCCCTATCAGATAGCTGGCACCATCCAACAGAAGCAGGCTTCATTTGCAATTTGATTTGTACAACATGGGGTTGAAATGAAGGGCAGTGAATTTCTGAACTCACACATTATATGCATCCAGCCTAGAATTTCATTTATCAAATTGTTTTTTTGATGTAAAGTATCTTTTAGTCACACTTAATATTTGACTACAAAGTGAATGGTCTTAATGATGTTTACTGCTATTACTTGAAGATGTAGGAAAGGGGAAGCAGGTTCAGTGGTTAATTTAGCCAATTTTATTTTTCATGTTATTTTGGAAACGTGTAGAAGCTCATGTTTGCCAAGTTTCATGGTCTGGCAGTTCTGCAAGATACAATCTTTTAAAATCAGGACTCTGGAGCACAGAAGAAGTTAATGCTTGGAGGGAGCTATGTTATTTGGCTTCTGGGGATTCCTCAAGATGCAATGAGCGGCTTGTCTTCCCTCTTCCAGCATCAGAACCATCTTACACCATGTTGTAAGAACAGATGACCAAGATGAATAGCTTACACATAACACTATGGTGTAAGGAGACCATTATCCGTGAAAAAGCTAACATTTACTGTTGAATAAACAAAGCCTGCATTAAAAATATGATGGTGTTCTAAAGTAAAAAGTGATTTGTCTTCCTTTTCCTTCTTATTCAGAGGCTACTTGTTACCGTAGTATCCAAGCAATACCACTTAGAATAAAGAGTCATAGCAAAATCACAAGTGGAGTTTGTGATGTCTCCTTTTGCCTAGGAAAGAGGTGGGAATTGGAAGAGGAATAAAAGCTCCATCTGACCTGGGTTTAATTCTAGAGTTCAACTTTACGTTGTTATTTGTCTGGTTTTCAAGCAATAAGTTGCATTATCTTCTTAACAAGATTTGAAATTGTTGATCTGTCAGCTGAAAACTGAGTAGAAAGGATGCTGTATCATTGCTGTACCATTTAACAGTGGAAGGACCTTTCAGAAGGGAAAGACTGCAACATTTGTCAGAGATGGTTATGCCCTAAAAAGTCCTTGTCTTTCAATAAACTGTTTAAACATCACTTAGACCCTAAGCCACAGATTCAATAGCATCAGCAATGCCTCTGTAAAAGAGCACGAGAATCATCTGTTGCTCCTTCCTCTGGCCAGAAGAGACTTTGCTCCTCTTCCAGCCACACATCAACTGCAGGCTATAGTTAAGCCTAATCTTGTTGTCCCAGTTGTTCCCAAAACCAGTATCTCTCAAGCAACTCTTTTTTTTGTTGTTGGGTATTTTTTTCCATCTTCAAATAGGTAAAAAAAAGTTACTGATTAGGCAAGTAATACTTTGGAATACCTGGGGGTGGAAGGAAGAAATAGGCAAGGGAGGAATGGGAAAAGAGAAGGATTAAACTCCACAAAAGAAACCCTTCTAAGTGTTCTGTGATTTCACTTCCATTGAAAGGGTTGTGCACATCAAGGAGAGAAGATGTACCTAATCTTCCCAGGACTTTCTTACGGGATCCCAGTGGACAAGTAAGATTTCACAGAAAGAAAGACTGCATGACTGATTTCCTCAGCCCCTCTCCCATCCCCTGTTGACAGGAGGTGTTTGCAGGGTGCTTTAGAGAAACACAAACACTAATCCGAAAAACAGTTGGGGAGTGGGAGTGGAAAATTCCTAAATTCTTAACTCCGCAACACGCAGTGTTTCAACAGCTTTTGTGAAAGCTTTTGAAAACATCAACAAGCCGTGCAGCTCCCAGCACTTTGCAAAATAAATGTACTCAAATATTAAGGCCGCAGAGGTGACTTTGTCAACCAGCAGAAAACATGACAACAGCAAAACAGGGAATGCGGGGGAAGTTGTTTGGAATTTTTATTACTGTCAGCTACGGAGATAAAAACGCAGACAGAACTCCGCATCTACTCCCACAGGAAAATCGCATTCGGCCTGGAAGTCGACTTTAAAAGAAAAACAACAAGTAACAGAAAATGAACAGGAAAAAATAAAGGTTTTTGCGCCAATTTCTCCATTCCCTATTTGGCGCAAGACTGCAAGAAAAAAAGGAAAAGCTAAGTTTAAGGCATCTTTTCACCTTCTGTGCTCTAACCACCAGATTAGCTGAGACCAGAACAGAGGCTTGAGCTACTCCTACCAACACGTGGTTTAACCTTGACACCAAAAAGGGAGGTCCCCCTTCCCCGTAAGTTGCGTGGTACCCTGTAATGAACTGCAGAACCCCTTCAATGAGCAGTCTAGGGAGCAAAAACAATATGAAAATAAGCCTTAAAAAAGTATTTTCCTGCCTGAATTAGCTCAGCTCAGGATTACAATGGAGGAAGTGGGAACGCACAAAGGAGGGGCAGGAGAGGGGGTGGAGGAGGGTTGGTCCTTTTGGTGCCAACAAGCCATTAGGTCACCGGGGCTGCAATGTCAGCGGTACCCTATTCTCTGCGACGATGACGCTTCCTGTGGGTGCCAGAGGTCAGCGTATTCCTCCCATACCCTGCCTCTCTCACACCTTCTCCCTGGAGACGTTCATCATCATACAGGAATACACGTACCGTGTTCAAACACCAGCCTAGTTAACAAGGTTAACAGCTGATTTGTGTCTCCAAAACAGTCTAAACAGCAGAAGTGTCACAAAATACTGGAGGTATCATTTGATGGTTGATTCTGGTACCAGCACCACCCCTGTCCACACTCTTACCTGCCCTTCCACCCACAGTTGCTAATGCAAGTATTTCTACGGCATCAGTATGAAATGATGCCACATATAAATAAACTTTATAAAATGAAAAGAGGAAAATGAAGCGCAGATATTAGTCCTGATCACCTCAAAGATCTAACTCAAGGATCAGATCCACAAATGACTATGTGAGCCCAACGAGGGTGAGGAAGGAGAACCATCAGCATGGCACTGCGAATGAGACCGGGGGGCCACAACCTTCTTAAACCATCTTTTCTGCAAGCACCAGAAGAGCTACCCTGGAGCAACCTTAGAGCAGTTTAAGATGGGCTTTTTACACTTCCCAAAAAACTGCAGAGTCCATACCATTGACTTCAAGAGGACTTGTAAGCCAATCCTCTCCTAAAACACATTTTCCTCAGTGCTTAAACTATAGGTTGGCACAGGGACAAAAACAAGTGGAAACTCATATTGTTTTAAAGGGGGTGGGGAGAAACCTAAAAGGAATTTCAATTCTTTGGGGCCAATAATGTTCAAAGACAAGAGCAGATTTTGGTATCAGGCCTCCATCTGGGCTGTACCCAGGATTTCCATCTCAAAGTTATTGAACCTTGCAACGTTTTATCTTGTAGCCCTCAAAGGCAGTAGCATGTTGAGTATGATCCATTTTTTAAACATACAAAGCAAAGGAATATATTTTCCATATGTTTGTCATATGTTTAGTTCAAGTCCCATTGCTAACTCTTAGCACAGCTGATATGCAGTGTATTCACAGGGCCTGACCTTGGAAGAGTTTAATCTCAACTGTGCGTTTCTGCCTGTTTAATTTGTGCATGGCCACTACAACTGTTTGTACACACTGAGCAATTACGCTTGAAAACTTGTATTTCTCAAATACTCTACCTGATATCCCATCATCAAAGATATGTTGTACAACATAGCTACAAAGTTTTGTTAAACCCTTTTTATTCTTTTTTAAACAAACATATATGCACACTGAGTAAGGGCTACAGAAACAATCTACAAGTAAGAAAGGCCAAAACCAAAAAATGGTAAAGCTAATAGAATAACGTTACAAATACACACACTACTTGCACACACAGTAACATGGATTTTATCACTACAGTGTTTGAACTCTCTCTAATTAAACAGTTCCTTCCTTCCTTCTCCAAGTATAAAAGAAATAAATCTATTAGTTTACATGTATTTATATAGTGTATGGAAACAAATGAATTCATGCTTCCACTTTTAGATTACTGAGTTTTGTTAAACTGTGTTCTGACCACAAGTATCCTTTCTAGAACTAAAGTTTGGGATTTTTTACCTAAATTATTTAACTGATGAATAATGGCACATTCAAACAAAAGAATTTTTTTTCATTTTTTCCTGGAAAAATTCAACAAAATGCTTTTTCTTTCTTCAACCTAAGAGGAAAAAGTGAAATTCATCTTAGGTAGAGGGGAAAGCTGGAACACCTTCCAGCCAGTTTTAATACTACCTTCCCAATCGGCCATAAGAAGCAGTCTTGGCGTGTATGCCATTTCTAAGGTGTCTATATTGCACAAGCAAAACAAAACAAAACATCCTCAAACCCCCAGAAACCCATGCACAAAATTCTTCATCCTCAATCACTGAGAACAGAGCAGAACTTCAACTACAGTCTTGTGAGTAAGGAATACAGCCAGTTAATCCATTGCAATCTCCACTGCACCAGACTCCGGAACTCAGTTCTGGTTCTGCCACCAACGCTGTATGGTCTTGGGCAAGTCACATCACCTGCCATTTTCCCAAACCTTTTCCAATTTGGGTTTTGATTTTCCATTTAGATTGGAGGCTTTGCAAGTCAGGAACTGGATGTCATGACTTGTGTGTCCAGAGTTTACCACTAACAAGGGTCAGCTCTCCACTATGGCCCCATGTCATGGTTTAACTCCAGCCGGCAACTAAGCCCCACACAGCCGCTCACTCACTCCACCCGGTGGGATGGGGGAGAGAATCAGAAGAGCAAAAGTGAGAAAAATCGTGGGTTGACATAAAGACAGTTTAATAAGTAAAGGAAAAGCCACGCACAGAAGCAAAGCAAAACAAGGAATTCATTCCCCACTTCCCATCGGCAGGCAGGTGTTCAGCCTCCTCCAGGAAAGCAGGGCTCCATCAGGGCTAATGGTTACTTGGGAAGACAAACACCATCACTCTGAATGTCCCCCCTTCCTCCTTCTTCCCCCAGCTTTATATGCTGAGCATGACATCATATGGTCTGGAATATCCCTTTGGACAGTTGGGGTCAGCCGTCCCGGCCGTGTCCCCTCCCAGCTTCTTGTGCACCCCCAGCCTACTCGCTGGTGGGGTGGGGTGAGGAGCAGAAAAGGCCTTGGCTCTGAGTAAGCACTGCTTAGCAGTAACTAGAACATCCCTGTATTATCACCACTGTTTTCAGCACAGATCCAAAACATAGCCCCATAGTAGCTATTATGAAGAAAATTAACTCCATCCCAGCCAAAACGAGCAGACCCCACTACTTGGGATGATGGTCAGGGCGAGACAACGCAAGCAGCCCACATGGCTATTGTCTGTGTATCTGACTACAGAGAGGCCAGGCCCACTCCTACCCTTCATCTTTTCAAATAATTACCTTTAACATGTGATGAGTGGGCACAGCCCAAATCACTTAACAATCCTGAAGAGCTAAAAGGCCCATGGAGACCTGAGAGTGCAAAATGATCTTGAGTAGCCAAAGAGGCAAGTCACTGGGCTTCTCTGCCTCCGCGGGTGATGGGGAGCAGGAAATAAGTTTCTGACCGTACACATTCACACTTCTTCAGAATTAGAGACATTTCAGTTTGGGATACTTTGGGGAAAAAGAACCTCTGTACAGCATAACGTTAACCCTAAAAATAACACATTTAGCTCAAGCCTGCTCACTCATACACAGCTGAGCTGTGTTTGCCTTGGCAGCTGGGGTTAAAAGGCAGTCATGCAGCAAACTACTGTCTGGAGTAGGCATTTTCAAGCCAGTGTCGCTTCACAACAGCCAAGAGCAAATGTCCTCCCCCAATTCTCTCAAGACTCCTTCCACTAACATCATCTTTCCTGTTACTCTGGGCTCTCCGATCGGATGTTATTTCCCTATATAATAGGACAATTTACAGTTCTTACCCTCACTAAAATTCTCTTACTGACGATAATGGATTTGTTTCTGCCCTGATCAAACCAGAATACTCTGAGAACTAGGGAGAGACGAGTTGTTTCAGGCCCTGCTCCAAAGGGTTAAGAACTTTAAAAGCCCTACAGGCAACTGCTGCTAAACCACATCCTGTCTCTACTACTGCACTTCTGTCTAACATAGCCGGAGTATAACATAGTGTCCCTTGTTAATCAGGTATTTTCTCTTTCATTTGCATACGCTTCAAGCTGCTGTAGGTGCCAACTTCAGTACTATGACTGCATACACAATCTTCCACTACACCTCCGTACACCAATTTTTGCAACAAATCATCATTATCCAGCATGAAGGTGGACACTATACCTTGTACTACAAGCTCCCTGTGCAAGTTATTAATGATTAAAAGCAATTTCCTACCTTTATGTTCACATCTCCATTGCCCATGCACTTTGAAAAAACAGTAATACAATGACATGGCTTTCAAAAGTTTCTGCTTTACCCCTGGGCAAAAACAATAAACACCTTGATGGAGCTTTTATCAATCAATTTTCATTTAGTTTCTTTCTATTAAAAAGTCTTAAGATGCTATACTTAACTCCAGCAACAACAGCAATGTACTTCATGGTAAAACAACAGTATTACTCAAAAGAATGTGAATGGTATGTTCTGCAATTTGTGGAGGTAGATCACATTGATCAACTTTATTGCAAATCACAGTGTATCATGGGATTCCTTTGTTTTTTCAAGTATAAAGCAGAGGACATTACTCTGACTTGAAAGGATTTTTTTTTGGTATTAAATTGGTGAAGTAGCAAATACTATTTCATATACATTTACCAAATAAGAATAGCTATATATATTGGGCAGCACACAACGTCACAAAATTATGTTTTAATTTCCCTAGGGAGTAGCTATGAAGGTGCAGATACCCCATTCCTAATCAAATTCTAATTATTATATTAATAGCCAATGAAAATCAAAATTTTGATCCTGGATTGATTTAACAGCTTGACCCAGTCTGAGCAAGCAGTGTAGATCCAGAGGAGTTCCTATGAAGTTCCTCTGGTTTGATATCAATCTGTTTGAAATCAGAAACTTGGCCCAAAATGCTAAAAAGTACGGAACAGTTGCCTATTGATGTCTGCATAGATTTGAAAGCTTGATGCAACAGCGTTAGCATATTGATTTTTTCCCCCCCAGGAATTTGCAAGAAAAGAAATAGAAATTCAGCGTTTGATCCCTAATCTGAACAAACTTCAGGGCTTGCTTACAGTTTGGTACAGAAAAACAAAGCAAGGGAGATAAGAATGTACAGATTTCAGTTTGTACCAGGCAGTTACAAATGGACCGCACTGACCACAAAGAAGACAAGAGGGTCTTTTAAGTTAAAAGAAGAAAAGAAACATGGGTTGGAAATCATTTTCTTAGAGAGAAACATCTTGCAATGAAATGACTGGATACTGAGGATATCCAATTACTATTGTTGTGGGGAAAGAAACCTTTACAAATGGGCTGTTTAAACACAAAAGCAATCTTATTAAAGATTTCTTAATCAAACCTAAGGTCTCACTGGAATTATAAATTGCTTAGGTACCAATGTGACAGGCATCTAATACGGGTCTGACCCAGCTTCCACTCAAGTAAACTGAAAAAGTACCACTAATCTCAAAAGGCATTAGATCAGGCCTGAGATAACCAAATCTGGTAAAAAGGAAGTTTGGATTTACAATTAATGCAGTTGCTCGTGTTAGGAGTCGACTGATTGTAACTGAGGATGAATTCGGAACTGGAGCAATTCCAAGGGAAACCAGTTTGCATGTTTCCCTTTATTTGAGCAAAAGCAGGGCCTTTTATATCCAAACTCCAGGGATTTTCAAAACTAATTAGCATATTTTAAAGCTCACCTTGTCGCTCAAAAATCTTGACCATACTTTGGGCTAATCATCTAGGGCCAAGGGGGTTGAATTCCCAGATCCCACAACTGGCAGTGGGGTAATTCTAAGACTCTGCCCTGGAAATTATCCTGGGATGCAAGAACAGCTTGGGATCCCAAAATTTCTCCTTTATAGCACTCCAAGAAACAGAATAATACTCTTCATCCTAGGTTTGATAATTACATCAACAAAAATTCAAGCGCTGAAAACTGCAGCCTAAAAATCCACTTAGGAATGCCTACAGTGGGCCTGGGTCTGTTCCGGCCTCGTTCCTCCAAGGAAATTTTCCTCAGTCTTGTCCTTCCTCCCATCAGCCCATAGTCACGGTGAAGAATCTTCTCCTTGCTCTTAAAGGGCAGGGGGCTGGAGAAACTTTGTTTCTGCTTCTATGAGCCCAGATAAATCAGTTCCACAAATATATGAGCCAGTATCACTCGCCAGCCACAAATATCAGCCACCAAGATGGGGAAGCACCCCTCCTGCCTCTCTTCTCTGCCCCTGTCCCTGGTAATGGGTCCCATCCATTTCTTTGCCCTAGATGTGGTATTCACCAGTCCCGTCCACAACCTGATGCAACTCTGCAACACAGCGAGAAAGCGGTCTTTCGAGAATGCTCAACTACCGGAACAACTCAGCCCTCTCAGGTAACTGCCTCGACTTCCTTGTTATTCTTGCTCTGTTTTTCCAGCCCATGGTCATTCATTACTTATAACGCAGTAGCACGTAGAAGCCCCATGTCCTAGGTACTGCAAAATGGAGAGAACAAACAGAAAATCTGCTTCCCAAAGAGATCGCACCTTCATAGTCCACCTTTGCATCTCAACACACCTTAAACTGTCCAGACAAGATTTTTATTTTTTGCTTTAGTCATTTACTCCTCCATCCCTCTTTTATCACCCCAGTAAATTTCTGATAATTATTTGAATAGAAATTAAGATACATAAAAATACTTAACATCACGTCCTTAGAAACAAACCGGTCTGCACTATACCAGAATAAGTCTGAAACTGATACGTAACCATGTAATTTGAAAGCTTTCTCTCATCACATACCCTGACTCCATATTGGGAAAAGCACTTAAACTCAATCAATGCCCATGGGAAGTGGACCAGCAGCTATTTGCTGACATGAACCCAGAACGATCAAAATATTTTCCTGCTCACTATGTAAATCTTGGCTACTTCTTAAGCCTGCACAATGCCATGCGGAGTGCCAGCTCTGAGCATGACCCACTATTTCCAGGCATAGCTCTGCAGTATTCCCCAAGGACCACAACTCAAACAGCTCCTTCTAGGAGTCCTTTATGTGCAGATACAGGCTGCGGTGAGGCATTCTGTGAGGTTCAAGAGCAGGTTAAGCTGCGTATGTAGACATAGAGTGAAATCCTCATCTTCAACTGGGAAGTTAAACATTTCCACAATAAACATAATAAATAACAGTGACAGCAATCATGCGCCAACTCCTCGTTTTGGTAGTGACACAGGTGTGAAATCGTGCTTGCACCTGAATTTTCTGTGAACTAGTTAACGTTTCCATTGGACTACTCATAAAAAAAAAAAAAAACATCAGACAACTCTTCTAGCATAACTGCACTTTCCAGAACAGCTTCCAAAGCTGGAAACATGGGTCAACACTGGAAATATTTCACATGGCACCTAACCAGTGTGGAAACAAATGCCAAGCGTGATCTAGTGTCATCCAGATTAGCTCCCGCTGGTGCTTGGATTCAAATTAATGGGTTACCCTCCCAGCAAATGTCACAGGAAAACCTTGCCAGGAAACAGCTTACTGGGGGAAAAAAAAAAAAAAATTAATCCTATTTCATCTTGAATGAGGGATTCCATTTCAGTCAGAAGGCTCCTTCCCATAGCCTCTGTCTGAGCACAGCTTAGGAAATACTTTTGGGAAATGAGATCAAACAGGCATAAACAAACAGTGACTTACACGTACGCAAGGAACCAACACGGCAACTGAGCACCCAAGAGTATCAAGACAATTCCTGCCCCCTGGGCCTGTTCCTTCTCTTTAATATTTCTGATTCCATTCAAAATGTTAAAAGGTATTATACATCTTTCAGAAATGAGAATGTTAACACCAAGCAGCTTCAAAAGGCTTTGCCTTCCTTTCTTTTCTGGAGAAGATTTAAACTCTGACAAACAGTGGTCTAAGATGGGAGGATACTTCACATAGTGTCTAAAAAAAAAAATGAGACAAGTTCCTGGAAATCTTACTGACCAGAGAGAAAGGGCTGTCAGTTTTTCTCACTGTACCTTACCTACAAGCCTTCCAACTTCAAACAGAAGAAATTCCCATTTTAATTAGCTTTGTATACTTTAAGGTAGATAAGTTTCCTCTTTTGGATCCAAGGGGACGAAATGGTGGAGAATGAGTCTTTTTGCAGTGGTCTTCCTCAGCCAGTTTAACTCCTTGGCCCAGCTTCTCTCATAAATGCCAATGAACACCAAAAATGGGGCAGGAACGTGCAGTTGGAGGTAAGAAGGATGGTAGGACTGACTTGTTTGATGGAAGCTGGGGGCATCACACTCATAAGTGGCACCCTGAGCTAACCCACCTGGTTCTCTTACAGCCCAGACTACTGATTTTGAAGTAGTTCTGAAGAAGTGATAACCCCACCACAGCTATTTGTAGACTACAGCTTTCCAAAGGTACTATAGCGAGGAGTAATACTTGTCTGGTATAATTTCATGCACATGATGGAGTTCCTTTCCCCACTGCAAAATATAAGAACTTAAGTTCATTTCTTTTTTGGGAAGCTTATATGCTGAACATGCTCTGGGTTTCCTCTACAGCCAGGAAACTAGAAACTTCCTTTCTTTTTTGAGTGAGATTTCTTGCAAAATGAGATTACACCAAAAGGAAAGTCATTAAATAATGCAGTACTCAATTAAACGGTATGAATTGGTATCAGTGGGCCTTGACTACACACGTTTGGATTACTTTAATAGAGCTATGGTTCTAAATCTACTGTACAGTTAATCAACCATAATAGAAATTTTTCAAAGACTTTTTGATGAAATTCAGAACTTTTCTAGCTAGTCTGAGATACTATTTCTCTGAATCAACACAGTGAATTCAAACAAGTGGATGCCGTAACCCTTCTACCAGACTCTCCTCAGTGAAACCAGGAAAGAAACAAGTTTGGGTCAATGTTATTTCCCTCGCTGTAGTGAAATTCTGTGCGCAGTGTTACGAGGCAACACCTGTGAATTGCTGCTGTCAGATGAGGCAGTGTTAACCAGTAGATATTCTCCAGTAAAACCATCATAGCTTCTCCCGGTGACACGAAGAGTCATGCTCAGAGCTGCCTGCACTAGTGCTGGGTACGTACCGCTATCCAGATGCATCAGCATCAGTTAAGAGACTCGACAGCAGCCTTGGGCAGAGGCGTGCTCACCCCTTTTCTCACCACAGCCAGAGTTGGGAGAAAACGTGCACAGCCTTGTGAACAAAGGAAATGGGAGATTGCCTTCCTGTAAGGTGGAAACTTTACATTTACTATTTCACTTAATATTTACATGTAATGTAAAATGAATCTGGTTTAGGAATTAAAAGTCCTTTGCTCTTATAGTATTAAGACTGGGGAAAAAATAGTTAAAAACCAGTTTACTTATTATCTTTTCTGCTGTTTGTTTACTCCTGTATGCCAGATGGCTTGGAATGTGAAAACAGATCCCCGATATGACACATAATCCTGCAAATATTCAGTGCCTGGACCTCCGGTGGAGCTCGCTAGAAGTCCATGCACATGGTGCCTGAATGACTGTTTCATTTCTGTTTATAATCAGCTTCACTTTCTCATTCTCTCAAATTAACGAAGTATTGCCACATTCGGGCTGCAGACAAAGAACATACGTCCCACACATAGCTGTTCCATAAACTGGTTTTCTTCTTAAATAGCATCAGAAAACACTGTTTACCTCTTCCCAAAAATGGCTCTCCATAAACCCACTTTGCCTATCAAGCCTCTTGATTTTTTTCCTTTTTAATGTTTACTATTTATCAAATTGTTTCTAAAGGTGACCTCCCCTTCCTGGTTCATCTGATCATCTTCTGCCATGAATTAATAGATGACGTTGAATCTTTGGCATCCCACTGATTTCCACAGCACCACGCTGTAAAGTTACAAACACAGGAAAGATCAGAGCCGCACATCGCCCATGATTGCCAGCTACCCATTTAGCACACCCCCAGCACAAGCGAGCAGCGAGTCCCCTTCTTCCCTTTCCCCTGACCATGGGCCTTTTCCACCTTCTCCAGGGAGGACCTCACCAGGCCCTTCCCGCAGCTCTCAGGGAAGCCGCGTACAGCCACCACCTCAGTTTGCTACTACTGCTCTGCTCCTACCTTCCCTCTTTCACCTCACCCTTCTCCTCTCAGAGCAGGATCTGGGCATGTATCTCTTCGTGCACGCCCTCGCTAGGGCTCTGAGGACACCATTTGCAGTAAAAGACCCACCCGCAGAAGAAGCAGCTGAGCTGGAATAGCATCTCTGACCGAGCACAACTATGTATGCGTGCTGTATAAGAAACAAAGGTTAAGGCAGCCTCGTGCATGTATTCACCAGCTTCCTCTCCAGATGGGGTGAGACCTCCCAGACAACCATCTGTAGCACTTCTCCACATTCCTGCTTGCCTAGATCTGCCTGCGTGAATCTTTGAGAGTCTTAAGCAACTCCATGAACAACCTAAACAGTTTGTAAACAAATTCATACTCCCTTAAAATGCTAAAGGAAAGGGGGATTTTCAAAGGGATAAAGTACAATTAAGCACCCAGAGCTCAGGGGTCTTTAATGCCACCGTGGTGTTTAATTTCCTGTCTGTGGCAAATTAACAAATACCAAAGTCTTCCTTGAAGCTGACTTCCAGGATCTCTCTACAGGGGAATTCCTTTCCTTGCCTGTCCACCTGTCATTAATATCAAACTAATATCAAAAGTGTCAAGCAGCATCAGCACAAGTGCACGTTAGGTGTTGTACAGGCAGAGGTAGGCATCATCTCTTTGCCCAGAACTACGGGAATATTGCCTTACTTCTTTCTTGAAAAGCATTGAATTATCAGCTGAGGATGTTGCGTGACACCAAAAAAGAGTACATGCACATCTATCACGGTGCAAGGATATGCTCAGATTTCCTTGCAACTACTGTGAAGGTCTACAACTATCAAAAACAAGAGAAAATAACAGGACAAGAAAAAAAAAAACAAACCTAGAAGGCAAAAAGGAGATGCTGAGAGTAATTCTATGCTATTTTGTAGGTGCAAATCTGTAAATCATACTTAACGATGTATCAGTTTTAAATTCAGATGCCAGCTGCATCTGTCCAAAGGTACCAATGCCTAATGAAGTCTAGACAACTAGAGTAAAATAATACTGTTTTGTAAGGTAAAACTTTTGCCTTCCATTACTTTATCTGCATTTAACCTCCTAGAGGCTTCAGCCCAGCACAAGCCCACAGAATTAAATTCATTATTATTCATTATTCAAACACCATCCCTTTGTTTTCTGGAATAGCTTTGTAGCCTGGAGTCAAATGAGCTAAAGTAAAATTATGTGACTTGGCATTGAAAATATATTACCTCAGCTGCCAGAACGGATTTAGCAGAATATGTGCGCAGTTCGTCACTTCTTCCACAACTGCCTTCATGCACACAAAGGGGTATGACAGCCCCTGAGTTATGAGGGGCCATTCTAGGGGCTGTGATGGATTAGATTGTTTTATGCACTGACTTAAGATCTCATTTCCTGCAACATTCACAAGTGCTTTCTCCACGGTTGAATAGAAACCTGTTCTGTCCTATGTATATTGCCTTCCCTTGTTAGCCAGGGAAGCTATAGATGCGGGGAATTCACACTAGAAAGAGCTCCCACTTGCTCAGGGATTCAGGCAAAGTCTCCAAACAGGCTGAGACGTTTAAGAAGTGACAAGCGGGTTCTCCCTGTGCTTTTCATTGAGTCCTAATCGATTTACTCTAGAACAAGGGGAACAGTGAGTTGCTTGCAGTGAGAATAGAGCGGGAAGCAAATTCTAATCACATCTCTGTCAGGTCTCACTCTGCAAATCTTCAAATGCAGAACTCCCGCTATTAACAGAGGGAGGACAGGATAACCTCTTCATCTAGGTCTTTCTGCACATTGCTAAGCTCCTCTCGTACCAGATGCTACAGTTTGACGAGGTGCTAAATCTAGTTTTAGGTGCGGTACTACCAAATCAGAAGTGCCACAGACACAATACTAACTCCGCTGTGGTTCTGTATTACGTAGCTGCGGTGCCAGCTTAGGGCATTTTTGTCCTGCCGGTTCTCACCTGCACTTCTTGCACTACAGCAAGCTGCTCTGCACTCTGCTCCAGACCAACCGTTTGCAGGGCCAAACTGTGAGCTACACCAGTGAATTCATCCAAAATTATTTAGAACTATCCATTTTTGAACTAGGGTAAAGCAAAACCTTTTTAACTCACCTTTGCCACTAAACCCCACCAACCATAGCACTACAGTCTCACCGTGCAGGTTCAAAGTCTTATGGTCCCTCCTGGAGCCAGCAAGCTGGCAGGAAAACAGAGCACCAGTGTAGTTTCCACACTGCGCTCTGGTTAACTTGCCAGAATTAGCTCAGAAATAGCTCAGATTTGTACCCTGGATGATGGAGTAGCGCACAAGTCTGCTGCTAGCGATAGCCGAGCCACAGTCCAAACAGCCGTGTGCGAAACGTGAATAACAACTTCCCTCACTCCACTGGTGAGAAGATTAATTTCACCTATTTAAGCATTAACAATTTTAACTGTACTAACCTGACAAATATTGCCACTAATATTTTAAGTCCTAGAAACTCATCAACTACATTAAAATTAATATAGATAGGAAACCATAACCATGTAGCAGTTCTTGCATCATGCAGTGACAACCAACCAAAGACCATAAGCACAGGCTAACACATAATCACAGGCTAATCAGCTGGATTTTTCCCCTGTTCTTTTTGCTTGAGCTGTATCATAATAGAATCTATGAACTGCAAGGTACATGGTAATTAATCTTTGAACTACTTGTTAAGTTGAAGTGTGAGTTGAATATCAACTCAAATGTGTTTGCAATCACTCTCTTCAATAAAGGTGTGTGGAAAAATTACCAAACAGAATAAAGAAAAAAAAAAAAAAAGACCCAAACCAAAACACAGAGCATCATCCTCTCCCAGCCTAAATAGGGGGTGAAGTGGCTAAATAAAGTCAGTAGTAAAAATAATCTCTTGACAAGTTCTAGGCCTACTGTACCCCAGTGCAGTGGTAGCTAGAGGTGCCCTCCACTAATACAATTACAAGAAGGCGACCAAAATAGGCCTTCACTCCGGAGAATTCACTAGTTTTACGCTGTAAACCTGGCACGTGAGAGAAGAAAATTTTTTTAAATGTCTTTCCCCCCCGCCCCATCTCGGAGTTAGATGAGGAAAGAGGGAAGGGAGAACACACGCACACGCTTCTCTCTCCTTCATGCATTTTTTAGTGTAAAGATGGCAGCAACAATATTAACAAAAATTAACGCAGGCAGGCAGGGGAAAATATAATGCACTGGGAAAGGGATGCTCAGGGAAACCAAGCTAGTTTTTAAAGAGGAATCTGGGAGGCTGAACAAAAAGAGACCTTGATAACTATTTTTATGGAACATGAAAAGTTTGAAGATTCCCCCCCGCCTCCCCCCCCAATTTTGAGCAATGCTGGAGACCAGAATGCTGAGCTAATGTTTGCTATCATCAATATGTCTTTCATATGTTACTAGTCCATCACTGTACTGTACATGTGCTATAAAACAGATTCCAAAACATGTTTGTAATTTGCATTAACAAGAGCTCCGTTCTATACATATTTAATAGCCCAAAAGATACCGCATAATCCAAAGTCTAATTTTAACTCACCTGTTTCCCACCCTCTCTCCCTGCCTTTCCACCACATTTTGAAACTGTTTAGCTCAGGGCTCATTGGATTCAATGGAAAATTTTCTATAGAGTCCAATGAACACTAGGTCCAACCATAAGACAAAAGTTAATCAGCTTATTTCTAGTTAGCATGCACTTAATACCGAACACATGTGCAACAGATTTGCCAAAAAGATAGATTTAAGCATGGGCTTAAATGCCTCCTCGAACTAGGGCCTAAAAAAAGAAAAAATGAAAGAAAAAAAAATTTAAAAAATCCTAAAATACTGCACATCTACCAAAATATTCAACTGTTTCAATAGGCTATTTGACACATACTTGCTAATTCTGAACAGCGCATTATGAATCTGTTATTTGGCTTTATATTTCAGTGTCCATCAGCATACACTTATGGTACAGAAGCATAACAAAGGGATATAAACCAAATCATTTGTACATGTCTTAACAGTAGAATATAAAGGTCTGGAGTCAGGAATATCAGATCAAACTGGTGGAACAATCAGATATTCTGTGGGATCTGTTAATGAAATAGCTCATTTATTGGTATGGTTACAATCACAAATCAGAGACTCGGGTGTCAGACTGCCGAAGTATCGTATTTACATGCAACTAGAAGCACAATTGCAATAAGGATCGACACAGAGTTGGCTGGCTTTTTTTCCAACAAATATTTCCACACCTATATTTGTGCTATTTGTTCCTCTTTATTTTTCTTAGTTCCCTTTTTTCCTATTGAGTCTGACAAAAGGATCCCAACAGTCACTGTACACATGAACACAAACCTGAGCTTTGTTCTGCAACACCACTGCTTTGGACATTACTTGGGGGGAGTAACTACTTGGGGTGATGACCTGTGGACACAGTGCTATTACAGGACACACAGTGCAGAGTGCCAACACAAATTGTTTCCTCTGTAAGAGGATCACATTTGGGGGTTTTTTGTGTTCTCTCCCATCAGGGAAATGAGGAGCTGAGCTAAAGCCTCCTCATTTCTCAGATGATTTTATATATATTATGTGTATTACACAAACATTGGTATATTGCCATGAATATGTTATTTATAATATCCTATATTACTATAATTATATTACTATAGTATCTTATTAAATGCAAAGAGATATGCCTAGTTGCAGTGTAGTTATTAGATGTTCAATTTCAATTGATTGTCAAGAACATAGTCATTAAGATTAAACATCTGTTTAATAGGTATATCTTATTACATAGTTGTACTTAAGTCCACAGGCAAAATCTGATTTAACATGAGACATAGTTTAAATAAACTAATTATGCAAGCATGATCTAAAACCAAGCTAAACATGGACCTTTGAAAATGACACATGAATTTAATCAAAGCCAGGGCCTCAAAGTGAGCAGAACTTAACCACTGGCCTGACTCATGCATATGTTTTGATTTCACAGCTGAAACCAGTAAAGCCAGCACCCTCTGGGGGCTTCCTGACTCAACAGTGCCTCCCCCACCCACAGATTACAAAGCAGCAAGTTGTCTCTTTGTTTCAAGTTACAGGAAACATTGCTGTGCTTTGTTTGGGAAAGTGCAAGCCATCACCTCTCCAACAGTAGTGAAGTCTCCAGGGGTTTGGTCTGGGAGGCTCAGGACCAGCTTGCTCAGCTGAAGGCAGAAGGGGCTCACCTCAGCCAGGGATAACAGGTGCTTCCATAAAGCCCTCTCGCTCCATCAGCCTCCGGCCCCGCATCCCGGCCGTGCCTAAACAAGAGATCCCAGACCCATCGCAGACCCCATCCCGTGCAACCCAGACGCAGTTTTATTATTTGTCCAGACTATCAACTTCATGCTCCCACATGAGTGAAAAAATCAGGCAGGTAAAAGGGTGGGCGTACCTGGCCTTAAGCAGAGGTATGGCAACGAAGATGTAGTCTCGCTGATCAACAAACTAATCCTTGTTCCTACAGTCCAAAACCAAGGTCCGGTAACATAACATACTGAAATTCCTTACCCGAGCGAGGAAAGCCTGGTCTGGTTTATTTTCCGCTAAATTGGGGACTTAAGGGGAATAAATCATGCATTTGGATCCAGGAAGACTAAAAGGTGTTTCCACAAACTCAAAGCAGGTCTCGGACAAACCTCACTAATGTTTTTCCTGTTTTATTAACGGCCACACCGTCAGTAGGCTCTGCTCTGAGTCTCCAGGGAAATAATCCTACATGCCTTACTGACAGTGGTAGACTGGCTGAGCCTTTCGATACACCCGTTCCTCGGTTCTTTCAATACTTGACGATTTTCTCAAGAACTCTAGCTCATTGCCACACGAGAAATAGAGCTGGTCAGGAAACCAGATATCAGCTCCGTTCAATTATTTAAGTTTGGGAATTTTTTCCATCTGGAGTCAGAAATCAGTTCCATGTCATGGAAGTAAAATTCAACTTTAATATTGAAATGTGTCATTTCTAGAATGAATTACGATCTCTCAGATGTCTAAATAGCTTCCTAGAGGACTACAGCGAGTGAAACAGCCTTGGTCGCTACAGCACAAGCCTGACAAAATTTTCGTTGGCTTCAGCGTTGCCCGTCACTGCCAAGCAAGAGCGAAACAGCATCTCAGTAATTTTGCCATTACCACTCCGTGCTGAAAAGTCGCATTCATTTGCAAATCTGTTGCAGCCATTTGGCAATTAAAGACCTCCGAGATCCAAAAGCCCACGAAACCCGTGGGTCGCTGGCAATATGTCAGACGGGTGAGGAGCTACGAGCCCAGAAACACCATTCCCCCCCAGCTCCAGCGCCCTACATCAGGATGATGTTCCCAGCCACACTCGCTCCTCTTTAGCCCACCTGAGCTAGCCAGGCCAGTGACTTAGGCAACTGCGACTATTGGACTGGACTGACTCTTTGCTTCAGGTTCACAAGTAATTGAAACAAAATCTGATGGAACCTCAGAAAAGAAACTGATTTCTAACAAAAGTTGTTTGTTTCCCATGGGAAGTTCTCAAAACTGAATAGTTTCTATAAAAATCTTTAAACATATCAAGTCAGCAAGTTCTAATGGATGAAAAAAGTTTCCTTGAGATTTTTCAATTGACTAATTTTTCCAAAACAACTTCATCTTTTTCAAGAACATAAGTCTAGTGCTATAGCAGTGCAGAAAACCTCAAAAACAAATGTGAGTGCACCCTATTGATACACAGTCCAGAAAAACATCAAATTTTTGTTCTCATGGTTTTTAATTGCTTAGAGATGGCAGTGCTGGCAATTGATGCTATGGAATGCTACTTCTTTTCCCACATCTCAGTAATTGTTCTAATGACCTCCTTGCAACATATTGGTGGAAATGTCAGGAGATTTCATGACAGATATAAAATTCATGTGATTGCCAGTAAAGCAGTATAAAGACTCCAAAAAATATCCCACAAATATTTCCCCACATTTTTTAATATAGCCATGTCAGGACTACTCACAAGCTTTTGTATTTGTTACATGAATTGGGTGCCCACATCCCATCAGAAGACAGGGGTTTCCAAGGGCTTCCAAAAGTCAACAGATACTTCTGTATAGCTTTAAGAAACAAATATCAGGCTCACATTTGCCAAAACTGTGCCTTTTAGACTGCAACATATAATAAACACTAAAGACAAACATATTATCTGAACTATAATATCTGCGTTTACAAAAAAGTTTCCAGTGATGTCTATCTACCCATGCCATTAAACTCATTAAAGATACCTCTTCTTACTGCATTCCAACCTGCTACACCAACAAGGTGAGTAGAAATAATGTCATAAAATATACAAACTCCATCCCGTGATGAGCAGGTTCCCTCCGCTATGCAAGAGGGGTATCTGTGCATTTCTTAGCTGCAAGTGAAATAAGCCATTTATAATAGGTACATTGCAGAGATCAATTCCTAAATTAATGCTTATATGGTTACATACGCTATAAAACTACCTCAGGCTTAAGCTTGACATTGTGGATTACTTCACATATTTTCTAACTGGTTTAGGTTTTTTCCCATTTTGATTCTCTTCATTCAGTACAACGCCCTGAAATGCAGAGCCTATCAATGTCCTCAAACCGGTTCAGAATTTTTTTCTCCCAAGACTTCATGTCAACCCTCCCTACTACTTTTGGGTTTTTTTAAGCTATCTCTTCATTACAAAAAAAAAAAAAAAAAAAGAAAAAAGAAAAAAATCCCCAGCCACATCACAAATCCACTGTTTCCTGCAGTAGAAAAGCCTGTGCTCCCTGTGTCGTTCCACATCAGTGCCATGGGTGTTGTGATATATCTATTACACTTCCCTGTAGCAGCTCTAACTCCAAGGAGCTTTAGGCATAGCTGTACAAAACACCCAAACTCAGTCATATGCCTTCTGGCTAATTCCAGGAGCAATCAGTGAGTTTTGGCAACACCTCAGTTAAATAAAGATGTTACATCCAAGGGTTTAAGTCTAATCATTAACTTAAATTGGTGCTTCTGTTGATCACACTGTTTGGAAGCATTTGGAGATGGTAGAACCATGCAAGCTGTCCAGAGGAGTAAATGAATACTAAACTGAAAATAAGTGCAATGTCCAAGCAGACATTCAAGAACGGCCTTTCCAGATTTAACCCCAGTCCCTCAAATGGTTCCGTTCAGACAGCCACTTCTCCTGTGCAGCATCACCAAAGTCAATTGTATTTATACAAATCTACAAGAATCCTAATCTGTTTAACATCTTTGTCAGTGACACGGACAGTGGGATTGAGTGCTCCCTCAGCAAGTTTGCTGACGACACCAGGCTGTGTGGTGCAGTTGACACGCTGGAGGGAAGGGATGCCGTCCAGAGGGACCTTGACAGGCTTAAAAGTTGGGCCCGTGTGAGCCTCATGAAGTTCAACATGGCCAAGTACAAGGTCCTGCACATGGGTTGGGACAATCCCAAGCACAAATACAGGCTGGGCAGAGAATGGATTGAGAGCAGCCCTGAGGAGGACTTGGGGGTGTTGGTTGATGAGAAGCTCAACATGACCCAGCAATATGCGTTTGCAACCCAGAAAGCCAACTGTATCCTGGGCTGCATCAAAAGAAGCGTGACCAGCAGGTCAAGGGAGGTGATTCTCCCCCTCTACTCCACTCTCGTGAGAGCCCACCTGGAGTACTCCGTTCAGCTCTGGGACCCCCAACGTAAGAAGGACATCGACCTGTTGGAGTGAGTCCAGAGGAGGACGACAAAGGTGATCAGAGGGCTGGAGCACGTCTCCTATGAAGACAGGCTGAGAGAACTGGGGTTGTTCAGCCTGGAGAAGAGAAGGCTCCGGGGACACCTTATAGCAGCCTTCCAGTACCTAAAGGGGGCCTCCAAGAAAGCCAGAGAGGGACTTTTTACAAGGGCATGTAGTGATAGGACAAGGGGTAATGGCTTTAAACTGAAAGAGGGTAGATTTAGATTAGATGTAAGGAAGAAGTTCTTCACTGTGAGGGTGGTGAGGCACTGGAACAGGTTGCCCAGAGAGGTTGTGGCTGCCCCATCCCTGGAAGTGTTTAAGGCCAGGCTGGACGGGGCTTCGAGCAACCTGGTCTAGTGGAAGGTGTCCCTGCCCATGGCAGGGGGGTTGGAACTAGATGATCTTTAAGGTCCCTTTCAACCCAAACCATTCTATGTATTCTAACATCAGGAAAAAAACCAAACCAAATAAACCCAAAAAAACCAAGACTGGTATGGCTGATACAACATTTCACAAGCAGTTACTATGCATTATTTTACCTTCTTCCCAGTATAAAGAGAATTATCAGAAAAGTCCATATCTGAAAGTGTTTGAAATCCCATCCCAGTCCTGGGTCATTTCAGATCTGCTTGTTTCATGCTTTGGGCCAATCGCTATAACGTGCCAGTACTATTTTTCCAAATCTGAAGAGCCTCTGACCTTCAGGATAGCTTTCTGTACCTGCATCTGGATCTGATCGCTGAGAATCTGGCTCACCTCTGTTAAAGATGTACTCAGGTCTTGGATTTACATCCTACATTCCTCTGCAACCCAAAGAGTCTGCTGTGATTAATGTGCTCCCAATGAAAACCACAGGAACTGAAAATGATTTGAAACTGATTCATTAAAATAACATTCATCATGATAATTGATTGGTTAATTAATTATGGCCATAATGCGGATGCCGTCTGTATTTCCATAGGAATTCTTCAGTAGTTTTAGAATTCATTCATTAAAGCCCGGCTAGTTCACAGTGCCAGCCATGCTACAGCTTCTCACAGGGGAGACCTGCGCCTCCTTACAGAGAAAGTGTATCCAAGGCACTTTCTCTCTAAGATGGATAATATTTTCTAGTGCTATGGTAGAATTACTTCATCAGCAGCCCACCTCAACCTCCTACAGTGCCTCTCATGACTAATACTGTGTATTCAATAGATGTGATACAGCCCTATACAGTGGGTCAGCACAGAAGCCGCAGGCTCCTCTTATCCTACACCTTGCCTGTCCAAACAGAGCAATTTTCACTCGCAGAGTAGCTATCTGTTGGGAGACAGCTATTAAGGAGGGTGACAGCACCCATAGCACAGCTACACACAGGAAGAATTATTATAGAACAGGAAATGCAGAAGAATATCTATTCTTACGAAAAATGCCAAGGGATCTTTCTTGTGATGTACATCAAACAGGATCAGGTTTTTGGGATCTCATTTGAAAGACATATGCACAAGCAAAATGCACAGCCAGTCTGTCTCGCTTAGAAGGCTAAGTCAAACCTTTTGAGTTATAAAGTGCTCCCTGTCCAGATGTCCATTACACTGGCAGACAGAGCTGTCTGTCAGCTACTTGAAATCTCTACCTTTCGCACGGTTACACTCTAGCATAGAACAGCAGGTTTAGAAAGTTGGACTCAGCACAGAGCAGACTTGATGCCTGAACTCACCTGAAAGTGTTACAGCTCACACAGACAGGCCAAAGGCAAGGACGTTCTCCCAGCTATGATCCGACATAGCAGAGTTTGAGTTATGTGGATTCATTTCTTAACTCTGCCATAGGCTTTTCTGCATGGCCATAAGCAAAATCTTCCTTCCTCTGTGCTCCAGTTTTCATCTCTAAGACAGAAATGATGGCAACTCTCTCTCCAAGGCTATGGAGAAGATGCGCTTACAATATTAATAACTAGGAAGTGCTTAGATATTACAGCTTCGGGGGACACAGACATACCCAGAGCAGCGATCCACAAAGAGCAGCACAGAATGAAGAACTTGCTGAGGCTACGTTCTCCTTAGTTCTTCCTGCTAACCCTTTTTTAAATTTTTTTGTAATCTCCTGGTGCCATAAGCGCTACTGGAGTACTCGCACACTGCTGTTAGACAGGTGGATACCTTAGGCTGAATCTTCAGCCACGGAAAAGCAATGTCAGCCCATTGACTTCAAATACACCCATGTCAATTTTTACCCCTGAAGATCCAGCCCAATACCATCTTCTCCTTCTGCTCAGGAGTGACCTACATCTTCCCCAGCTCTGAAAAGAGATGTCCCTGCACAGGAGGAAGCTGCATGGGTGGGGTGGGGGCCACCGCATGGACCCTCGCCAGGTCCTGGCAGCGCTCCCGGCACAGCATCGCTCACTCTCAGCTGAGCAAGGCGCTGGTGGGTGTTTGTGGATCATCACGGCCATAAAGCCATCAGAAGTGTACCTATGGCCCGCTGCAATTTGTCAGAACTGCTTTTGTTTGAATTCTGTTTTAAAAAGGGGAGAAATCAGTAGAAACAAATGTAAGCTTTCCCCTTTTCATTCCCTCCCCCTGAATCTCTGATCTTAGTGGGATAAAAACCAAGTCAGGAGCCGGAAAAGCTCTTTCTGAACTGGTAGCCTAAAAGCACAGGAGGACTATTAGAGCTCTCTAACGCCAGATGAGAGATGGGGGGTGTCTCTGTGATTTACCATTCCCCATCTCTTCCTTTGTTCTATCTTCACCTCGACTGTCAGCTGTTTTGCAAAGGGGCTGGCAGTCAGGGGGAGAGAGAGGCAGGCTGGTGTGTGTGCGTGTATCCAGTTCAGGCTGGTTCCTGGCTCAGGGAAACATTTTATTGGATTTGTTACTCTTTGATGCTGATTAAGCCCATGGGGTAGGAAAAAAGCAAAAGAGAGGGAGAGTTTGGGGGGAGGGGAGAGATGCGGTTTCCCCGTGGCTGCCATGTTTTTAATTTATTATTAACCATCTCTCATGTGTTATCTGACAGCTCCGTTGAATTCTGGATGCAAAGGAAAGCAGTGCTTGCATTTACAGTTTTCCAAGGTGTATGTCCCCAGTCTCCCCAAATCAAAGTCCGGGCTGTTCAAGGAGTTAACTTTGTAGATACTAATTTTAAACAAATAGATTAGCAGGAAATTAGTTCCCTAGGAGTTGGAAGGCTGAACCATTTCAAGGCCAGGACTGCACAACAGAGACCTCGGTTGATAGCCCAGGAGCGCAGGGTGAGCCACACCGAGGAATGGAGAGGGTGAAAGGAATTCTGCAGTAAGGCAGACCCCAGAATAGCCCAGAATAGGCCAGACTGTGCTTCCAGCTTCTTCCTCGGGCTTTTTCAACCTGACCCCCAAAAATGGCTGAATGTCCCCAATCTCTGCACTGTCCTCTTATGTCACAGTCATTTCAGTGTCGGGACATAGCACAACTATGGGCACTGCTCTGGTTAAGTAGCAGTATGTTTACCCTTTCAGATGACCTTCCAGGAGGATGTTCCCTCTAGGCACACAAGTGCCAGTGGCTCGATCCTACCTGGAAGCCCGCAGTAGCTACACATTTCCCCAGCTCTGCTGCATAAATGCCAAAAGTCAGAACCAGCTCAGTCTGTTACATGAAGAACAGAGACTGGAGATTTGGAGTCTTGTCCTCCATTGTCTTATACAGTCACGTACAAAGCAGATGTTAAAAAGCTCTCTAAGCATTCCAGCAGAGTACCAGCATGCTGGTTAGGTGGCATATCGCAGAGTTACAAATGCCTGTGCAATCTGTGATGCTGTAAAACCCAGCCTATAGCTTCAATTTTGAAAGCCACCAGTTGGTGATCCCAGCAGGCAGGGATCGGTTTTGACCAGTATTTCTACATAGCCAATGAGGACTGGCAACTTCTCCTGACATCTCTTTGAAGAAACTGGGAAAGAGAAGGCTAGAACCTCATTCAATGGTTATCGGATAAGCACGTGTTGTCACTGACGCTCATTACATTTTGTACTATGCTGGCTACCAGCGCTCCGAGGCAAGGTCCCTGTAGAAATGGACTTTGTATTTTTCCAGAAAGCCATGGCTGATGTGAAATAAGATCTAGTATAAGAGAAAGCCAGTTAGACGGATTTTCCTATTGCAGTACGCACAGCTGCAGGCTGGGACAAAAGCAAAGCTACAAGGTCAATATCTTTGAACATCTTGCTACACACAAGCCCAAAACAGTAACTAATTCAAATCAAAGACCACCACAGCTGACATAAAGAGGTTCTGCTGCAACACAGCCCTCTCTCCATCCTTGGGTCAACCCATATTTCTTCTTCCATTAGACTACTACCATGATATTCGTGAATTACTGATTGTTGAGAACCAGGGTTGGTGCAAGGATGCGAGGTTAATGACGTGCAAGATGTTCTGCTAATGCTCTTAAACACTGCCATCTCCTGGGAGAGAGGAGATAACACAATCCTTCCTCTCATCAACGAGTTGTATATTATAAACTTGAGTTTGACATCATCTGTGTGGACATCAGCAGCTCCACCACTCAGTGGGGGCTTCAGCCAGAAAGAGCCAGTCACTAAACCAGACAGCATCTGGAAAGGACACCCTTACTGTATCTATCAACAAAATTAACTACCCGCATGTTCAGTTAAAGGATATTTTTCAAGGCCATCTAAAACATGGTGCCATACAACTTCATCCAATTTTAGGGAAGTGTGTATTTAGTGCACTACATAAACGAGTGCAAAAGCAGTCTCCTTAAGGTTCACCTCAGGGGAAAACAAAAATAAAATTCATTTGACCCCAGGCTCCTCCACAAGTATTACTCCCAAACCGTCTATCTCTCTGTTGGCAAAACCCTTCACACCATGTTTTATCTTACTGCTAAAAATAAATCACTTGTAAATTGTTTTATAAATTATGTATAAGAAGAGACCTCATAGTCTAAGATGTGCTACCAGTGTATTCTACATGATAAAAAAAAATTTAAAAGGATCTCCAAGGGTGGGAGGGGGAAGGGAATGGAGCACTTGTATAAATAATATATTCAGTGGTCAAAGAAAGTTACCACCTTTTATGAAGTGTTTGGGATTCATTATGCATAAAAAGTGCAGCACTGCTTCTAGTATGCATGCTATCAGGATGTGATTATTAAGCATTACAGCCACCAACTAAGTGATTACTGGTGTCATCATTTGTTTATCTAACCAAAACCTAGACTGCCACCTCTCATCAGTGGAAACAAACAGCTGATGTGTTTGACTAGTGCCAAAGGAACGCTGTCGATTATTCAGAGAAAGATGATGTCCCCATCATTGTGGGTTTCATTTGGTATTCATTGTAATAGCGCTGATCCTAATGAATTCATTTGGTATTCATGTGGATGTCACATGTATTTCCAGAGATGTTCTGCTGTAATTTAGCATGGGTTAATGGACACCTCTATTAAAGTGTTATTGAAAGTTTGACATTCAAATAACCCAGTTTAAAATCAGACAAACCTAGATATTAAAGCTGAAGGGAGAATGGGGGGAGGGAACTTGAGGAAGAGGCAAGACTGAAATGCCATGTTAAAATAGTAACACTTGTCTGCCTGCTAGGAACGGAAAACTGTCCTATCCCTTTCTCTTTCCTTCCTCCCCTAACCAACCAGAAACAGAGCTTTGACTATTTTCAGAGACTTTGCGACGGGGCCACTTTTCATACCCAACCCAGATCTCCCGTCAGGGTCAGCCTGGCTGGCTGTTAGCCTGCCAAACACCGCGCCAGGGGAGGGAAGAGTCTTTGGGAGCACATCGCCACAGTCAGGGTTTGACAGCACTTCTTCCTGCCTTTACAGGCTAAGCACGGAGGCACCCCACCTCCAGTCTTTGACCCTACAACTCCAAATGCATTACTAGGATCCAGGAACGAGGTTGAAACAAGTAGAAGCACTTTTATTTTCCACATTTTGCAATTCTGAAACTAATTTTTCCATGGTACAAATTCAGAAAACGGATTACAAGGATGGCAGGATTAGCCCAGAAAGTGGTAGGTTTAGAGTCCGGTATCTTGTGACCTAAATCCGCTACTGAACAGAGCGAATTCTCTGTTCACTTTCAATGAGCTCAAACTACTTATGCCTGCATTGCCAAAAAATCTTGAGATGACACAGAGAATCACCAAGCTATTACACAATAAAGAAATACTATCCGGAGATTCTTAAAGAAATTATCTTTTTTTTTTTTTTCTCAGCAGTTTGTTCCACGTGACTTTTGACAATGAAGAAGTCAACCCTTCCAGGTAGAGTCCCACAATTGCTTTTAAGGACTCGGCAAACACCGAGTCTATAATATGCCTATTCAATATGTGCCAACAGTGGAATATATGATGATAGACCTGTGGTGTAAAGGTTTTGCTCACATTCATTTGGGATGACCTGCATAGATATTAAGATTTTGACCAAAGGGAAAGTCTGAATTGGTGAGTAATGTGACCAGCCCAAACCTGATAAAATCTCAGTACCACACCACACCGTCACATTATAACCACACATGCAACTCATATACAGTAATTGTTTATATTAGACACAGAGACAGTATACCACATACTTGGGTAACATAATCATCACTTAAACTGATATTTCACCAACCATGAAATAAATTGTAAGCCACAGAATAAATTGATTTTTTTTTCTGCATTGTAGTAACACCACTCAGCTCCACCCATGCTAATGCAGCCCCGTTGTTTCCACGATAAGTAAAGCATTTGAAATACAAGAAACCTAAGAAAAATATCCATCACACAAAATATGTGAGGCTGTGGTAAACTCCGAGGTTTGAAATGCCACTTGTTGCTCAGCCTCCTGGCTTTTGTGAGTACTTCCATTATACAACACTCGCAGCAATGCAAACTTCATCCTATCGTGGATTTTATATGTTCGTGCCTGCAGATTAAATTGCTAGCTATAACACAGCATGTGCTGTTTGTGGCCATTTTCCTAAATGCTACTTTGGGAACAAAATACACAGATGCCTAATGTAAACTAACCTCCTCCCATTTTCTTTGCGAAGGTTGAAATTCAACCCTATGCAGAGGTTCTCCACAAGCCTATTTATTAAATCCCACTGAAATGCCCAAAATAGGAGATAATTAGGATTTAAGTGGTACATAACTTTATGAAGGCCCATTAAACAGCTTTGACCTTTATTATCTCTGTGTTTTTATTTGCACATTTGTGCTTGTTTTTCTGATAAAATACCTTGTTGTGTTTTCCACCATGTATAATCAATATCTCTTTGAGAACATTAGGGCTGAAATCCTGGCTCTAACAAGTCAGTAGCAAAATTCCCATTGACCACAGGAAGAGGAGGCTTTTGCCTGATCCGATCAGCTACCTGCCGTTACCTACTGAAGCTCTCAGACATCGAGGGGACAAGGACTGGTTGATTGAGAGACACTCCTAGATTGCACAAACAACAAACTCCCATGCAGCAACATCTGCAAGAAAGGACTTCTCTCTCGAAAAGAAGGAAAGCAAGGTTAATAGGTATGTTCTGAGAAAAGAATGAAGCTTTTCTCAGCAAAGCTGAGGTTTGCATGAATTGGAGATTACTTGCTTTGTGGCCAGCCCCAGACTGCCAAACTTTCCCTGGGAAAAAATAAAGACTGTCATAAACTTCATTATCTTCTACTCTTAATTGCAAAGGTTACATTTCATATTAGGTAAGACCTTAGTATTTGGGAACTAAATGCTAAATGCTTGGCCTTTACCCCATTTCTGCTATAGCTTGCTTTATAAGAAGGAACTATACAGCTTGATGTAGCAATAAATAATTTTCATAAGTTTTATTGCAGTGCTATGTGCCACTAATGGACAATTTTGTACTATTTTCAAGAGAGGGCGGCAGGCTGAATCACAAAGCAGCCGTTACTGTTTCATTAAAAGCAAAAATCCCTTCCCTACTCCATTTCAAGCACCAGTCAGCTTTCTTTGATCATTTCTCATCTCCCACCAAATTATGGGGAGATCCAGCTCTTCCCATCCAATAGTAATGGTCTCGCAATCTCCAGCCCTTACAAGAGACTGTGTAATTGGGTACTGTTCTGTTGAGGTGTTTTAATACAGCCATGGCTCCTGACCTTCAGCCAGCAGGAGGAAAGAAAAGACCTTGCCTAGATTCATCTAGAGTGGCTGCACACCGACTGAACTTCTCTCATCTGCATTTTTCCTTGAGATTAATGAGCAACGGGGAAGGTCCCTAAACTTAAATGAGCTGGAATAAAATTCTGAAATAAGCCTTGCCTATTAGATGGTGTTGGAAAGAGATTTTCAGGGAAAGTCTGTCTCTGGGAGCAATCATTACGAGACAGATGGCTATTTAGCTTTGTGGTTCAGGAGCCCAGCTAAGATCTAGTAGATGCAGGTTCCACATTCATCTCTGCTCCCTGCTTTTCTTGCTTCGCATGTGCCCTCTTTATCCCTGCACCTCTGTGCTGTCGATCCTCAAAGACATTGACTGTACTGCAATACTTCAAAATGCAAAAATTGGGCATCCTAACTTTTTATGGAGCCTGAGGTAGCTGCAAATACCTCAAGATGGATAAAAACAAAACCAACAAAACCCATACAACCTATTTTTATTTGCCTTCAGATCATGAAAACTCTAGGGTACAATCAGATCAACTTTTTCAGTGTGAATCTGAGGCGAAAAAGATTTTCTGTAGTTATAGGTTTCAATTCTTGACATATCATTTCTAATTTCTGGTTCCAAAAGGCCGGGGGGGGGGGGGGGGGGGGGGGGGGGGGGGGGGGAGCAGAGAACGGGGGACGGGACACAGGGGACGGGACACCCACAAACAAGTAGTTTAAAAATTCTGCTAAAAAGTTTTCCAATTTCTCCAATGAAATCAGAAGCATCAAATGAATGAAAAGATGACTGCAGGAAAGAGGAGCAAAGAGGCTTATTACAAATATCTTGGGTTTAGATACAGCTCACAAGAATTTTGCTGCTAGCACTAAATGTATCCAGTTCCAAAGTATCCACCCATTTCTTTCTAAATGTCTACATTTCTTAATGGATAGGGGAAGAAAAAAAAAAATCTAGTCTTGTTCTGTACATGAGTCATCTTCTTCCAGCTCCTTCCTCCAACAGTTCCTCAAAATCACATAGCGTTAAAAAAAACAGGGTTTGTTTGTTTGTTTTTAAATGTACCTTTTTAATGAACAGTTAAAAAAAAAGTGAAGTCAGCTTAAGGCCAAGATGCTGTATGATCAGGGTGACAAAACACTCAGCTTTGTTTTGTATTTTTTAATGAACAGTGTGATGCTCTTGATCTTTGAAGAGATTCAGAAGTGCTAGGCAGCAAAACCCCATTGGTCTGCTCTGCTGCCACACAAAGAACATGTCCCAAGTCTAGTTCCTTGAAAGCTACGCTATTTTTTTTACCCCGTGCCTAACTACATAGTGGAATTGCTCATGCAATGATGCAGCTGTAGAATTACTGCTTGCACATCGATCAGTTCTACCTTTTCCTCTCCTCCGTATATTCAGTCTTGTGCACTAGACACACATGAAGAGTACACACGCAACGACCGTCCTCAGAACATCTGCTGATGGCACTGGAGGAACTGCCTCGTTACTCTCGCCTGGTTCTCTCTTCTTTCTGGCTGCCACTGCTCATTGCAAACACTGCCAGTCACACTCACTACTTTCCTTATGTCACTGTTCCACATTAAACACACAATATAGTTTCCACAGAAGTGTGCTACTATCCTCAGTGGAGGAAGGCTGGCCTAAACAAGATGAAAAATGGGTTGTAGGGTAAAGTTTCTCCCAAGACCCTGTCTGTGATCTAAAGAAATTCAGTTCCACTGTTGTTTTGGAAGATGCAGCACTTTGCAGTTCTCTGTTGAACTCTGTAGGTTAGAAACAGCTGTAACTGCATGAAAACTAGAATTCATGCTCAAAATTCAATTGCAAAAGCACAAAACAAAGAACAGAAAGTGTCACATCTACACTCTCTCAAAGGATTTATCACTCATACAAGCACTTTAACTGTGGGCTTGTGTTTTAGGATTTTTTTTTTTTAAATGCAAATAGCCAAAATCAATTGAAGGAATACCAGCAGATTTTCTAAATTAACTACATGTAATGCACCATGCTATCATTCAATATTATACTGCACAAAGTTAACTTGTGCAAGGCATCCAGAGGATGTACACAGAGAACGAGAGAAGATCTATCGATACAAACACGGTCCTAATATCACCGTCCCTCGTCTACGCTATCTTTAGCACAAATGCAAAACCAGCATAGATGGAGAGCAGATGCAAACTCAGATCAATCGAAACACAGTGACCTAGGACGTGGCAGCCTGCAATGAAATACAGCAGGTCCTGTTAAACCACACTGAGCAGTTGTGTGCCATCTTCCTGTGCAATTTTAATGTATTTTCATACATACTGAGGATATTGGTTTGAAAGACCAATTTAAAAGGATGACACGAGATCATATAAATCAGCTCAGCTGGGCAGTCCCTCACAACACACACACTCACCAGAAGGCAAAATATTCTCTCTAGCTAGAGGAGAGATCTGCCATGGTCAAGCTTCATTCTCTCTCAGCCACTGCAAGAGCAGAGCAGCTACGCCTCTCCCACTTCATTTGGAGAGGACAGCCACAGTGCAACCCTGATTTTTGCCTTCTTTCTGCTTATCAGGGATTTCATGTCAGTGGGAGGCTTTTCTTATAGGGCAAAATTTAAAACACAGTAGTCAACTGTATTGATCAACAACTCCCTCCCCCCCCCCGCCCCAACACCCTCTTCCAAGTCAAGAACATTTTTTTAAGCCCTGGTAAATCCACAGGCCCAGCTTTATGATGAAATAACCCAGTAACAGTACTGGGAACATGGTACAGTAATTGAAAAAGGCACTTACTTTGCAGAAGTTAGATTTATGAGATGCATCGTCAGATGGGCTATCTGCACCTTCTGCTTTGGCGGTCTGCAGGGCTGTGTCCCACCAAGGCATCTGAAGAGGCAGCCTGAGAGCAACCACACCTGATCTGCTCCCGCAAGTGGAGAGGGCTGCAGAGCCTGCGCCTACAGCCGATTTAGGGAACCAGCAGCAGATTTTGTTTGTAAACTGAAGGGAACTGATCGGTGCCTACTTAAAAATGGATTATTGATCTATAGTCCACAAGCCATAATGAGACTTAGAACAACTCAACAGCCACACTTCTCAGTGCAGCTTATTTAACCATGAAATACAAGAAATAAGCGATCTGAATTCATATTCACATATTTTAAAAGTTTGGAACACTTTGGCCCCCAGCTTATTTGATGCACGTCTTCAGTAGCAGACCTTTTCCACCCCATACATTTTAAATTTAGACCATACATGTTAACCTTGTTTGATACCTTCAAAATAATAATTAAAAAAAGTCTGTCTTTCTCCGTCTCACATGCAAAACATTCATTATTTTTGGTTCCCTTTGGGCCAGATCCAAAGGTCTTCAAATCAACAGGAGCCCATTTATGTCCATGGGCTTTGGATCAAGCCTTTAATTATAATTGCATTGCCCCTTTAAGATGCAGGACCCTCTCATTTCCCCTGCAGGTTTCTGCTAGGAACTCTAGGATCTCTTAACACCTGATTAAATATTAATCCAGAGGTGGGGACCTCATTCTTTTATGATCCTTTCCCTAGAAGCTCCTATTAGTAAATCACAGTCCAGCACAGGAGAAAATGTGGCCATTCCATTATCCTCAGTTCACGAAGGGGCATTAATTCTTAATAAACTAGCCTGATTATAATAATACTCAAAGGATGCAAAATAAGGGATAGACAGGTTTACATCCATGTTTAAGATTAAACACATGTATGGTGCAGGGAGAGGAGGTGGGGAGGGAAGGGCTGAGAGAGGAGGGAGGGATGTAAACTGCAGCTTGAATTCTCAGCACAAGAGACTACAGCGACAGTATGCTGATAAGTTTTTCTGTGCCTCATTCATGCCTAGTTTGTTTCCAAAAGAAAAGAAAAATAAAACCAAGCTTTTTCTTTTTGATTTAGAGCATGGCAACTCTACTCCCAAGAAATGGCTACATCATAGACAACATTTCAGACTTCAAAGTAAGCAGTTTTCAAAGATTCAAGATAAAATCCTGTATTATCACCCCAAAACGCTGGGTAACACATACATGACAGTGTTAACATATAAGGACCCTCAAGTCCAAGTTCAAAAAAAGAGAGAGACTACTTCAATATTCCTACAATAGTATTCCTGCACTTTTGCTGTTTTACAGGCAGTGATACTGAGCAAGGAACATGTTGCAGGCCACACGCTATTTTCTTCTTTCTGTCAACCTGGGCTGCTGCGATAGCAACCTCTTTTAACTGTAATTTCCCATGGCTGCAAGCAACGCTGGAAGGTCTCTGGGGCAAACCATTGCCAGCAAGTTATGACACAAGAATCACTGCAACCTCTTCTGAAGTCCTGCAAAAACCTATCTAAAATACTAAGCGATACGCTATTGTTTTAACTGTGCCACATCCCACAAGTCCTTTCACATCCCTGCCAAATTCACCGAAACAACTCGCAGGACTCCACAAACACCTTTGCAACATGCTGCTGAAATACAGGAGTCATATCAACGCTTATCAGCTAGTTCACATGGACTGCGGCTTAAAGCACTCACAGAAGAGCAGCCCAGAGCACACTGTGGGCTGTCATTGCCAGCAAGTGGATTAGTGTAGCTCAGCTGCCTCCAACCCCCTGCTGCCTTCCTACTAACGACATTTCTTTTCAGAAAGGAAACTAGACAACTAATCTGCTCTGCTCTGGCAGTGTGACACCACTGCATGGCATTATGTAGCTGGTAAAAGAGATAGCTAGGTAAAGAAAACGGCTTTATAACCGTGCCTGCAACACAGGCATGCCTGAGCGCATGGGAAGAGGTAACGTGAATTCAAGCTTCCCCCATCCAATGCCAGATCCCAGCCACTCCTCCTCTCACAGTGGCCTTCCCTCCAAATTATTTCAATATGCGACAAGTTTGGACTTGAGCATGGTCTCATGCTTAGAAAATGATATATAAGCATGGTCATCAATGAGAACAGCCTTCAGATGTTATCATGTAAGAGAGCCATTCCTCTGACATGAGTGGTAGTGATGGTCCTTGCTGATTAGAGCAGTTAAAACTTTATAGCACACCATAGACAAAGGCTGTTACAGCCTCCAAGGATGGACACGCAACTTCTCACATGCAATTTCCACATTCAGCTTCTCCCAAGAGCATTATTATCTTTTTACTGTAGTGACCAAACCATGCAATTCCTCAAATCCTTTCCAAATGTTAATGAAATTGAATAAACCATCATACACTTCAGGGAATTGTACAGAAATAGCAAGCATTTAAGAGGAACCAAACACTGGCAAACCTCTCTGGAATCAACTCTTCAAATCTGAGAAAGGCAGGATCCACTTTTTACATGGGAAAAGCCTCAGGCTGTTTTAAGTTTTGAAAGAAATTTTGATAGGTATATAAGAGAGATCAATTATAATGCAAAGGTATTTGAACCATTTGATGCCTAGTCATTATCTAGTTATGCCAGACCTAAATTCAGAGTTCAAGCCAGAGGATTTCAATGTTTCCATCGAAGCTTAAGCAACATCGCTGGCTTGACTTTAATTACACTGACACACAGAGCCTAATATAAATAGAGCCTACTGGTCACCAAAGGCACTAAAGTGAGAAACCTAAAAAGCTATAGGATAAACATCAAGTACATTTCTTAATTTCAAGGAATGTGGAATGCTGAAAATGCCTGGAATTTAAGTAAAACCATTTCAAAATGACAACGTTAAAACTACTGTGATTTATTTTTTTCTATCATTTGTATTTGCAGCTGGAATAACTAGCGGGTACCGGATCATTTCCCATTCTTGTTGGGTTACCTGTTGGCTATCTTTAGAAAACGTATTACCATTTAAGTCAAAGCTCAAATGAAAGAACCAACGAAATAGGTGGAACAAGATTATACTTGATATATAAATGATGAGCTTCATTTAACGGCCATTTGAGCAGTGGTACTACCCACACTTCCACTGCTCGGTTTTCAGGACGTTCAGTTCACACCAGAGCTCAGACATTTCAGGGCTTCAGCCTGCCTATGGGGTAGCGATAGCAGCGTGACCGTAACAGGTCTGTTTGAGCCCTTTGGAGACTGATGCCAAAGGTATTGGCTCCCTATATTTTAGCTGAACTGGGTTTAAACTAGCTACCCATGCCGCAATCACATTTTCCAGTGCTGCGCAAGCTTATCTATCTGCTTTCCCGAGGGAAGATACACAGCCAACATACACAAAATACAAAGACCAGAATATCCACGGACCTTGAACAATCAGCAAGAGACAAAGGTAAAAAATTTTTTCTAATTCTTTTTTTCTTCCACAGACTGGGGCTAGTCACCATCTGTAACTCTTGCTAACCAAAATGATAAAATTTTGAGGTAGTATGAGACCCACTGCTCAGCAGCACAGAAAAACGTGCTGTGAGCTTCCTGAACAAGGCCTGAAACCCAGCAAAGTCACCACAATTTAGCTCTGGAGGCATCTTCTCATTCATTTCCGTGGACTCTGGAACAGAGCCTGTGAAAGCAATATGGAGGTCTCTGCAACTCCAACATGGTACAAACCCACCCCTCTCTGCGTAGGAAAAGCAGCTTGACGGTGTGTGTTGCCCTATTCTGTGCAGCTTTGCATACCTTAAGCGGTCCCTTTAAAAGGTCACAACTATTACACCGTTGCAGCAACAAGACTATAGCTGTCTTCAACACATCTGGTCTGGAGGATTAAAATAGAGGCTACCGCTGTTCTGCAATGAGCTTTCCTGCTCGTTATCTCAGAGTCTATTCAAGGTCTCATAAATAGCATTGGAAGGATTCCACTGAAATTGCAAATATGAGTAAACACAGATTTCACTCCACCCCAAAAAGATAATTGTTCCATTATCAGTGCTCCACACTTACAGAGAGAGAAACCTATGAACGCACCAAACCTGGGATCCGTGGAGAACTGGTGCCCTCTTTTGTTGTCAGTTTTACCCAATGACTAATTACGATTTCATTTTATTGCTGTACCTGCAATACATTTTTTATTTCCCCATATGCTACACTTCGAATAACAGTAATTAACTCCTGAGTTGGTTTTACCTGACAGGACCAAGAAAATTGCTAAGCATTTGAGATAAAACAACACTAAAATATTTGTAAATCAGCTTCAAAGCCATTAAGGCATGCCTTCAAACTGCAACTCAACAAGCAGGTGCAGAGCCTTCCCCACTCCTAATGGCTTTGCCTGAAACCCAACAGAACCCACGGGAACTTTCGCCTTCACTTCGAAGGGGCTGAATCAGGCCATCAGGGATTTCACTGATGAATGGCCATGAGTGTCCATGTAAAAGGCTGTGCTAGGTATGATGTACTGACAATACCTGACCTCTGGAAGGAAGAGAAAGAGCAAGTACAGCTGAGATACTCCTTATGTTCTGCACATGCCTGCGAAGTCACACAAGTTCTCAAGCTAAGCCTTGACCAACTTCCAACACAGTTCACGCAAACAGCAAGTAACTGAATTATTTGCTACTGCTTACATGTATTGCAAATCCAATTCAACTTCCAACTGAAGTTTTTTGGGTTTTTTTTTTTTTAATGATCAGTATCAATATGATGTCTGTTATGTCTTCAAGTCTGTTATGTCCTTAGTGAGGGCTCAGATGTTCACTCTGTCTTGTTATACAAAATGCAAAATCTACTTGATTAAAGCTGCACCTTCTGCTATTCTTTGGTGGTTGTGAAATATTTAGACACATAGACTGAAGAACTAAAGGATTACAACATATTACAAAATTATGCTTTTCCATAGTCTGAAGGATGTTCTCAACAGATTTTCAACAAGTGATTTTGGAAAAAGACCATTATCTTATAACAGAGTTACTAAAAATAAAGAAACCCACATAAAAAAAGGCAGTCACGCTAACCATACATCTCTGTTCTCTGAAAGTCAACCGAGTTTAAAGAAATTTTGACAGGTTCTACTCAGATTTCTTCTGTCAACACAGTTTGGTACCAATTACCAGTTTTAAAATCTCATCATGCATAGTTCCAAACCAATCAGGGCTGCAATAAGGAACAATATGGGGTAAAATGGCAATAAATGAGCACATCACAAAACCTGAAACTTTTCAGGGAACAAAGGAGGACAACAATTTCAAAAGGGATTAAGGCCAAGTCTCCAGCTACTTTACATCCAGACTTTGGGTTATATTTTTAAAAGCACTTTGAGCAACCCAACTACACCAGACTGCACCAGAGGACCGCTCTTCATCTTTTGCCAGCAAAACAGAACAGAGGCCCTGCCTATTTCTGAGAATGACAGATCCCTGGAAGTTTTCTGGGAGGATAAGGACAAATGAATTTCATCCCCTAGATAACTTCTAATCCAGGTAGTTTTAAACAGTTTTGTCTTCTCTCTCTGTCTTGTTTATCAAGTATCACTACGTGATTCTGAGTAACTCTTTCAACTCCAAAGATGAGTGCATTTGGCATTACAATTCATGCATATAAATAACAAATATACACTTTCTTGTGAAATAAGGAAACTTACGGGAAGAAACCAGATTTCTTTTCAGGTCAATACTTCAACAGTATTTTTTGTTTAAATTAACGGAATATGAGAGCAATTAAAAACCATGATGCATTGCTAGAGATGAAGGTACCAGGACCTGCCACTTTATCACAGTTACTTGCACTAGACCTAAACACTAAGTCAGGACACTCCTGGAAACACGATACATCAAACTGTAAGGAAGTCATGTCAACAACACAAAGAACATTTGCAACTCCAAACAAACTTTTCAGTGAGTTTGTTGCACTATTTAGCTTCCTCTAGAGATCGCCTTCACCTAACATTTCAGCAGCTGCGTATGACTTACGTGAATGCTCATGGGATGTGAATATTAACCTCACACACACCAAAAGCTAAGACTCTGATCATATTTTCACAATTAAGACTGAAAAAATAACCACACTCCAAAATGTTTCTATATTTCACTTATGATGGCACAGTATTTCACAGACAAGTGTAGTGTTTTTCACTGTCTGTAGAAGCCACTTCTGAATCAAGAAGTCATTGAGATATATGTAGGCAAGCATCAAGTAATCCAAAGGTATACGATTGCTCCCAAGGGAGAGAACTGCATGAGAAAACTGACCTCAAAGCTGTTTTTTCCACTGAAGATGATTTCAAATGATTTTGAAATTTAAATTTACATTTTGTTTTGACTACTGTCACTGTAGTTTTAAAAGACAATGTCAAGTAAGACGACAGAAGTCAAAACTAAATGAAAATTGCAGATGTGAAAATTCAAGCTTTAGCTATACAAATATGACTTACGTAAATGTATAGGCCTTTTCTTGGCCTTCTGTATGGGAAGGTACAGTGTATCATACTCAGTAGCCTGCAGAATATTTAGTGAATGTATCAAGTAAATTACCAATGACCATGTATTTCCCAGTGCTTCTAGCCATATTTATGTGTTTTCACAGGCATGCTTTGTTCATCAGCATTTCACTACTGAAAATAAGAAGAAATGCTTTAAAAAAGGAATGAGAAGAGTTAATCAAAGCCATAGCACTCTGTTTTTTCCTGATCACGTAGACAGTGACCAAAAATAGACCGAGAGCGTTAGCATCACTCGTGTCTTCTTGCTAATTGGTGTGGTTTAGATGCAGATGTTCTTCACTTCCAGAGGCTGATGTTTTTTTGAGGAGTACAAAATGTGCTGCTTTGGCATTTCTGAACCCAGTAAAACTTCGATTTGCTATACTGAAATATGTATCAAATACCAGTAAGGAGTAGCGTTTTTGTTTTCCATGATCTATTATTATGAGGATCTTAACTCTCCTAAACTCTTCTAAACATCAGTGTGTGCGATATCAGGCACTAGGACAACCACGTTTGAAATCTGTCTGGTAACAACGGACCAGGCATTGTAATTTACAATACAAATAATCAAGTCAAGAATACCATTCCACTCCATGAAAATTGGTGCTTTAGAAATCAAAAGCCAAAAATGTATTTGATCCAACATCCACAACATGCTTACACCACATCACATGGGACAACTGCGAAAGATTTGAAAAGACCAGGTTTGCTTTCCCTAAGCACCTACCTAATCAGACACTTACCTAATCTCTCTGAAACTCTAATCTGTGTAGTTGCAATGCTTTCAGTATTTTCAACCAGAATTGGCAGCAGAGTTTATAAGTCAGGTGGTTTAGCATACTATATACAAACACTACAAAGTAAAATGGAAATCTGTGAACATTTTGTTCTAACAATAGATAAACTGAGAGCCAAAAGAGCCACATTTTCATTCAATTCAGTTTTCACATCAACCTGGATGTTACAGACATCGCTGCAATATAATAATGATGTAATAGAGGATTATACCCTTTCTTTTATGCTAGACATTTTATGAACCGACATTTACATTCATTGTTATGTCTGTCAGTAGCGTGCTCAAAGTGATTTAAAACAGACCTTGAAAGTGTGGACACAACTACTTAAACTTGCAAATGAATGGGGTTTGCACTTGTAGGTCAGTTACTCAGAATACATAGGTACAAGGCAGACAAACATCCATTCGCAAGTGAAAATGATGGTGAGTCATTTTTGAAGTCTGGCTCAGGTGAAAGACAGAGAAGCCACTTGCAGCTGCACCCCGTAAACCTAAATTAGTGTTTTTCAATTCAAAGGGTAACATTATTCTCAAGTGTGGACACTCTCACTAAAGCAAAAGTGGGAGAGGGCTCTTAAAATAAAAGTAGTACAGCAGAAGTATTTCAGATTTGGTTAAAGATGAAAAAACTGTTGAAGAGTAATAAACAAACTAGTTACTATTTCTTTAAAAAGCTAATACTAAGTAATATCTATTTTGAAGTTAATAAGAAACATTAAGTGCGATTGCCACTGGCATTGGATCATTTCAAAAAAACATACATATAGTTCATATAGACTATTAATACAGCTTCTAGTCTTAAGATTAACATAAAGGGAAGACTTTAATCATATGGCTTGAAAATACCCTCAGAACCTCCTAATTTCTATGCTTTTAAACCCAAAAAGATAGCTGCATGCCTAGGTAACCAACTGCCTGCAAAAAACGCTCAATATGCTTATACAGCCACCAAATTAGACATGAAAATTATATCCAAATTGCATAAAAAGCTGTAATCCAGATTCAGATCTCCTCTTTGAAAATGCCAGCAAAGATTTCACTTTCCAAAGCATCTCACAGCTCCCATTCAGTTCAATTGTAATCAGTTGTGCTCAGGACTTTGCAAAACAACATGATCACCACTGAAAATGCTTTCAAAACTATGTCCTTTGTAGTACGTTTATTCTATATGTTGAATTATATGCCATAAAGTGGCTCTGTCAGGCATTCAGAGCACAGCTGTGATGAGCAAGAGCCCATGATTAATTCTGTCCTTGCTCTTCATAAACTATTTGCCTTGTCTAATTAGAAAAAAACACAATAGAAGTTACAAACATTTTCACCATTTCCAATTGGCCGTCAAAAACACAAGAGAAGCCAAGTTGCCTTTCACTAGCTGCAATGAATAATGTATAGAAAGACAAAGTCTCAAAGTTTATGCCATTTTGTATTGCATTGTTCACATTGCCTTCCCCCACCCCATTTTTATTTTTCAAAAACTATTCTGAAACCCACTGCAGCACTGCTATGTGGACCTTTATAAAACTTACAGGAACCATCTTTTAGTGTTTTTCCTAATTTTTCAAGCTTCCCCCCCCCCGCCCCCCCCAATCACAAGCATCAGCTCAGCCTCCAAAGTCCAGTGTTGCAGAATTCAGTGACAAACCAATATAAGCAAATTGTCCCAAAACCTGCACTCCCTTAAATGCAAAACAAACACAACATGCAAAGGTATCGGTGCCTTTAGAGGCACAAGCAATCACCAGAGTTCAGCGCAGGGGTAACTTTGTCACTTCTGGAATGAGCACTGCTTTAGGAGAACCAGGAACAGCTCAGCAGCATGAGGATACAGCAAACCTTGGCTGGAAGCAAACCTTGCCACTTCACGTTCCCGAAGTGCATTAGACCACCCTTAGCAAGCACAGGCTCTACGATGAACTGCTGAACCCCAGTAACTTACTCCGGTATCTGATGCCAGAGATCATGTGCATATCTCACATTGTGTACATCTTTATCACTAGCCAATAGTGATAAAACTGGAATAAAACAAACATCTTTTCAATTATATTCTGATACACAGTTTAACAGATACTACCTTAAGTTACCACAGTGAATAGCACTAAATCTGTAAGTCCTAAGACATACACAGCTTTCTGTAAGTATTTTGCAATGTATTTAGAAACCCGATTCAGGCAAAATTTAAGCTACTAGAATAGCTCACTGGCTGTTACCTCCCTTTCACTTCAGAGAGCTTGGGAGAAGCCCTCAGTGCTTCAGCTCCATCATTTAAAGGTCCACCTGAGACCTGACAACCTCAGAAGCACTATTTGAGCAACGTGCACGTAAAATATCTTCATCACGTTACAGAATTATTTTCAAAACCCCTTAAGTAGACATGCAGTTTAATGATCATTGCTTTAAATAAAACTAAAACACCCCATCCACCACGGTCCCCTGGCAAAGTGAGATTTAGGGCATTCTGGATTTTTTTTTTTTTTTATTCTATAAATGCTACAGATCATGGCTTGTATTTATCTAGTTTTGGTACAGAGAGCAGCACATCCTCTGAGCATGTTTTCCGGTGCCACAAGAATACAAACAATCAGTCCTTATAAAACACTTCAGGCTGCACAACAGATTCGCAGCCAGAGCTGACAGCGGCTACGACTGACTCTGAGCGCAGGATCTCCGGGGCAGGAAACTGCCAACAGAACACTGGAATTGCCCCAATTTACTCTGAACAGGAGGGTCTCTCCCCTCCTGTCTCGCAATTCTCAGCACCCAAAGTCTGGCTTGCTCATGCTAGGAGTCCAAAAAAACCCCATGGAAAGACCTCTGAATCTGCTGCTGAAGTTACGCAGTCCTGGCAACGCCAGAGGAGCAAGTAGTGCTGCTGCTGCTCAGAAGCTGGTGCTGCCCATGAGGACTGCTCAGCTGAGGCAGGCTGTCTCAGGGGTGACACTCCTGACAACAAAGAAAACACAGCAAAAACAAGTTTATCAGAGCTAAATCAAAACCCTTCTCTCCATTTAGAGGAAGTTTTTTGGGTTTGAGCATTTTTTTCTTTGGTTGGGTTTTTTGGTTGTGGGTTTTGTTTTGGGTTTTTTTTTTTTTGAATAAAAAGAGACATGATTCTTTGTTATTAGGCAGCCTGAATAGGGAAATCTTTGTCTGCTGTGGAGAGGAGCCCAAAATGTTCCCAGACTTTAAGTAGGTTGGTTGGACCTGGGGCATTTGTTCAGCTCCTTGAGGAAGTCAGGACAAGCTGCCAAGTCTGGATCCTGACCTGCACTTTCAAAACAAACAAACAAAAATGTTCAGGATGTTTCAAATAATGTGCATCCTTTGTTAAGAGAGAACTTTTTCAAGCCTGATTTCACTTTCACGGCTCAGGCAGCATCTGGGACTGTGAAGGTTCAGCCGATGCATTACACGCACAGTAGCAGCGCAGGTTTCTGCCTTTGAGCCTTGAAGAGTTCTTCCAAGCGGATGGTGTCAGTCATTTGGGCTTTCAGATTGGCGGATTATACATTGGGAGGCAGGCCTGTCATAGATCAGAGAAACAGAGCGGTTTGCAGCACTCGGTGACTTTCTGCGAAGCACGAGACCAAACGCGCAACGAAGCCATTCAGTTCCGTAAGCGAGTGGCAGCCATCTGCTGGCAGGCAGCAGGCAAGGAGGGCTACCGCGCAGGGCTTCCCCAAAACTCCGGGTGTGTAAGTGTATAGAAGAGCCACCTCAGTGCCCCAAGAGCAACCCGCTCCGCTTTATTACTTTAGATGAAATCCTTGAAACAGACACCAGAGATAAATGTAACTAGGAAAACGCACACTTAAAAAGTAGGAAAATATCATAAACCTTATCAAACAGTCCTGGAGACCAGCATCTAAAGTCACAAGTCGTTTTTTGGAATTCTCAATCTTATCTAAAGAAAGAAAGATTGCCATTTCTTTAATCTACAGACGAAAAGGAG
This sequence comes from Gymnogyps californianus, assembly GCF_018139145.2. Lineage (NCBI taxonomy): Eukaryota > Metazoa > Chordata > Aves > Accipitriformes > Cathartidae > Gymnogyps > Gymnogyps californianus. The sequence continues at coordinate 5,044,305 of NC_059487.1, read as the reverse complement.
CCAGCTGTACATCTGAAAATCAGCTGCGTATTGATCCCGCTCCTGTTAATATTCATGAAGCTATATCGTAAGACTGGAGATTTTAACACAGTGCCGCCGGACTCTAAATCAATTCCCATTGATTTCAATTGGCTTCTCCCATCCAAGCATCGACCTTACCCCTCCCTTGGAAACATGCTCTCAAGGTCCTTTGAAACACACTTGCTGTATAATGAACTCTGAAGGATTGCATGTGCTTATTGGTATGTTCTTTTCTTCTCCACCCGTTGAGCTTTTGAGGGGGTGGATACCATTATCTGATTTGATGTGAACATTTAAAAATTTGAACCTATGCCCCACAGGGCTCCCATGAGTTTCTAGAAGCCAGAATAAAATCTTTCTCTTCATTTAGATTTGTCTGAAAAGTTCAAGGCTAATGCGGTCATCTAACAAAACTGCATTTCTTGACACTGCCTGCTTCCAGGAGAAATATATACTGAAATGTTTCTGGTTTCTGTTTGGCAGACTTCTGGGGACTACAGCTAAAACAGGCTTACAGGAGTGGCAGATTCTCAGAGTAGAGGGTTGAAGGGTGAACTTAATTTGCTCCTCTCTCTGAAAATGCTGGGCCCTTGGGTCTGACCTTGCTCTCTGCTGAACTTTCTAGCACCTGACATTCAAGTCTTTTCAGAGTGAGTTATGAGGAGTTCAGGAAACTCAGCAAATAAGCAGACACATGCCAAAGCTGATGCCTACATTAGGAGTTTATATCTAGATATGTTCATTATTTCCCTTAAACACACAAATCAGTAGTCAGCTAGCCATGCTTCCATTTGTACCTCAAATGCAAAAGGAAGGAAAGCCCGTTTAAAAATTAGACCTTTTTCTATCGAAACATGTAGTTTTCTGAGCTTTTACCTCCCCAGCTGATAAAAAAAAAGTACTGATATTAACAGTACTTAACCATACGTAAGTATTGGAAGGCCTAGTTAGCTGATGCCTGAACAACAGGTCCCTATGTGACCAGAGCTATCATCCCTCAGCTTCATTTACGAAAGTGGTTTTGTATTATGACACCAGGCAACACCACGGCTAAAAGGACAACCCTTTATATCCAATTCGTTGAAGATTCAGTTGAATATGTGCAAGGTTTTCTTCCTGCATTCAACTATCCTCCCTTTTCTGATACTTTATTTGCAGATTAATTAGCTGTGCCTACATCTTAGTTGTTTGCACATACAGTATTTGAAAGTGATGCCATTTAGCAGCTATTAAAAAGAAAGATTTTAGGTTGGGAATACTATTATGACCAAATGGCTTTTAAAAACTTAAATATATGGCTTTTGCCACATATGTTAAAGTCTAAATATCCAAACTTAATGTAATATTGGTTTCTAGCTGCCCTCAAAAGGCTTTCATATGTAACTGATTGAGTTACACTTTGTCAGTTCCAATCAAACAGCAGGATTTTACTTGCATCTTTGGGGGGAAAAAAAAAAACACAAACAAACAATGAATCAATAATATATAGGTTTGTAGTGGGAGAGTTGCATCTGAGATTCTCCAAATGTTTTAGCTCCAGACAGGGCTGCCATCCATCCCAAACCAGCAAAACACCATCACCAGCATTCTAACATCGTAGCTATGATGAAGCTGACTAGCATGGAAGTTTAGAATAACCAACACTAATCAGGGCTGTAAAAATAAATACACAGAGGAAAAACTAAGCATCATCTTTTTGTTTTTCTTCTACAATTAATTTTCCTTTCCAGTCTTGATACTGTACACTCAGGAAATGCAGATGCTGACCCTTTCATGAAGGTTTAATATCAACCTCACTTTCTTTCTTTCTGTAGTGATACTTGTTTTATCATTATGCAAAAAACCTGTGTCCCTTGAGAAAAGGCACCTCAAACTGAGCCCTGCTCTCTCTGCGTAAGATCACAAAGTCGAACAAACAACTACGCTGCATCAGGGCAAAGGAATGGCAGATTCCAAAGCAGCGAGACCTGTAACTGAAGAGGACAACCTCCTCTGCAGCTCAGCGACAGCCGCGTGGGGAACAGCAGCAACACGGGGGGGGGTTGGTTGGGTTTTTAACTCCGCTAAGCTTCAGGGAGTGGCTGTGAGTTTGGATAAAAGATTTGGAATAGTCCTTAGCACATCAGTCTGCCCATTCCCCAGTACAGACCGGGGAATACAATACAAAACCAAACCCCGACATTCAGTGTGAACTTTTAGGGCCAAGCCTGTCGGTGATATAACCCTGGTAACCTCAAGACAGACAGAGAATTAAGCTCTGTAATTACCCATATCCCTTTCGCAGCTTCCTGAGATCCCCGTGTGAGATGCTACTTGCGCGCCCCGCTCCATTTCACTTTTCCTTATTGACGGGCGCGCTCCCGCGTGCCTCGCTCCCTCCCTCGCTCCCACCGTTTTCCCTTTCTGCAAGCTCCTTCCTGTCTCCCAGCGGCTTCTCCTATCGCGTTCGCAATCAGAGAAGGCCGGACATCGCTTTGCTGAATGGGAGGAAGGCTCTGTAATTAACGGGATCCTTTGCTGTTTACATAAACACTTAAAATACACAGACAGCTGAAAGGTCAGCTCCAGCTCCGTAGGGCAAATTAAACTGAATATGAGGTGATTATTACAGAAAGCCATTTAACTAATGAGGTGCTGCTCCTTTTGAAAAATATTTGACTTTTCCTTTGAATACTATTGCTGTTCTGAATTTAAAAAAAAAAAAAAGACATAAAGGAGCTTTAAATGTGTTTAACAAACCAATCTACAAGCAACACACGAAACAACAGGGCATAGCTGGTTTCTGAGCAGGACTAAGCTAGGATAGGAGAGGGAAAGTCAGAGTACTATTTGAACATTTTGAGTGAATGTCCATCAGTTATGAACTGTCTTGCTGTTATCTCCATACACTTAAAGAATTTATTAACAGGATTATTTTCTGAAACAAGTTATTCTTATGGATGTTGTGAAAATAAACTTATAATCTGTATTTATAGGTAGGTGAACTAAAAAATGATTGGAAAATTATACATAGACAACAGAGAATCAGGAAAAGGGCACTTGGTATGCTTTGTTGTCAAATTACCATAAGGCTCATTTCAAAATAGCCCAAATGTGTCTCAACAAGTGTTGTTTCAGAATATTTACAAAGCCAGAAATTTAACGGAGATTTATTCTGAATAAAATAATAAATTAGAGTTTAATTACCGTTAACTGGAATCTGGAAAAAACATCTGTTCTTATTTATACATCAATCACAGCAAGCCACATTCATGTCATCCATCTTCAGAACAACACTGGAGCATATACTTCGCTTTAAGGACTTATTTAAGCACCACTCAAGACTACAGGGCATAAGCACATGCAAAAAACTTTCTTCAAGTCAGGTCCTCATCAAATCACTGCTGACACTCGATCCAAAGAGCTACACAATATTAACAGTGCACAGCCCGCACTTGTGTCTACAGCAGAGTTCAGACTTGACCAACCTTAACCTTAAAGAGTATGTTGCTGAAACTTGCTGAGTCAAAGTCTTAACAGAAAACGGGGATTAAAAACACAAATAAGAAACAATAACAAAAAAAAAGGCATTCCTTGGAGATTAGTTCAAGATTAATAAAGAAAACCATTTAAACACCTTGAGTCCCTCTTGTGCTGTTTTGAGTAACAGTTAAGCAAACTTACCAATGGTATACCTCATAGAAAAGAAATCGTTACGCTTATTCAGTTGAATGTTATGTAACATTTTAAAAGTTGTTTTGAAATACTTTTAAAAGAAAGGCATCAGAAAACCTACATTTCACCTTGTTTGATACAGAGACACAAAGTAGTAGAACAGAATCTTGCCTACCAACCCACTTACCATGTTAGAATTAGAGATGAGCAGGCAGTGTGACCACCTCAGCTAGGTTTGATGGAGGATATTAATTTGAGCTCAAGATAAAGCTCTAGGTATAGACAGAACTGGGATTTAGGTGCTTGAAACTGCTAAATGAAAAATCTTTACTTACGGATTTCCTTCAAATCAGGTGTTCCAATGTCTCCTTTCAGATGGCATTTTAAAGAAAACACTGTTTTGCAAAGTCAGGCTATACCCAAAGTGGTACAAACGTTTATACTTTTTATTCGTATCTCCAATGGATTGATCTGCAGGTATAAGGGCTGCAGGGTGTAATGCCACCCCCTTTTCTTCTGACATTAAACAGAAAAGAACCTTTCTATAGGAGAGTCCTCCATGCTGCTTCATCTGACCCAGGTGGGAAACGTAAAAGGAAGATGCCTGCCTCTGACTGATGCTCATGGGTTTTGCATCTCTGCCACTGCGCCATGACAGATTTTAAATTTTGATAATCCCTTTTTAGCCCTTTCAGACTAAGGCCGTAACATGCCACAGCTCAAACAAAACCAGGTCCTGTCGGCCCATGTTCATACAAATAGCCCAAACCAATATGATTTATTTACAACAGTTAATACAATTGGTAGTAACGACTTTATAGGCAACCTCTAAGTGCAGGCGAGATGAAAAATTTACTAAATTGGAGTATAAAAATTCATAAGAAAATGTACAGAATCAATATTTCATGGGACTTGCTTTACCTTGCCTTACACAAATCTACTCCAGAGCTCACATTAAAATTTAAACCAGCTTCGTGCGACAAGTTCAAATGCTGGGGCTGTTTCATATTAGTTTAACTTTGGAGGGTATTTTTTTGTTTTGTTTGTTTCATAAATTGGAAAAAAGCACTTAGGGAGCTGCACAGTTTGAGTGCTTGTGTGCTGCTTTTTCTATTTTCCTCCTTTCTTTTAAGAATAAACTAATTGCTGACATAAATAAGGAGGACATTGCTAAAAAAGAAAAAAAAAAAGAGAGAGAATCCTAAAATACCTTTGCATTCTCTTTAATACAGAGTAGGCGACACTGCTTAGAAATAATACCTGAAGACGACTCTTAAGAGCCCCTAGTCTGGGAACAGAGCATGAAAAACCCCACAAGCCAGTTTTTGTAACAGCACTCATATAGGAACATAAATCTGTAGGCATGCCTGTAAGAAAGCTTAGTGCCTGGCACAGCTCCCATAGCCCTGACAGCTCAGCACAACCCGGGGAAACTCACCCACTGAGTTCAGGTGCTGGAGCACTCTTGAAAAACCTAGTGCCAGCCATGACGCTTCGTCCTGCTGGAAAACTGACACTGTTCTTGGATGGGAGTAGCGGGGTGCTAAATAATTGCAGGAGGGGTGTCCCTTCTGACTTTAGGGAGAGCATTGTGAAAAGTTGATTTATTCACGTTCACTTCATCAGAGGGACCAAGTCTTGGGCCGGCCTTGGAAGAATGAAACATCTTTCACAGCAAAGATGCCCATTTGCAATAGGTCCAAAACACAACAGCAGCATGGTATTGTGGAAACTGTGCAGCTGATGTTTTAGTCCATGGGTTATTCACAGGCATGTACAAGTCCTGTCCTCTGCATCAGCCCACCTGACCCTGTTTGCACGATTTCGTTGAAGTTTTATGCACCTCTTATCTTGACATAAACCTGTTTGTCCAGAACAACAAGTAAGATTTCTTTCTCTTGGAAGATAACAGAAAAGAATGATTAAAAATCACCTCCTTGATGTTTGCATATGGTTCACAAATAATAGAAAGAAAGGATGGAGCCCAAATATAAAGACGGCGGGGGTGGGGATGGGAAAATCACCTGCAAGTATTTTATTTGTGCCTGCCTGCTCATATATATTCAGTTACGGTTCACTGCAAATAAAAAAAAAAAAAACCACACCACATTGCACATGTTTTTGGAGGACACCAAGTACGCCTGGAAAAGGATATCTGTGCCACTGCACTCTCAAATTCCACAATACTATTTTCATCAGTTTGAACAAACGTGGGGCTAGACTTTCAGTTTAGCTGTGCAATTGCATGTGAAAAAGGGGTTAATTATACAAGCAATTAATTGGAAGAAACAGAAGTATTTGCACAATTTAGGAGCAAAAATGAGTTTAAAAACTTACTCAAATATATGACCCTTAAGGGTAATCTCAACTTTTCCTTGTTGACAGTATCCTACTGGACAAAAAATGTCTGTATTCTGCTAGTTATTATGTCACTTAAACATTATCCAGTTATTAAAAACAATCCTTTCGCTTGCACAAACAAGTGTGCTAGAAAAATTTAATGTTTACTTTCTAAAGTTAACAGCAGACTTCAGCATGTTAGCAAAAACTAGTGATCATTTATTACTTATTATACTGTAATTCATTAAGGTTGTAAGAAATATTTAGATACTTAATTGGCATTTAACAAGATAGCTATAGAGAGTAAATGAGACATTAAATCCTCTTCTAAAATGCCCATTAGGTTTGCTTTGGAAATTAATTGATCTAATTCTCTTGCTGTAAACCACTGTGGTCTGTGCCAGTTTAGAACTTTCAGATATTAATGACAGACAAAACCAAAGATGGTGGATGTCCTCACACAGAGTTAGAGCAAAGGCTAATATGCCGGTCACCTATATTTATGATCCTAGTGAACATGCCGATAGGAAGCATTTATCTTAAATGGCTGCTATTCATCCCCTGGATCTCAATCACGGCCACGATTCTCCTGGGCATCATCCACACCGTAAGAAGGGCTCTCTAACGGCTGCAGAGAGCCATTCGCAGCCGTAGAGCTGCATTTACCATCCCGACTTACAGTTTTAAGTTCTGTTAAAGCCCGATCTCAGCCTGCAACCCCAAATGAATCTTGTAAACTTAGTGGATTTCTACTTTTAGAAGCCCCCACCTGGCCTTCAGATGTCCTCAAATTTTCCCAAATGCATTTTTCCATAAAAGCTTATATTTTCGGAGTCCATTTCCTCTTCATTCTCTTCAATAAAACTGTTGTCCCTTAAATGAGAATATACAGCAGGGAAGAATATGCAACAGCCTTTGCAACTTGCTGCTAACTTCTGCTTCTCACCAGTCTAAAGCAATGTGATAAATCCCCAGGAGAGTCCTAACTCTTCTGCTGAAGCCTCCATTAGTATTTCACATCTGTACATGGAGACACTCATATCAATCACAACAGTATGTGGGAGCCATATTCCTTAATTGTTAATAAAGTGCCTTGAGGTCCATCAGCTTCTGCCTAATAGATATTAAATACTTTTCACATTTTCAGTGACTATTTCTGGGCAATTCATTGCTCATTTTTAGGAATAAAACACCCTCAGTGTTTATCCACTATTAAATATCTATTTTGATCCCTTACAAAGTTTTGAGCATGCTTTGATTAATTCCCAGGAAACAGCGGAAAGCATGGGGGGGCTCTAATGCTCTCATAACACCACTAGCAATACAAGACTTGCACACAATTTACATTTGGGTTCAAAAGGCTACTTTCAAACTGAGACTTATGAATATCATGAGAGAAACCCCAAAATCTTTGCCTCAGTCTACATCTTTATCAGATCTAAAAATATGTTTAAAAGAGAGAGAGATTAGTTAAGGCCAGAATATAAATTTTTTTCATGGCTCTAGAAACATTTGCATTCCTTGGGAATAAAGCTAAATTCACTGAGACAGTCAATTACCTTCCAGTGGTGGTGTTATTACATACATCAAGTCATGCCTACAATGCACGACTTTGCTAAGAATACAGCCAGTCAGAAATACAGTGACATGCGATTTCTAACCAACATAACTATGCCATGGACACAATCATAACAGCAAAATTCACTTTTGGTCAGATGGCTCTTTAGGTTTCTTACTGTGATAGGAGACGCTGGAATACGAGGCCAGGAAGGACAAAATTTTGCTGGCTTTGCTAGAGGAAGTTTGCCAATACATTTACCAGTAGACCAACACTGAAAAAACCTTTGAGAGCTGACAAGGCCGTAGGTATGTATTTCTGTCAAGGACTGTTTACAATTTATGAAGGTCAGCTCTTCCTCTGGTGTAAATAAATCTTGCTCCACCGACTGCAGCAGAGACCCACCAGTATATACCAATGGAGGAACTGGCTCTTTCCATTCCAGGAGTCACATTGCTGACACTATGGTAGCAGCAATTAGCACACAGATTCAAACACAGCCAACTGCTCTCCCTTCACTATCAGACAATTGTCTGTCTTTCATGTTTATTTTTTTTCTCCAGGGAAACATCAAGGACCTACTGTTGAATATTTAAGGTGGCTCATTAGTATCTGAGAGCCCCACAGTAGCACCAAGTGCCTGCTATGAAGGATTTCTCCAGTTCGGGAGAAAAGCTAGAAGATGCTTGGGACCTCCCAACATATTGCCTGAAAAACGTTACACAGCCTGTAACTTCCATGAAGCATTCCACGGTGGTTATTTTCATAGCAAATACATTCTAAAAAACCATAGCCCCCCCCAGAAAGAACACCGAGAGCCAACAGAATTAATTGCATCCCCTCCCCCAGTTTTGAAATTACCATTTGTGATGGAAGACTTGCATTTAGCTGAGCCTGGCAGCTTTTTCCATCCGCCAAGTCATGTGTGTGCCCCTCTTTTCAAATGGCATGCCCTTTGCCTCCCAGGGCATTTGAGGGTTAATCTTGTCATCTCAAGATCTTTCTAAGATGCCAGCCAAGCTCATCATCAATTTGACATAGATGTCTTTTGGGGAATCTGGGTTGCTTTTTCTGGGAGCGCTGTCCGTTTGACAGACAGGAGGCTGTGCTGCAGCAGCCCCATCAGAATCCTTAGCTATGTCTGCTGTTGAAATCTCCGAATTAAACATTTAGAGCTGCAATTAAATCTAAAAAAAAAGAAGCAGCAAACATGTTTACAGAACTTCATAGCTAATTTATAAACTTTTTTATTCAAGCTCCCATTTTGTTTAACTACTTTAATTTGTAGAAGGAACGCATCTCTGATTGTGCAGGGCGATGGATCAGAAGTCGCCCAGGGACAGGTAGTGAAAAATGCAAAAGGCTGAGCTGACATCACTGGGGTAATTTTTGACATGTATCTAGTTTTAAACAGCTGCTCAAAAAATTAAAGACATGTATTTTTTAAAAGTTTGTCACTGTGTGTGTCTGTCACAAGTGTGCTCTTCCACAAGTGCTTATCCCTTCTGGCAAGAAGAAATTCAGATTGAAAAGAAATGTTCACAGTGAACAGAAAGGTATGTAGAGATATTTCCTACTTCACGCAGATAAAATTGTGCAAACCTATCCCTCTCTGCACTCATGTTTTGACTTTTTTTTTCCATGCTGGATATACAGGATATACTTTTCAGTTCAGGTGGCAAATAAATCCTCATTAGACACCTATGCACATGGCTGGATTTTCAGAAGTGCTAAAAATAAACATCCACAACAGTTTTACAGCAAATGTTCTACCTCTGCTGGAGTCAATGAAGTTCAGGGCTGAACAAAACCCAGTGTGAGTTTTGCTGAAAATAAGTGGCTTCAGTTCACTGTGGTTCATGGGAAGTCTGTTTTATTTTATCTGAGCTTGCAACCCTTGAATTTCAGAGTCTGAAAGAACTTCAGGCAAAAACTAGCAATCAAGTCATGTCAAGCCCATGCACAGTCTGTGGTTTGCAACATAGGTTGACATAAAATTTTAGTGCGGGTTTTCCACCAAAAACTAGACTGAGTTTTGACTTCATGCACGCAAAAAAGAGCTCAAGAATTATCCAGGCTTTGGGCTTTCAGAACAGAAGCCTCCATGTTTGCCGGCACACACACTTTCAAAACAATGTTATTTGCAATACAGAGCGTGATTCCAAGAAACATCAGTGGGATTATCAGAGAATCCGGGATGCATGGGAACACCAACTGCAACTACAACATAAGGAACAGATTTGCAGCAGGACTAAGCTACAACGAACACAAACCCCTTCAGCCAAAAAAAAAAAGAACATCCCTGTAGTGCTTTTGTGTCCTTTTTCTTTTTGGCCTTAAACTATACAGCATCATTTGAGTCACCTTGACTCTCCAAAGTTTCCCCACGCGAACAAGTCCCACGTATGTAGTTTTTGGCTACTGCACATTTCAGCCAGCCCCAACCAGCTCAGCCACCCAGCTCCACCTGCGTACTGCAGCCCAGGCCGAGGCAACACTGGGGGGAACCAGAAACAGGGACAGACCAGGAATCAGGGAGAAAATTAAAAGCTTCGCCTTTCTTTGTCAGGCAGAGCCAAAGAGACATTTCCACACATTTTTTACATTTGCCTGTATTTCAGAAAGCTGCCCCTGGTGTCCAGCCATTTTGCAGTTCACTGTTTACTCCCTCCACAGCCTGGCTGTTTAAATTTCTTTTTTGGGACCTTGTGGATTCAGAGTCTCTCCTGGCAACTCAGCAAGCTCGGTCTGACAAGAAAACTGAAGTATTTTCCCAGCAGCTCTTATCAGGAAACAACGTGTCAAACAAGATGAAACTAGCTCTCCATTCTTGGAAGATTTACTACAATTCCCCCTATAGCTCACAGAAGCAATGTTAATGCTAACCAGCTACACAGCCATGGAGTGTAAATACGGGCTTCTCTCCCAAGTAACAACTCCTACAAACGCTGTCTGCAGTAAGCCTGGGCGGGTTTCTCCATCCTACCATTTGCACTCTGATAAACATCTCCACAGGGGTCTATACGCTGTGTTCTTTCAAAAGGAGATCTGCCTGGGGAAAAGGCACGCAACTAGAGTTTGCCCTGAAGAGCATCCCTGTCTCGCACCTCTCCCTGGCCCTGCTCCGAACCAGCAGCGCTGCTGCCACGGACAGCTTGTGTTCTTCTACGTGGACCAGAGGCCGACACGAGAGGTCAGGATATTCGTGCAGGGAGCAGCCATAGTGGGTGGGATAAAGGGGTGGCAGCTCCGTAAGCGACTGCAGAAGCAGAGGTGAGGATGGGAAGAGAGTTGGTTTTCTGGGATCCTGGAAAATCACCAGCACAAAGGGAGGTAAATGGAAAAAATATGTAGATGCTCACCTGGCACCAAATCTATTACACTATTTATGACCGGTGTTCTTCCTGCTTGGAAGCAGGGACATGAGTGATTATTGACTCCTTTAAAAATAGATGTCCCTTGCTAAATAAATAAAATAAATGCAAGTGTTTTCTGTTCTATGAGATATCTCCAGCTTTGGGCTTGTTTTTTTAATCCCATTTTTAACAGTAAAGCACAGGGGAAAATAAAGTTTAGGGGTTAAATGAAGGCTGATAAACAAAACAGAAACACCTAATCTTGTATACGTCTTGGTTCCGAATCCTTCTTCTGAGATTTATTTTTTCTGTTTGAACACTAGGGTCTTTCTGAATCCAAGATCCTTTGTTTACACCAGCCAGAAGAATGGTAAATTATGATCACCCTTCATTACACCATTTGATAGGGCCTAAAACACAGAATTAGGACAGTTTAGGATCCTGAGTCTCCAGGGCAAATTAACTAACGCTATAAATTAAGAACAACTCCACTCATGCCAGCAACTACATCTTCCAAAGCAAGCAGCAAAACACAGCCCCTAAATATTTTGCTAAGTGCTTGTCTGTACTAGACTGTGGGGTTGCAGGAATTATGGGTTGATAACACTGGAATTTATTAGGGACTGGCTGGTTTCTGGATTTGTTAGGAAGCCAGGAAACATGGAAGCAGAACATGCATCTGGCTGGGGGTGTTGGCCACAGCATGAGAGGCAGCAACGTGAAATGCACCAAAAAAAAACTCTCATGCAATTTCCAAAGTAAAAATGATCTGTTTGTACATTTGCGTGCATTGTCAGGATCCTTGTGGCACGCAGGCAGGGTGAAAGGACATTAGTGTCTTTGAGAATACGGCCCAGATTTTTGAGCCTAAGAAAGCGAGGGCAGAATTGGGCCCAGGGTGCTGCTTGCAGAATTCTTGTTGCATTCCCACTAAAACTAGCACCTTCCCCCACAGTGTCAGCCTTCTTCCAAACACATCTGACAGCTTCTTCCACAGTTCGTAAAATGACACCTGCTGAAACTTAAGCTATTAGTGCAGATAATAGAGCCATCACATGGAGAGCATTCATGTTTTCCATGTTGTCAGAGTAATTTGTTTTGCTGTTTGGGATAGGTTCTACCAAGCATAAATATTTATGTCTGTGTGGATGTCAAATACTTTAATTAGGAAGTACACCTAGAACCGGGCTGGGTTTAATTGAATCTTTGAGCTAGCTAGACATTTCCAAGACTTCAATTGTTTGTCATATAAATATATTGGACTGGACCTCTACTGGGATAAGTTTTCTTTAGGAAAAAATCTCATCATTATCTGGGGTATTCTACTAAATGCAATAGCTGCTAACACTGCAGGACTAGCTACCTGCAGCTAGAAGAACCCATAAAGTACCTGGAGAAAGAGTAACAAACCAAAAAGACGGATAGTGAGATTCCCTACGTTGCCCTCCTTACATGCTCCACTTCTGAGTCAAGCTGTACTGCCCAATGCGCAATGCAGCACGGCGTGACCCAGCCAGGTCAACAAGCCAGTTCAGTTACTGGAAACGTCACAGCACTCCAACAAGAGCTAATTTTATTGATAAAGAGCTAAATTAGCGCAGGTGTGCTGCACTGCAGAGGCTTCCAGTACTACATTAAAGCTAGTCTGGATATTGCTGCCAACGGCTCCCAATTTACTCTGCTTGGGTACTGCTGGAAGTAATAGTGAGTGTCGAGAGCAAAATAAATACCAGCAGCACCCAGCTGCTGGAGTCCCATGCTTTTTCCTAAATTCCCAATAAAGAACTTCATGCTCTTCTCTTCATCACTGCCCCTCTTCTGCCATTTTACCCACCTCCCTAAATTAGCATTTCATCTCATGTCCTTCCTTACACCCCTTCTTAAAACTGGAGCCATCAAGTCTTATTGCCTACGTACAGCACAGCCCATTTCACAAACCCTGGGCCACACCTCATCCTGCCCCACAAGAACAAGTCCTGGCAAGCTGAAGTCGCTTTAGGCACCACCACATATGGTTCAAAAAGAGAGACCGGAGGCAGGAGATGCTACTTCACACAGCAACAAACTGCAGCGCCATAACTGCCCACAGAGAAGTTCTTACCTTGGAGCAGTTTCAAAAAGCAGTATCTCTAGATGCCAAGAGCTGCTGCTCTATCACTGCCAGACGCTTCCCAGAGCGCTGGAGGCATAGGTACCCAAGCATCACAACTTCTTGAAAACATTTTTCAACACAGAAGACACCTAAGAGCGAACAGGCAAGGAGCTAGTGTCCTCACCTCAGCCGTGGAGGAGACAGCACCAAACTCCTGCTCTAAACCGGGCAGGGAGGAGATGGGAACCCCCGCCCCGGTGCAGCAGGTGAGTGCACTGATCACTTCATTACCAGCTCCTTCTTCACCTGGCCCAGCTCTGCTTTACACACACCGGTGCAGATCTCACAGACCGGGACTGACAGACGAGCACTTTTCACAGAAATAGGCTGTTGTATCATTCCTCGACGGCAGCGGCTTTTTTACTTGCGCAGATTTTAAGATCATAAAAAATCATTATGACCCTCTAGTCAGGTTCCTTGCTGGGAGCACTGCGTACTGCTCGGCTGTGGTTTCAAAACACAAAGAGCTGTCACAGGAGGAGCCTCAGAGGAGCTCAATTCAATTTCCAGGTTAGCCACAGACTTTTTACGTGTTTGTGGGCAAATTCTATTCCATCTCTTTGCCTCAGTTTCTCATTCTTCCCACGGGAGATATTGTGAGGGTAAATTCACCACTGCCAGCAAAACGTGGGTGGGATGTTATTCAGGTAACACTCAAATCACGATCTTACTCCACTTTAAAAAAAAAAAAAAAAGAGTAAGACATAAGCAAAGTCTCTACAAAGCAGCACAGTGTGAGCCCTGTGTATAATAAAACAACACTAACTCTCAAAATGGCTACCCATCTCTGCAGATGACAGATTTTAGGATTTAAAAGTGTCGTATATCAAAAATAAGATCCCTCCTCTAAAGTCCGACCCTGCAAGGCTGAGAGTGTACAGCTCAGCTGGGGATTTTGGAAGGGCCAAGAAGTTAGAAAATTACTTCATTTTGTGATGGCTTTGTCTTTGGGACACCTAATCTCTGAAAATTACGTAAAACTGTATTAAACACACTTCACACACTGTACTGAATATCCATCAAATGATAACAGCTGTCATCATACTGCCCTGGTCTGAATTTGAACCTCAAAGCTCTCAGTGAAATAGTGTTTATCAAAGATATATCTACAGAATACTCCAGACGGAGAAAGCTATCACTGTGTAATCATGGTCTGTAAAACAGCTGATGACTTCAGTATGCTTTTGCTACTCTTTAAATAATCCCCAATTCCTCTCAGGAGCATTAAAATCCATCCTTTGGAAAATAAAGTAAGATACAGTATTAATAAAAAGTTTGAGTACTGTGCTCAGTTCAGTTGCGTTTCTATTGACCGTCACACATTCAAAAAACATTAGAGAAGGTTGGTCCTCCAGAGACCCCACCATGACTGCAAAAGAAAGCCTTGGCAATTATGTCAAGGCCCCACGCTCCTGTTTTATTTAGCAGAGAGAGGGGTTTTTTTCTTCTTATGGCCCTTTTGTGCTCCCAGATGTTTTAATTACTGAGGAAAGGGAGCGGATGATTCTGGCCATATGTCTCCATTCCGCATAAATAAATATTGTCGCCAGCCCAGCTAAGTTTCGCAGAGCTGTCGATGATCCCGCTGACACTAAAGCTGTCAGGCCCGATAAGCATCTTCAATCCTTCAGTGAGCATGCTAATTCCAGGAACACTGAGACTGATATCCCATGAAAATATTCAATCTAGAAACAATTAGGCTCATATTGCTGCAAAATGGTACCTCTAGGAATTTGGGTGCTCGCTTGATTGGAGCCTTGAGTACGAGCTTTAAGTGGAGACACTGACAAGAACGAGCAAGGAGGAGAGAGCAGGTGAAATGGTCTCTTCAAAGCAGCAATTACTGCGCCATGTGTTGAAGTTGCTGTGGGCCACGTTTGCCTTTCTCTGGCCCATTCACAGAGTCTTGGGGCGCAACAAGTTAATAAATAAAGGGATTTAGTTACAGCTGTGTTATAACTTTTTTTGATTAATGCATGCAACATCAATTGTTTTTATTGCAGTGCATTTTGAAATAAACAATGGTCAGGCTCTGTTTGTGCTAGACAGCATGAAAACACAGTTGCAAACCTTCCCTTAGCAGCTTTCAGCCTAAATAAACAGTCTAATATATCCCCCAGAAAAGAATACACAACCACAGTGACTGCGGGTGGTTGCAAACAAGTTGTGAAAGCTGTTAAGCAGAAGGGAGTAATTTAAGAGGGAAGGAATTAGCTAAATGAACTGACAAGGAAGAGGGAGGCAGGACAGGGCAGCCAGTGACAATGCAAGACTGTGAATATCCCACCCTTTTTAATACATGAACACAGCATCAAAACCCTCCAACAGTCCTGAAGCCTCCCACCACAGCCAGGAGTGGATGGGCCTCGTGGCAGGCGCTGGAGGACAACAAACGAGGATGCTTTTTGGTCAAATGAGAAGCTATTTCGAAAGCTGAAGTTCCAGGACAACAAATTAAGGTATTGGCAACATGAGTACAATCCTAATTTCCACAATCAAGCGAATAGGTCAGAATCTCAACCTTCTTTCAAAACAAAAATACTTTTTTTTTTTTTTTTTACTTATTGTTTTGCAAAAAGCCTCAACCCATACCCTGCAAGCTTGTGAGCCGTGGCAATCGTTGCCATGAAGCAAGAATCGCTGTTTGCTGAGTTCTGCTGACACCACTTTTATTAGGAAACCTGCAAAGCCAAAGAAAGGTGCAGGACTAGTCAAGCCCACCAAAACATGTGATCCAGCTTCTGAGGACTCCTCTGGTTCTTATGCTGATCCCTCAGGGATGGCAGAACAAGAGACCATATGCTGCCACACCTGCCCTCCCTGGCAGAAGAGGACGACAGGAGAGCCCCTCCACCCAAGGCTGGGGAGACCCTGATGAAAGGGTCCTAATGGGCCTCCAGCCCATCTCATAACTGCATATTTTCTAAACTGCTCAATTGTAGGCAATGGGTTTTTGTTATTGCCTCCCAGCTTAACTCTGTGTCAACTGATTCACAGGTCAATCCTGATTTTCATTGACAGTACAGAATCAAAAGGTCTGTTTGATGTCACATGCAAATAAAAACACAGGACTGAAACATGAATGTAGAAATTAAGAAATACTGAACAAAGAAAAGGGAAAAAACCTGCAGCTCATCCACTCAACAATACTGCATTTGTTCTCTAGGTCATGACATTAGAGAACAACCATCTTTAAAGAGTACTTACAGATGGTACACGCCTCAGGAGATGCACTGTCCAAAACTATTCTATATGGACAGAAGGCAGGAAACATGCATTTGTTCTTTTCAGTGAACCTTCCTCCACCAACTCTTATTTTCAGAGCCAGCTCCCTCCACGATGACACACAAAGTAAAACAAGCTGAGATGCTAGCACAAACCAGACCATACACACGGTTCCGTGGAGTGAGCCAGGCTATCTAGCGCTGCCTCCCATTAGCAGAATACATGCGGTTGTTCTCACAGCCAATTCTATGTCAATATAAACACCTGAAGATAAACCAAGATTCAAAGTTCAGGAGGTCCTTGCTGAAGATGTAAAGAATTGCCTCTGAAAGAGCCTAAAATATTACCTTCACTTAAATCATCGGTGAAGTTTGCTTGCAAAAGTAGCACATTCTCTCAGCTCCCTTGTACTGAACCACGGCTACGAGGCACAGAGAAAATCTGAGTGCTTCTCTTACATAGGAAAGAGGAGGCATTCTTCATAGGTTAAAGGATATTTTGAATAACGATTAAGACCATAACAATAACTGAGAAACTCATGGCTACGCAAGCAGTAAGTCAAGTCTGTTTGAAAAGGGATAGTTTTATGAACAAGCAGGTAAAACCTGAAACATATATGCAAATGAACTTCACCTCCTTGCATCATCACTACCAGTGTATGCACATAGAAATAAAGATAGAATGAGAAAGACAAAACAGTTTTATGCATAACACCCTATGTTGACTGCCAAATGACTGAGTGTGAACTTAGGAGCTGTATCAGATATTACTGAATAAAATTCTGCCTTTGGTATTGTGTAAGTGGTAAATATAGAGGAAACATAAAAATCATTTGTGATCTCGTCTCCAGCTATGCAGCGCTATTTTAAAAATATAAATGTTTTCAGCCACCGCTAAACCAGTCAAGTAGAATATGTTTCTTAAGTCTAAAACATCAGAACGTAAATTTTGTTTTGTACTTCCTCATATTGTGAATGGGAGCAGAATGAGCAGCACTGAAATACTGCAAAGCAAGCTGCTCCTGAGACATTTCTGACACAACCAGAATACAAAACTTGAGCTGGGATTTCCAGTTCACTTCTACCAAAAGAAGACACTGAGATAAGCATTTGATTTTAAGACTCATCCAAAAAATAGCATATGGAGAAAGAATTATCTTCTGCTGGGCAGAAAATATTTCTATTTCTGCAGAGGATGAAAAGTCTGGAAATCTAAATTTTAATCTTAGTGACAGTAACATTGTATCAAAAGTAAATCTACTGACATTAGTAACTACAGAAGATTTAAGATTAGCTTAAGCAAGGTCAGAATCAGCATGTAGGTTCTGGGCCCAGCATTATTACAGACTCCCACTGTGATCTTGGGCAAAATCCATGTAGTGATGGAGTGATTCCACGGAGTGATTTTAGGAGCCTTGAATTTTAGATGAATACATTAAGCAATCTCAAAGCAAGCAACCACAAAAATGATGTACTTAAAGTGCTCTGAAAATCCTGAGCTTAGCTTTTCTACGATTTAGATGTCTCGCCTTTTAAAAAATTATCATCGTTACAATGATGGCCATTTTCATAACGGTGGCATCCTTTAATTCTTTACTAAAAGCAAATTACTTTAAGATTCTCAGGAGGCAATGCAGAAGCTTAAAATTATATTTAATTTACCAGTACTTCTTCAGATGTATCAATTATCATTTATGTAGACTAGAAAGACAGACAGGGGATATAACACTTCTCTCTAAGAAAAAGAAAGCACACCATAAGAAAAGTAAGTTATATTCCTTTCCTGTTTTCTTTGAGCATTTAGCAAGTCATGACAAACTTCCCTCAGTTCAGCTATGACTGCTCAGAATGCATTTCTACCCACTTGTAAAGAATATATATAAATATACATATTTATGTATACGGTACATTTCTTGCTATAAATTGCCGGTACTCACAGATTTGTCACACTTTGAGATTATGTGATTTTTATCTGCACAAAACTTACAAATTTCCATTTTAGAGTGAGCAGTTCATTACTATGGCTTATTTCTAAAACTTTTTTGTTTGGTTGGGTTTTGTTTTTTCAAATTATGATCGGGGGAAAAAAGGTCTAAACTACAGTTTGCCACTAGCAAAACTTCCTAGAACTCAAATTCCATTAAGTTGTGAATGCTAAATTGGCAGCCTCAGAAAATTATGTCCTTGCAATTCACATGCCACAGTTCACAAGAGAAGGTTCCTAGAAGGCTCCAGGTAAGTTTGAATCAAAGAAAAACTTGAGAAGAGCAGTTATAAGCCAGTGGAGTGAACCCCCATTTGTAAGAACAAGCATATTGCAGGTAAGTACATTGTGCTTCCAAAACCCAAGCTTAGTGGGACCCATATTGGGTCCATGAGGTGAAGATAGGTAAGGAACAGACATGGTTTTCCCAGGTAAAGTTCAGCTCCCAAAGGCTGGGAGCCAGTGGAATGGAACACACTCTTCTCCTTGCGCAAAACTGCAATGAACCATATGAGCTTAATAAAAATAAATTCTAAATACCTTCAGTCATTAATACTTGTGCATGTATCCTAGCAGATGTGAGGATGGATGATGCCTTCACTAGCAATGGTACTTATTCCCATCCTGCCGTGTTTTCATAATGCCTCCTGATGCTCTAATTGTGACATGTATTTCACCAAGCTCAGAATTTGTATATAAGGACATTTTCAAATCTAGAAGGAAATGAAACCATCTAAAAGCTACCATCAAAGGTACATCAGTAACATCCATCCTATGGGATGCAGAGAAAGAAGGAGCAAATGATTGTTGCCACAGGGGGATTTTTACTCCTACAGCAATGGCAGTCAAAGATCATAAAAGAAGTAACTGCCATCTTATTAACAGACTACAGTCTCTGGCCCAGTTTAAAATCTCAAGAGATTTTACATGTAACTTACCCCAAAAGACTTTGAAAAGTATTGGAGGCATGAGGAAGATTTTTCATATAAACTATGGAAAAGTACAAGCAAAACCTCTTAATGCTATGAAAAGAAACATATGATGGACTCTGAGGACAATATTCCCACCTTCCCAGCAGTGTAAAGGGTTTTTTTCTTTTGGGGAGATTTTTTTTTTTTAAAACTGCCTTCCTCTTGCCAAGATTTTATACCATAAATTGAACTACATCTCACGGGACTATCAAGCATAATACAAACAAAGTAACTGTGCTTTTGATGAGCAAACAACTTCAAAGAGCACTAGCATGTTTATCTTGAACACAGGGTTCTCACCAGAGCACAGATGAACGAAGTTCAATTTCCAACAGGACATCTCTCTGCCAGAGCTCAGCCACAAGCATTTATGAGGGGTGGGGGGAAGCTTTATCATCAAATCAATTTTAGAGTCATCATTTTTTCTGTGTTGCAAGTATGTTTCAGGATGCCACTGGGAGCAGAGTGGATATGGCTTTCTCTTAAACAAACAATAGCTGCCTTCAGGAGGAAGTCTCTCAGGAAACAGCCCTTAAAGCTTGCAATGTATGTGCCTTAACACCTGCCAGTCTTCATGGACCCCCACTTTGCCTAGAGCTATGTAAAGTGACTCAAAGGTAGGTCTACACTCAAAATAGAACCTGGGGGGTTAGCTTTGAAACCAAAGCTCACTAATGCACATTCAAATAAATGACATTTGTATTTCCATTAGCCTAAAATCTACTTATGACAGCACCACTAAATGAAACATCAATAAAGCACAGAAAAATATTATTTACATGTCTCCAGAAAAAGGAAATGTGAATTAAGAAAATGCTGTCCATCTAAGCAAACTACTCTCCTAGCCCTGTTCTATGACCCATCCTTTCTGGGGTAGCAACAGGTTTCAGAAAGTTAATACAGAAGCAGCCATTCATGGAATTATCTCCAACTGTACACTCACAGACATGGATTGCCCTATTCACATTATCAACTATTTCTTTGCATAAAGGAGGGATAGAAGCAAGAGTTGAGACTGTTCTCGTCCTCTGATTCTAGAACAAAGGCTGCAGATGTGCAATGTTATTCCATTAGTGCAATGCTGGGAAAGGCAGTAAGAGGTCAGTCTGTGACATCAAGGACAGGCAAGTGAGTACCGTGTTCAAACAGATCTTCTCACAGGGTTTGCTATGCTTCAGTCCCAAAACAACTCTCTCTCTAGAGAGGCAGATGCAATTATCTTTCGAATTCATGAGGAAGCTGAAATTTTGTAAGAAACTGATGGCAAGGAGCTGTTTTAATTATTCTCCAACTCGCTGACTCCACCTTCATCAGAATATATTAAATAAAATGTATGGATGCTGGAGACTGGAATGCTGCAGTTCATAACTACAATTAACCACTATTAATTAATAGCTGAAAGATAAATGAGCCATGGGATCCATTTATTCCTGGGTTGGGAGTATTTAAATTCACAGTAGGATGCCAGCCCATTTTTCACAGCAGTGAATTAAAGGAAGTGTGAATCAAAGCTCACTGCTGTAAGATGCAGGAGACATTTTCAGATCTGTTTGGTTCTTATCATTTAAACAGTGAAAGGAGAGATAATGACAGATGCACTGAAATTACACTAGGAGAACAAAGAGAAAATGATGGTATTTCCCATCCAGAGAGATGGGGTCTAGGTCTCAGACCTTCCCCTCTTCTTACCCAGTTCCAGCTCTTCAGGGTGGACAAGGAAGACGGGATTCCCTGAAGCCGTACAATGCAGGTGTTACTCTGCTCTCCGCTGACCTGGAGCCCAGAGTGCCAAAGTACTCCTGGCCAATAACACCGTTTGCTCAGCACGCGAGCAACACATTCAAGCAAACATTCATGATCTTGCTCATTTCTCCTTTGTATCAAGGACATACCCTGCCTCACATGGATTCTTAAAATTCAGCCAAGACTGGTTTTGCCCTCTATTGTCTTCTTATGCTTGGAAAATCCCATCCAAGGCTTGCCATAAAACACATGGGTACTTTCCATGGCTTCTCCAGGAGAGTTAAAATGTGAATTTTTTCAGAATGTGTTGCAAGATAACGATGTTCTTTCCAGAACTATAAGGAAGATTGCCATTTAAGCCTCAGCAGAGCAATGATTACCATCATTATCAGCAATTGATTTGACAGCAGCCCGAGGCTTGCACAGGTTAAGAAAGCGGAGCCTAACTCCCCATGTTGGAAAAGCCGAGTGAGGTTGTCACATTCCCCAGCTGCTTATGACAGAAAGGAAAGACTGCCCAGAGAATTATCTTGTGATAATCTAAAAGATTTGATTTCTATTCTACAACTCAGGAAAGTGTTAAAATGAATAAATGAGACCCTGTATTAATATGATAATTTAAGTTCTAAAGTAGAGAAATGACTGAACCTTGGAAGGTCTGAAATTTGGATCCTTTCCTACATTTTCTGTTCAAAGGCTATCTTTCCTAACTGGAGTTCATTAAACACTGGAATTCATGTGCTATGGAAACTCCAGTATTTCTTCATTTGCTTTTCCTTCCCAATTGGGATGAAAATAAAAATATTTGTCAAGGGGAAAGGGTAGACCAGAAAGTTCCAGTACAATTTTTACTGGAGAAAGTCGAAAATTTTGTTGTTGTTGTTAATACAAAGAGTTTTAATATCCCCTGTTAGAACCAATTTAGATTCCATTCAACACTGAAGTGCATCTTCTTCAAACATTGTGATGCCTCAGAAGAGTTGGAGTTCAACGCTGCATGGCCCCCATTCTCCTGGAAGGACCATGTTATACCTCCCTTGCAAAAATTTATGATTTTTCAAAACTTTATTTTCTACCGAAAGGCATTCAGCAGAAATCTCCTGAATAGTTTTCCTTCTAAAGCTTCACTCTGGAAAAGGATCTCCAGATTCTCACAAAAGCAGGCTCTCCTGCAAGGTTTATAATATCTCCTGCTTCCTTTTGAGATCAAAAACAACAGGTTTCCATGCAGTATTTTGACACTTCCAATTCTCCAGTAATGACAAATATGAAATAAAAAAGTATTTATGGATAAACATTGCTAACTTTTTCTTACCTGAAAACTTTTCAGCACAAGATTTAAATGAAGATTTGAGATGGATCTTTTGCAAGAAAGCCCTTGTTTTGTCCCGAGTCCTTGACATCATAGGATCTTCTCAGCGTCTAAGAATTTTGTGGTGGTAAAACACGTCAATGATAAAGCCTTTAAGAAGCCAGGACATAGTTTTTGCTCATACAAAACTGTGATTGATTCCAAATAATCTTAATGTGAGTTACTACACAGCGATAAAGGACTTAAGTATTCCCCAATAATACGCAGATGTTATCGCTTCATGCAGGAAATACCCAATCTGCTCATTTGCTATTTGTATGCAATGAAAACTGAGGAATATGCATTTAATTACTGGTGTGAATCCTCAAAAGAGTATGGTTTCATTAACGCTAGACCCATAGTACAGTGCATTCTTTCCCACAGGAAAAAAATATACCAAAAAACCAATATCCCCCCACCCCAATATCACAAAATCAAAGAGGAATTATTTTGTCAGGAGTTATTTTTCTATAAAGATAAAAATGCGGAAATGAAAAAGAAATCAGATTTCACTATTAATTCTTTAGCAGGTTCACAAGAAAACAAAAAGCACATGGCTAAAATAATTGGGCCATAAAGCCCTTTGGCTGTGCGAAATTACTTTCTGTTTTCAGCCCTGGCCCTCCAGCAGGCAGTGTGAAAGCAAGACTTCTTGAAGGCTGAAGAACTAAATACGTGAAAACGTAGCTCTTCTTTTCGGACCACGCTTTCATTTTTTTCTGAATACCTGTTGTGCCTACTAATACTTGTTTTGCCACATGGTGGATTTTCTGCATTTGGGTGTGGGCTGGACACCCTAGAGAGGGGTCTTGCTACTCCAACAGTCCTTTACTCCTGCCCTCCGCTGTAGGGCTGTACGAGGAACGCAAGGGGCATCCCCTGCGGAGCGTGGGAGGAGGGAACAGGCACTAATGGAGTTACGGTGCGGTTGGACCCTGTACAGAGCTACAGAGGGCCAGGACAGCCCCACTGTTGGGCTCAGTAGGTGTTGCTCCTCTTGGGTCAGGCTAATACTCCTCGGCTGCGGTGACCCCCCCGTGCTCAGGTCTTCAGGGCAGAGGTGGGCTCTCAAAAGCACCGTTCTTGCTTGGTTTGGGACCTAAGGAGCCGTGTCTGTCACCACCATGTAGCCTATGTGACAGGAAGGGTTCAGCTACAGAGACCGGGAAATACTGCCCTACCAAAGCCAAAATATCCCCATATCAATAAGGAAGATAAAGAGAGTGGCTGATAGTGCTTCCTTGTACCTATAAATCTTAACAATCTTAGGTCAAATTCTGCCACGTTGGTTGGAGACAGAGACTGGAGTTGCTTTCTCAATTCCACTGCTTTTTCCAGTGAAATAAGAATACACTGATTTATAGCCTCTAACCCCACAAGAAACAGCAATATCAGTTAATGTTTGTAGAACTCTGTTGTTGGAGCTTGTCTCTCCTCTGACCCTGAGTCAATGAAACTCCACTTCCGAGCTGCAACAAGAAGAAGAAATGTAAACTAATAGCATTACAGATCGTTAACCCGGAATACAATTCTCTCCACAAAACGCACAGGACAAGACAATGTTAAAAGGACACAACTGAACACTCTGGTGTTCGTTTCTAACCTCGTTGCCTTACCTCCGGTAGCACAACCAAATGTAATTACAGCCAGCAGCAAAAGGAAAATCAAGATCACAGACTCAATCCTGATTAAAATAAATAAATATAGAAAATATAGAAAGCATATGGGCACTGAAGAGCAGCATATGGATCACGTCCTGAAGTACAAGGCCTACCATATGCTTACAGAGCCTGGTTCAAAGGAAAACCTCGCTCCCTCCTCCCGATGTCTTTGGCTAGGTCACAAATCAGCTGCCTTCCAACATCTTGTGCCATTGGGCAAGTTTGCTTTTGAATAATAAAGCAAGTTTCAGCTCAGCATGGGGAGAATCCCAGGTAGAAAATGGACAGATGGCTGGTCCTAGTTAAGCAGGCAGAGACTGAGACGAAGCATTCCCCTTTGCCTTATCTCAGACCAATTCTTACATTGTGTCCTACACCAGCTGTATGTATCTAACCCTCTTTACCTCCTGTTTCCTTAAGAAAATAGTTCTTAATTTTTTTGACCTCCTGTGCCGACCTGCCAACCCTGGAGGGAATGTTAATGAGCTGTTAACATTGCTTGGGATATGGCATTGAACCAGTTTGTGGAGTTCTTTAGCCTCTTCCTACCAAAGACCGTGTTTTTTCATGCTTCACTGGCCCTAACCAACCCCATCTGCCTGTAGATGTCTAGCATATGTTATGTGCCTGGCATTGCCCTGCAGGAAATGATGCCTTGCAGCTCTTTCAGTGTCTGGCATATGATAAGGACAATTTAGATAGCAATCAAGGAACAGGATTGCTCAAGTGTAGGGCTGGAAAAGGAAGAAGCAGACAGTGATGACTGGGCCCAAAAGAGAGGATTTCCTGCTGTACTGTAACTGCAGCGATGAAGGGAAGAGATAGACCGTCCGAGATGAACGCAAAGCTAACACTGAGAACTTAAAAGTACCAGGAAACACTAAGGTCCGCACTGCTGTATGAATTCCACAGACATCATACATGAAATGTATTTGTAATTATCAGTTGTGTCAGTATGATCAAGGGGAGCAAAGACAAAAGCTCCCTGCTCAGGGAGACTTACTGTCTTCAACAGATTGGGCCAGGGAACCACGCTGGGACTTGGCTTTTTCTGCGCACAGGAGCAGCGTGTGCTCCAGGCTAGTAGTTGCTGCTGACAGTAGCAC
This sequence comes from Gymnogyps californianus, assembly GCF_018139145.2. NCBI lineage: Eukaryota > Metazoa > Chordata > Aves > Accipitriformes > Cathartidae > Gymnogyps > Gymnogyps californianus. Next base: position 5,019,184 of record NC_059487.1, on the reverse strand, counting down.
TGATGCTAGCCAGCTGCGGGGCCATCGCATCTCCTCACCTCCAGCCAGCAGCCCCCGGGGAGATGGGGCGAGGGCTGACACATAAGCTGACCATATGTCCAAGGAGTGTAGGGGAAGGAAGGATTCCTGTCCCGGTGACTGCACTGAGAGCCCAGACTGTCCAGTGAACATCACTCTTCCTCTGGCTTTTGGCACGGGGCGATATTGAGTTTCACTTTTATACTGAGCCCACTTACAAAGCATACACCATGGCAGAACTGGGGTGTTCGGGTCAGTCTTCCCTACCAGGAATGGCTTTCCACTTTAGATTACTCCAGGACTGTCAAATCTGGGCATTCAAAAACCAGGACTCAGGACTTAAAGGTCACAAAGCTATTCTAAACAAAACAAAAAAAAAATCCATTTTAAACTAATAGTCACATGTCTTCTTTTCAAGTTTTAAATCACTAATTTTGCTCAAGTTCCTAAATTTTCTCTTCCACCTGGGAGGACCAGATAGTCACCTGATTCTAGAATGCCAAGAACTGTGGCTTTAGGAAAAATACTGAGAAAACCCAGGTAGGACTGACATTTAGCCACACCACCGTTTATTTTTTATGACAATATTAAAGTTGATGTGAGAAAACTTCCATTTCCTGCCTTATGCTGTGTATTCAAATGGCTTTAAATTTTCATTAACATAGGGGGGTTATCATTTCATTTCCTTGTTTATTTTGGAGTTGTTCTTATAAAAAACGACAAAAAGAGATGGATAAATAAGGATAGAAGTGGAAACGCTGAACACCTCAAACTGAATCATTCTTGTGTTACAGAAAAAAAAACCAAACCAACAATTGGTCAAAGCTTGGAGTAGCCATAGCTAAAACCAGGAAGAAATTTCATATTGTAGACTTCTGAATCTTGAAGACGTATTCAGAGAGGACTAGCCTTCAAAATACAGCTCTGCACTCTACGCTAGCTCTACACTTAAGCTCCTTTCCAGTTCTATGCGCAGCACTTAATTCTTTCTGGAGCAGAGTCTGTTTCCTTACTCATGACAAATATTTTACTATACAAGGTACTACTCAAGCATGCAGAACAATATCCATTCCTCTTTACAGACAGATTCGCTTTCCTCACATTCTCATGCACAGCTAACCAGATTGCCTTCACATACTCACCAAAGTTTTGCAAAAGAAAAAAGGAAAACCTCCAAGAGAGCCAACAAAAACAAAGCGTGGTAACGGAAGGTGACTTACAGCTTCAGTGCTATGGAAATTAATCCCCTAGGAAAGGTAACAGTAGAGCAGAGTTAAAAATTTTGACATAAAAAGTTCACTGCTTTATCACATTCCCCTTTGGGATTAGGTTTTCCACACACTTTAGATTGTTTCAGAAAACATATTGTTCTCCTATTTATGAAACTGGCATAGTATAAAATAGTACAAAACTGACCAATTCCTATTTATTAGAAATAGCTGTTAGGAGAATATGTTTTAATATACTGGTATACGAAATATAACAACCTGATCTCCATTTCTTGCACAGATCAAGACTCTAGACAAATCCTGGTTTCCAATAACACACCATTAACTGGACAAATAAAGTCAGAAACTCACATAATTAATGCAGAATATGTGAATTTCGAAGGATCTATCCTAATTCTATCCTTAACATCTAACTAAAATATACTGAAAACATAGGAAATGTTGCTAGGTCTAATCCCTGTTAGCTGTACAAAACTTACACAGTCTCCCAATGAAGTGTTCACCTTCTGTCAGTAAACAAAAAAAGAGAGTTTATTAAACAAAATATTTCAGATCAATTTTCCATCAAAAGTTAGACTGATTAAAAAACAAAAGGATTACTGTGAAAGATTTGGCAAAATGTACATAATCTTATCTGTGGTGACAAGCTCACATTTTCTTGTCTTTTTTTGACTGTTAACAGACAGAGAGTCTTATAAATTTTCACACATTAGCCTACCTAAGTTTAGACAAGAAAAAAACAAACATATCCTTTACTTAAAGTTATTGAGTACCTTAGTTTGAACCTAAAATATGTATGCGATAGGATAAAGTTTGCTACTTGCTCCCAGTGAAGACATTGTCAAATTTAAGGGGAGGAGGTATGAAGCAATAGTGAGAGCACTAAACTATGGATTTGGAGTTCTAGTTATTATTTTCAGTTCCCTTGTAAACTTGTCATATAACCTTGTAGGAACAAAACATTAATCTTGTCATAAAATCCAAATCCTAACTAATCTACCAAAGAGGATGTTTCAATAGCTAATTAAATTGACTTTCAGCTCCTCAGAAGGAAGAGGGTGCAGAAATGCATTAGTAGTTGTAAATTATAGATTACTTTCTCATAGACTGACTCCCTGTGTTTAGATCCCCCTGCACTCCGGAGGTGTGAACGCCTGCACACACCTAATGCAGCAAAGAACAGAGGTTCACATTTCAGATTGAGTCCAAAAATGGAAAAATCTGTGCCTGTCAAGTAGAGGCATAAGAAAATAAGCATGTAACTGAGTGGAAGTAGCAACAGAAGTTGGAAGACGTCCACAAGAAAACTTACTTCAATTGGAGGATCAATTCATAACCATACCTATCTATAAAATAGAGTGGTTTTGTCAGTGAAACTACATTTCCTGGTTGTATAGTTAAGTGGATCAAAGAAACAGCAGTCCTATAGATTGTACTCTGATGTGAACTTCAAAAGTTTGAAGTTTGCATCAAGAAACCATTAAGTAACAGCAAAAACATAGGGGAAAAAACCCAAGCTCTTCCCAAATAAAGAAAAGATCACATTGATGAAGGAAAAAATATCCGTTGTTAATAATGTTCTCTTGGAAGGTGGAAGATTTGTAAAAGATGCCAACTAATTCTCACTCAAGTTAATTTGTGGTTCAAGAGGGAGTATGTGTGTGTGCGTGCAGGGAGCGCAGCATGTCTCGCGTAATTCTGGTTAGGAGGAGCGACTGGGCAGGAGCCAGACCTGGATTATCTCAAACTGATAGAGAGAGCACACGTGTTTAGAAAGAAGAACGAATGCCAAATATGCAGCTCCTCGCTCCCATAAAACATAAGGTGTTTTATTTCTGCATCAGATGTTTCAAACACAATTGACTTCTATTAAGTTTCAATGTAAACCACTTTGCTTTCCTAATGTAGCATGAACTTTAACTGTGGCCATTTCAGAGACATTACATGGATACCATATTACCAAACAAAAGATACACATTTGCTGTCTCAGAAAATCTTTTTTTTTTCCTCCCTGTCTCATCCTGTCTGGAACCTGGACTTTTTTTTCAGCTTTTCAGCTCTTTCTCATTTATATCCATACATATGTTATCAGAATTTTCCAAAATATTTGTTATAAATATTATGTCCATGTTAGTAGATAGCCAAAAAAGAGAGTTGGCATTGTTTTGTTTTATAGGATGGAAATAGAAAGGAACTGAAATAATGTGCTAACTAGAAGGTATTTACTGGCTCGTGGTAAGTATTTCACGGACATCAAGAAAGAGAATTTCCCTTCCATCATGAAGGTCAGCTAATCAAGTGTTATTCACAGTGGGCAGTGCAGTTGTGTTAAAATACTTCTGGCAGAAGTCTCATTGTTCTGCATTCACAATTACTGGAATATGCATCATATTGCATTACTGGTCGAAGGCAGGACAGTATGAAGGATTTCATTTAATCAGGTGATGAGAAAGGCTGCTGATTAGTTGGCTACTTCGGGCTCACAGGCTAACACTTGATCACAGGTTTTCTAACAGCAAATTAAAGGTAAAGCCAAGGAAAAGCCAGATATTTCAGCTGGCGAGGGTTCATGGGACTCTTTTCTTCAGTTTTGATTCATAAGCAACTTTGTGCCGCCCGAGTTCCAGGTTTGCAACTCAAAACCTTACAAGCAAAAGCTGAATGCCCTGTTTCACGTCAAGAAAAAAAAGTGCTGCACATTCCTTATGAGGGCTCCGGTCACAGTCACTTCAGGCTCAGGTCTGCAATTCCTGCTGAACTCTTTGGCCCATCTTTTGCAGGTTGCATTTTGCCTGCTTTTTCATACAACTAATCCCATTCCTTCCTCAAGTAACCAGAGAGAAACAGATCTATAATAAACTTCTACAAGGCTCCTTCTTAAGAAAAGTAAACGGGGAGGGGAAGAAAAAAACAAAAACCTTATCCTGAAAACTGTTATTCCACCTTCCATCAAACTTGCCATCCTTTCCTTTACAACAGAGCTCCTGGGAAGTGCCACCACCCGGTCTGAGAGCGGTGGCCACAGCACACTCAGGCCGGCTTGACTCCTCTGGTCTGGCTTCTCCAACCTGTGCCTCTGTGTCCTGCCTGCTTCCAGGCTTGTTCTCCCAGAGGACACGGGCACATATACCCGTACCAGCAACACTTCATGCCAACAATCCTACAATGCAATTATTTCTCAGCCTCAGTTGCCAGAGCCTTTTCAAAGATCTCCAAATCGGCCAGTTGGTCCAGAACTGACCAAAAAGTGGCCTGAAGCTATTCAGGAGCAAACAAGACCTCTGGAATAGTATTTACAGCCTCTTAAGAGGAAGCAAGAACTGCCAATGGCATATACGTAACATGTTCTTGCCCTCTGAACTAAGCCCTTCCAATGTAGGCCATATCAAAACAGAAGAGGAAAATGATGTCCTGTCTTACGAGTCTGCACCAGCTGCAAGAGCAAACAACAAGTGAACCCACTGCGCACAATGGATGAAGTGTGAAATTAGTTCTGTCATCTCCACACACACCACAGTGAATCAGGCCTTCCTGAGGGCTCAGCAGATTAAAATTTCCAGTTGTTTAATTTGAGATCAAGGCGAGAGCACACAAGACCCTGCCCCACTCTTCTCCATTGGGCTAAGTGGCCAAAATAAAAATGGGGCTAAACAAATCTAGCGGGAGAAGAGATGAAGATGTGCGGGGTGGAAAGAAATGACCACTTCACCTTTTGCTGCTTTTAGTGGATTCTAATTAGGAATCTGGCAGTGCCACTCCCTCAGCGGGAAGCCCACATTATTAACGCTGGCATCAAAAGCAAGCCGACTGCAATCTGCAGGAGCGGCTGCCGAACTGGCACAGCCTTCCCTCCCATTCTTGGCCGAAACACCAGAACAGATGTCTGAAGGGTTGGTGCTTCTTTTCCTACCCCTACCCCGCTTCGCGTGACCTTATGCCAGAGATTACATGTACAAGTGCCAAGGTAAAGGTTCTTAATGGGTCAAAGAAACATCCTTAAGAGGATATTTCTTTTAAACACCTCTACTTTTAAACGGTACATCGAGGCTGTGAATGGGCATACAGTCTTGTGGGGGACACAGAGAAATGTATAACCATTCAGCTGTAATTATAGTAATCTAGTATAGTCAGTGTAAAAAAACAATGGCCTTCCCTCTCTTGTTGTTCTGAATCATTTGTAGATGTTCATGTTTTAATCATATTTTCCACATGAATCAATACGAGAGAGAGAACGACAGAGAGATAATTATGTGCACCGAACAAATATTCTACCTAACTGAGGTTGCGCTGGGAAGGGCTGCTTGTAATTAATGAAGTACTGCCACACACTTGTCAAGTACAACCAGCTCTTTAAGGGCAAGCCATCATTTCAAATTGTGAGCTCACTGAAATTTAACAAAGTTGGAAAGAAAATAATAAAGTTTCGCGCCATCTCTCGCAGCACCAGCTTCCGAGGAGCGAGCAAAGGAGGTTTGCACATGGAATGCCGAAGTTGCCTGGTGTCCAGTCGTGCTGTGAATGCAAAGCGCAGCCTCGGCTCGTTCAAAGTGTGATCAAGGGGCACAATCTTCCCAAAGAGATGTGGAATTAAAAGCAAGTGTTACAATTGCATGGCTGAAATGGTAAATGTTTATTTCAACTCATTTCTCTCTCTCAGAAAGTCTCTTCCCTCACACCAAGGAAAATAAAGTAAAATCTCCAAGGTGCTGAGAGGGATTTTTAAGGATCCACGTTTCAGCAGTATCTGCCCAAGACCTTCTTTGGGTACAGACCTGAGTGAGGGGAAAAAACCAAGCTCAAAACCAAAAAAGACCCATTCCTTTTTCACACAGATCCTAGAGCAGAGCAGAGAAGCAACACTCTGATCCCCGAAACTCTCAAGCAGCACCCCAAGCCCCGGGCTTTCCAATCCCTTCCTGTTAAATTCAACTTCCAGCATTCAAATGAATGTTATAATCACTCCGGCGCAGCAGTTATCTAGCTTGAATTATAATACGCTACCAGCTCAATGTGCCAAAAGCACTTCCCTCTCTCTCTTTCCACACTAGTTCTCCTATTTCTCAGCTTTTAAATATCCCCTTGTTCTTTCTACGCATTCATTGTGCAACACAATTTATTTCTGCAACACATCATTACAGCAAGAGAAGTGTGAGAGTAGGTGGGGACAGTAGACAAGTAGAGGTGTGAATGGGTGGTAACATACTAAGTGCTATAGTGAGCCACCAGTCAACACCTTAAAGTTTCAAAAGAAGGGGGAAAGGAGGGGAAGAGAAAGAAATGTATCTTCGTGTGCTTTATAAGTTTCATGAATACCAGGGAGCTCTTGTGCCAAGGCAGACACTGCCTTACAGAGGCATACGCACAATGCACTTCAGTTAGCCGCAAATAAAAGACAGACCTGTACATATGCCAATATTAGCACTCCATCATCTATCCCTTACAGTGATGTAGCCCTCTCTATATCTCCTTTCTTTTTGCAAAGCTTCTTTCTCCACAAGAAGGAAATGGATTGTTTATGGGGGGGTGGGGGGGAAGCCCCCGCCATTTCACACATGCATCCAAAATAGCATTCCCAGGCACAAGATAAAAACACTAAACAACCATATGGAAAACCTCTTACATTTTTACATTCATAGTTTTTCAAAGCAATTTTTTTAGCATTATTTTTCCATCCAAAATGTTCAATAGCAACATTAATTTTATTGGGGGGTGGAGTGAGATTTGAAGGGCCTGAAAACCTCTCTTGCCAAAGCATTTTAAAACCGTTCAGGGAGAAAATGCAGCTTAATGCAATGGCTACAGATTCAGTGAAACATTTGTACAGAAACAGTGCACTACCAACCATAATTTCTGTGGGTGTGATGAAACTCTACTCTTACTAACTTCACTGAGACTACAGCTTCATCCATAAACCCCCCCAAAAACAGGAAAGGAAAACCTGTAATGGATGAGGAAAGCAGACAGAAAAAAAAAGAAAGAAAAAAAAGCAGCTTAAAATTATTCATTATATTAAACAAATATCATCCAAGCAGCCAATGCTAGACCTAATATTCTGCCACCTTCACCTTTCATCGCTTGGCAGACTGGGGAAATGCTGCCCCTCTGATTAGGCAGAATCCCACTTACACACTGTGCCCATGTTGCTCTGGCACCAGGGGCAAAACAATTCGTAAAAAAGTCAGAAAAGACGCCTCTAGCTGTGAATTAGGTCCTCAGTCCTGATGAGACAAACCGACCTCCATTCTATGGGCTGAGGCACAGGGACATAAACTGGGAGGAAAATAACAGGAAAAGAACCGTACAGCGAAGGAGCATCACAGGGACAAGACTGAACCCTTAAGACCTCCTACAACTTTCAGCATAAGCACAAGCACTTGTACCCCACATTCCTTGCCAGGAGCTGCTGCAGCAGGTGCAAAATGCCTTTGCAGTAAATGGACAGCTAACAATAAAATCTATTGTGCAAGAGACACCTTAAGGAATAGTTGTATGGCACACACAGAGAAGGAGGGGAATAAATGGATTGGCAGCTTTTTCCTAAAGACTAATATCCCCACTCTCTAAAGGAATGGCCCCATTCTTTTCAAGGGGGGCTTGGTGAGCCTTAGGGGGTCATAACTCATCTGTAAGTATTTGTATTACAATTAAACTTGGTATTTAATACAAGTTTACAGCCCCAGAAGCAAATATTTTCTCCACTTCCAAATTAGGGCAGGAAAATCACATGCCTGTTTTGAAACCAGGAGAGTGCAAAGCAACTGGAGTTAACGGTTTCAAATGGCCTCTGCACTAACAGCTAGTTTGTGAATCACATGTTTTCCTAAGCAATGAATCCATAAAATGGCTCAGCGACAATCCAAGCCTTGACATGGCAATGCTGCCATTTTCTTTCTTGGGGACAGAATTTCACTTTATTTGGATATCAGCCAAATTAGTATCATATCAGCTGCATGTAATTCTGGACAGAGATGGAGACCATCATGCAGGAAACTTTGTTTCACACTGGGTGACCAGCACATGAAAATCCAATATAACAACTAATAGTTTTTTTCTTTTTTGATGTGAAAAATTTTATAAATATTTATATATTGTTTATCACATATTTCAATGAAGGCTGTCTTTCGTCACCCAATTATACAAGGACTTGAAAACCCCAGTTTATGTGTATACTCCAAATACATTGGTCATGACTCCCCCATAACGTCCAGCCACAAGGAAGGAGACACCAGAGGCACGAGCATTAGCTATGAAACCCTGGAACATGAAGTGCCCAGAGAACAGAGATCTCATCCCACTCTGGGAGATGAAAAGCAATCTTAGAAGATACAACAGAAGCAGCCTCCTTACATGTGACGGATGAGAGAGAAACAAGGGAGAATGGATTAAATGGAGCATAATTTTTATACTCAGTTTGACAAACACACATCTCCAGTAAGATCAGGAGAAACTGCATCCAGTATTAACTAAAAACAAGGCCTGGATTCCCTAACAGACTTATTTCCTGGGAGATTCTCTTTTATGAAAATGTCTACAGCTGTATCTATTTAGTTTTAGCCTCGCTGAAGTCTACTGTCATCATTCAACTGCTTTATAAGTGGGTCACCCTCAAGAGACAGCATAAAATGCATTTCACACTTCCAGAACCACAGAGGGAACCACTTTCCTCTGTTTTGCACATTAGCAATTTACTGTAATCACTACAGAACGTTTTAATTTCTTGTGTACACTTCTCTTTTCCTGCTGTAGAGACTTTCTTCCCATCCCTGTTATTCCTGTGTATTGTAGAGCCACATGCTTCTTTGCTCACTGGTGTGCCTTCAACAGGTATTTTTTCTTAAATGTGGGAATTCTTCCTTTCCAATTGGGCCATCATCCAATCTTTACAGAACATACCTTACATGAGCAGGTGCTTCATATTGAGCACAGATGCCCAGAAATTCATAAGCCGATACATTTGGGTAAGAAACCTTGCCAGCTCAAGCTTCCTCATTACATTTCAATTCCATCCTAACTAATGCTGCAAAAATGAAGAAAACAGAGTTTCTCGTAGAGCCTCAGCACTTCTGCTGAAGCCAGAAGTGGTTATGACTGAGACGTACATGAACAAAACATAAACAAATCCAATATATTAAAAATAAATGATAGCCAGGTCCTGTTTTCAAACAGGGATCTCCTGGCAACAGATTATGGATGCCTTCCTTACCTAGCACTCAGTGGCAGTCTTACAAGAGTAGCATATATTTCTGACACACACATGCAATATAACACATTTTCAAAATCTGATCATTAAAACCTATCTGTGCAAAGAAGGAAATGTACGCATGTGTTTATTTGTACCTGCAAGCCGAGCAACAATCAATTACAAGTCAGCCATCAATGGCTTGTATACAAGTGCACATCTTTGAGTGCCAAAGATGTATTAGACAATTCTGGCCAAATACAACTGGAAGCAATGTTGAGCCTCATGTACGTATCCACACTGATATGCTGGCATGTTCATTTCAGAGTGAGCCAACACCGCATTACCCATTTTGCAGTACAACCATTTTTTTGGTACTTGCAAAGAAGACAGTGTTGAATTTGTGGGGTTTCAGAATTCCAGGGAACCAGTTCACACACCTTACATGTAATCTCTCCTTCTGCAAGTAATGCTGTAGTAATAGCAGCCCTCAGTGTTGCTGTGGAGTGCAGCAGAAGCAGGAACAGACAGGTGGATTTGTGGATGACTTGGTAACTTTAAAAATAATATTAAAAAAAAAAAAAATTAAAAAAAAAAAAAATCTTTCCACTGCCCCAGCCTCAGCACTGCTGGAATGTCTTATTTACTGACATAAAGAGGAGGTGGTGGTGGGGATGTAGCTTCTCTCAGTCACTCTCTTATTCAGTCGGAGTGGAGCTATGGAACTGAACCACATTCAATTTAAGTTTGTAGAGTGGCTGTTTGGGTTTTTTTTTCTCTCCCCCTCCCTTTTCCTTCTTTTCTTAATCCAAGATTCAGACAGGAAAGCAGCACCGCTTTCCACTGAAGCCAGGGTGCTTTGGGAAACATCTCAACTGGCTTTTGAAATCTTATTTCCAGGATCTGGGAGAGCTTTCCAAAAAGTGGTGTGGCCCACCCACGTCCAAAGAGCATAGACTCTGGAGGAGTCATCGCCAGCCCCAGCCTATTGCAGGACACATGTGAGTGTGGGCCTCTGAGTTTTGGACACTTGCTGAAAAAAAAAAAAATATTAAAAAAAAATGGAAACAGAACTTCAAAGGGAACTAGCTGAAGCACTTCAGAACTTAATCACGCCTGGTGGAAAAGATGATTAGTGGCTTCTTGTGCTCTGTTTTTAAAGCTATTGATCTTGGACACAGGAAGGAGCTTTCATATTCTCCACAAGCCACAGATGGTCAAAAGGGTCCTGAGAGGGAGACAAAAAGCAACCACACGGGAACTCCAGAGAGTAACAGAACTCAAGGTGTGTCCCAGGGACCCGATAATACCACTGAAAAGGATGCACTGGAAAATCAGAAGCAGCAGCAGCAGCTTTTGCTGTTTTTCCTTTCTCTCAGCTTTCTCAAACCATTGTCTAAGCTTTCTGCCTTTGAAGCAGGTAAGCTTTACAAGCCATTTTCCAACACACCAAATACACCACACCAGAAACACCAAATAAAATAATTTGCCAAGACTTTGGTGCTGTTTTCAGATCTACAGACTACAAATACATGGCTCACAAGCAATAAGGCTGAGGCAGAAATCGTAAGATAAAGACAACAAGGCCTGTCGTCTAAACCAACTGTTTGATGATTGAAAGTAGTGGAATATCTCTCTCTCTCTCTAGCCAATTTTGTGGACTTTCTGAAAACTGAATTTTCCACATAACAGACAATTATTTCAGAAAACACAAACTATAATCCCTAAATTGCCTCCAATATAGTCTTGTACAGGGTCAAGCTTTCTTCTGGGAAGCACTGTCTGTTTTCATCTCCAATCAAAATACAATTAGATGTAGGAAATAACCACCATTTCTCCATAGCTAAGATGATACATATTCTTGTTTTATTATAGCAAAACACATATCTTTTAATGAACTTGCCTAGGAAACTTGAAATTATGTTAGGTAATAAAATCACAACAAAGTAAACAGGACAAAATTTCTCACCCAGGAGGTGGTGGTGGTGGTTACTCACAACAAGTCTCTCTACTCTGAGGTGGGACTTACGGAGCTTCCCATTGTGGCAGGGGTAGGTGGCATCAGGCTGTTCAGAGGTCCTGTTCTTCACATCATTTGGGAATCCAGGCACTGGCCATTCTTCATCCTGAAATATAGGAAAGCTTTTGTTCTAATACCTGTGTATTAGCATACATATACTGGCCAAAATGAAAATTCAGGCAATTACGTGTCTGTCTGCCTTAAATTACCTCGGCTTTACGCGCCCAGTTCCCTTGTGGCAATGAGCAACAACTGTCACGGCACAATTACAAGGATGGAGCAGCAGAGAAACAAATAGCAGGTGCGTGGATGAGGAGGGAAAATGGGGGTTGAGTTGGCAAATGTTCCCCCAACTATGTCTTTAGGAAGGAAGGTAGAGGCTCCAAAATGCCTTCACGGAAAATAAAGCATATTTAAACTTCAAGCAAGGAACTGTTCCTCTGATCAGAACTCTCTTTCTGAAATCGATTCAAATAGCTGAGGCAGCATGGGAGCTCTTGATGACTGTATTAACATTTTGACATTTCTTTACACAGTCACTGGAACTACATTATTAGCAAGGATCTAACAGCCTTATGCTCCACTGTGGAATGGTGTATCAGGAGAGTGGAAAGAAATAAAAAAAAAAAATCACAGTAAATTCTTTCCTATCCTTCTGACAATAGTCGTCTTCCCACAAGAATTACAAGCTAGTGCTTATATTGTCCAATCAGAATATGCCCCCACAGAAGGAACCATTTTAGAAGACAGCTACTGATTTTTTTTTTTTAATATAAATAAGCAAATTTAAGAAAGCCATTTGTGTTTCATCCTACTGGTTGTTTCAGAGCTCTTCTTCCTACTTCCAGGGCTAAGGAAGACATGCAAAAGAAATCAGTAGTCAGATCACATTGCCTGCAATATTTTTTAGTTGTTAGGGAGCAGACAGAGGGGGAAAAGGGAGAATGGAGAAACAGGAAGGCAAGAGTTCCAGTCATCTCACAGCACAGAACAAGTACACTGAAATATAGGGTAGCACAGTGCAAGACGGCCTAAAGTCTCATCCAGGGAACAGAGCGGAATTTTCCTGCAATGATCTGAGATGCTCAGAGAAACTGGGCTGCAGCAAGCATAAAACGACTCCCTAATCACAACATGTGTGATTGAAAAAGCATCAAGCATCTAATTCTATTACCAAGCAGAGCTCTGAAAAATGTTTCTCATCATAAAGTAAAATGAGTAAGCTTTGGCTACTGTACTGGCCTGTATCTGTACAGGCTCTGTATCTGTGATAATGTAGGTATTAAAAAAAAATTGCCAAAGGAATTTTTGCATGCAGAGCAGTGTTGTCTAGCGGTGAGAGCACGGAAGCTGGGAGAGTTGTAGTCTGTTCCTGGTACTGTCATCAGCTCGCGGCAGCACACCGAGCAAGTGCCTGAACATCTCTAAGGCTCATGTTACTCATCTGTCACACAGGTATTATAATCACAGCCAGCTACATCACTGGGGTACCCTGCGACTCATGTAATGACTGACTGCAGGGTGGTTTTGAGACCTTTACATTAAAGTACCAGAGGTTGTAATATTGTATTACAACAATATGTATTATTATTTATCATTATTCAAGGGTAGACTCTGAATAGACAGATAAGTTCAATACCTTTTCAAGGATTTTTTTATTGTTGTTTTCTTAAGATTTGCAATCTTTTAGGGTTTAGAATCTATTACCTCTCCTACTAACATGAAGGTGTCTAAATTTTCTTTTAAATGGCAAAGAAAGTCCCACTATCACAATGTTTACTAATTTTATACAATACTTTCATGTTATAGAATTAATTTAAACTGAGCAATTATTGCACTGTATACCCTTTTTCACATGCGAGGGAATGCTTAGGGGGGTGCCTGTTTCTCTGCTTCCAAAAACATTTTGTCATCATGGCATCTTTTGGATTTCTGTACTTCTATAAAAGACAGCAAACAACAGCAAATCATCTCAAAATATTTTCAACACAAAATGCAAATTAGCAATTCAATAAACCAGTTTCCCCTAACTAGGGGATAAAATGGTAACACACACCCATCCGATCCGAGATCATGCCAGACCTTTCTACTACAGCTGACCCTTCCTTTCCTTCCTGTTTGACACTGGACCAATTTTCTGTAATTCCTGTTCAATGCACTCGTTATAGCACCCCAGTTTCACTCTGTATGAAACTATGTAAACTGCTGTTATTTACACATTAGTTGACTTTTTTTTTTTTTTTTTAATTTTTTTAATTTAAACCACTCTGGTGCTACCTTCTGCAGTTATTCTAGTCCAGAGTTAATGAGAGCCCCAATCCTGCTATTGGATCCTGTGTTAATTTGTTATTTCAGGTCAATGTGGCTTCAAAGGAAGTGAAGCAGGGTGATCCAGTTGCCTGACCAGGAACAAAGTTCTCATTACGTGCTGGTAGGGGACCAAATGAGTAACTCTCAGGAGAGAAGCAGCACCAAGTGAGTACTCCAGCCTCTTAATTTTCCTTGATCACAGCACTTTTGGTAAAGTATCTCTCAGTGAAGGCCTGAGACAATTAATTAGGAAGCACCCTGGAGTGTGAACAACAGAGTATTACTGTCATTTGAAGCTGATCTTTATTAATCTCTCAAATTTCTGTTAGGAAAGGTTACATAAACTGTGTTCCATTATATTATACATATTTGCTTTGGGTCTTTCTTCTGCAGGGGAATAAAACTTAAATGCAGAGGGACCGTTTTGCAATCTTCTAAACTCAGCTGTTAAATATCACTTTACTAATAACTTACTCCATTTTGCCATCTGAGTGAGCACTTCAAAAGGTTTAGATAGGCTGTAGTGTAGGAATCAAAGAAGAAATATTGGGTCATTCTCCACAAAATACTAATTGCACTTTGAAGCCTAGTAGGCACTACCAACCTGACACCAATAGATCTTACAAAGAGTTTGATGTTTAAAGCATCTATACTGAAAAAGGCAGAAAAAGAAAGAGACCTTTAGTGTGGATGTCTCAGCTTTTCATATGGGTGGTTGACAAGCTGGGCTATAGGGTAAACCATAATGTGCCAAGGACCACGGAGCCTGGAGCCAAGAAAGGGATAATTTCAGGCAAGACCCAGTCTCTAAAGCCAAAACCACTGGCCTGAAAGCTTTTCTCAGAAGGTTTGCTGTTCCCATCACTGCTGGGATGAATTTTAACTCATTATTGATCAAGGGAATTTTAAAATCAATTTTAATTAAATGAAAGATTTCTATCATGGCTTGTTCTGTGTGGAAGTCACACAGACGACATATAAATATACGGAGGCAGATCATGCAGAGTAGATTTGTAGCAGTTAGGCCCTAAACAGGTGAGAAAGAAGCCAAAGTTACATCTGAAAGCAAATTTGTTATAGTAAATTATCTACAATACCTGTCTATTCCCCCCCATTTTTGCCTTTGCTATTGGAATTTAGTCAAGACCTGCCTTTTTTTTTTTTTTTTTTTAAAACCAAAGCAAGTATTTTAATTAGGTTCCCTCTCAAACCCCAAAATGACTGGAAAAGGGATAAGGGAGCCTACTACATGCTAACTACTGAAAGCCGTGGATTGCTCAGCTTGCCACAAACAGCCAAGACTTACTAGAGTGACAAGGAGGGCCAGGCCCTCAGCTGAGGCTCAGTCTCTTCAGACAACACTTCTTTCAGATCTCAAACCACTCGTATTTCCAGGGCACACAGGTACTTAGATCTGCTGTGCAAGACATAACAGAAAGGATGGAAGTAACAAAATAAACTGTCTAATGAAAAGACTGATCAACAACTTCAGGTAGTCAAACAAACCCACTTACTCCTTGCTGCACTGGAGGGAGCCTGGGCAGGCAGGTTATGCTTTCCTCCTGTGAGGAACAAGTATATGCCTTCGCTCCCCCACTCCCTTAGCTAGACTGGGGACTATCCTTGGGATGCCTGAGTTTCCTCAGATTGCACCACACAGGAGAACAAGGGTTTCATTTCAGGTACAGTTGGCTGTCTGACCATGCTGCTTATAGACAGGCTCTGAGGGAGCTCCACAAAGATCAATGGACTTCAGGCACTCACGCCCTTGTGCAAAGCTCAGAAAGAGCCAATCTGCATCTTTCAACACCTACTTACTTTTAAGACTCCAGTTCCTAGTATTTTGCCTCAGGCAGAAGGTCATCACACTGCCAGTGCCACGGGTCACAAGTTCAATCCCCAAACTCAAGCTTGGGTTCAACTGAGGCTCCAAAGTAAATCAATGGGAGGTGACTGTCATACACAGACAATGCTGTACAGACTCATGAGACTCCTGTATTATTTACTACTAACATAAGGCTTTTCATGTACTACAGGCTTTACAATTATTAATTCATTAACATTAATTCATTAGTCATCACACCAAGCTGTCTGAGTAGCACAGTCTTATGCCAGTTCTTTGGGTAAGAAACCAAGGGACCAAAGGGTTAAGTGACTTGCCAAAGGTCAAAGAGAAAAATCAATGGGAAAACTGAAATTGGAACTTAAAAAATACCCAATTCCTTGCTTTGTGTTTAATTCACTTTACCTCACCTAATCAAAGGCAACAAATAAAATAAGCAAAGTCCCACAAGGCTCCTCGTAGCCAGAAGAGCTTTTTTCAGCTGTAAGGTCTCTACCAAGCCCAGTTAGAATCTACAAGGCTTCATTGTGTTTTCAAATACAATGCACACTGCAGTAAATAGGTTATTTTACAACCCTGGCCCAGTTTTCAAAGTGGCCTCAATCAGTGTTGTGCAAAACATTCATGTCCAACCACAAAATTACAATCAGTCTTTGTTTGAATTCAGCCTGTGTCCCTGGCCAGCAGTGGTTAGTCCGAACTCTCAGGGTCTGTGAACTGTTAGTCAAAGGTTTTTGCAACGTTTTTGCCCTGCCTGGATTTCTCTGAATATTTATAGGCTGCTGTTCTCCAGTGACTTTCATGTTCAAACTGTGTTGGCTGGCGGGGGTGGAAAGGGGATGTAAATAACGGATAGAGTCACATGTTTTCCACTAGCCCCACTTCTTTTGCTTCCAGTAAGAGACACGTGTTGCAAGAAAACAACTGCAAGGCTTGACTGTGGGACATTTAAATCAGTATAACACTATTTCTACACACTTGAATGTTTTCAAACATCCAGCTATTGTGAAATAAGAGTCAACTGTTTGGATATTCAAGCAGACCTGTGGAATTAAAATTTGTAGCATTGCTCAACATTTTAGGAGTGGAGATGAGAAATATCCCTTCAAAAACTCTTGACGACGACTGTGAAGTACCAGCAGAAGGAATTAGCCTGAAAAATCCATACCGTGTTTTACCCTGCAATCAATGCATCCCAAAACAGGATCCACAAAGTTTAGTCACCGCTGTGTGGAAACTCATACAGTGTTGATGTGATCAATGGAGAACATTGAGCACATGGTGGTTACTGTCATTGATACTTACATAATAGCAAACACTATGAAGAAATCAGAAAAGCATGCGGATTTCCAAATAACTTCGTCTGCCGTGCATAAGGCGTAAACAAGACCTTACACCTTACATATCTCCTGCTTCACTGGTCTCTTAAACGTGGTATACTTTGTGCACAATGGGAGGGTTTACGTATTTCTTACAGGGTTACTTTAGTTCTGAGACACAACATGGAGGTATCTCAATTCTGATGAACCCCAAGTCCACATAGATGTAGATTTGCCATCCTCTGTAAACGGGTCCACACATAATTGACTGTGCATGCAACCTTGGCTGTTAGATGGTTTGCTGCTTAAAACACAAACACAAAGCCAATTTTGTACAGGAGGGAAATAAGCTGATGGCACAATCTAGAGCTGTTTTTGGAAATCAGGCCCTTGTGGGCTGCGTCTGTTCAAAACATTCCCAACAAGGGCTAAACAAAGGAAATATCATCCTTTCTTGTGCTGATGGCAAAATATTCGTTATTCCAAAAATTTGATGAAACAGAAGTCTGTCCGTATGGATGACAATTCATCCTAATTGGAGATGTCTGCAAACCTCAAGTGGAAACGGCTGAAACCATAAAATTTAACTGTTGAAAAGACACAGCTAAGAAGCAAAACAGAAGAGAGAAAGACAGCCTATGGACATCTGATGGAAACTGCCTACAGTGCCAATACATAAAAGCTGATCCACACTAGTAACATAAAGTTTTATGTTGACCCAAGCCCTTTGTAAAATACTCAAATCTCTGAGGACTGCATGGAGAATTTCTTCCTCTGAGTGTAGGTTTTTTCCAAGAGATTTCCAGTAATTCCTGTCTCCCACCAGGACAAAAATACTAGGAGAATTGTCTGCTTTATGGTATTTTTGTACTTTTATATAAATCTGTTCCAAAACCTAAAGGTGTACAGGGTCATAAGAGGGCAAAATATAAGGAAAGACCATGAAATAGGCAACAGGGTTGGTTTTGTTTTGCTTAATTTCTTTTCTTTCCCAGAAGTTTTGTTACTTTTGGTGTAACCGTTATGGAGAAAGGACATGGATTTCCAAAACTGGCCACTGAATACTCTTTGCCTGCTGCTCATAAAACTAGCTGGATAATTGCATTAGAGGTTCACAGAAATGTTCTATTAATGAAGACTATATTTTGTTTTCCCTGACAATTTTGAATAGACTACAGCTACAGCTTTTCAGTTTTGACTGAAAAGAGAAATCTTTCTGCGTTGTAGCTATGATGAAAAGACAACATTTTTCTATTGAAACTACTTCTGTTTTTTCTTTTAACAAGATCATACCTTTAGTAAAAAAACTAAATTTTCCATGAAAAACTCACAGTAGATAAAAAGTCCTGCATTGTTTCTAGCTCTTTGCTAATTCACTTTTAAGTATATGAGAGAGGGAAGGATCTTTCCAGTTTTTGCTGTCTTGTTCTGTCCATCCTTCCTATATTTGAATATAAGAGGATTTCAGCATTCATTAAAACTGCAATACAGACTGGCTGAAACATGAGCAGTGCAGCATATAGAGTAAAATGCACTTATATTACAATGACCTTTCATGATTATCTTGTACTCTGTCACAAGTTAAATGAGGTCATTACTGATGTTACTTGCATTCCTCTTCCTTGGCCCACGACTTCAAAGACTAATGGGCCCCTTTTGTCACTGAATTCTTGTCAAAATGTTCAGTCCAATCAGGCCCCTAATAACTGCACGCTGGGTAACACTCACAGATTAAAAGAACATGCAGACACATGCCTTATACATAATTAAACCTTCCAATGAACTTCATGAATTTTAAAATTAAACAAAATGGAAGAAATCCAACAGATAGTCTCCTGTGGGCATATGAGGTCATGTATCCTGCTAGGAGGGTGAGAAAGCGTTATTCTAACATGGATACACCACAACAACTCGCACAACTTCATTAACTGATTTATTTTCTCTTCCTGCTGTCATCTCTATAGCTAACCTGAGGTCTGACAATGTTAATCAAGACACCAAGACACCTGTCTATCGTCCCAGAAAATGAGCACCCAAAACTATCACTGGAGTCAAAAGAAGTCCTAGCCTTGCTATCAGTGCTGCTATCATCAAGGCGGCAAATTCTGTATCTGGCCAGTTCTAGTTATTCACACAATCAAGAAATCAGATTTCTATCCCGAAAGCTTTCCTCCCCGCAAATAACAGTAGTGGGAGTGGGGGTGGGGTGGAGGGAAGGATTCGTTCTTGGAAGCTTGTAAAAGTAGTGGTTGACAATTTTCTTTCTAATGAAATGTTTGCCTAATTCGGTCCTGGCAAGGCTGTGCACATGTGGCAGCCACATCAAAAGCATGGGCACTGGCACGAAGAGCAACACGGCCTGAAGTGGTTTTCTGTACTGCTACATGCCAACTGTGTGCTCAAACCCCAACTCTCACACTTAACGTCTGTCGTCCAAGCACTTATTAGCATTGCGTTAACTAGCAGTTTTGTTGTATTTGTTCAGAATCAATGACATGAACCTAGTCTTCTAATAACAACATTAGTATTTTCCTCCTCCTCCTTAATTCCATGTATCTCTCTCCATGTGTTATTACTGATAGGCATCAAAACACGCCAAACATATCAAAATGAATATTTTACATTGACCTTTCCCAAATTTTATGGAGTTTGTTTGAAAAAAATTGTTTTGTTTCTTCATAAGCAGATAAAAATGTTCTAGAAATCTCAATATTTTCAATATAGGAAAACATCATTCTCCATCCAGCTCTGTGCATGTCTTAAAGCCAACACACATCCGCAAGTGTGAGGCAAAATCAAACAAAACACATAAGCGAGAAAAACAAAGTGGAAAACGGTCACAAAAGCAGCTTTACGCACACGAGAATTTTAGAAGATGAATTTCTTGTAGGCAAAATAGCAGGAATTGATTTTTGAGACAGATTATCATAGAAAAGGAAGACTCAAAAGGTCAGCAAGTTCTTCCCCTTGCACAACAGTGGGATAAATATTTCAAGACCGCTCCTGATTGATTTCAATCTAATTTGTTGCTAAAAATGTACAGTGAAGGAAATTCTAAGCCTCCTTGGATACATCTTTCAGTGCTTCATAACTTTCATCATTTAATTTTTCCTAATATCTTACATAAACCAACTTGCAACTTTGCAGTTATTGAATCCAACTACTTTTTTACTTATTCCATTTGACATGGAGAAAAATGACAGTGTTTTCTTTATAAGAACTTCTTACATACAGCAAAAGCAACCACCTCCTAAGCTCCACATATGGTACTCTTGCAAATATGTACCAGAATAAGATGTCTTTTTTGCAACCACATACCACACGACTCATCTTCAGTCTGAAAACTTTTACAAATTCCACTTCCTTTTCTGCACTTCCACTGACTTGCCAGGTAATCATGCATTTCTCTTCTCTCAGCGTGACACTTTGCATTTGGCTTTACTAAATTTCAGTGTCTTAGTTTTAAATATTTCTTCTATTTATCAGAAAGTGTTGAATTCCAGCATCATGCTAAAGGACATCTGCAGCCCTTCTCAGCTCACTCTTCTTTGCAAATCTCGTACTTCATCTTTTAAATCATAATCCAAGATACCAATAACAACGTTGACCATATGTGAGCCAAGCACAGTCAGCTACAAAACTAATTCTTTGATATGCCCTCCAAGTCTGACATCACACCTTTTTTAATCATTAATTTAATGTCTGTCCCCATCCCCCTGCCACCAACCGCGTACCTATTTTATGATCACTTAATCTTGACCACATTTCCCTCCTTCGCCTACAAGATACACTGTCAAAAGCCTCACTAAAATTGGGACCTAGCACATCTTTTTTTTTCCTCCTAACCTACTGAACTGGTTACCTAAGAAAGAATGAAAAATTGGAGAGTCGTTATTTATTTCACTTGCAGTAGAATTTAGGCATTTAGCTGAAAGAGCAATCCATACAAGTTACATCTATGCACTTACATTTTGCAACTTACTGATCTTACCTGGGTAGTTCAGGGCCTGCTGCTAGGTACCGCTGTCCCAAAGCACCAGAAGCCCTATACAGTACTTGTTCCCTGAGCATTCTTAAATAGGTACCAATAGCATTGTGTTGAGTGCAAAGCAACAACTACAGCTCTGATCAATGAAAAACATGGCATGGAGAGGACACATTAGTAACAGCAATAGCATATTTCTGTGTAATTGTCTAGAGGTAGAAGCACTTACCCGCGAGTTACGAGACATGGCTGAAGACCTTTTTCACTCAGAAAAAATTCAAGCCCACATCACCAAATGATTATAAACTCAAAGGCCGAGGACAAGTTATTGAAAATAATCACCTGCCATTGGAAAACAGAGGAATGCACAGACCAACTGTCAAAGCAAACGACAGAAGTTGCGTTTCAGACGGAAGTTGCATTTCAGAGGTCAGAGGGCTCAGAAGGCCAGTCTTAAAAAGAAAAAAAAAAAAAAGAAGAAGAATGAAAGAAATCGTGTTATAGTGAGATGCTTCTGTGTCCCATTTCAGTACCAGAATGTCTAGGAAGCTGTAATAAAATTTAAGGACCATTCTTGAAAGAGAGATGCTGGAAGCTCAGCATGGAAAGAGGCTGAGATAAAAGCATTCTGTTGGAAAGATTATTTTGCAGAGAGAAAGCAATGGCAGATAACCTTCTCCAAAAAAGAATATAGCTTCCACTCCTAATAGAAATCATAGGAATCGGGTTTGGTATGCACAAACCAGTTAAAACTATATATTTTGCCCTCAATAGTTAGAAGGACAGAGCTATAATCTGGAGTAACCACACATACATTTGCCCTGCAGCAATGGTATGTCAGTACAAGAGCCTGGAAAACAGTAGTTTATAGTAGTCTGCACTTAAACTTGAGGGTTTCAGTTTCTCAGTGGTTAGATCTGATTCAGACAAATAAATTCAAAAAACAAACAGCAAAATACATAAAATTGCAGCAGCAGAGAGGTTAACGCACTCCATAGTTATTGGATTTGTCATCATTATAAGTAAAAAACAAAAGTCTGCTGGTACTACATTTTGAGAACTAAGGTTTATAAAATTGACTCCAACTGGCTATAACACTTCTCTAGAAAAGGACATTTTTAAAACAAAATCCACCCCCCGTGGAAAGGAGATAGAAGGTCATAATCCTCCCAGAGGAGCCATAAACAACCCAAGATAAGCGCAGGGAATTTGCTGAAAGCATGCTCTCGCGCTCCGGCCAACAGACCATTCTACTTGCCCCTTCCTGCAGATGTAACCTTGAAGGACACAGTCATGGGCTGCTGACTCATGGCAATGCTTATGAAAAATAAGCAGAGGGTTTTTTTCCTCTACATCTTGCACTTTATCAATCATCTGCTTTAATTCATACAGAAACTCCTGATCAGTTGCTGGGAGCACACAAGGCCAAGTCCGGACGCCATTGGTATATACAATGGATGCCTGACCCTCACATCCTGAAGCATTTTCCTGAATTTATAGGGAGATACTTGCACACTTTGGCATGAGATTAGCATTGTCCATGGGCACCTTCCAAACTATCTCAACCAAATCCCTGATCTTGGTGGTACATATAAACTCCACTCCAGACATGGATCTGAAATTTTAAAATGGGCAACCTGTCATCATGAGGTTGGGGTAGCAGAAGAGCTGAACAAATCACTGCAAATCAAAATTCTGGAGTGAATGAAACCAGACTGCATGCCAACCATTAGATACTCCAGCTACGCCCAAATCACTGTCCTCCACCAAAGCACCTCCTTGTGTCTTTGATGCCTAGGAGCCCTCAACAGCTACTAACAGGTTTTAGAGGAAAACTGCTCCCACACCATTCAGTATCCTGATGAAGCATTTCACTTCAGTATTTCAAAAATGAAGTGCCTCCTTCAAAAATGAAGTGCCAGATAAAATTTGGTTTTGGGATTCTATCGATAAACTTTATTTTGCTCCATCTCAGTATCTTCCATCAAGGATTATTAGCCTCAGATCTGGAAGGTCAGGTCTAATGACAAGGTAACATCTTATACCTATGCTGAGATGACCTAGGAAAAAAGCATCTTTTAACAGTTTGAACATGGAAACCTTGACTTCAGTAGTTGTCATTTTAAAGACAAAAATGATACACTTCTTAAAAACCATACTTTTCAGAGATTTAAAAAGCTGAAGCCAGGCCAAGACGAATGACTAAATGTTTAAGTTCTATTTCAAAAGCAGATTTTGAACACCAATACCAGCAGAGCATTTTTCTGAGGAGCTGCGTATAGACCTTAGATCATATTATCTCCAGAGACAGATTTTTGCTTCTGCTGTCCTGCTTTTGTTAATCTTTAAGGTTAAGCAAAGAAGAGGGTTAGCCCCTAGGTTTCCCCAGAGACCCTTACAAATTGCATACCAGCGGACCTCAGGAGACTTGTATGTAAAGAGCATGCCAAGATTCAACTCAGAAGTATAATAGTTTCAAAAGACTTTTAATGGGGCCATAAACAAAGCACGCCACTATACACAGAGACTTACCAGCACTAGTCCCGTGCCTGTTTTCCACCCACAGATTCACATGAAAATCTCAGGAGCCTGTATAGGAGACAGTGGCTATTAGGCAACTATTTAGCTTTTTGTACTATGTTTATTTTGGGTGGAAAAGGTCATGTCATATAAGCAGTGACAAAATTACAATCTGGAAGTTTTGTCAGTACAACTGCTCTTACACTAGTGACTCTTGTTGGAATAGCTAAGTTGGCCAAAAATCACAAAGCAGCCCATCTCTGCCCATCATGTCTCTGTTGGCAGATGTCAGTACTGTAGCACAGGCTCTGTTTGCAGAACTATAAGCATAGGTTTTCTGTTACAGAACACAGCCCTGAAACAAACCTGCAATCAACTCAAAAGTCAGAAACTGTAGAATAAGAAAAGTAAAAACAAAAACTAAAGTGACTAGCTCTTTGTTTCTTCTAATTTCCCTAATGGTACCAGATTAACTTTGGAAGTAGCCACATGGAAAAAAGGTAGAGAATGAAAGCCTCCCAGTTTAAATTGTCAACATCTTGATACCTCTGGCAGGGATATAACATTTGCAGAGCCCAAGAATTGGAGGCCATTCAGTCGGAAACTTTTACATATGAGACTAA
Source organism: Gymnogyps californianus (assembly GCF_018139145.2). NCBI lineage: Eukaryota > Metazoa > Chordata > Aves > Accipitriformes > Cathartidae > Gymnogyps > Gymnogyps californianus. Next base: position 4,995,138 of record NC_059487.1, on the reverse strand, counting down.
ATTCCTGCCCACTTGTATTTGAGAAAAACCTATGTGACTTTATTTATGTAAGAGATGGGCTTAGTTTTATCTTCCAGGCCAAGTGCCAGTGCTCCTCATTGAGTTCTGCCTCTCAAAGTTCCTCCTGCAATTACAGTTAAATCAAACCCTGTTCCCTTATGTCCTTAATGTTGAAAGCAAAGCTCAGTTAAACTACTTCAATGCTCCACTCCAGGGCTCCTTCTGCGATGGAGGGAAAGGATGCTATATCTATCTATCTATGAATAAAGAATTCAACTATTAAGATTTTCTCAGTTTTCCGTAAAGTTTGAGACTGGGCACAGTGGAGACAAAAGAACAAAGAGGTTTACTGGAATGCAGATAAGCAGTTTGAAATATTTACTAACAGAGAGAGGAGGGCGAGACGCCTATCACTTGTGCGGATTCACGGAACACAGACATGCTTTAATTTAGCATAATGCTCTGTAAATAAGGTTATGAAGTAGCACAGCTGGATTTATTAGCTTTTATACCTCATTCACTGTTTTGAAGACTGAAGTGACTCCTGTGCACTAGATTAAAGGAAAAAGCCATAAACATTACAATACTAAGCATACACAGTATTCTTTATAAGTGTTTTAGAAAGACTTTCTTCCTAGAAAACAGAACAGACTTTCTAAGTCTATTCTTTCTAAAGAAAAAAGGAGCTCTCAAACACAGCCAACTTCTATGTGCTACAAGTTCCTATAACAGCCTTCATCGTTCTGAGTTTCTGCAGAGCTTAGAAAGAAAAAGTCCAATATATTTATTTGGAAATTCAGCTTTTTAGACCTTTTCCTGGAAGAGGAGGGCACCAAAAAGGTATGGAAGAGGAAATACTAGGAGGTCCACCTCAAGTACTTTCCTATATAAACAGATTTAACAGAAGCCATTTTATCAAGACTACATTCTTGGCCTTGCTACACCTGTCTCTGTGTGCTTTAGCCCCAGGCTGTAAGAGAAACCTAGCCATTAGAAAACATTAGGTTCAGGGCTTTGGGTAGAATTTAGGCCAGCTCAGCATGGCCCCAGGACACACTATCGAGCCTTTTAGATGCTCTCACAAGACAGAGGAAGCGGGAGAGTCAAAAGCAAAAAATCCCTCCTCCTCACGAGGAAGTTTCCTAGTTCACTGCTAAGCAGCAACAGGGCAATCCAGTAATCTCATTTACAGTGATAAAACATTTGCAATCAATGCATTTATCCCAAACTGAGATCAGCATAACTTAAAACAAAGCCGACATGGTCTGTTTAAGATAACAGCGATGAAAATTCATTATGTCAAATACCACCAGAATGAAGGACTGTCAGTAGAGAGATCTCAGGGAAACCTAGGATCTGAAAAGACTTCTGATGGTGGCTTTTTTGCCTTTACTGACTGTAGAAGGATAAGGACAAGGATAATTAGCCTTCTTATGCGGGTGAATTATTTAGTGCCTAAAGGTGTGGTTCTGCAAAAGCTAAAACTCTCCTCATTCCCTGCCTCCTTCCCCCTGCTGTGTTTATGACCCTTCCCTTGTGCTTGTCTGAATTTGCAGTGAACCAATTCAGGGAGCTAAACCAAAAGAAAATGAATCATACAAAAAAAGCCAATGGTTTGCTGCCAGCTTGGCTCCCTGAAGCAACTCACCAAGCACTTGACCTGATGCAAGGGAGAAGGGCGCCCAGGGCTGCGTGCATGCGTGTGTGTGTGCAAGGAGTGGGGAGCCGGACAACAGCAGCACAGACTAAGACTGGTTTAAACTATTGTGGAACCAGAGCTCAAATCAGGTGGGATGAATCCAGGCCGTGTGTTTCTTTAAGAGATTATCTTAACATCAGATTGACTTTACAAGGTAAACTGAATGCTCTATAGATATGTACGTGCATATAAACTCTCATGCAATTTTGATTGCAGTTGGTACATAGGGCTTTACACATTCATCTATGTACCACAACATGCATGTAAATCACTAGTTTACATATACAATGTAAACTTTATTTGCCAAAGAGGTTTGGGATTGCTTAAAGAGTTTAGGTCAAATACATTCCACACTTCAGGTTTTATTAAAAGCAAAACAAAAGCTTGTTTTTTTAAAAGAAGTTGTCTTTTGTAAAGGCTATAGCCAAAAGAAATGTGTTCCTATTTTCTTAATAACATTGTGGTTTAAGCAGCATTTCTTTAAAAATATTCTTTTCTAGCACTTGAAAACACAAATTCTGGATCACTAGATCCAGATAGGTTATCTAGGACTGAAAGTTTATGGGAAATTGGCTAATAAAAATGAAATTGAACTTTCATTGCCAAAATAAATAAAAAAGTAAGTAGAAGGAGATATTAAAAGACAGAAAACAGCTGTGAGGGGAAGAATATTGAAAACATGAAAGGGTTAAATAAGTATGGGATAACTTCAATCACTTGATGCAGAAACAAAAAGGCATAAACTAAACACGAACATTTCAAAGATGAAATAGATAAAGAAAACTATCAGAAATCATAGAAATAAAATGAAACCCATGGAAACCAATGAAACGTTACAGGGAGTAGTTCAGATTACCTACAGGTAGAACCATGCTGTAGAGAAGTTCACCTGTCCCTACTAATGGCACAGAGAGGGTAGATCCCTGTGTGCTTAAAAAAAAAGTCAGTTATGAGTCTTCAGTTATGCATTTAAACTCAAGCCCTAATTATTACTTCTGTAAAGTTTCTTCTAAACATTCTTATTCTGAGCTCAGTTCATGACACCTGCACCTTTGACATAAATACTTTCTGTACAACTTATTCCAGTACATCAAAATCAAACCTCCAATCCATTGCAAGAAGCAATCTGAAACCCGAAGAAGTAAAGCAGTTGAAGAGATGCAACTTGCAGGGGCAAGCCATGACTAGCTGCCAGTCCAAAATAACGTTTCAGTTAGGGCCTCTACTGGGTAAATAGGCACAGGCAGAAGTCTACGGGTTGCTGAATTCAAATATAGTCAACTTTAGCTTTTGAACGCTTGCTTAGCTCCTGTATATTTGAAAGATGATATCCGATAATGCCGTTTCTGAAGTGCTCTCAGACGTAGAGCATCCTCACTCCAGCAGCCCTAACAGGAAGATGTTTAGTATCTCTTCTCATGTCCCATTTATCTGGGGTTTTAATGTACACAAGCCCAGTCTGGTTGCCAGGAAGGCAAAGAAAAGGTCAACAAACTCCTTTGCTGCAAGTTAGTTTGTCAAACTCCATTCTCGGCAGCATGACTTTACATGTTAATGTGAGTGTTTGCCACTGTGTCAATAGCCCCTATTGTGTGCATTTGTAACACAAGATTTATGGTAAAGCTTGCAACATTTTTCAGGCATAATAAGCATTTATTCACCATCCCAGGTCTATAAGCAGAGGCCTGACAAGTAATTATTGACACATTGTGCAGAAATAAAAGCGGTGGGCGAGCTGCTGTTGCGAATGGCAGCGTGGGTAGGCGGAAGGAGGGGCTGTGTCAAAGGAGTGACAGCCTTGGTGCCCAACATTGTCAAAGCCGACATTGACTTGCACTGTTCTGTGTGCCTGACTGTATTTGTGCTCCCTGTCACTTGGGTGTGACATGCCAAAACATGAGGAGTGCTCCTTTTCTCATGCTAATGCTTTGTAATGACAGCTTTGTGATCCCCTGGGCTGTGTTAGCGCTCAACAAGTCAAGGTGTGACAGGCAGTAGACCCCTTTGTCAGCCAGTGCTGTACTGCCCTCATCAAATACCGTATTTTTCCTGGACTAAAATGGACCTAATGCCTGAGAGAATACTAGCACCCTATCAGCATTACTGAGCAGACATCCGGGGATATCGACTGTACATGTACCTGTACGCACAGCCCTAGGCAACATGTTCCCTGGTTGCCTGCCAGGCTAACTTACCTTACTGTGCTTATCACAGAGCCTCGTGCCACCATTAGATGAGAAGGGAATGACTTTGAAAATCTATTCCCAAGTCATTTTTCATGAGCTGCTTCCCTCTTTGGGGTTCAAAGCTGCTTTTCTCTGTTGTACGGGGAACAACATGTTAACTTCAAGCTAAGCCTAGGAAAGCTATGCAGCTGTTTTTATGGTGTTTTAGTGTAACTGGTAAACTCTGGTCAGGATTAATTCAGCCTCTGAACAGCACAAGGTATCACCAGACAGGATTAGGATGTATTAGCAAAGCAGTGTGAAGGAAGGTTGCACGACGCCTACTTATGTTACACTTGGCTGTAAAACTGAAAGTCACGTTAGCACCAAGTTCATCCAAAAAACCAAAGCAGCCCTAAAAACTGTGCTTTATATGTGAAAGAAAGTTAGGCAGGAAAGGGCAGAGTTCAGGCTGCCTAGACTAAGCAATGAGTTGGCTTCATGGGATTTGGAGTTTGCAAATGGCTTGGAGAAGCACATGAGCTTGGCTACTTACATGAAGTTTATTCAAATGATCCAAAACTCAATGATCAGCAAAGCTGGGCTAGGAAACTTGCCAGAACAGGCTTTTTCACAAGATTTATGGTGCTTCCTGCTTCTTGTTCCCAGGCATAACCAGGAAGTGAGCTGAGTAAAAATGGAAAATATTTTTTAGAAAAGTTATGAATCTCTTTTTCAAAGGTCAAAGAAGTTCATGGTAAAAATTTTGTGTCAACTTTCAGATCTTTTTTTCTTTCTTATCCAAGTTTTACCCAGCAGCTGAGTGACAGACTATTAATCTGAATTGTTAAGGGTATTGATGAAAAAGACAAAGAACAAGTTAACTACAATCCAAAATCAAAGCCATCATATTAGAAAGCGCAGGTTACTTACTGTAATTATTTCTTATCCCCAGTGACACCACTGGGAACTAAGGATCCCATTACATTAGGCATCCCAAACAGAAAATGACAATCTGCTCTGTACAGTTTGGTCCAAGATTTCAGCACACTAAGCGTGGTGAGTAAAGGGGGAGAGTGGGGGGTGGAGAGGGGGACTTGAATGAAAATTATTTTATGATCTGAATTCTATCATCGCAGAGGTTGAGATTTTCAAAGCTGCCTATGACATCTGGAGACCATTGCTCTCCACAGAGGTACCACCATCTCATGAATTCACAGAGCCGCGTTATAATCTTTTTCCTGCTCTATCACCCCACATGTCAGATGCAGCTGAACTATGATCTGCCGAGCAGCTGAGTCAGGGAGGGAAATGCAATGGTACTGCACAGCAGGAGCGATGGTGCTCAAAGGACACTGCTTGAAGGTACTCGCCCAGCTGCAACGCAGAGTTGAAGCCCAAACCTACCACAAAGCCCCGTGAACCAGATAGCCGTTCCTGCCATGTGATTTAACCCAGCACACAGACTTCCATGTCTCAACTTACAGGAAGTTCAGGTGTCTGCGCTCACATCAAGCCTGAAGAGCAGCCTGAAGAGCTTGAAAAATATAGTCTTTGGCTTTAACTGCAAGGAAAAGCAACGGTTTTGCCCTCGCCCTTCAATATGCACATATGATCACATTAGCAAAGGCTATCCAACAGAACCTGTATTCCCACTCCTTCCTTTACCCAATACCTCAGGATTTCTGTACATCTTTGGCTGTGTTCTAGCACCATGTGTCCTTGAGACGGGCAGGGTATTTGTGTTTCAAAGTGGTTTTAGGTGCTGATCTAAGTGTTGATAGAGTCTGAAAACTTGTTTATTTTCCTATTTCTTATCAGATGATTCATTAGCTCCTGGAGGATTAAAATACCTGTAAGAACTTTGATTTAGTCTGAGGCTGAATTCAACTAGTTTGCACAAGAGCTTTATAAAGCTTCAGCCAGATCCACAGTCTGAACAGTTCAAACAAAGAAGCAAACTTCTGAGATCAATGTAGGCTAGAGACAAGCACTCCATCCACTGGGGAGCCCAAGTCTCTTTCTGTATCTGAGGGCTGACCTGCATTTTCTTCTGCTCCTTCAGTCTTCACTCTTGACTAGAATTAGCCTAAGTCCAATGGTCTTTCCCTGCTTTCACTGCAGATCCTATTATACTTCTGACTTCTGAAATCCTCTCTTTTCCAACAATATGGTCTGATCTTTGCAAATAATAACTTGCAGTGAACTATTAGCTGTGCCTGCTGTTTCCACTCCAGGACTTCCATACACAGAGAAATTAATTTGAGGACTCTAGAGGGTCTACACTGATACTTGCACCTTTCATTCTGCCGACATCTCTACCCTTTACTTTTAGGTTTATCTTTGCCTTCATGGAGCCTGGGCTCCACAAGCAAAATCAAAACAGATAAGTGCCATTTTCCTCTCTCACCTCTGTTTGCGTGCCTATCTTCTTCACCCTCCTTAAGCCTGAATTTCCTAGATAACAGGTCTCAAATGCTAGAGATTTCAGATGGGCCAGGGCCACAGGCCTCAAACTCCTGATACCTGTAGATTTTCTTGGAGAGGAAATGGTAGTAATAAAGAGAAATTGGTGTAAAACTCAGCAGAAATAATATCATCAAATAGAGCTCATCTGGCCAGGGCCCATCAGAAACACAAGATTCTGCAAGTCTCCAGCAACTAATCGATGTGCTGATACAAATTCACTTTCAGCCGTTTGGAACTGCTCTGTTGAATTGCCCTGTTATTAGACATTCATTTTACATTTCCAATAAGACCCAACTTTGCAGCTAAACCTGCCTCAACTCTGCCTAGAGGAAGGCAGGTAAGGGAGCGGAGGAGGCGATATGGGGCAATGCTGTCCCGGGGAAAATTCAGTCTGGTTTCAAGGGCTCCAGCTCAGCCTGTGGTTGCAGTTCATTAGTGTGGTATTAGTCAGAAACCAACATTTTCTGTAAACAGACAGAGGATATTTGCCACATAAATCGTGGTTTAATCAACAAAAAAACCCCTTTGATTTTGTTTGATCTATTTTCATTTAATTAATGCAAAGGTTCCAGGACAAGAGGGTATTTTACTGCAAGTGTTAGTGGGAGAACTACTCTTGGCAAGGCTTGCGTCGACACTAAAACAGGCTGGAAACAGAATGACAGTCTTCTGCGCTCGTGCTGTCACAAACAGTCACATTTCACCAAGCTGCCTTGGGGCCAGCAGGAGATTCAGAATTGCCAATTTTAATCAAAGGCATTATGCCCCAAAGGCAACTCACCCTGCCCATCCGTGGGGAGGGGTGCTGCCCAGCATGGGAACCTCCAGCACGCCGTGCCAAACACAAAGTCTGCCACTTCCTTTTAGTGTGAAACCATTTGGAACATCTCTGCTGCTTTTTTTTTCCCCCTCTTAAAAGTGATGATATTGATGGATGGGTAAGGTCCTGTATGAGGCAGCCACGAGATACACAAACATACTGCTCAGTGAGAGTAAGCCTGTGGTGTCTACACAGTAGCGCTAATGTTTTAGTCCATTGTTAAGGGAGATTGCTTTTCAACAGGCTGACAGGGTGCAGCTGCTGAGCTCCTTGGCTCATTTGGAAGCTTGTGTTTCCTCTTGGCTGTAGCCTCCCTGGGGCACAGCAGCATGGTGAGCCAACACCGATAGCCACGCGGACTCGAGGGCAAGAAGCACGCTTTCCAATTAATAGAGTTTTGCAGGGAATTTTGACAAATGTGTCCATCTATTGTCTGAGACATCAAAAGAGCTGAGGTGGTATGAAGCTGGCAGACAGTTGCCTATCATTGTTAGGCCGGGTGATGGATAGCGATGCCTGCTGGGCTGCCCTGCAGGACTGAGGTGGGGAGAAGGGGACGCAGGAGGGTGTGATGCCCAGGGTCCAGACAGCTTTGGTGAATAGCGCATATGACCATTCATCTTCAGCAACTAAAGTTTGGCTTTGGGTGGTTAAAGTGGAGAAGAGATGGTCAAATGCAAGGCCCAGGGAACATTACACAAAGCGTGTATTTAGTCTGCCCAGGCTTAGACATCAGTTTAAACCATACAGACGTTATTTTAAACCCCAGTGCTCACAAATAGTATTATGTTTGCTAATCATTAACATAAGCCTGCAGCTGAACACTCCCTTCCTCTGGATTTTGGTGGTGCCAAAAGTCACCATCTCCATCAACATAGTGCCCTGGTATACACCATAAAACTACACAGGAAAAGCAAAGCAAAGCAAAGCAAGCTTTCCCCCAAAAGCTGTGGCCTCCATAAGCAAGAGAGAAGTGCACGAGGGGATGTAGAAGGCAAGAACATTTGCAAAGCCACACAGTGGGAAGAGAATCAAGAACACCCAGGTCTTCCAAATCTGAGGTCAAACCCATGCAGTCATGCACACAAATGCACAAGCATGAATGCACATATACTACAGGTACATATACACATATTCCTAGACAAAAGTTAAATTAAAATGAAATTTGGATTAAAATTGGGTAATTATTGACATACTGAAATAATTTCAAAATCAATCTTAAGACAATTCAATGGCTAGGTTAAGCTAAAAAGAAATCCAGACAAATTATGATTCAGCATACATTTAAAGTATCCTCCTGACTTCACCTCTGCCTTGGAGTGATGCAAATTGCTTTGGTTAAGGCATTTTAGTGTTTGGGGCCCAGATTTACTTATGTTCAGTGATATTATACCTGTTTTAAAAAAAATTTTCCTCATTTGAGTGGGTCTGGTTCCAAACTTCTTTGTACTAGGTTCACATTTGCCACTAACTTTTAGATACTTTTTGCAGTTTTCAGGAAGACTGAAGTCAGTTGTCGGTTCATATTTCACACTTGGGAATGACAGGATCACCAGGAAAACAGCTATCTTGCACACACTAATATTGTGGCCTGGAAACATTCTGGTGTAATCCAACACTTCCTCTCAGAGCTTTTTGTTTTGGGTGGGAGCTATCGCAGTGATTGCTCCGTTGCTCAAGCCATCGGGAGCCCAAAGAACACATATTACATAGCACTGAAAGTCATCTAGTTTACAGGTAAGAGCCATTTGAGCCTCCACCCAGATCTCTATAAGCAGAAGATCAGACCCGCTGCCAACTGCAGAGGCAGGGTCTACAACCCAACAAAACCAGAGCCAGCACAGCCTGGCTGGCCTTGCCATTTTTGAGGGTGCCTGGAGAGTAACTTAGGCATGTAATCAATTGGTCCTAAGCCCTGCCTCATAGTAGTATACGATCAAGATTTGAGCAATCACAGTATACGTAAGTAGAAGCAAGTATTTGTGTCAAGAGGAGGAAGATCAAGTGTCCAACCACAAATATCTAGTGGAGAAAGTGATATTCCAGTTTCTCTACTAACGCATTGATTTCTCGAGTAAAGAAATCCATTCTGTCAGCCCTATAAGTGCTTTTTGTAGCCCTACACTGTTGCCAGGCCTCATTTCCCCATCCCTTTTAATTACACCATACCGCAATTTAACAGTAATCAGCAAGAGGCCTTGCAGAGAGGCAGCCACCTTTCAGGGTAACTTTGAGGGGTTATAAACTTGCAAAGACCAATTTTATCAACACTGAATGTAATACATCTCAAGTTAGGAGCCTTCCAAGTCCTGCTGAGCTATTCTATTTTCCAGAAAGCAAATGACTTTGAAACGTTCTCTTCATCTGACACAGTTATCTTGCATCTATTTACATGCAAATATAATAAAGTGGTATTTGCAGTTAAAGACAAGATCACTCTAACCTAGCTGTCATGGAATTGGTTTCCTCTTAGCAATCTTTTTTTTTTTTTCCTTTAAATAAAATTATTCTAAAAATATTTTAGCATGTAACAGATCCTTGTTGAACAGGCCAGGCCAGTCCAGTCCAGTGAGTCTTGGAAAGGGAAACGGTACCAGACAAACCACTTTGGCTAATGTAATCTGGACAGATGAATGGCTGATCTATCTTTAGGCTGATCCAGTTTCCATCAAGTTCAAAATAAGGGAAGGCAAACCAAGGACACCCTTCCCCTCTCATCATTATACATTTACTTTATTCAGCACAGTCCTCCCCTCATGCCTCTATGGAAATATATATTAAATAGCCTAAGTTTTCCAACCATAATAATTCACTTGTAAACTTCTAGGAAATTCCATTAGTACAAGCTCTCCTTTAATTTAGCTTCACAACATCTGGTGAACACAACAGTATCACTCGCAAAAAACCTTTCAAGTTGAACTTCTAGTAGGTTTTTAGGAAAGACAGAGGGACATCGTGGGAGAGCCGAACACTGATCAGCATACAGCAAAAGTTGCAAATCACCGCAGGAATTCCAGGATGATTAAAACCACTTTATAACTTTTTGTCTCTAATTTATGACAGCTGATATAATTGGTAGCATGAGGAAAGAGCCTGATTGGTCAGAAGTAGTACAAAGCCTTGGGTACAAAGGGCCAGTTTTGCTCCCATTGAAATCATTGACAAAACTCCCCTTGTCTTCTGTAAGGCATAATTTAGATTCTAAGTCTTGTTGATGGCATGGTTTGAAGGTTTGCCATAATGCCTTCCTTTACATCCCTATGCTCCTGAAAACACCCACACACAGATAACATACGTGGTGGGACTGGGCCAACTTCCACTGCACCCCCAGCAGTACTGCACAATTGTCCCAGTCCTGTCCTGTTGTTAACTGACAACCTCTGTGTTAAACGCTTTTTCACTACAACAATAATTTATTCATTATTGCTAACTTAACCCACACCAGTCTGAGGAATTCCAGCGTAATAGCGCAATTCAAGCTTACATCTGATCCAACCTCCCAGCTGCAAAAAAGAAAACAGCTCCACATTCCACACAGTTCCTTTAAAAACCACACTAAAATGATACAGAAATATGAATTAATGTTTCTGTGCTTATCTGTTCCTTCAGTGTTGTTCAGTCCTCCTGGCTAGGACAGTTCCATATACATTTAAAATATCAATCTAATCTGCCCAAAGAGCTATTGATTTATCAGCTCTATCTCGGTGTCACTATTGAATGTCTTCAGAAATCTGCCAAATATGTCTATCCTTTCCACTCCTTCTATCAGTCCTCTAGCCTCAATGTCAGCTCATCTATTGATCTGAAAGCAGTTCCGGTCTTCCAGTCTACTAGCTCTCTCTCCTCTCTTCATATTGTAGATGTGCTCGTAATTGGCGCATAAAATTTAAGGGTAATACTGGTGCTCCCTCCTCAACAACATTCATCTTAACAGTCCACTTCCCCTGAAATAAAATTTATGCAACGAAATCAAAGGGGTGGGGGGGGGTGCATGTGTGTGAAGAGAGAGAATAATTTTTAAAATATATCTGAAATAAAGAAGGAGAAAGTGTATCTTCCCCCTAGTGTATATTCTTATTGTTAATTTCAGTGAGTATTTTGAATATTAGCCTAAATTTGCTAGAGATTCAGTTTCTACCAAAAGTCAAAAGAAGCTCAGAACTTCCTTCAGCCTGCCTTGCACAATTTCAGCTCTGTGTGCTAGAGCCAATCTCATCCTTTCTCCATTAGCCTGACCCAAGGCCCTTTGTCTAGAAATCTCTTAAGACATATTCATCTTTCTGTCCACACACTACATTTGTAGATCAATTCTGAAAAGACTCTTCTGCCACAATTCATGCAAAATACGCAAAAAATATACTAAGTGACAACTTGAGGAATAAAGAGTCACCCATTCCACCAGCGATTGGCTGCTACATGTGAGTACAATTAATCTATAATTAATGACTATTCCCCGCTTGCCAATGTGTCCCAGTCACCTATTACTTATCTAACAAACTTCTGCAAGAGCACAAGGCGGAAAGGGGAGCTGTTATTTGTTTCCATCTGTGCTGCTTTGTGAAGTCAGTGACATCTGGAAACTTGACACAGCAGTACAACGCGGCAATCCCCAGCAGAAATGAACGGCTCCCATTTACAGGACGTCTTTCATACATTATTCTGCTGATAACAGAGAAGTGACTGAAGGAACCAGCTGACAGGCAAACAAACTTAGCTTAGCCTCTCGTTCCAAATTCTGTTTTAATGTTCAATTCTTTGCTTCATTAAGAGTCCAAAGTCTTTTGAAACTTGAATTCAGTTGACCAGATTTTTCAGTGGTGGGATTTCCTATGAGCAAATGCCGTATGAAAGCAGACTTCATTTCAACGAAGCGTTTCACAAGCCTACTAATTATTCTGCCTGCAAACATGCGGAGGGGCAACAATCACTTGGGTAATCTCCCCAACAGCCCTGTTACCAGACGAACATGCACTTTGGGGAATGCTAAGTTAGGCAGGCAAAGTGTTGGTATAAGCGCTGTGTTTATTTAAGAACAGCAAAGACTGTGCCCTACCATGTCTGTTTGGGGGACTAAATAAACCAAAAAGTACCTGGAGCTGTTGGAATACTTTTTAAAGCAAAACAATAAATTTGATTAAATTATAGGACAAACACTTGTAAAAGTAAAATTAATCAACTTCTGTTTCTAAAACCCATTGAACAATTGCTTTTACTATACTGAAGTGTAACGCTCTCAGGAATTAACTGTGAAATGCACTGTTGGTATTCAGTCTCCTCTATGTATATTTAGATTTTACTGATAAAAACATTGACTAAGGATACTGTATTCAGGTCTGCGTTTTTTTCATTTTTTTTTTTAAACCAGTTAAGTTATACTGATAAAAACATTAATGAAGACTGAGTTATACTTGTATAAAGACTACTTTCTCCAGCATAATTATGTCACTATGAATACACAATTGAACACATCTTTAGAAAGCAACCTTATATAACCATATCTGAGAGGATTCAGGACTTAAAACTATAACAGTATGTTTAAAGCAGTATGGTTTTCTAACGCAGGGAAGGCTGTAAGCTGTATTTATAAGCTCTGCCCTCTGCAGAAATCCTGTGCTTCATTGGGTTATACACAGAGCTCTTTGCAGGATCGAGGTCTCCATAAAGTAGTTTATATACATAAATAGAAAGCTGTTTGCACAGAATCTTGCACTCAGCTTCTTTACGCAAAAGGAAGCCACAGAGGTTTGACTGGTCCTAAATTGTGTCTTAGCTCTGCTTTTCTTCAAATAATTTAAAAAAAAGGGGGGCGGGGGGGGAGGAGGGATGTGGTTGAAAGAGAAGGAATTATAACAATATCAGCAAAAGTAAGCTTTGGATTAAAAGTAAAAGGTCTGATAATTTCAACATCCCCTCTTCATGACCATATGGGAAAATAACAAAGCACAACCTATTCTTCGTGCTTTGCCATTCAACAGAGCACGTTTTTATCAATACAGTGTTACAGGGAAGAGTATTTTGGTACCCAAGAAAGGTCTGGCCTGGAAGGGAAACCGTCAGAGAGAACAAGAGGTGTCTAGTTATCTCAGTAACAGTGACCAGCTACTCCTCCCTCCCTCCCATGAGAAGCACAGCACTAAAGTGGACCAGACCAAGACTTGTTCTAACTGCTGACTGTCCAGTGGATAATCCAGCAACTAAGACAACCAAACAGCCAAGACCTAATATCTACCTGATGCTGTCACAGGACGTATTGCATGTCTATACCACTTGCTTTCTTGCCACTTCATACAGATTTATATCACAGGACTCATATATTTGATGTACCCCCAGGTGGCTCCTCTAGTTCTCCAGATCAGTTACTGCTACGGAACTAAACTCTATCACCTGGAAGGAACTCTGGATTTCTTTAGGCATGTCAGCAGCTGGCTCCACCATCACCACTCTTCCACTAAAGTCCAGAGAGATGACTCCTACAATCTAGCATATAACTTGCCTGGGCAAACAATGAACCCTAAACAGAGGAAAATTTGAATGACGTTATGAAAAAAGAAGTGGCCAGGAGATAAATATTTACATTGCATTTGCAGCGCAAGGAAAACAAGTGGTTAATAACCAAGTTGCTCTATCTTCTGTGATCGTAAGACATAGAAAGTGGAGAAGGAATTCAGAAAACAAAAGCTTCGGGGTGTCAGCAAAATAGAAAAGGAAAAAGAAAAACAAGCAATAGTAATCAAGGATTTCAGGCCCACAGCCCAGGCAAGAGCCTGAACCAAAAGGATGTGTTGTGCTAAGCTTGGCAGAATCACTCCTGCAAAAGGTTCCCTTTGATGGTTTATTTACAAACCAGAATTATAGTCATAGATGTTCTACCTTTTCAAAACCTGCTCTTCTGCTCCTGCTGGGCGTGAGAGAGGGAGGACACAAAGCCTGGTCCCACAAGGAGGCAGAAGTGCTTGGCTCTCCTCTGAGGACACTCAACTACATACAGGTCCAGGTCAGAACTCCATGTTTGTGAAAAGGTTTCATTGAAGATGTTTCAATATATGCTTTTTTAGTCTTTGCAGTTTATGACACCCACTTAGAAAATGGAAAATAACATTCTTCCCCCCTTTTCCAAGCATGCATACTACTAGGCTGTCAGACACAGGGAGGGGGGCTGCCCACAGGAACCTCGACCCTATTCCTGGTTCCCCCCTTGGCTGGCTACACACGAGTGATAGTAGCACAGCAGTGCAGGAGGGCACACCTCTGCCCAGGCTGCCTGCCCAAGTCTTCTCCACGGCACCAAGACACCTTTGCTGCCTATGGTGAATCTGTGCTCCCACATCACATCCTATAAGGAAAGGCTACCCGAGGGTCATTTGACACATGATAGACTTACACTCAGAAGGTGGCAGAGAAGCTTGTGGCAGAACTGAAATCCGAAACTAGGTTTTCCAAGCCCAAAGTTTATATTTGTTGCTGCATCGTCTTTCCATTGTCCCAGCTAAACTTCCTCAAGTCGCTTCACCTTTCTGGTTTTAGTCTGGCAACGCCAAAAAGGGAATACAGTTCCTTCAGATATACAATTAACAAAAGAGGCGGCTGCCCCTGAAAAAACTGAAGGCAACTTTGCATGGGATAAACTTTTTGTTTACCTTTGTGTGGATTCTAGGACTTGGTAAGAACATGCCCCAAGTGAATTACCCTGTTATTGTAAGGTAATGCGCCTAATGCTGCAAACCTGATTGGACATGAGTACAATCAATAGAGATAAGCAGAAGCAGCAGCCAGATTTGTTGAATAAATGAATTCTTGCAAGTTACTTGCTCAGCTGCTCCATCAATGACAAAACTCCCATCGATTTCAGTGGGAAGTAGGATCAGGCCCTGATTTCTGACACTGCTGATATCAGGAGTCTGTTATATAACAGGTGATATAGAATTAATTAGAATTTTAAAAAAAAATTAAAAGAAACCTCTTTCTCTGCCCCCAAACTTCCATGGACCCCTGCCCTACAATTAATCATCTCTATTATTAATCCTTCCCCCAAATCGTAAAGTAACAGAGCAGAATGGCAGTGCCAGCATTCCTGTTAAGATCTCGCAGCCCTCATTAATAAACTTAATAGAGGCATTGGAGTATTTCAGGAGTGTAGTAGGTTAGAGACTAAGGGCTTTCCTTTGTGTGTAATTTTATGTTCTTGCTTCACACAAAAGTAATGTATTCATTCCAGAGTCTTTGTCTTTTTGTTTGTTGGTTGGTTTGGTTTTTTTTAAGCACTCGGTTATGCTCCTTTAGTGATATCTGCAAACTGATACACACAGGGCCACGCACTTTATCAGCCAAAAGAGAAAAACAGAAATTAAACCCAGGATTAATCAACTTGCATAGTGTGAAGATTTACTCCCTCACCTTACAGGTCAAGCATCCTTGGGGCTGCAGAAATCTTGACTTCTGTCCTGAAACTGCTTCTTACACAGAAGCAGGAGGCCAACACAGACAATAGCCACGGGCTAAAGCCAGCAAACAGTCACTTACCTTTGTGGACATAACTATGTAGAGGTATAAGTTATATCCCTGTTTAAATCGGTGTAAACCTAGAACAGTTAAAGTTTCTCTAGCTTTCTACCTTTGCCAATGAAAACAACTCCAGACTATGAGTGCTTGCACATCTTGCTTTAAGTTAGAATGGCACATTTGGATGAAAGAGAGTGTAAAAGAAGAGAGGTTATTACTACTACCTGCCCAGCTGATCACTAACTGAATAAGAAGGGGATGAAATAAAGCCACATAACCTTGTCAGGAGAGAAAAAGAAACCTCAGAGAGAAAGTTCCAAGTCACAGTTCAGAATACAGCTTCACAAAGAGAGTCTTGAAAGCACTCTTCTCCCACTTACAACCTCCCTCTTGCTGATGAAAAAGCATCTCTGTAGCAACTGTAGAAATCGACCCCCTGGAAGATCAAAGTTAATATACTTTTCAGCTGTCTAACACAACGCAAAGACCAGAACAAACCTGGAGTTAACATGGAATCCCCAAGCAACAGGATGCAGCAGATGTACAAGAGTAACAGAGCGCTGAAGGACCGCCAGTGTGTTGGATGGACAAAACAAGACAACTCTTTTATTGAGGAGTCTTGCATGATCACAGCAAACCTTCACTAAAATGCATTTAGTATTATTGCATCAAATGCTGCAGTTCATGAAAAATAAGCTTAGGGCAGACATTTCAAAATAGCTCTGCATCAGCCAAATTGTTCCTAAGTAGAATTCCCATCAAATTCATTAGAAGCTGAGTTAGGCTAAATGTGAGCACTCCTGAAAATCTTATGACATTCAAAGGCACTTTAGAGATACCTAACACTACAAACCTAAATTCTTGTACTTATTTTAATGTTACTTGACATTTCCCTCATTCTTCTATTGCTTTTTCTTTTTAAGTTATCAGATCTTGCTAGGAAAAAATCATCTGGAAGCAGTGTGAATGTGAAGTAAATGGGGTACAAAAATAGAGGCCAATAACATACTTTGTACTGTCCCTGGGGCACAAGGAGATGTCCAGCATTGTTTGGATTAAAAATAACATTTTGAAGCAATATGAATAACCCGAACTCATCAAAATGCAGTTACTTTAATTCACAGTTTTAATGTATTTATTTATTTCAATTAGACCATGATGGCTTTAGTTCATTACCTAGTTAATAAAGTGAATTAGATAACGTTAGTGCAGTTAGCACTAGTGCTTTCTATTTTTCTAACAGTGTCCAAGATCTATTTGTCAGGAAAGTGATGCCGTTTGCATGGAGAGATTCAGCAACAGTCTGACATGTGTTTATAATGTGATGGGTCAGTTTTTGATTCTTTTCTTCCCCCTAGGAACGGACCAACATGAAAAGCAATTCCACTATTTCAGAGAAAGTAATTCCTTAAGGATTAAGGACGATCAGCCAGTACTTTTAAAAACACATCTGTTTTGTCACCACAAAACAATATTCTATTTAAGACTTTGCTAAATGCTATTCACTGCCTTTCCTCCAACATGGACTGCTTTTTACAATATACCGGAACATCAGGAAGGTTTTGCTCCAGAACAGGTGTTATGTTTCTGAAAGTTTGTAAACAGTCTTATCTACACCCTTATACTGGAGGGGAAACCATAGAAAACCAACAGAACCCGAGTAAAATCTACAGTTGCGAGAACCTGGGCTACCTGAAAGAAGTACCTATACAAAAATCATGGAGATGCATGACTTTCTACACAGCTACACTTAAATATATTTGGCTTTTGTTTAGCTTCTGGAACTCAACACTTGGATATACCAGAAAACAGATACCGCCTTCTTTTTTCTGAATGAAAGACTTCTTTCGAGAAAATTTTTTACAGCAGAGATACAGTTCAGTGTGTAGAAACTGATTTTAATTTACTTTCTGTAGTGACGGACAAAAGTAGTACTCTCCACTAGGAACAAGAGGATGTAGGAAAGGTCTTACATAACACAATCAGGTATATAGGAGAGGAAACAGAATTTAGACAAGAGCTTGAAAATGTTATGACAATCTTTGCCAGGCTGAATTTGCACATTTTGTAAATTAAGCTTATTTCTTCAGGCACCCTATTTATATACCATTTCCTTCTTTTTAATTATTACACACTCAACACATGAACAGTTCCTTTGCATCCTCCTCTTTTAGCCTGTGTAGACACAGAGAAAATGGAGAGGAGGAAAAAAGGAAAAGTTCTCATTTATCTCCACCTATCAGATTCTTTGGAACACGAAAGCAACATTAAAAATGGATCTATAACCTACAGACTACCAGGAACTATAGAGAGTGGATGTGAGTTTTCTCTCTGTCATCCATCCTACAGCCTTGGGAGAGTCCATGCCATTTCTACCCCTTGTGTGCCAATTCATGAAGTCTCCCTTCCTCTGCTTCTTTCTCTATACACTCTCATATCCACACATACTCATTTTGCCCTCTGAACTGAAGCAATGACCCATTTCTTGTGATTAAATTAGCGTAAGTAATAAGATATCATAGAGCTGATTGATTTCCCCAGCAATAGTTATTAACCAGCTCAATTCAGAGGAAAGCAGAGCCATTATTCTAAACATTGATTCCTGAACAGGACTGCAGGAGAGGAGTGTGCTCAGATATATGTAGCGTGCATGCAAACAACTCTCAATCCAAAAAAAAGAAAAAGGGGAGGCTCCCAGTCCCAGCTGTCTACACAGAATCGGTTTCCCCTTAGAAAACAAAAGACATGTTGGGTGATAAAAGAGGACTATGCGAAAGATTTGCTAAAGTTACCACAATTATGAATTTGGTTCAAGGCAGCAGAGACTGAAATTTGTTTCACCCAGGCAGTAGCTGTTTGGGAGTTTAGGCTAACCAAACTGGGGAGCTTCACCTGTTTTCTCATGGCTGACTCTTCTAGTAGTCAGACTAGTCTAGACTCCTCGGTCAGTCCAATTCAGCACATGATCATCCAAGCACAAAGACACTTGGCCTCTGAGAATACCCGATTAAACACCAAGTTTACTATTCCCAGACTTGCCCTCTCTTCTTCTGCACCCACTCCTCCAGCTTTTTTTGTGATCCAAAACCTCCTGTTAGATCCCTCCTACTGCCTTCAGCTTTCTTTCTCAGCTACTTTCTGCAGGATTTCATGCCACACATCACCACAGCATGGATAACTGTGGACTGAATTCTCCATTTCACTGTAAAGTAGCAGTGTTGGCTCTCCAAGTCAAGAAGCCCAAATTCTTCTGTAGTATTCAAGGTCCAAAGATAAAATGCCAGCCTTCTAGCTTATACTCAGAGCCAGAAGACAACTGCTTTTGATCTTTCTTTCAATCTTTCAGCATCATTATTTCACCTGCTTGGCATCAGTGTGAGGAAACCCACAGCCACTTTTCTTGGAGTCCTCAACCCCAAGACCTCATCAAGTATGGAAAGACCACATCAGCACATACAAGCACTTCTCCTGCTTCCCACAGACGCTGCCTTGAGTCTCCTGCCATCCTGTTTCTTCCTGGGCTCAAGCATCCTTCCCATTATAGACAGGGTAGCAACGACCTCTCCTTCTCAGGGCTGTGCTTCACCTCTGAGAAGCTGCCACCCATCCCACAGTTCTCCACAAAAGAGTACACTCAGACCGAGTTGTAATCACCACTGGCTTCTCTCGTGAGGCCTCACCAAGATTCAGTGTGCAAATTTTACTCTGAAAGGTCCTAAGGCCCTGAGAACCAGGAAAGGCCTGCCTTTTTGCAGGAGAGATACCCGGATATCTCTCCCACAGCTACACACTAAACTCTTTCAAAGAGAACATTCAAGCCATAAAACCTTCCTGCAACTAATGGTATGGTTGCCATAAGGTAGAAGAAGCCAGAAGAATAAGAGACGCTAACTCACGGCACCAAATAGAACACATTCCCCTTCTCACATCAGTCTTGCTTGCTGTTATCACCCCTAGAACAGAAGAGGAAGGCGTCTAGCTGTAGGTTCAAAACAAAGGGATAAAAACACCCATTGGGCCATGGGTCTATCAGGAAGAGGTTCAGGGAAAAGCACCAGAAGCAGGGGAAGGCACACAGTGATGCTGGTTCTAGAGAACCAAAATACTCTTTAAGCTCCTCACCCGGTCCAGAACATGGGCTTCCTGACCCAGGAGGATTTTATTGTGTTTAATAGTCCTAGGTAGATTATTCTTCCATGAAATAATCTGGAAGCTTTTTGAGCCCATGTGAACTTCTTAGGATCTGTGACATGCTGTGGCAAAGAGTTGCATAGCTTAAATCTTTTTTGAGGAATAACTTGTATCTGTTTATTTTGAACTTTTTCTTTAATGGCTTATCTCATTTGAAGCCCTCCTGGTTCTTGTAAGGCAGCTGGAACTTACTATGTGGAGGAGAAAGGCAAGCATATTAAGTGACATAAAAAATACATGGTGTGGGTTACCTCAAGAAAGTAGACTGGTACGGACTACAGAAAAAACCATGACAGAAGTCAATAGGAAGTTCATAGAGCCAGTGAATGAAGCATTCATACATTCAAGCTATTAGAAACACTAAACAGCAACAAATAGCCCCACAGTAGTTCAATTATACTGCCATCAGTTTCAGTTCTGGTCCAAATAGCTCTCTCCTCTTCTAGAATTCAAAATGAGATGTATTACACTTTAAAGAATCTGTGTGAGTGTATGTGTGCCTATGGGACTTTTTCAAGTCACTTATTTGTCTGAATGCCATTGATTTTTCTCCTAATTGTTATTCACTATGCTAATTTCCCTCACAAATCTCACATGCTATTGATCAAAAAGTAATAAACTCTCCAGCAAACAAAACAAGCATTATTGCAATGTTGGGAAAACATCATTTAATATCAATACCATATTTACAATTATCTTTAACCCAAATTTCACCCGCGATGCAATGCATAATCAAAATCAGAGAGCTACAGGCAAAAGGGTAATATTAAAAGACTCCCACTAGACTATTTTCTGGTAGATTATAAGAAGAAAGGCTGAAACAGGACAATCCCAAACAGTTTAAGATATATAGTTAATGCTATAAATAAATGCTGCTGAATAAAGTATAGCCTCCCTAGTCTGTCTCCCTTCTTGTGTTGTTTGGAGACAGTCACCATGAAGATAAAACAGAAGTAAAGGCAGCATCAGTATCTGTGCCAAAATATCAACCTATGGAGGATCAAGCCTCATTTAAATTGTGGTTTCTGCATTTCATTTTATTTTTTTGATAAGGACACACTGGATTCGATCCAGTTTCCAGTACATGTCTGCTGATTTTCCTCCTCTTGAGTGGTAATGGCAGTAGCAACTAAGTGGTAGCAATTTATGATCATTGCAGTCCTGAATCTTGTTCCAAACATTATGAAATCCCCCAAACTATCAGTCTTCCTTTTACCCCCATAATTTTCTGGATTTTGTCTTTAATTTCTTATTTTCTTCACGCTAGCTTGAAAATTATTGCTCCTTTTCTTCCTTAATATACTTTCAATGCAAACTCTAGGCAAGTTACTGCAAAGTCAATGAACTCAACCTGGTGTAAAGTAAGTACAAAGGAGAAGATCAGGTTCTGTAGGGGACCAGAGAACTATCCCAAATTTGGACGGTTAAGTCAGATTTTTATTAATCCAGCTCTTCTTTTGTTTCCTCTATCCTCAAAGTATTTCTTGGTAGAAAATCGACTGTTCATGCTTCAGCTCACTGTGTACGTTTTTTTATGAACTCAGATGGGAACTTTACCCTGCACAGGATATAGTGAACTGGGTTTGATTGCTGACTGCAGACAAAAAGGCATCACTGGAAGCGGATATATAACAAATCTTAAAAGATTGGAGGGTAAGGCAGCTAGACAAGAGCAAGCACACACAACTGGATGCCAGGACCAAGACACATAGTTGTGGGGAATTCAAAATCTGATTGAAATCCCAGAAGATATCTTTATTTGGCACCATGGCTCATCTTTATTTTAAACATGAGCATGGTTTCTCATATTTGGGTCTGAATCTTCAAAATTCATAGGGTTTGGATCAAATGTTCCAGTTCAGTCCTACTCTAAGGGAATCTAAGGTTCCTAGACATTTTCCTACAGTTTTCTCTTCCTGCCCTCTCTGGACAGTTTAAAATCTATCTTTTACTAGTCCAAGCAGACTCAGATTCAAAGATACTATTTCCAAGTTGCATATTTCCAAGAGCTACATGTCACAGAACGTGACGAACACAGAAATCTGTAGCGTGGGTGGATTTGTGAAAGAAGAGCTTTTGAGTGTGGCCTGCCATTCAACTCTGCACCTGGCAAAGAGTGAAAACAATCCTAGCAAGCCAACTAAAACAAAACAAAAAGCAGGAATGGAATCAGCAATCTCAGGGCAACTCTTGCCACAACCCTCCTAAAGTTTCATGAATCCCACATTCCCTCCAGCTGGAAGAGCAGCCAGGTTTCTGTCACTAACCAAAGCCACCAGCATTTGTGTGACTGGCCATCTCCCGAATGAGGATTATTGAGGTAATGGGCCAGTTCCCTCACTGGTGTAAAGTGGCATCATGCCAAACATGACATACCAGCTAAGGAACCAGTCCATGGTTTTTTGCATCTTAATAGGCAGAGATGGAATTATTTTGTCTCTGCAGTTATTTCTGACTAATTTCTGCCACTGTACCTCTTTGGATCCAGCACACCCCTCGGGAAAAGTAGATGATTTCTCTGCTGATATCAAGCTAAGGTGCCAATCAAAACAGAGGTTATTAATTTAATGCTGAAAAATATCTCTAATTAATTTCATGTTATTTGAAATTTACATTCTGCTCCCCACACACCCACTTCAGTAGAATTTTGAAAATAAGTCAATTTTTGGAACAATCTGCAAATAGCAATATTAATAACATTCAGTAAATTCATGGCACACCCTTCCTTGGATGGCTATGTTCACTCCTCACTCCATTTCAAAACCATATGTAGCGGAAATAAGCAGCCCAAGAATGGACAAGGAAAGGTCTTAGATTCAGGGAAAGACTTCCATATGATATTGGTGAAAAGACTTGATTTAGTGAGAAGATCAGGAAGAGTGAGCAGCAGAAGCATAGCGCATGTGTTCTTTCTTACCCTTATACCACAGAAACAAAGGAACATCAGGTAAAGATGAATGAAAACAAATTCAAAACCAATAAAAAAAAGAAATTCTGTTTCCTATGCAGCCCACAACCAAGTTTTGGAGCCGATTGCCTCATATAAAATATCACTGATTTAAGTATTTATAAAGATCCAAAAAGGATTAGTCATTGGTATTGATAATCAAAACAATAAGTTACAACAAAAAGATAAAAATGTGGTTGGGCACGTGCCAAGTATTAACTGCCTTAGATAAAAATACCTCACGCGCAAAATGCAATTCCACAGTTATAGGGTATCATGTAGGGTTTCTTCTGAAGTGTCTTGGCTGGCTACTGATGGAGGCAGGATATTGGACTAGAAGGCTTATGGATCCGATTTGCTGAGGCAATTCGTAATTTCTTACTTAGTGATTCAGAGGGCAATAGGTGAAGTACTGTGGTGGTGCCAGTCAGGGAGTCACTGAAATGGGTACTAAAAGCATTTTGAACAAAGATATCAGTGAATAAGGATTAAATACCGAGAACAAAACATTCTTTTTTGATGAAAAAAGAGAGTCATGTAATGGAGGAAGCTGAGGGATGCGTGTGCTGTGCTGCTGCTGCTGCTCAAACCATGTCCAGCACACAGACAAACACAAGATTTCTGGCTCCTGGCACCTTTTGTGTACACTAAAATTAAATAAGAATTTGTAGCTGTTCAACTAGCAAGCGCATAAAGCCTACACACATACACACACACTCCCCTTCTCCTCCATAGCAAAAAAATACATATCTGGTTCTCAATTTCATTTCCAGAAAAACGGTGTCAGACTGCCAAAAGAAGGAAAAACTAAAGATGGGCTGCAAAGTTTCCCCGTCCTGCAGAAAACAGAGATTAAAAGAAAAATATATATCGAGCTAGTTGTGCAGTGCAGAAAAGGACTTTCTGCCTTTTTTCCTCAAGAGTTACAGAGAAGAACAGTGCATAACCTGGTGGTCAGAACATTTTCCACAGATACAGAAACTTAGGGTCATGTCTTTGTTCTGCCTGATTCAATACCTGATCAGCTAGGCTCTCATTTCAGTTAAAATATCTCACATTTCCCAAAGTATCTTTTCTGAGAAAAATGCCATTAAAACTGTTAAGCCCCTGGAAAACGTTTGAAATTGAATGAAGAATTTTATTTCAATAACAAGGCTTTCCTTCAAACAGATAGCAACTAACTCTAACAAGGACAAAAGCTCTGAAACACTGCTCAAATATTTTGCTTTTCTTTCTGCACCAAATCCAGATACACCAGAACTCCCTAACTATTCAGTGTGACAACTTTTATTTAGCTTAACAGCTTGTTCATCTTCACTGGTGTTCCCTCCAAATTACTACGGGCCATAGGATGTGACCAACAACAACAAAATTAACCTAGCCAGTGAAAGCACCACCAAAAAGCCCTCACAGAACTCATCCTGAGATTTGTATTTACGAAATGACGCAAGTCCTTTTCATTTTTCTAGTTACGGAGGCACCTCATAGTGTAGGATAAAAGCAACTTAGTGTATCAGAATCACTTCTTGATCAAACTTTGCTAGATACCACTTCAATTTTTGAGCCTTCCTTAAGAAATCACAGATTCTCATTACGAGACATTATTCACCGAATGGTTCAAACACACACACGCAGTCTGGATGAAAACAGTTTGTGGTAACTTTTGCTTTAAACATTCATATTGTGTGTTCAGCCACTGAGGGTCTTCCTTAAACCTGGATTTTGCTCAGCAATGCTGCTATCACCTAGTTGCAGACGATAACGTAAATCTTGGTGTAAACAGCATTCCCTCATTTTTATCAGCAGTTCTGAGGCATGTCTTTTTGTAGCACAGAATATCCCAGCTGAAGAGATAGCATTGAGATGAACACATGCCAGCTCTTCCCATTAGTGCCACTTCCACCGTTAGTAAGTGAATAATAGAAAAGTTCTTTTTTTCCAAAGTGACTCCTAGTTATATTATAGTCAAGCCTACAAGTAAGACTTTTTTACATTTGGCACATTTGGTAAAACAAAAAAGATCCAAAGCTACTTACAAATTCATGACAAATTCGCTACATTCACAAATGCAGAGGAAGAATAGTAGATGGTGACACTAATTTCTATTCAAGAAGCCCCTGCTAGGTTAAGGTGCTCATCAGGAACATGGGAGACATCTGGCTTGTCTACCTAAAGGAACATGAACTGTCAACTCTCACCACCCAGGGACGGTACCTTATCTCCTGCGCTACTGAGTGGTTAGTATGGAAATTTCTCAGTGGTTTTTGTAGGATCTTGCCTCCTTGCCTTAACAAATATGCTGTGTACCAAGAATTGCAGCCCAGGTGTCCCACTTACTAGATGAACGCCCAAGCTTATGTTAGAGAATGAGATTTGTGCCCCCTATAAATAAAACCCCAGTGCCAGTAGGGGAGAGGCACAGCGTTTTCCACCAAGCAATGGTTAAAGTACTCTCCCAGGAGGTAACATCACTTTCCCCAAAGCAGAGGAAGAAATCAAACATGAATTTCATGCATCTATTGTTCAGAAAGCCTCTACCACCACAAATCTCTCCCTTCCAAGAAATATGCAAGTACTTCTTGTCTTATCAAAACAGTAGTGTTTGGAATGAAAAAACAAAGCCAGAAAAAATACATCATTTTTGCCTACATCCCAATCATTTCTCACCACACGGGATTTTTTTGGTATCCAAGACACAAGGTGCACTGGCTCCATGAGCAGAAGCAGTGGTGTAGCTATACTAACACAACATAGAAAATACTAGTTTTCCAAGTGAGCGTACATGGGCTTACTGCTTCTTAATTAGACGTGTTCCTCAGGAAACCCCAACCTTTCTTCTCCCCATCTCTACAAAAAGTTGTGAGGATGTTTTCATGAATGTTTCCAGGATGAATGTATTCACATCAAAACATTTCCCTTTACTGTCGACATGAGAGAACTTTTTCTAAAATCTGTAAAAGTCAAGGAAAGGAGATACAGCCACTTGTTTTCACTATACAATAGTGAACTAGACTACATGGGGCCAGTCAGAAATCATATTCCTTCGACTTCCCAAATTCTCTCGTCTCCCTTGCCTAGAACCTTTAACATGTCCACAGTCACCCTGGTACAGAGTTGTGTTTTTTTCTTACTGAACCAGCTTATTCTGTTTTTCCACTCCCAATTCAGTCCTCCTTGGTCAAAAGTTATCTTCAACATAGCTTAATAGCACGAAACATTCCGCAAAGGCTGCATAGCGTTATTTTGTTCTTAACATACTGGGAAATGAAGTGTGTGGGTTTTGGATTCTAGGATCCAGACCATCTGTTAAACCTATCAGAGGTTTGAATTCTAATTTGCTGTTGATTTAAAAATAGTCCCAGCATTACCCTGTCATTTTCTGTAAATTATATATTATTTAGTTTGCCATTTTTAAATATTATAGCGTCTTCTTCTCTCTTCTCTTATGGTTTAATTTAGATTCCTTATCATCTGCACTAGTACCATTCTTCCCTCCCAGTAACTGATCCTCGCCTCTGTTCTATGCCAGGGAACCTACCAGACTACTCACAGGCTTGAAAGCTGGCTCAAAAACTAACGCTAATCTGATAAGCTGAACACAACTTCATCACTGCTGCAAGATGTCACCTCTGTACAAATAGCAAAAAACAACAAAAGTTTATTCTGTGGATTTCATCAGTTTACCTATAGTCACCATACTAATAATATATCTTGTAGTAACTTGTATTACTACTTAAATGACCGGCAATTAAGGTATCACTGCCACTGTATTAAACTGACAAGCTTTGGAAAAATTTTCCTAGAGTGCCTCAATCCGCATTTTTCAGAATTAAGATGGATCTCATTCTCATATTTTATCTTTTGCGATGGATTCAGCACATGGCATTATGGACTCTGTCACGGTATTGCCTTCTCAGTCCATCCTACAATGTTAAATGTGAACTATTTTCTCAGAATATAAAAAAAAAGGGCTTCAGCCTACTCCTAATGGGTATGCAAGTAGTTCTGCCCGATATAATACTGGCCTTTTCTGCGGAAATGGCTATCAGCTAGAGTAACAAAAAACACATGGTTTAGTGGTATTGCAGATTACCTGGATGCTTCTGTAAAGTCCTACAGAAATTGCTTTTATTTGTATTTACACACATCACAGAAATAAAAGTTGCTGTTTTCAAGCTCTGGTTGCAGAAGGAGACAACACAGGCTCATCCAGCAAAAAGGAACAGAAACTGGGACTGATTTAGGTTTAAACAAAATGTGACACTGCAGTTCCTCACCGGCTCAGCTTAGTAAGGGATGATACAGCAGAGCTTTGTGAAGATCAGGACTTTTTACACTTACTTGTTGTCTAACTCCAGCCAGGGAAAGACAGACTCAAGGTCCACATTCGATACTCTTTCTGAAAACAGTGGCGTATATAGATATTTTATTTCCTTCCTGCCCCCTCACTTCAGACACTTGATAGGAAAGAGTACTTGGCCCAAAGGGGAGTATGCGCATGCTCTATCTTATTAATTATTTGTAAAACACACACGTCTAAAGCAGTGATTCTCAAACATGGCCAGCATACAATAAATTTATTTCTCATTACTCAGTTGTATTTTGGTTTAGCTATCAAAACTGCAGCTGTCATGAGTTTGTGTGGCTGCAGATGCGGCCACATTAAAAATGAATTGTGTATAGTGGGTTACATCCAAGCAGCTCCTGCCCCTATGAATTCACAGACTAAGCAGGACAATGGACAGACAAACAGGTTAAAAAAAAGAAGAAAAAACAGGGAAATAGTAATCTGACAATTCTTGGGAGTTTATTTAACCCTTAAGCTGATTTTTTTTTTTTCCTATTAGTAATCAAGCCCAAACTAGGCTATCTTGGAGTTATCATCCCTCCATGTGCAGAGCAACTCTACCTCTCAGGCACACTGAAACCAAACTCTAAACATCTGTGTAACATTCACTGTAGATAACTGACCTACTGCAAACTCTATAATCCTCAAAACAGTTCTTCCCTCAACATCTAAGTTTTCCTGCTACAGATGACTAAAAATTCAGATATAACTGCCAAAAATCAAAGTAAAGGGATGTTATTAGATGCAAAACCAGCACTACACCCCTCCATGCACTGAAATCAACCACTGCCCCAAGTGCTCGGTATCCCTAAAGATTTGACCAATTTGTCTCATCAGAGTTTATAATGGTATATAATGCAAAAAACTTTTAATATCTTTAGAATTATAGATCTTAGTCCTTTAAAACTGCGAAGATCAAACATCACAGTTTTGTCCTCTTTTGTACAGCAGCCCTAGAAAGGACATGCTTATTATTACGTGAAGTGTTTTGGGGATTACAACCAAGAACTATCATCTACTGACCCTAGCACTGGGAATGCCAAAAATTCCTGCCACTGAGCCTGTTAGTCAGAGCCTCTGGATTGCAGACAAAGATTGGTGCATCTCCCAGAAGTTCAAATTACCATATTTTTCCACATAATTTTAAATCTCCAGTTACAGATTTGAAGAATCTAACTCATTCTTCAGCCACTTTATCTTTCTACGTCATAAATACACAATGCAATCTGACAGAAGTACTTGTCCACATTTAATGAAGATGCATTTGGAGTCAGGACCGAGGCTTCTAGGAAATGTACCACAACAAGGAGTTCAACACGGCTGGCTCCTACTGCGCTTCAGTGAAGCTCATGTGACAAAATACATCTATACTGACAAACAAATTACTAGGGAGAAATCACCAATGAAACAGTCATTTCACCCTGCCAATTCTTCCAGGGAATTAAAGATCAAGAAGGTAAACAGAAAAAACTAAATTGGAAAAACCCAAGCAAGAACAGTACAGATAATGAGACCAGAGAAAACAAGCCATGCAGTAGTAAAACGGACAGTGGTAGCAACCTTCCTAGAGAAGCAAATGAGACTTCACCACTTGCTCAGAGGGGTTTTAATTCCCTCCATGGATCAACTCAACGTTACAGCAGCTTCTCCTAATACTTGACGTGCTGAACTTTAGCCGCATGCTGAAGGCTGGACCCACGAAAGCCACGGTGACTGGCGCTTGGCAGGCCTGCTCCGACGAACGCCGTGCCCCGGCTGCTCAGCCTGCCGGCACGCTGCAGCTAGAGCAAGCTCCAGCAGCTGCCCCCATCCTCATTCCTGAGCTGGTATTTGCTTAATGTCAGAGACAGACACAAGAGGGCTGTGGCAACACATGGTGGTGGCCTCCGGCAGACTCTTTAAACCATAAGTGTACATTAAGACTTTGTTTTGGCCAGACTCTCGTTTGGGTGGTTTATTTTTACTACTTTTTAATTACTCTAATTGAAGGGGGAATATTTCCCTTCATTTCTCCCATTCAGCCACTTCACCTCCTCCCACCCGCTACTCCCTTTTGAGCCTCTGCCTGCAAACACCACTGTTAGTCATATTTCTGTGTTACGCGAAGGTTGGTTGGGCCTTTCCCCTCCCTTCAATTCTGTTGGAAAATCGAGAACAGATGAATTTCATTAACTTCCTTGGCTTGTAGGTTGACACACCCTACTACTTGTAAACACAGGGATTAGCTAAGTCCTTCTAATAAACAGAAGAGCGAAAAAAAGGTCTGTCCACTATTGGTTTAAGGGATTTTGTGTTTACAAAAGACAGGGGAGCATATGTGAGCAAACCTGCTATTTAGCCCTGACTGAAGGAGGGCGAGAGCAGCCCAGAATGAGGAGAGAAAGGCTCTCCTCACAACCACTTGAACTTTAATACAGTCCCCTCTACATAAAGGCTGGCAACCACGCCTCTGCACGGTCACCTTCACAATCCTTTATAGACCAGCATCTTTGCAACTCTTGCAAATACTTAGCTAGAGCACTTTTTTGCTGAAACTACAGCTAGAACCCAGACCTACACAGCAGTCTTGATAGGTAATTAACTGGACTGATTTCATTGCTTTTGTGTATGCATTCAACTAAACAGCACAAAGCAATGCTCCCCATTTTGGTAGATGAAAGAACGCAAAATGCCTCCGTGCTCTCAAATCGTGTGGAAAGGAGCAGGCTCTTCCAGAATAACTCGGGAAGCATCCAGCACCTGCTTCGTTAACGCAGAACAGGCTTCCAAATCCCCTGCAGATTTTTTGCTCAACATTTGATATCCATTTTTCACATCCAATTATTAATCTGCATATACTGAATTCTTTGGTTTCTGCAAATCTGCCTGATTATTTAAGCCCTGAAATAAGAAGGCAGAAAATGAGAGAGAAAATGAAGATCTGATTCCCAGATGGATGCTAAAACTGGGAGGGAGGTGGGGGCACACAGACTAAATCATTACAATTCAGGATTTATTTCTTGTACTGCAGCCTTACTAAACAAAGATTTGGATCAGAAGAGGCAGGGTAGTTTGGGAGTTAGCAGCGATTTCCGTGAATGACCCTGATTTATTCCAAGTTCTCAACACCAAAGCCTCACATTTCAAGGTCTTCCCCATCCTCTGTTATTCAGGACTGTTGGCCTCATTTTATTTTTCAACTCTTAGAGGAAGAACCATACTTTAACAAATCTATCACTACTGATATAATGGAATGCCTTTTATTTTTAATGCCATCAGGATACGCACTGTTATAGGCATTCCCAAAAACAGTGAAAGTGAAGAAGCCTACAAAATAATCTCAGAGATCAATTTGTAAAAAGACACTTCTATGTATAACCTCAGGTTCTTCTGGCCAGGAGAATAAAACTCTCATATGAATTTTTGTGTAAATCTGTCTTTTCACTAATGCCTTTTAAATTTTCACAAAACCCCCAAATAAACAAGTCCATTCCTCTTTTAAAAATGTTTTCATTTTCTGATAAGGAATCAGATCCTGAAAAGGTCAGAAGCGGTACCAGCAGATTAGTAGGTGCTTCCACTGATTGCAACCGGGTTATGCAAAACACATCTCATTTCCTTTGAGCTCTCAAGCCAAGGTTTGAATACAGAGAGTGAGCAAATATAGAAGCACAGCTGCTTTAAGCTTCCTCCGATCCTCACTCATAATGCATAAGTGGTGCTCCTGCACCAAACTGCGCTGCGATCAAAACCAGCTGATCCTGAGTTTATCAGAATGCTACTGTTTAAATTGCACTTGAGTTTTTACATTTTCCCCTAGTATATTTTACGGGGGCCCTTGTAAATCTGATAAAATGCTGGAGCAGCTATAGCTACTAAGTGTTGCTAATGTTTCCCTTCACAATTTTTTCTGATGCTCTCCACTGCCTCGTGTGGTCATTGGGGTTGACTGACTGTAACTCAGCTCAAAAGGAATCGTTTATCTTGTTCTTTCCTTGTTTCAGTGGATCAGACACAGACACATGTAACACCCTTCGTGTGCATATCCCAGAGTGCTTAGCACTCATTAAAATCAAACGAAATAAGAATTAATTTAAACACACTCAACAACTCAAAACAGCAAGGTAGGGGGGAGGAGGGGGGGGAATCCACTATTAGATTAATTCAACTGCTTTATCCTACTAGAGAAATAAAAAAAGTTGGGGGTGAAGGCCTCGCTAGCTAGATGGCATATAAGGTAACACACTAACTCACCTTGAGTAGTTTCAGGTCACAAACGGCCAGCTTAATTAATGGAAAAGATGACAGGTTTTAGTTCCAAGCTTTAGGAACCATGTTAACAACTGCCTAGAAACTCTGAAGCGAGTGTCTAAGATCAGTGACCAGTCTCCTAACCCTGCATGGCTGTCTATGGACCCAGCTCACTGTACTTCCATCACCCAGCCACCCACATGG
This sequence comes from Gymnogyps californianus, assembly GCF_018139145.2. Classification (NCBI taxonomy): domain Eukaryota; kingdom Metazoa; phylum Chordata; class Aves; order Accipitriformes; family Cathartidae; genus Gymnogyps; species Gymnogyps californianus. The sequence goes on along the minus strand of NC_059487.1, from coordinate 4,963,566 downwards.
GCTGCAAGCCGATCTCTTCTGCAGAAAGAGCTCAGAAGAGATTTCCTACTGGCCTCGTGGTAAGTTCTGATTCAATCATCATCTGCGTTCAATGGAAAAGCACATACCACATGCAGTGTGTTTAAGATCAGATCATTAACATCCAGTTCAAATAGTGCTGCTTGGAAACTCCTTCAGCATCAGTTGCAGAAAACCTTCTTATGGTTATAACCCCCTTTAGCTCACAGGAGACGTCAGCGATAAGGTCGTCTGCCATGGACTAGATCGCAGGGTTTTCTGATGGCAGCGATGTGAAGCATGCGTCTTTTCAAGACTACGTTGCATTCCAGCAGTGACTATCAGGTAGTATTTACAGGAGCTGCTGTTTTAAGTGTGCAGTGATTGTGTACTCTGTTACTCCATAGCACTACATGTGTCCGGTTCACCTTATGTGGCACAGACAACAAGCAAAGCTGTTAAATTGTCCTCCTTGAACTTACAAACCTTTCCAAAGCAACATCTCTGCACATGAGCAGCTTTGCTCCAGCTGAAATGGCTCTGCTTATCCATGTTAAGCCTGCCGTGCAGGAGACCATTTCCTCTTATTTTCCCCCCATAAAAAGTTAAATTATTTAAAAAAAAAGAAAAAAAAAGAAAAGAAACATTTTCTTGAGTGGTTGCAGGTCACTCTGGATCAGTGAGGTTTAACTTTAGTGTGTTGTGATGAAATATTAATACCGAGTCAGTGTGTTTATTTCTTCAAGCGTCTGGAGCCGCTGAGTGTTTATGCCTCAAGATTAGCAGGAAGTGTGCCGATGCATAGCAGCCCTGTACTTAGAAACTCCGAGATTTCAACATTTGAAGACTGTCCACGACAAATCAACTGCATCGGACTGTGTGTCAGCTCTGCTGTGAGACAGAGAGTGGTTCCCACAAGATTTCAATCCCATAACGAACCAACAGATTGTCAGATTAATAACAGCGTTAGAAAGGCATGTCTCAGTCCCTTTGTTTCCACTGCAAAGTATTTAGACTTACCTGGAGCAAGCAAAATTAGGCCATAAACTTACCATCAGCAGCCAAGATGGTAAGAGGGTCCCAATTTATTCTTCGTGACAGCACATACCCTCAGGTATAGCTTGCTTTATGTTTCAGCATCTAAGACATTACCTGTTAAAAAGATAGACAGAAATTCAGTTCTCTAAGTTTTGAAGAAAATATATGAACTCATCATATAGTAAATGGACACCATTCGGTGGGTTATAAAAGACTTCCAGAGCGCCTCTTGTAAGACGCAGCAACAGCAAACGCTCAGAGAGGTGGGGCCGGGAGAGTTGTTTGCACAGAAGGCCGGGACACTGAGGGTTGAACGAGTGCCAGGAAATCTATAGCCTCCCTCAAACCCAGCCTGCACCAGTTCACTGCATAAACATGCAGGGCAGGAAGCCACTTGCCTTTCCCATTTGAAAGGTTAGAAGGGTCCTAAAGGAAGGGCAAGCGTAGGAGCAAAGGCAAACGTAGAGGAAAAAGGATACTGCAACGTCCTGCCCCAGTTTCACAGTCTGTTTGGGGGCAGATCCACTTCCCCTGTTCCTACAACAAGTGGAAACAGGATTTGTATTTTGGCTGAGTCTCCCTCGTGTCATTTACACGGGGCCATCTCAGAATTAGTCTTTTTAGGCGGGTGTTTCTCCAAATGGATGAGTCACAAAACCAAGGTCCTGGCCCCACAGCAATGTTCAGTCTAGATTTCCTTGGTATAGTTTTCAGTCCGGCACTGACAATTAGTGCCAAAGCAGCTAGAGCTGCTTCAAAGGAAATGCAAGCTACTAGACCAATCTGGCTTTGCCGTACAGGAGGAAATACAGTACAATGCATTACAGCTTACTATGCAGAGCAATTTTCCTGCAAACAGTAGCCCAAGATGCCTTTCAGAGTGAAATACAAGATGTTAGTGTGGCGAGAGAAGAGTTACCAGACATAAGGATTCTTATGGGACATAAGGAATCTCTGCATTTGCAGAGTTTGATCAGAAAAATTTACAATGCAGAAAGCTAAGGGGATGCTGCTTGGCAAAGCTGCCGAGGAGGTGGTTCACGCTGACAGCAATCGGATGTGACCGAGTGGACAGAGGGAAGCCAGCACTAGTTGTCATGGGAGGGACAGACAGGTGAGGTTTCTGAGGAAGGCTGAGGTTTCAGAATGGCTCGCTCTCGCACAGGGAAGGATGAGGCAGGCTCAGAGCAGCAAAATCAGCCTGTTTGCTCCCGTGTCTGTCCTCACATTTGGTGTTCAAGCCTGGCATATAGGTGATGTGAATATGGCATTCAAACTGGCTGAGTTCACATCTAGTGGATCCTTGATGATGTTATATAGCAGAGTTTCCTAAAACACTTGGAGACGATTCAATACTCCACCAACTGCAATCTAGTCTATATACACACTGGTGTAGAGGATTTTTAATTCTAGTCCAATTATGTAAGAAAAAAATTAATGGACATGATTAAAAAATTGATCATCTCTACTACCTTAAAGGCATAAGTCAATAAATATTCCTTTCTAAAGAATGGTGCCAACTTCACTGACACATCTCAGTATATATTAAACTAATTTATACCTGCAGTATACAGCTGTGTAAATTTGAGAGCAAACAGAGATGCTGCTGCGATCCTACAAAACGGCAATCATTAAGATAGCAGCATGGTATTCAGAATGGGGGCTGGTTCTGCCTTTATAATAATTCTTTTACATACCTGAAAAAGAGGGGAAAGGCAAATATTCATGCCCCTTTAAGAGCCCCTCCAAAAATAAAGATATGTATGTAGACAGAAACACACACAAAGAGATTATCTCTGCCTGACATAAACACTTGCAGTGTAAGTAGCAAGACACACACACAAAGAGGAAAAAATAAATTAGATAAGTCATAATAGTACTATAATAAAACTATAAAGCAGGAGACTGCTCCAGGCATTTGACATGCATCTTGGCACTTTTAATGAGGGAAAACAAAAGACTCAAAGTGCATCCTCAAGAGCTTATGTGTGTGCGTGTATGTGTGTGCATGTGAATGTGTGTAAGAGGGAGAGAAGGCGGTGATGGTTCTCGAGGGGAAGGAGGATGCTGTTCACCGAGGCCCATCAGGTAGCAGTAAATCTCCACCGTCGGGCGCACCCCGCCTTGCTCCTCACGCTACATTAGGCATGTTGTACTCCTTTTGGTTTATGTAGGGTTGTGGTGCTAAATGAGCTAGAACAAGAGCTGCAGTATCAGGGGATCTAGTGACTGTCTCCACCAAGCAGCTCCACTAAGTGAGGATTTCTCCATTTCCCGCTTCCCTGCTTAGGATTGTGCCAGGAAAGGAGTCAAACGCCCACCCCCGCAACTCCTGCAAGTGATTTATGCACACGCCAGGTTTCTGGTTCTGTATTCTGCATTCCAGGCTGTGGGAAAGTTGTCATTCATCTCAGCTGTCACTAAAATGCAGTTTTGTGACTTTTTTCTTAATTTTTTAGCCTCTACTTTGCAGAGAAGCAGAGCATCTGCAATTGCCTACCAAATCACTGGCATTTTTGGATGGACAGGGCACATGGCAGCATTCTTTGGAAGAGCAGAAATATGTGCAAGCATACCTTAAACCCATGGGTTGGAGTGTAACACTCAGAGCTGCTGCTGCCATCTGGCATTCTCAGCCCCTCCTGGAACCAGCTTTCATCCTCTCTCTTTCTCACTATCTTTCAATTGCCCCTTGACCTTTCAGTATTTTAAATCAATTCATTTTCATTTTTTATTATCTTTAACTAACAGTCACAGTTCAGGCCACTGCTGTATTATTTTCATGCCATAGAAGATCAAGAGCAAGTTTTGCACAAGCGCATAGGCCATGCAGGAATATAGGTGGGCAAAAATCCAAAACCAAATCATTTGCCAGACATTCATAACATTTCAAAACATGTTTTCATGTCACATTGGGGCAAAAAATCAAAACATTTTAATGGAAAAAAGAAATGAGATGGGATCTTAGAGTAAACCAGCAGTCCATACATTTTTAATGCACTGAATGCGGATTCAAGTTCCTTCTGGAAACTAAAGATGCAGCTTCAACCTTTGGTTTTCAGAGCTCTCCATTATGGGACTCTACTCTGTCTGACAGCTCCTGAATTCTGACCAATATTATCAAAACGTCACTTTAACAATCACACTGTTGTCTGCATTAGGGAACAGATATCTGCACTGACAAAAAACACACACAATAAGAAAATACAATCTGAACTAGACCTACAGCATGATCAGCTTAGTATTAACTACCACATCTCAGAGAATTTGTTGTGTTTTTGTCAAAATCTAACCAATGCTTAGCTATAGATGAAGAGCAAATAGAAAGTTAGCAATTGAGAAAGCCAAAAAATAAACTTCATTTTACCACTACTGACTGCAAGATCTTGAATATCACACGCAGTTCTAGTTGCCTCAGAGAAATGTAACAGCAGAATTACAAAAAGTACAACAGAAAAAGCAACGGGGTTGAACAGAGATATACAGGAAGGACCAGACAGACTAAACAGACTTCTAGAAAAGAGGGATGACTAAGAAGGTATTATAGTAGAGGTCTGCAAAAACAGAGATCAGTAACAACTACAAGATCATCAACTGTATGAGGACAGTTATTAGGAAACGCTTATTGACTGGTTCTAATCAAGCAAGAACTAGGGATTACTCAATGAAACAGACAGAGGGCTTCAAGCTACAAGAGAAAGCATCTTTTCATCCTATACGTATTTAAACTGGCATTTGTTGCCAAGGGATGTTCTGAAGTCCAAAAAATATGAGCACTTTAAAAAAAAAAAAGCATTAGAGAGTTTCCAGAGGACAGGTTGGCCCACAGGGACAATAACAAGTATTTGCTGGGAACCTGGGATACACGAGGACATGCAATCATGGTCTTGTTGCTGGAAAGGGAGCACCTACCTTGGATGTCACGTGCTTTTGCAGCAAAGCTTGGTGTAATTGCAGGACCAAAGTAACCAAACATACCGCAAACTACCTCTCTGCCTTCCTAAACACAGGCACCCTCAGATGTGCAGGGGAAAGTAATTCAACTGCGGGACACCTGAGTTTCAGCTGATCATAGCAGGTTTTAGTCTGTAACCTTCTGTACTTCCCCCTTTATCTGAGAATGCCAAGACCTTCCCTTGCTCAGCATAAAGACTTTCTGGAGCTGTATGTTTGTTGGACACGTATGACATGGTATCTAGAAAGCCAAACTGGTAACCAACACCACCACCATAGTAGATTTTTAACATAAGTTTATCTATCTATCTATATATCAGAATTCACAATTTCAGGAATGAAAAAATAGTATAAATCTTTAAAATGTCTACCCTGACTCTGACACGAACCCAATTTTATTGGTGCTGGGAAAGAAAAAGGAAATGTATTTCATTGTTACCCTAATACCCTGTAAAGTTTTAAAAAAAACCAATAATCCAAAGACCCAGGATGGAGAAAACCATCGCAGAGGCTTAGTTCTGGTTTCTTCCCACTCTCACGATGCCATTTGCTCACGCAGAAGAAATGTTCTCTACAAATATCCAACTTATTGCATATTCTGATGGCTATAATCACCCATATGGAGGGTATTATGATAGCCCACCAGGACAAAAATAAGGAAAATGATTTAGAGGCAATGCTTAGCAGAACATAGTATCCCACCCTCTTGCTTCCTGACCATCTTGGTAAGAAAGTATTTGCTTGATTGCTTTAAGAAGTTCTTGGCCACACCTCATTTAACTTATTTTCCAGATCAATCTGGTCAAGTCCCTGAAAAATCCCCTCAGGTTGCCTTTTTAAACGTTGACTTGTTGCCTTTTAAGCAAACAAAATAGAAGTTTCCTTTTCAGCTGGCATGAGCTGGAGTCCAGATGCAGGGCTCCAACCCAAAAACAGCATTCAGCAAAGGACCCACATACCAAGCAGGATGACTGATTTTTGCCTGCACTTCCCCTCCCCTTTTTTTCCTGCCTTGGGAAATGTTTGGGATGCACAAGCAGACAGCCTTTTTTAGACATCGCCTGCTTCTAGGAAGAAAAGAGTGGGTGAATGGATACAATAGGCCCAGAAAGTAGAGCTGTTTAATCAAAACCAGTCACGAACAAAAGAAAGCCAAGGAGCCCAGGAGGATAATTATATTTCACACATCAATTAACATTCTTTTGCTGCCACTTAAGAAATCCCATTTAATTGCCCTGCCTAAGTCCTGATTGTATAAGATGTCGCACAGAAGGTGAATTGGCTACAGCGGAGGGTGCCATGTTATAGAAAGCATACAAAGCTGTATCAGTAGAAAGTCTGTCTTTCTGGTGTGTTAACCCTGCCTGTTCACTTGCACGGATAGCACTAATGTGTACTTAGTCTTAACAGGATCACAGGCAGTGATCCAAAATCTAATCTCAGCCACCCTACAGTACTTACAGCATCAGCTCTTTATATTCATATCACAATAGCAGCTAAAGGCTTCAACAGATCTATATAAACATAACAAGACACTTTCTCCCTGATAATCTTAAAGGCAAGGAAAAAGAAGCATGCTTCGCTAAAGGCAGGGAACTCAGCCTTGGACAGAGTGAGCAATTTAATTAAGCAAGGTCATGACAGAAGAGCCAGAAAGTAGCCTCAGATCTCTGAGTCTCTGTTTCTTAATATCAAGTATTTTTCTTTCACTGAGATTTCTAAATACTACAGTAACAGGAAAAAAGCTATCATCATCATCATTCTGAAATCCATTTTTCATTTAAAGAAGAGGGAGTTTGGGAAAAGCTCAATATGACCAGTGTTTTGCAAACATAAAATACATTTTTCCAATGCATAGAAACATCAAAAAAAAGAAAAAGTTTGAAAGCTAAGCAAACCATTTCTACTGGAAAACCCGCGAAAAAGCAAGCCAAAATACTTTTATGGTTATTTATTGGAACACATTTAAACATCACACGGGTGGCAAGTCAACGAGCATCCTCTGCCGGCCCTCTGGGTCACACCACAGGCATCCTCAGCAGCCCAGCAGAGAAACAGTTCCCAAACCTTTACTCCCATCACACAGCAACTCACCTCCTTCTGGGGTAAGATTTTGTAGCATTTTTTTGTTTGCTTTTTACTAATTAGACTACATTTTTCAGAGGCCATCCTGAAATCTCCTATGCTGTCATTCCCATAGGAGCACAGACCTGCCTCACACAGCAAGACTTCATAGCAGCCAGCGCCGTGGCTTGCACCAAAGAGTTAAGCCAAGATGGTTCATATTTGCCATTTCTTCTCCCTTCCCCCAAATTCTGCCAAAAAGGACTTTGACTGTGTAATTACATCTGCAGGGGCACTTCTTCTAGCATAAGTTTGTTGATTTGACATCCAACTCCTACTTCTTCCATCTTCTTAACCATTTATGCCAACAAAACTTTTACATTTAGAATAAGCCTCAAATATAGATTGGATAATATATAACTTTTAATAAATTCAAAGCATGCTAACACCAGTATATCTACAGAATTACAGATTTTAATCCAGCCACCCAGAATAATAATTTTAAAAAGTCCTACGGGAAAAATAAATTAACTTCTCTCCATTTAGTAAGGATAATGAAAGCTGAATTGCTCAGTGTGTCTTTATTGGGTGCTGTATATCTGATAAAGGAAAACCATATTAAAGATACAGCACATTGTTATTTTTAAGTCATGCTATTTTCTCTGTCACTAAGAAGTAACAGATTTTATTGAACAAAATAGTTAAAAATATATGGATTGTGACAGCCACCAAAAAATGAGTAAACAGGAAATCATGAAGATTTTTTCCTATTCTTTGAAGTGGAGACACTTCTTTTCACCTAAAAAAAAAAAACTAAATAGATTTAAATTAACTGAAAACACTACTACTTTTTTTGATTAATTGCATGATCCTTCTACAAAGTATTTGACTCCTTAGGCAGTCTCGCCATATGGACTTAAAAGTCTCCACGAATGGACTGCAGCTCCACCATAGATCTGTTTCAAATCAGCTCTCTATGCTGAGTGTCTACAGAAGGAGCTATTTATGAAAAGGGACTTAGGAACTTCTGATTTGAATGTACTGATTTTTTTAAAGTATTTAATTGCCAATAAATTTTACTTGCTTTTATCAAATAAGAATTATTATTATAATAATTAATTTCTTATTAACACAATTTCATGCCATTTTTTGTAACTAAGGGGTGGGGGGTTTAAACCAAAAAGAAGTAAATTTTTGGTTTATAAAACACATCTTTGGAGCACAGAACAAACATTATATAAAATTTAATTAGCTACAAACTTGAGCTAAAGAAAATACAATGTCTCCACTTTGTTCATGAGGAGGGCAGCACAGAGGATAAATCTTTTATTCAAAGCTCTCTGGTAAATTTTTTTTGACAGCAGCAAGATTATAACTAAGGAGTTCCTTGCTCCCCATCCAGCACTTACTCCGTGAATTCATGCTGCCTTCACAAGCTTCATAAAGTTTCACTGTGCAGTGCAAGTTTGTTGAACAGAATATAATCTCCCTGTTGCATCAAAACCAGTATTTTAAACAGGCCAGCTGGCTCCCCTCCTGACATTAAATCATGCCAGGCTCCCTGCTGCATCTCAATAGTTAACACACACACACATAATGTCTTTTCTCTGAACCCTCCCATCTTCCTGTGCAACTACTGGGGAGCAGGGAAGATAGGAAGATGAGAAAGCAAATGCAAAGGAAGACACATGAAGTAGTAAGTCACTGGGCTGGTGATGCCAGAAGGCATTGTGGTTAGGGCACAAGCATCCAGAACTAAGCACTATGTGAAATTTAGGGTGGCCATTACAGCCACAGTGCCCCCGTATAGGACAAGGTAGAGTATGAGCACCCTGGTAATGCTCACAGCAGTACCTGCCCCAGGCTGTATCAGATTGCAGGAGCCTGCAGCAAGGAGGCACCCAAAGCCATGCTCCAGTGCTCTCTGCAAAAATATCATCCTAGACACTCACAGGCTTTAAGTTTCATAGCCATCCTACACCACTTTGTAGCCACAGTAACAACAGGTCTGGATATCTCATCTCTACATTTAAGTGTCCAGATCCCTTCTGAGTCTGACCCATTTGCTGCTATGAATGGTATCCTGAAGTCAGCAGGAACTGAGCTCATGCTTAATGTTTAGCGTGACCTAAAGTGATGTCTTTTAAGAAGGAAGAGAGAGGCTTTGGATCTGATTCACAGAGGTACTAAGGCACTTGTACTGTTTGTTTAATAAACCTGTAGAAAGTAAACAAAGGAACCCCAGGCATCACTTGAGGAAACTAAAGCAAAAGATGTACTTTTATCATCATTAATGAGGGTGAATTAAAATAGAAGAGAGGCCACCATGGTGCTCCTTTTTTACTGGACAAACGCACACCAGCTTTAAGGCGATATATACCCAGTAAGCCATTAAAGCTTATTTTCATATGTAGCCAACATTTTTGTGGATGCTATTTTACATCTGCAATTTCCTCAGAGACATGCAACTCCTTGTCTTACCCTATATACCCACCCCTCATAGTCACAAGCCTTGTTACTGTTATTTCTGAAAACAGACTGCAAAGGCAAAAACAGAAGTAAACTTTTTGTGAGTGCAAAACCATATCATGCAAAGCTCAGGCAAGATTAGCGCTGGCAAAAAAACCCAAACGCAGATCATTTCTTTGAACCTCAAGTACTAGTGATTTGTTAAATCAGCATTGTACTAGATTAGAAAGTGAGAGTTTCCAAATCTGAGCTGCAACACTGACACTGGCAAGAATTTCATAGTAATAAAGTTTCTTTCCTCAAATCCGCAGCAGAATTTTACAGGGTACCTCACCAGTAACACAGACTATTGCAAGCATGTCAAATATGTCCCCTGTATCTTCAGTGACTTTCAGCAGAAGATCTAATCTATCTACATCTCTGTCCGTCCTCATCTTAAAGGTGCTCAATGCCTGAACTCCAGAAAATCTAAATATTTGAAATGAAGGCTGCAATGGATAACAAATACCACCAGGAACTGAGGACCACCACAATCCCTACTGCCTTCAGTACTACATTCATAGCACCTTTCCACCTTCCTTCTCAAATATAAGCACAGAGTGACATAAACATTTAAAATCAAGCAAAGAAACAAAAAGCCTCCAAATGGCTTTCCAAACAGTAGAGAATGCTGCCAGATGCAAGGCCCTTCCAAACAAAGGATAAGATTAATAAACCCATGACACATTAGTCCTATCACTCAAGGCGCAATAGTAAGATGCTTGGAACTGCACTAATGAGGGATATATAAGGAACAGGACAGAAAAGAAGGATGGTTTAACGGCTGAAGGACTTCACTGGGAATCGGAATGTTTGTTTTCTATTTTCAATTTGCTACCGACCTCCTGGATGGTACCAGACCAGTTACTTAATTTGCCCTTCAGTTTTTTAAGCAGCATAATGGCAATAGCTCTTCTTTCCCCATCCCTGCATCTCCCTCTCCAAAACCTCATTTTTCTTTTTCTTCTTACAGATTGGACTGTAAGCTCTCTAGGACCATCACACTGTACCTTATAGACAACACACCTCCAGTCAAACTATTGCTGAAATGCAAAGATTTTTGATTATGCTTTTTTCAAACAGGCTTAGAATTCCGTGTCAATCACAACTTAATTTCTCCATTTATTATTATTTGTTACTAAAACCTGTTTTATTAACATACTTATCCATACAGAATAAGTTTTCAGACTGCTTCTTAGTGAAAAAAAGCACTTTTTTTTTGTTGCCATTTTTTTAAACCCAAACTGGCCTCTTACGTGCAGCTCCTGTTTTGGGATACATCACCCTCTGATTTGGAAAAAGACTCAATTCTCCTCGCTATTGGCTGTTCAGAAAAACAGCCATGGCCTGCTGCAGTCAGATCAAGGCCAGCGAAGGCTGGCATCGCATGCCAGGAGTCTGGACCGAAGCCCAGTCATGTTTGAGCTATTAGAGATCTAAGAATGTAAAGGGAGACAGAAGCAAATGAAAAGAAAAAAAAAATAAATAGAGGAAGGTGTTTAGAGGAGGCCTGGGAAAAGAAAAAATATGGGCCCTACTGGAGATTAAAACTTTGTTCAGTGTCCAGAATTCAAAAGCAGCTCTTCTGTGGGCTGGCTCCTGCTTCTCTACAAACAAGTTGGCCCTGCTTATAACCTGTATTAATTTATATAGCCACCAGCAGTGCCAGAACCCATACAAATCCCTGCCCTGCTGTTTGCTGAACATTTAAGAGGCAGATCATTTTGAGCGAATTGCTGGTCGGCCACTTGTCAATGATCTCCTTTCAGCTACTCAGGACATCTCTCTCCCTCCCTGCTGCCCGTTCTCCAGCAGAAAACGGTGCCACCGTCCTGCCTGGGACAACCCCGGCTGAGTAACCCCGGAGGCATCCGGGCTCACCACGGAATGTCCCCGACGTGCGGAGGGAGCCCGGTCTCATGGCCAGCTCCTCTGTGCATCCTGATAAAGCAGCGAGACACAGGGAAGAGAAACGTGCACAGGGAAAAAGGACAGGATCACCCTCTCTGCACCCCCATGCACACTTCACTTGTAAACCAGTTAAAAGCCATTTTCAAACACACATCCTTGCTCAGAATGAACGCAGTGTGATTCTAATTAGCCCCCAACACTGTTTATTCATTATGGTAGACAAAGATAATCTTTATTACGTGGCACACCAAGGTCACCACTGTTTGAATTACGTGACAGTGTGCAATGACTGCCTGGTGCATTGCTGTTAGGGACTGAGCTCTGCTCCTGAGAGCGCGCTCTCTCTCAAATGGAAGCAAAAGAATTCACTATTTTAGCAGGTAATTGTAAGCAAATTTACACACCTTATAGACTAGCCACCTAGTGTGGGCACACACAACTTGTGTGTATTACAAGACTACAGTGTATGTACAACATCCCAGGAAGCTACACGATTGATTACCCAGACAAGTTGAAAGCCATTGAGTTCTCCCCACCCCATGCAAAGACATCAGAAGATCAAGCCACTTGCTTTAAAATAACCAAACAGGTGACCAGCCACTTCCACTCCTACTCTGCTCAGAGCAGTTATAACATCACACCCACTGATGCCTTTGAGGACACACATTACAAAGCGCTAATTCTTTTCAGAACATAGGTCTATTTTTTCTTTATTACTGCTAACTTTCTGCATCAATTTTTTCCAGGTTCCTCCTACTAATGAGCACCTGTGAGGTTCAGACTACTTCTCTCCAAAAGCATTCAGCTGGGTTTACCCAAAATAAGTTCAGTTTTCTTGTTTGCTGTCCAAACTGCTGTTTCTTTCTGTATTCCCTTTGTATTGTTCTGCCTTCCTTACAGTTAGTGTAAATACATACCTAAAAACATGAACAGGTCAGTGCAAATGCAAAAGTGTCATTAAACACTAAGCAATAGATGCCAGAGTAAGGATGGATTAGCAGACACTGAGTTACTTAATTACACCACTCTTAATATAACATTAGTGTTATGACCAAGGGCCCAACATTTAGACATGCCATTTCAGCTGGACATTTCACTTTTTCAGAAGCATTCCTGTTCTCTTCTTGGTTTGGGACCAACATTTTAAGTGACTGAGGAGCATGGTAAAAAATCATGCAGATCAGTAGTTTTCCTGGTGAATTCAGAAAAACACAGGCAATTACAGCATTCAAATTTTATAGTGGAATCATCAGATGTAAGTCTAACATACAATTTCAAGTGTCCTGTTGTTAACTAGCTAAATACATTAAATTGTGCAAACAAAAACAATGATGGCAGCACAAGAAGATGCCAATGAATCACCTACAGTTGCAGAACTGCTGAAGAAATGCACTAAAAAATGAGCAAATCAATAACATAATGAGCTTTTCTGCTTCATCATGTACCAATCAGGACACTAACAAGAATCAAATTGGTAAAAACATTTGGAACTAGGAAAAGACTCATTTCTTGTGATCAGGAGAGAACTGTTCACTCTAGCATAGGCAATAGAAGCTGATAGATTTGGGGCTCCAGTTACTACATTGACAAAGTGAGGAAACCAATGTCATTCAAGAGCCAAATCAGGCTTCCAGATTACTGCATCATGTGTGGTCCTTACGGAAACCCAGCTATTACCTCCATTTTGGACATTATCAAAGATGCTATATAATAATACCTTTTGCTGGTATAAAAACATTGGAATTGTAACAAAGCCATGAAAAAGCCTCAGCATAAGCCATACTGCCTGGGCAGCAGGCAAAGACAGCCATTCAGCGATCTTCCAGAAAGCAGAGTGAGCCTAACACAAGGAATCAGGGTATGAAGTCAATGTGCATCGCGGCTCCAGGCACACCTAACTGGGGCTGCATTTGCATTTATGCAACCAACTGGTGTATTAGCAGTTCTGCTTAGCCCTAAGTTCCACAAAAAACAATTAGGAAAAGAGGGGAAAAAAGGAGAGCCACCACACTGTTTTCAAGACTGATTTGCACCCACTGGAGCCATGAGTCTAATCAGCATGAGAGGAGATTGCATCGGGGTACGTGCTTAATGTCTGCTTGTCTGAGGCACGGCTCTTAAACCGCCCCTCTGCTGAAGCAGCTCAGAGAATATCCCAGGGATTCCCGAAGCACCAACAGGGATCAGAGCTAACACCAGGTATTTTCAGTCTGCTCTTCACAGACTTTTACGGGTTTTTTTTCTTTTGTAAACACGTTTCCAAAATCTCACTCGCAAACTTAACCCCTTTGCCAGAGCAAGAGGTGTTTTTATTTTAGGCTGCCCCTCTAAAAGGTGCCGGTCTCCTATAGATTGTGTCATGCCTGCCATACCTGTATGAATGTTACACTACACCAGGGCTTCCAAAATTATACTAAAATATATGTTAAAATAATATATATTAGATAATATTTAGTTAGCTACCTTTCTTCCATCCTGACTGCAGAAATAAACTTATTTTTAAGACCATTTTAAGAAATTGCATGCAAAGTAGTTACATTTGGCATAGAATACACCAATACCACTTGCTCCAGAAACATACAGAAACAAGGCTGACTCCCCAAATTTTGCAATGGTTTGCCTAAAGTTGCATGTACTTATGCAACTAGTGTAAAGTTCATGAAACTCTGCAGTAGCAATCCAGGGTTTGGGCATTCGCACTTAGAAAATACACAGTTTCTTTTTGCCATTCACCTGTTTCATCTTATTTGCTACTAGCAGCTTCTTCAGAATTTGCACCACTAAAGAACTTCTAATGTTTACTGAGTCCTTATGGAGCAGAAGCAGCTCTGGAAGACTTCTGTGCTTACTCTTACAGCCTTTACATTGTCGCAGGCCATAAAATTCACACTTTGCTGATGCAATTGTGAGCTTGGAGACAGCATCTTGCAAAATGGGATTGACAGTGCAAAAGCACATCTGCTTCTATTTTGATAACTATCTTCACAAAAGAAATACTTTTTCCTTTTCACAACGTAGCAAAGTTAACACGGGAAAGGCAGGTCTGTGGTTAGCAACTGCTTTTGAAATATCTTCCAGCATCAACTTGGAAGAAGTAATCCCCTAAGTAGCACAAACGGCACAATGAGCTATCATTAAGGGCACATTTGGGGCATAACTTCAATACAGATCCCATCTCAAGTATCATCAATATATTCATTTCTTAAAAGAAATGAGGAAAAAATACCCAGCCTTTTCCTCACATGCAAAAGTTGCAGTGCTCAACGTGAATTCACGTTGTGCAGAATTTCAGAGCCCAGGTTTGAAATACTTCGTAGTTATTAGAAATGTTTTTTCGTGCCACTTGGAAAGCATTGGATTATGTGTGTGTGTGGTTTTTTCATGCTACAGCTTGGGTTTTCGGAGGTTTTTTTACTCTCACATAATGCAAAAGAAATTGCTGGATTGACTTTGCTCAATATTTTGGAGAGACCATAATTTTTGACAGTCACCAAGAGACAAAAATTTCAGCCTAATAGGTAATTTTTTCCAAAGGCCCTAAGCACTGAAAACAGTGTCATAATGGAAGATGTTTTGCAGCCTTAACTGTAGAGCGGTTGCTCCTGGCGCCTGCTCTATTACACAGACCTTCAGAGATACATATAGTGAAGAGGCACTATAGATTACAGTTGATCTTTTTTTCCTCTCTTTTTAACTAAAATTATATGCTGTAGTCCATCAGATGAGTTCCCTGGCTAGAGCTGTATCTGAAGGAAACTTTGTCCTCATACTGCAAAAGGAAACCAAAAATAAAGGCCTCGGCAGTCTGGGGCTTTCCTAGCAGCCCACTTATAATGAACGTAGGAAAGGACATGGTGGCCTACTTTTAAAAGGATATTTCTGCCAAGTCACAAAATAATAAGAAAAAGAATTTATGGTATAACCAAAAAAATAAATATCTTTAGGTTATGGAAATTATGACTGACGACATCTCTTGCCCCTGTTGCCTGTGATCTATTTGAACATATACAAGACCTTAATTATAGACTTGCAGTAAATGATCAGGCTTAAAGCACGCTCTCAGCCCGAATGGAGGAGCAGTCCAAGCGTAGGAACTGAGCTGTATTAAGCAGAAGTGTCAAGGCGCTGGAGGGGACACCAAACCCAGGAAAGAGGTTGACTTGAAGGCACCAACATTTGTCCTGTTGCCTTTTAAGAGGGGCAACGCATTCCCACATACAAAGTTTTTATTAATTCATCCTCCTTGGAAGCAAAAAAACCTAGCCTTCCCTGATCACAGACCTGCAAAGCTGAAAATGCAGTAAAAGAAAACAGCAAAGAAACTCAAGTTCCTCAATATAAATATGAAGTACTGAAGCCAGCAGAATTATTCCACATACTTGCCCCTTCCCAACCTGAAAACATCCTCTATCTTCCTCACAAAGTAAATGCTTTTCCCTTAAGTAAAACATGATACAGACATGTCACTGTCAAATACAGAGGGCTCTCTTTTTCAAGACTGAGTCATTTGGGGAGCCTGACTTGAGACATCTTGAAGGAACTCTAGTCTCAGAAATCACATGCTCCTGCCCTCTGGAAATCAGACTACTTTAAAGCATTAATTTGAACAACTGAAGACCAAGGTGCTTAAGAATGCAACTTTTCTGAAGGTCTCAGGCCAGAAGGATAAGCCCTATCGCTACTCTTCCATGCTGAAGAAAGCTCTTTACTCCTACGGTACATTAGAGTGCACAACAACGTGTGCACTAATATGATTGCTAATTTTCCTCTATTCTTTCCTAAAGAGGACCAGGTAGAAGAAAAATATTTGTAGAGAACTCAGCTCTCTCCGAAAGAGGGAACTGGACAGAAGAAGTTAGCTCATCGCACTGAAGGCAAAGCAGGTTAGCAATGTGCTACACACACAGGGAGAGCTAGAAAGGAATTTCCTGATAAAATGTGAGAGGTTTTGTTTTGGCTTTTGTTGCTTTGTTTTCTTATTTTGAAAAACCTGAATGTTTTAATGAAATATGCCTGTTCAGTGCCTCCCAACAGAAACAGACAGGGAATACAAAAACCCTAAAAACTCTAGCTCAAATTGAAGTTCTCG
The DNA here is from genome assembly GCF_018139145.2 of Gymnogyps californianus. Taxonomy (NCBI): domain Eukaryota; kingdom Metazoa; phylum Chordata; class Aves; order Accipitriformes; family Cathartidae; genus Gymnogyps; species Gymnogyps californianus. The sequence goes on along the minus strand of NC_059487.1, from coordinate 4,947,005 downwards.
GGACTCCTGAAATTGTTCTTAGGGCCCAGCCAGGCTCAAGGAAAGGAGTTGTCCCTGTTTGGAAGCAACGTTAATTTTTCAATAGAGAACATCTGATTTTTCCAAAACACTCTTTCCTCTTCTCTCTATAGGAAAATTCTATTTCTATTCAGTATTCTCTCTTGTACTTTTTCAAGCACCCATCCAGACTACTGGGAAGATACAGTTGGGACGTGTATGTTATTAGCCTTGTCAAAGTGTAAAACATGTGTTCACTTTAATTATTCTGAAGCATCATTACTCCTTTCTCAGAGCTCATCTCTTCTTATGCAAAACTATCAAATTACTCACAAATGGTCAGTGAATATGAAAGTGAACATACAGGTGATGACATATGCAAAGTATTTTTTCTGCATCTTCAAGGGCTGAAAAATCCGGTTCTAAAATTATTATCTTTGCAAACACAGAACTTTGCTTTGAAACAAACGCACACTTTCTCCACAGACCAAACATATGTGATTATAATTAGTTGTTGTAAAGAGCAGAGACACAGTAAATGCTGGCTACCACTTCCCAGGTGAGAAAACTTCTCTTCCTCCTTACATATGTATGTGTCTCACTGAAAAAAAGTAAAAGTAGTTAATCTTTCAGGCTGAGTTTGACTGCAGTAAGTCTTGCGTCTTGTATTTCTAGAGGCAAAATGAATGTTTTGTTGTAAAATCATCATCTCACAAAATTAGAGATTTGCCAAAACAGATTTCTCAAAAATGATTCAGTTGTGATACAATAGCATTTGTCAGCAAAAACATTCCAGAAAGCTGTACTTGGCACCATTACTTATTAACATTATTTTACCTTAAAAGGGGTGTAAGAAACAAAGCTAAGCTCTATTCTTACCAAAACAACAAGGTGGGGAGGGGGGAATCTTCAGCAAGAAGATGACAAAGACCATCTTTAGATCTTTCACAAGGATGAAAGAGCACTTTCTGAGAAATCCAGAAAGCAAACAATATAATCCTACCTTATACATGACTGTCTCATATTCCTGACCCATCCTTTGAAACCACCAAGTAAGAGCCTGAGCCTGTGTTAGGGTAGGGTCAAAGAAAAGAGAGGCTGGGGAGGGAAGTGAAGCACCTTTCCACCCCTCCGGACCAAGGGTGGGCCACATCCCAGGCTGTCCTCAGCACAAACAACAGGCCCAAGGTCCATTCCACCAAAGATCACCAAATTCAGGCTCACAGAGGGAGGTACTCAGATGCCACCAGGCTTAAATATTTTTGCCAAAATCACAAACGCAAAGTTGATTTCAGCTCCCAACCTTGCCTAAGAAATCTCAAACATCTCTTTAAGATGGTCCCTCCCCATCACTCCAATGGTACCAAATAGACTTAACAGATATTTAGTTTTGCAGCCCGATATGAAAGGTCAGAAGTAGCAATGGATTTTTGCAAGAACGGTTGAAATTTGACAGGAAACATCAAAGTCCATGTTTACTTCAACTGCGACAGAGAAGATTGTGCAGATTATTGACTAAAGCTTATAAAACAGTGTCAGAAATAGCACACAATGGCCCAGATCAAAAGATCACTGTAAGGAAATAAAACACAAGGAAAAACTGTCTTCACACCATGTGCAGCCAGGCTCTTGCATTCATGGCTATACAAATTTAGAGTTAAATATTGTAGCTGGACTGCCAGAAAAGCTAGCTAATTCTGTGACCGCTAATAAGATGTATATCTATAGAAGCTAAAGCTGACTGGATTTCCCCATACACAAAGTAATCACTGGAGGGACCCTCTCCTTCCACATTTGCTGTTATGGGTAATCACCCTGAAGTAATTCCCTCTACAGCAGGGTTTTACTTTCCTTTGAAACGTCAAGTACTGGTCAGTGCTAACATCAGTATGCAAAACTGATGGGAGTGGTGAGTCCACAGGCAAAAACACGTAGGTGCCTAGCGCAGTATGTACATATAAACCAGTCTTCGCAGACAGAGTATTTCTTTCTTTTTTTCCATTTCGCTAACAAAGCAAGCTCTTTAAAATTGGAGGTGGAAGAAAAATAAGTTGCAAGACCAAAGGAGCACTATGAACATCTACTGCAACCACCCACATAAAATAGGTTACAGAATCCCAGCTCCAGCGGAGGAAGGTTATGCTTCCCTTCTACATAAGTAAATATGATTTTGTGTAGTACCTTGAGGCTGACCTACAGCCTTTTTCTAAAAAGACACAATCTCAAGTTAGAATCCAAGTGATGATGGATTTATCACTTCCCTTGGTAAACTGCTCCTATAGTTAATTATCCTTACTATTTAAGTCACGTCTCATTTCCAGTTTAAAAAAATTTGCTGAAGGCCCCATAATATTTTTTTCTACAATGTGTGTCTATATACATGTGTTTTTGTGTGTGCACACCCACACACATATTTGTTTAAAATAATCCCACTTTAATTCCCAAAGAAGGGTTCTTTTTCCACATGCAACATTGTATCATCACTGGACCTGAGAACTTGGACTTTAATTCAGAACTGCTGCTGGACTGATATCTAGTTGCATGGCAAAAGATTCCAGTTCAGTATCCAAAGTCAGGCTTTTTAAGGCTGGGGACATCTAAACAAAAGCAAACTGACAGCCAACGCTTGGATTCCCCTTAGAAAATTAGGAGTTGCAAAAGGTGAATATTTTCGCCTACATTTTTAGGCACAGAATTAAATGCATATGTGTACTTCATCAGTTATTGCTGCATATTTTGCATTATAACTATTAGAAGGCTGGCCACTGCTTATAATCATTAAATGTATGCTTATATACAAGTTTACATATGGGCTGTGAGACATCTTGAGAAAAGACTCTTCAGCCAACTTATGGTCAACATGAATTTTTCTTTTTTTTTTCTAAAGGTCCTAGAGTTTTTACAGTTTTTCTTTTGTGAACCTGTCAAGCTTGCTATTATTAATTTTCTGAAAACTTTTGAAAAGGCTGGAAGATAGAGAGAGGTATCGAGGAGACTACAAGAAAAGAGAGAGCGCTTTGTCTCCATTCCTGCAAAGTTTCTGCTGTCCAGCTGCAGTCTCTCTCACAGACGATGAATCATATGCCTAGAAAGAAACTACATATCTGAGTAAACCACATTCAGTTACTGTCTCTGTTTGGTTATATATTAGGTAAACCTAACCAATCAAAGCTCATCAGCTGACACAGAAGCCAGTGGAATTAAAACACAGACATACAAAAATTCTTGTAAATTATTAGTAGGGTCATACAAGGCCTTAAATATTGAGAAAAGCAAAACAACCTATTAATAACTGAAACACTGATAAAGTTTCTGCATTGTCTAAAAAAGAAGAGAGAACCAGGAGGTAAAGTTTCCAAGTTTTTGCGGTCAGTGAGTTTTTAATCTGATATGAAAATGCTTGCGTGCCTGCATGTCCTGGGACAACCAGGATTCAGGGTTCGAGAGACAGTTCAACTGGGGGTAAACGTATTAAAGGATTATGGACGAGGGGGAAAAAATAAAGGTAAGCAAAACACTGTAAATTATTCTAGTCATATACGAAGTGAGGCATGTGTTTATGCAACATCAGAAGCAGATGAGCTGGCAACAGTTAAGACTGTGACCTGACTGGTCCAGCCTCTATCGTTTCTACATGCCCTACTGTTTTCATCAGACCTTTGTGATTTTCGCTAGCAGGAGATCAGAAACACACTTTTCAAGTTCAAGCACACTGTCTGGAGATATTAAATTACTGGGAGGGCTATCGTGGAAGAATAAGCAGGGCGCACAAGGCAAAAAGAAAAGGGCATGTCCTGCTAAGCCTCCAGCAGCAGGACGCAACGCCGCGCTCAGTGCTGCAGAGGTACCCTCTGCTGCTGCGCTGCCGGGCGGGCGGCCGGAGCGACGCATCCCGCAGCATGCCAGTCTGCCAGAGCCCGCAGCAAGCCTGATTAAATGAACTTAGCCTGCTGGCGGTTAAACAGCCTCTTCGGGAAAACTATGGCATTATGTGCAGCAGTATGCAGCGTAACCTGATCCAGTCAAAGCTTGTGTCATCTCAGGTCAGAAATTATAGGGAAAGAAGAAACTGTGGGTTTTGTTTGTTTATTTGGTTTAAATATGCGGCCAGTGCAAGGATCAGTTGTCAAATGGAAAACATCGGTTGAGAAGTATTGAAGAAAGAAAATAGTCCCAAGAGAAGAGTCCTCTGTGCCACAGTGCAAAATCCACAGGTACCCAATCTCCTTTAAGGCTCTATCTGAGCAGGTTTAAACCAGATTCCCTACAGATCTGAGACAAACTGCTTTGTATTATATCCAAATCCCAGCATTAGGCTGTAGAGCTGCAAGGCATAAGCCAGTTTGCATAGGAAAGAAAGAAGTCTCCCTTAACACCAAGTTATCAGATAACTGTCCTTTCCAAGAATACATAAACTTCCTGCTGAAGGAGCATCTGGTTCTGGGCACTGGCCGGAACGAGACTCTGGGCCGAATGAACCAGCGGCCCGATCTGGTAACACTAATTCCTATGGCTCTGGTGAGCACCCAGCAGAGATATTACTTGGAGCAAGGCATTTCCCCATTCAAGTGCAAGCCATATGTCGGGAATGAAAAAATCAGCTTCAAAAAATCATGAGGCATGCCACTGTGTTTTTAGAATAATAGCCTGGCTATCAAGTACACGCAGCAATGGCTATCAGCCTTGCTTCTTTTTCCCATTTTGAATTGTATCTAATAATTATTTTAGAGACATCAATGCCCTGTCAACAGCTTATAAAATACTTCAGCATCTTTTGGAACAAGGTTTTGTTGATGCAGTGGATGGGTCAACACTGTTGTGTCTGACCTGCCTCAGGGCCAGGCTCCAAATCCAGTTCACTGCCCAGCTACACACTTTGGCTCAGCAGATTACCCCTCTGTGCAAGTTCTGGAACAACCTACACAGCTCTTTCAACAGCCAAACTTTGCCTGTGCTTTCAGCACACTCAAATGCACATGAATCGCCCTCCATGGGGACAGCTGTGGAAGTATGTGCTTGGTGTAGCAAAATTTATCTCTCATCATCCTTTGAGGTGTTGCTACAAAACCAGCGTTGGGTGGATAACGTGGTCAGGGATTTTCATAAGACAGCACTGGCGCTGAATGCAATTTAAAGACAGTCTGAAGCCAGGCTAAATCTCTAGAAAGAAAATGGGAATGCAACACGTAGGGCCTTAGGAGCGCACTGAAGTTCAAATCAGCTCTTGAGATCACCCAGCACAACCAAGTGCAACCACTGAGCCTCAGCCTCTCAAGTGATAATCCATCTCTCCACCATTCCAATGGGAACTTGCAAACAAGCCTAAAAGTGAAGTGCTGAATGCTTCTCATGTGAAAATCTCAACCTCATTACAGCTGTCATTCAGCCTGTAATACCAAAGTATCACATTACTCGGGTAGAAAGCAACATCAAACAGCTAAACAGGGATTAGAAGATACAACAAGAGAGTGTTCATCTCTCCTTGACAGATCTGCCAAAAGAGATAATTTAAATGAGAATTTTGCCAGGAACAAAAAGCTGGTGAGTGCTGCAAAGCAGTGATGGCCTGCCAGCCCAGCCAAAGAGCCACAGGAATGTTGAATCAATGCCTCAGATGGCTAGTGTGTCTAAATATACATTAAAAAGCAAACATAGCACACTTAAATACAGCAGCTGAATCTATGCTGCATAGGCCTGATGCACTGTTTCCATCACCCCCTATGCAAAATACAATGCAATTCATGGCAGCTTTAAATACAGTGAGGTAGAGGAGATGACAAAATGTGACGCCTTTTTTTCCTCCATTTGGAAACAACATGCAATGGAAGGGTACTCAGTTACTCTGAAAATTAGGCCCCCAGTTTGAATTCAATTACTTTGTCCAATAACTGAATCAAAGATGCAGCGTCCTGTTTTCCAATTGCAAAGTAAGCCTGCCAATCAAAAAAGTTATTTTTGATTTGAAATCAAATATTATTGAAAGATACCATATTTTTCAACTTCCTCTGATGTTCATTTTGCATTCAAAGCACACATTACTTACACCTTTTGCCCCATGACACGTATAAGGAACACAGAGAATCATCTACCATGGCCGGTTTGTCCAATTCCTTGGTTTCAAAAGAAACAGAGACTGTTTCAGTTTATCCTCGTTAACATTTCAGCCTACCCAGTCATAGGTGTTCTGTTGTTTTTCAGGGGGTTTGGTTTTGGATTGGGGGGCCGAGGTGGGGGGAGGAACTGAAATAACAAGAACAAATCTGGTGACATTTTTAGAATGGGATACAACCCCAAATGGAAATAATTACATGTTAATGATGGACTGATCTCTGTCCTTACTTTCTTGAGGCACAAATTATGGCCAGTATTTTAGTTCTTAGACCCAATCTTCAAGTGCTATAAACTCTCATAGATCCATGCTAACTGGCAGAAGATTTGTCCATTATATATACACCTATGACTAATACATTTGAATGGAACGCTGAACTCCAAGCAAGCTGAGGGAAAAACAAGTTATTACAGTAAAGGCACCCAGTCCGCAGGCCAGCTGAACAATCCCTGAATGAAATCCAGAAGAAAAAAGTTTGGACTTAGTCCATTCGCAGCTCCCATGGGACTGGAGAACAAGCAGCAAATGCCAGATTGCAGTTCAACCTTGCTTTTATCTCTCCCACCTTGTTCCCATTCTCAGAACAGCACCAACAAGATGATGAATGTTATTCTGCAGTGACCCCTGCTCCATAGAAACAGCATGGCAATCCCTCCCACTCCTTTCATTCCCAACCCCTTTTCTTCTCAAGAATCACTTTGAAGGTTCATAACATTCAGCCCTGAAGGCAAGAGGGTTTTTCCAATGTAAATTTCTTTTGGTCACTGCAATATGAACAGAAATCTTGGGCAGCTCTGTTCCGCGACACGGTTTTCATATTTCCTTTGCCTGCCCAGCTATTTATCATTTTCCAATAATCCTATGCCCTGGAGACAATAACACTCAGCAAATGGCCTTACCTCCCCTCCCCCTATCCCACACACACAATAATGTTTCCATGCCTGAAAGTCTGTCCGTCAATGCTGATCGGAAAGAAAGATGTTTATCTCTACATATGGCAAGCCACGAAAGTTAGAGATGGAAAAAGATCTATTAGATCATTGAGTCTGAAACTCTGCTAGTGAAGGACAGAGCCCCCAGAGAATACAGAATTGTTTTTAAACAGATGCAATAAATCGTCCTTCATGATGTGGTGGCCAACTGAGATATTTCACGTCCTTGACTTTGAGGTAGGAGATGCTGCAATGTGGAAGTTTTTCTCCTTTCCCAATAGATTCATGATACTAAATTTGTTGTTGGTTTCTGCTAATATGCTCTAGTTTCCAAAAGACAGACCAACCACAACCAGAATTCTTCCGTCACTGCCTGATCCTAATTTATTTAAGATACTTGCTGAAGTCATCACTTGGACTGCTCTCAAATGACCCCAAGCTAGGATCACATATGGAAATATGGAAAAGCAATATGTTGCAACAATCCAACAATATCCTTCCAATTAAATCTTAAACTTTGGTAGGTTCAGTTGAACACCACCTCTTTGCCCTCATATCTGTCTCTTGTTTGGTTCAGGGCTCACACTCAAATTCAGTGCTCTGAAAATGCCCTGGATGCAGCGGGACCAAACCAAAAATGAGGCTTCACCACTAGTCTCTATTGCCATTCAAGGGATAAGGAGGACACAGCCAGAATTTTGCTTATGAAAAATACAGGAGGACAAACATCTCGGAGTAATTCAGGTGTCTAAGAAAGCCACTGAAACATGTCCTGAGAGTCACTCATTCTGTGAACATTCATGTCTAGGCACAGCGGCTGCCTGTACCTAACAGATCACGGCTGATAATGACCTTTGGGAAAGAAATAATCTCAGCACAAAAAGTAGCTCCAAGGTCAGAAGTATGGCTCTGTGTTTGGATACAGTTCCAAAGAGGTATTTAAGTTACAGAGCACATGGACTAGACATTCATCATTATCAGATTCATTAACATATTTTAGGAATTAGAAAGTTCAGTTCAATGTTAAATCTAGAGCTATAAACAGTTTTATAAAACTGAGACACCTCATGGAAATGACTCCCAAGTTCCAGGCTCATCTGAGACTGCATATCAATTTATCCCAACTGAAGACACAAGCAGGGACAAGGCATGCACATGCACCTAACCGACCCTCTGCAAATTCTAAGTCTGCGATATTTCAATAGCCCACTGGGCTTAGCTGCACTGGAACAAGGGAGCACATTTTAGAAATGCTTTAGGTGTTTCAATCAACACGTTTTTTCAGCAATAATTAACAGATAGGTAGGAATGGTCAGAGTAACCTAAGGCAGTTGCACATCGATGTATGCCTACCTAACATAGAAATTGGGCATGTAACTCCTTTCACTCCCTATGAAAATCCTAGCTCTAACGTAAAAAAAAAAAAAGCCTTAGTTAAAAGTGGATTCTGAAAGCATTTAAGAATATCCATCTTTTAAACATAGCCATCTGAATCCAGATTACCTAGAAAATAGGAATAGTTGCTGGTGACTATTCCTCTCTCAAGTCAGAGGACGCATCTTGTTCCGTGCTGGACTCAGCTTTCCCAGCATCCAGGGAATAAATGCAACAGCTATGGACCACTGCAGCCTTGCTGCCTTCCACACCAAGAGCAGACTAACACAGCCTTACTTTTTCTAATATAGGCACCAGCAGTGTATACATTTAAAAATAACTAAAACATACTGCTCCACTGGGGAAACAGAAAATGAAATGTGTGTGACAGATGTATGTCATGTCGGTTATCAGAAAGCGTTCAGATTTGACAGCAATGAGGGCAACAAAAAACTAGATGGGGAGTTTGTCTGTGCTAGCTAATGTTTCACAAAAAATTCTTCAGACCATTCATTTTCCATTTTGTATATAATCCTTAATATAAGATTTGACTTTATATATTGACATACTGGTTTCCAGGAATCTGGTCCAAAATTGCTCTCTCATCTCCCCCCGCCTCTGCCCAAACACTTTTTAAAGTAATATTGACACAACTGCAAGTAGTAGCCTTTCTAAATTAAAACTTCTGTATATAGCCTGGGCATACAGTACAGAGCTTACAAGGCTCTGTTAGGGACATCAAATACATTTTGAAAGACTGTGGTTATACTGTCTGTGGCATTAGTCAAGTAACATATTGCCTGTCTGGAACTTGTGTAACAAGCCCTAGCAAATAAAGTGCTCAAATTGTATTGCATCTTGCAGTCAAATCTTGCTCGGTTAGATTCGCAAAGAGAGGAAATCCTTCAGACTATGCCCCAACTTACGTCTCGAGGACAGAGCTCAGGCAAATCACACAATTTGTTGTTTATCAGAACGAGGATTGCAAATACTGGCTTTGCGGTTTACTCTTGAAAACCCAGGACAATGTTCAACTGGTCTATCTGTGCTGGCACTGAAATCCCTTGGGATTTGCACATTAGGAACAGGTTTTCTGCAAAGCTGGAGGACTAAGATGACATGAAATACCCAAAATTGAGGTCTAAATATTCAGTACCAGATCCACTCATCCCTCAAAAGATTATTCAAGGCTTTTCAGGCTTGAAAAAGAGCAATGAAATCTCCATGCCTCATTCACATTTGGCACTGCCTGATTCCAGCCAGGAGCAGGAGCAGAGCTGCAGGGTTACCACAAGTTAACTTCTTGCACTCGTAACTGGCCTATGGAAATTCTCATTAACCTTTCCCAAAAAAATGCAAAAGGAGACATTTCATAGAGACAAAGAACTGGTAGGGGAAAAGGGAAAGAAAACCTTCCCCATTTAAAACACTGCAGACACTGAAATTTTCCTCTGAATTTACACATTCTTTTCTTTATATTTCATTTTTGCCACATGACCTTTTCTAAAGATCTTTATTTTCAAAACCAATCAAATGAAGTAAAAAAAGATGGTAACAAAAACCTGTCAAGAATAAAAACCAGCAGCAAGACATGATTCCTTTGTATTGAACAACAGAGAGAGAAAAGAGAAAAGAGAAAAGAAAGGGGTATCAAGCCCTGAAAGACTGAGAAGTTTCAAATTTAAAAAAAAAAAAAATCAACAATTAAAAAAACATTAGGTAACAATTTCAGTTTCAAAAGCAGGTTATTTTCCCTTCTAAGAAGCGCAAAAGCATCTCAGAGTCATAGGGTGCTGAAAAACAAACAAAATATCAACCAAAAATATTGAACCAGATCTATTCCTTGTATCTCTGCCTGGCCCAAAAAGCAAAAATAAATACCTTCTGAGATTTTCAATCTAGTTTTACAGTCCCAAAAGAGTTGAATCATTAAAATATCATGTAAGCTTTTATTCAGACCAACTACTTTGAAGTCCATCTGTTTATATCAGAGTTGGCCTCAGCTAAGATCTGAGAACAAAACACACACACTGTGTGACACTGAAAACAGATCCAAGTTTTCTTGGTTGGCCCCTTTTCTACCATTTGCTTCGAGTCCATTAGTCAAAGCCACTCTCCCCAAATGACGCGGGGAGTCCCTCTTTCGTGGCACCCCCTTGAGACCTCCAATACAACTACAGGCCTGAAAAATTAATCTCTCGTCTTGATAGCAGCGAATAGCAAACAGTGCTCGATCCTACGTTTCTCTTCCATTCGTATTGCACCCTAGTACGTCAATCTGCTTTTCCAGCAAGCGTCCCACCAACAGCCAAACGAATGCATCTAGGAGAGTTTACTTTTTTGCGAAGCACTGCCTGCACTCTGAGTTCTTCCCCTATTGCATCCGATGCAAGCAATGGGGTGAGGGTGCAGTTACCCATCCCAGACTACAGGCAGGCGTTGGGCCACTCTCTACGCTCTGGTGTAGGCTTTGGGGTTTTTTTCTCTAGTTAGCTTAACCGTGCCACAATACAGAGGCTTACAGCCGCCTCTTTCTCCAACTGCATTGGGTATGAACTGCAAATGCTGCTTTTTCCAGTAATTTTTCCCCTTTTCCCAAGTACTCTACATGTGTATATACTCACGCACGCATGCCTTCAGTCATACACACACGTTTGCCTTCAGAGGATATTTCAAACCTTCCCAACCTAAATAAGGAGAACTTTTAAATGTATTTTCTCTCCCCCTTGATGTGGTGAGATTCACAGGCTGTGGAAAAAGAGGCTGGGACAAGACACGGTTGCATCTGGAGCGGGGGAGGCATTCTTTTTTGTGGTTGTCTGATGAATTATCAAAGCGGACTTGTAAGGAGTTTGGGGCCCAGAACTTTAAACAGATAGAGATTTTCCTCTCTCCTTCCCTTTCTGTCTCCAACTGTCCTGGGGATTTGACTGAGTCATGTTACACTCGCTGTGACTTCAGATCAGTCGTATCTGGCTTTAATAATGTCTTTATTTTTATTGCTGTTATTTTTGGCTGCCTGGGTATTCTTAAGAGCTTTGTTGTTGCACTCCCAGCAGAGGCAGCAGCATGCACTCAGTGATGGGAGCGCAGAGATGGGAGCGATGCAAGGACAAGACTGAACCAGAGACGGAGACGTCTGCATGGAGTCTCTCTGGGCTTCGCTTAGGGCCAGCTCAGAGCTCACATGGAAGCCCAGATAGGAATGCCTGGCATTCCCATCCCTTCATGCAAGATGACTTATGGCTCCCCACCTCAAACGTGTCCCCGACTGGGCTGCACAGAAATTTGTTTTAATAGACATCAAGACATTGGGGGGAGGGAGGGGTGGAGGTAAAGAGCTCCTGGGACACGTGAAATACATGTCCAAATGGTGCGGCTCTGATTCAAAGCAAAACAAAACCAATCAACCAACTAAGGTCAACCTCAAAGGCTGCAGCTGACGGGAAATCCCTCTGGGGAGGTCCAGGTGTTAGGCAGGGAAAAAAAAAAACCCAAAACTTCCCCCACCCTTCTTTTTCCCCTTTTTTGTAACCATTTTTAGAGCCTGAAGTTACATGAGCATGCCCCAACAGAGACAAGGGAAAAGGGAAGGAAGGAAGGATTTTCACAGGTCAAGTCCCTTCCATTACATGTTTTTATTTATTAATTTATTTCTAATAAAAGAGACAGTACATCTCCAACTTTTTATAGAACTGCAAATATGAAGCCAAATAGCTTCCTGCCCAAGGCAGGAGGCAGAGAGAGGGAAGAAAGAAATGGAATGGCTTGTTAGTGGCTACATTTCATCTTTCAAAGGATTATCTTGGAGGCCATCCCAGAAGGATCCTGCTGTGTTTCAATAAAGTGACTACAGGGATCGAAAGCCCAGTCAAAGCACCTAAAGAACTGAGCCAAGAAGGCAACCTGTACCATTAGGGAGTTATTTTATTCATGCACAGAAGATACAGGGGGCTAGGGGAAGACTGCAGAAACACATCTTGGAGGCACAGCATGCCTGAATACCATGGAGGGCTTTAGGGACCGAGGCTCTTTCCCATTTCACCAGTAGAATATATAAAATATATAAATGAGTTCTAAACTTCCCTGTGCAAATCAGTTCCACTACTAAAATCTTTAGATCTTATGCTAGGGATCTCCGAGAACAGGCCTTGGAAGAAACAAAAGTGGCTTTTATCTACAAACATAACTTCATTTCAGCTACTTACCAAAAATATTTCACTAGCATTCATACTACTTCTTCTTCGTGTCAGCCATGCAAAGCACAAAGTCTCCAACACCTACAGAATGTCCCCAGAAGCCAAAATAACACATATTTATATAAAAGAGAAGGGGAAGTTCAAGACAGGAAGGAAAATATACATTTCAAACATCTTATTACAGAGCAGAAACAGTAACATGCAACTTATGCAGCCATTGCTATACCACATATAATGAAAAGGCAAACAGCAGAACGGAATATTGGGGGGGGAGGCACGGGGACCAGACACTGGGAGGAAAAGCAGAAAGTCTAAAAATCCTGAACAAAGAATTTTCTTTAAAATCAGCAGTGGTTTATGAACATGAAAACGGATGCGAGCGGCATCAGATCAGTCACTCGTACATATTTGCTTACCCCATCTTTGGGTTGGACACAGGCATTACTTGAAGTAGCCTGAAAAAAACATCATCCTCTCATTCACTCATCCCCCTTCAAGCAATTACTGCAGATATACGGTCCCCCCAAACTAATCAGATTCCCAAAAAGCCTCCGACGCTTGTACTCTCCCCTTCCTTATTGAGCCTCATATCCGTTCCTCACCTTACTCCCACCCAACTCTCTCTGTCAGGCTTCCTCAGACAGATATTGCACAAAGGTAGGGGATGGGGACTTTGCCTGAATACACAGATGGGGAGGCAATTAGCAAAGATTTTTCTGTGCTTCACTCCCCAAACCTACCTGAGAGAGCAGTGCTGGGTTGCAAAGGGAATATGGATCGAGCTCTCCCATGCTCTTTCACATACTCTGGATAGAACATGCTGTTTCAGCCAGAGCGCAGCAGTTCAGCCTGGAAGGTTTCTTCCCATCTTCTGTTTCTATGTTTTGTATCAGACTGAAAGCTCTTTAGAAAGGCTCGTTTTAGAAATTAGACACACAGCATTTCGCTGTTCTCTGAGGGCATGCGAGAAGTTTTGCAGAGGGAAGTCTGAAATCATAAATATGGATTTTTCAACTCCACAAGCATCACTTTTCCTATTTATTTTCTTCTTTAAGAACTAGCACTAGTGGTAAGAACACAGTGCAAAAGAGCAAGACAGCGCAGAATAAGCACCATGATGTACACCTCAAAACCAGTGCAAATCCTGCACAGGTATGTGTGCATGGGAGGGTTTGTTACTCCAGAAGAGAGGCAAGAAAAGCAGAATTCAAGGAGTTAAGGAAGTCAAAAAGTTATGCAACTCGGGAAGATAACTGTCTGGAGGAACACTGAAGAAATTGCAAAGCTTTATAGATAGATAGAACTTCATTCTGATGCAGCAATAAGAGGCAACTACCATTGTGGAAAGAACAAAAACCTACTGAAGGCCATCTTATACAGCAGAAACCCAGATGTTCTCTCAGCCTACTTGGCAATAAATACATTTCAGCAAGGAAGAGCTTACTTTTCTTTATTCTGAATATGAACTTTTGTACCCACAGAAATTGTATCCTTTATGCATTTTTAGTTCAAAATAAAAACAAACAACCTTGGATGCACACAGTTCAAGGCTGAAACAGGTAAATGGTCATGGCCAAAAATTCATTTCAGCATATCCTAGTAGTCCATTTCCGATTTGCATAGCTTCCTGAGCATCTTCAATGCAAAAAAAAAAAAAAAGATCGCAACAAGAAAGGTAATTCATATCTACTTGGCCTCAATAGGTTGTAGAGATACTATATGATTTTGGAAATCAGCAGGACAATTTACATTTTTCTTAACTATCTCCCCTTCTCCCATACAGACCAGTGTTTTGGTTGGGACTTAAACTTCTATAATCAATTAACATATTTTGCTCATTCATGATGAGGAAAGCTCTGCTGATTTCAGACACAAAGCAGCTGAAAACCTGTTAAAGGCTGGTCAGAAGAGGGGGCTACTTCAGCCTATCACTTCGATTCAGGAGTGATTTCAGAGAGTACATCAAGCAAAGATTATCTATTAGGAAACTGTGTTTTGTTGGTTTTGGGTTGGGTTTTTTTGGCCAAGCTGCAGTACTAATAATATAAGAAAGTGCCACAAATGGATTAAATTGATGCAGAAATGTTAACCTCTCAGGGTTTTTCAGGACAAATTATCACTTTGTCTATATCTTCATTGCAAAAGAAGGTGCATTTTTCAAATGTATAAGCTGGCTCAGGGGGAAAAAAGTCTACCTGAAGACTGGGTTTTATCCTGATTTAGCTAAACAAGGTGAATGTTAAGTCTTGGCCTCCCCACAGTTTAATTCAAGTAAAACCCTCTCATGTTGAAACCATTAGTTCTTACATCGTAATACCTGTGTAAAGTTGGTTGTTCCAAAGTTTAAAAGATGTTTCTTATATCTCTTATTAACAGCCTCTCTGTTACAGAGCTGTTTAAACAGGTGTTCAGACACATCAATAACAATTTCCTCCAGGTAAGGAGATAAATAATTTTTACCACTGCACAGAAAAATACTACTTACTATTTACTATGCACCAGATAGAACTTTCATGCTCAATCTAGCCGTAGGAGCTGGGGAGGCCTGAGCCAGATGAAAGTCAGATATTTTACAGAGAAACCCTGCACAGTAAAAGGTAGGACGGAAAGTATTACCTTATTAGAAGTGCAGGTTTTGCATACTGAAAGCCATGGAAGTCCAGAAATTGAAACCCAGACAAGGTCCCAGAATCAAATCATACAGGGTTCTGAATACGAACCTCATTTTCTCTTCATCAGAAATAAACTTACGCTCTGCAGCTCCAGCTATGGCCAAAAATGTTAATAAAATGGTTTTTCCGTTCCTATATGCTAATTCTTGTCTCAAGATAAAAATCACTGGTCAAAGCGAGAAAGAAACAGACCCGTGCCACAGTGGCATGCACTCTGGCAGGCAGAACATGTATTTGGACAAGGAATAATGCCAGAGGGACGATTTAAACTTGGATCTCTCACAGGCAAGGAGAGTACCTTAGCCTATGCAATCTCAGATTACAGAGGAATTATGGGGGGGGAGTGAGTGCGTAACAAGTTTTAAAAGGTCTTGATACCATTATGATACACAATATATATTTCTTTATAATTCCAAAATGGTTTATGGGGTCATAACGTATCCTGCCAACCGTTACCCAGTGCTTTTTGCTAGCAGCGCTCCAACATCCTCCTAGATCGGACACAGATGCTGCACTGACTCTGAGAAGTCTACTTACTGAATTAGTAATTACCACATCCTACAGCACCTGAGTTTTCCTTGGAGATCTCCCAACCAAGTGCTGACCATACCCCGCATTGCTTAGCTAGTGAAATCTGACATGTTCTTGGCCAGCAGCGCAGCAGCACTGGCCGTGCGTCTAGAAATATTCAACCTGCAAGGAGATCGGAGCCAGAAAAGATTTCTAAATAATTTGGCAATTTCACTCCGCCTGTTACTGGTTCCTTCTCATGTTCCTCTTACGCAAAGAGAAACTACACCAGACTGGTTCAGTTATTTTTGTGTGGCAGCTGGGTGGGTAGGGGAGAAAATTCAGCCTGCTGAATACAGAGCACTTCTAAAAATCTAGCTCTCGGTTGTTACCATATACAGGTTTGCAGAGGCTCCCGTATCAGATATCCTACTTTCAAGCTGCTCTCTGTAGAAAACAAGAGTATTTAACTGGCAGAAAACAAAAAATATGCAAAAGAAATAAAATAATAATAAAACAGAGGAAAGCCCCCACCCCTGAGGAGCAGCTCGGCACTGAATGAAAGAGACTGCAAGCTGTTTTACATGCTTTTCTTGTCTTCCTTCACTCTGTTGTCATTGGTCGTTTGGTTGTTTGCAAGGCTGGAACAGAGGGGAAAAAGCTGCATGTCAAGTATTGAAATTTGCCTTTGAAGGTCCCTTTTTCAGATGGAAAAAGGAGCTTCAGACTTCGACCTTCAAAGTTTGACTAATCCTTTGTCAGAGTGGCATTTGCCACTTAAGGCATAAAGCCCTTTTTAACACTCAGATCAGGAGCCTGTTTTCATACCTCCTCTTAAAAGCATATCCACAGCAGACTTTCATTCATCGTAAAAGTGTGGGAAGGGGTTGTTTTGTTTGTGCTTTTATTTGCCAGCTAGGAGGCTAGGAATTCAGCTTCGTGTTCTAGTGAAAGACACAAAACTTGTAAAGCAGTAGCTAATGCGCCTGTGCTTCACCAGGACCTAGAGAGCATTTTGGGTCAAAGAATACACGCATTTGGTATGACGGCAAGCGAGTCTATTTGCAGTCGCTACCCACTACAGGCTTGTCATTAGGCAATCTGGGTGCTAAAATTGTGGTTGGCACATGAGCAGATCCGATGCAAAATCTACAACCTTGACATTTTTTAGTATCTCACCAACCCATCAAAACAAGGAAGCCACACATTTACACATAATATAAATAAGAATGCAAATAATCTTATTCATAAGGTTCCTTATCCTAGTGGTAGTTGAAAAACTGATAAATAAATATTACAAAGGGAGAACTTCAAACAACAGTGAAACATGCCGATTATTGCAATAAAACAAGGCAACCATTTGGAAGGCACAAATGCTTAGGGATAGGGGTATTTTTAAAAAAAATCTTCATGTGGTATTTCATAGAGAACTTGAATAGACAGAACACTTACCCTAGTCAGAACTTAGCCAGATCACTGGATTTCATCCTACTACTCTTGCAAAAGTTGATGCAAGATCTTTTTCTTGCAAAACGGCTAAGTATGACATATTGGCAAGCAACATCAAGAGGACATCAGCCTCGCCTGCAACAACAGCTTCTGTAGCCTGAGTAAAGAGTGGTATGGATGGCACTTCGGGGGTCAGCTGGACATAGCCTTTAACCGAAGTCCAGATCAAGATTTACACTTGCAAAAACCAGATCAATAAAGGTATGTCTTAACTACCTTACCACAACATTTTCATCTAGTAGAACATGAAGTTGTGTCCAAACAGCAGTGCAGCAATGCAATTTTGAATGCTACAAGAACCCCCAGGTCAGTTCAATAGGTACCCCAAAGCTGAACACTGACAGAATTATGATGCAGAGACAAGGTAAGTTTCAAGGCTTAGATTCCCTCTTAGATATCTATAAAAGCCTTAGATATCTATAAAATAATACTTGCTGCAATACCAAATCAAATATGAATAATTCCTTATCTGAATGAACAGGCTAGTACTGTTATGACTGTAAGTTTATAAAATTCACAGATGCAAACTGCTAGAGACATCGAGCATGAAAAGATTCTGGATCAAAACCAGGAGAAACGTTTCAGATAAGTGTTCTTCTGCAAGAGAAGAATTCATGTACCTTTTTGGCATTCTAAGCGTGTGCTGTTCAGAAAAAGCACAGCCTGTTCCTACCCTACCAAAATGAAATCTATGCAAAAAGTGAGGAAGATTTTTACAAGTGGAGAACAAAAGCAAGGAAGATGTGGTGGATCCCAAAGGATTTCCTTCAGGTCAGAAGTCAAACTGGAGTTCAGATTTAACAGGAAATTTTTAGTCTGAGACATAGACCATAACATATTTTTGGATGAAAACAACAAACCTGAACCTTCACCCACAGCTGAAATCAAACCTGGAATCAATCTTTGATGAAGTTTAAAGTTAAGAAATTAAGGGACTGAATCCATGCACCATGGAATATCAGAAGTTGGAAGCCACCCTGAGCACCAATGAAGCTACCATTAGAAAGAGCCATTTGTTTATTATGTCTGCCCTGTTGCAGCTCCAGGTTGCACCTACGCTTTTCTGTACCTTTAGCTGCAGCTGCCCCCTCCATTTACAGGGCCAGTGAAACAAGTAAGTAAACAACATCTCCGCAGCAATCTTCGCTCTCGAAGTATTAAAGCTAAGAAAAATCCATATCTTTTGATAAAAGATCCATACAAAAATCAATCTGTACAGTCCTAAAAATGACACCACCACAAGTATCCTCTCTTCCTAAGCTACCAACCTGGAAGCTGCAATCAGAAAACGTCTTGGGGAAAAGATCAGAGTAGACAAAGCCTCTTTTTCTTGCAATCAGTGGTTACAGGTAGCAGCACTAACCAGTAATAGACTAAGTCAGACTGTACTAGTAACACCATTAGCCTCTACAAAAAAGTTGGTTGTGGTTTTTTTTTTCCTGTGGTAAAACTTTTTTCTAAGATGAAACTTTTGCATTCAGTTAAACTCAGTAGAGTCTACACCACCACCATCAGTGTTTACAATACTAATAGTAGTAAATGCATGATTCCCCACCCACCCCCTTTCTTTGTTTTTTTAACTTACACTTATGCACTAACAAAACAAACTGCTGATCTTTCACACCTGCTTGGGAACAGAGAGAAGAAAAGGAGCGCAACATCCTAGTGGCTAAACATAAGAGAAGCACAAGAACGATAAGAATATTTGTAAGCCATTCAAAATTCACCTACTACAAACAAACAACCCTCTGATGAACAGGTATTTCAAGTTTCCCATCTGCCTGCACAGAATATGAGAACCAAAGTGACTAGAGTTAAAGAAAGCTAGAAAGCAGCAACCCAACACTGAACAATGATTACTGCTGTTTCTAACTTACAACCACTGATGGACAGCCTTCAATAAAGACGGCACACGAAGAGTAAGCCTCATCAGAGCACACTGCAAGGCAAGACCAAAGTATAGATTTTTCAACAAATCAGTTGCAAGATCTTTTGTAATACATCAGAGAGAGATAACAAAACATGTATAGATAGATCTGGTGAAGCCTATTTTGTGAACGGCCTTAATTACAGGACAAAATTAAAACCATCTCAATTAATTCTTAGAAAAAAATGGAAGTTTTCAAGGCAACCTTTAAAAGGGTATCCACAAGTAGTTCTACAACAAGCAAATTAATATTATTAATGACCCTAAGTTTACACTTAATCCCCTTTTTCTCTGTCATCTTATATTTCTTTTTCCAGATTAAGAACAAACTAAGCTAGCATTTAAAAAGAGGAGTTCTACATACCTAAAAATAGCAACCTAACACCCCATTAAAATTATTACAAGAACAAGTAACATTTGATACTCTGACAGTGGTTTTCAAAACTACATCTCTGTAATGCCACCGTAGTGTCTGATGTTTCTGAATGGCTGCTCTGTGATTCTGCTTTGTGGCTAATTGGTCTTCACTGTCCTAGTGATGCTGTTTGCTTACTTGTGGTTATAAGCTCAGAGGACTGAGACACAGAGAGCAAGTGTTTGTAAATGTAAGACTATAAACTTTAGGGCCCAACAAGAACAACTATGGCCAAGAGGATCCGCTCTCTTTGGTCTGTATTCTTTGCTGGATTCAAATTAGCTTCTGAAGCCTTCCGCTGGCTCAAACCTTTTCATCGGATGTCATAGGGATCACCTGTTAGTTCATGAATATGCAGCCACCTGAAGCCCATGCAGCAGCGCTGCAATTCATTCTGCTCTAAAGTCCTACTGATTTTGTCTTCATGATGAGAAGTTCTCAGGGCATCTCTTTAGGAAAATGCCTGAGTCCTTTTAGTCCATCTATTTACTGCACTCTCTCTTTCCTTCTATCAGAATGAAGGATCTTACCAGAAGACAGGTTGAAAGTCCTTTTCGGGATTTCAGCCCAGATTTCTGACAGCAGTGTGGACAGCTCTCCTGAGACCTATAGGTCCTGGTATGCCCCATATGGAAGAGATTCAGTTATCACCTGCCCCAGAGAAAACTTTACTCCTTTTCAGACTCCTGAAACATGAGCACTCAAACCAGTGCATGTTATTGCTAGAGGCGCATCCTTATCCTCTTGGGATATTTTTAAAGTATATCCAGTCAGCTGGAGCACTTGTTAAAAGGGTCCCAACATCCCATTTTATAGATTTGCCTTTCCTTTGAGAAATCATTTTGAAACAATTTGCTGTTTACTCCATCTTGAAAACATCCTGAACTAAAGCCAAATTAGGATAAATACATGTACTGTTTACAAATATTTATTTACAACATCCAAAAATGTGTATCTTTGGAAGACATCATGAGGAAAGAAAATGGAAATAACTACTACATTTCCATATGCGAAGTCTAAATCTGAAGCATTTCCTCCCCTTACACCCAGGTGTGGAGGTTCTCCTGTTCACTCTTTCTCAGGCTATCTTCCTCAAGGTGAACCTTTTCTAGGAGAAGCATGTTATTTTATGTAGCTAACCCCATTTCTGGAGTCCTCCAGAGTATCTGAAAAAAGTTCAGTCTTTCCCCTAAAACTTTTTATTTCTTTTTCCCAGTTCCCCCATCCCTCCTCTCCAAGATCAGTTCCTTGTTCTGGAGAGGATTTTCTGCATTTCAGGTACACACTACTGCACATATATGAGAATGAGAAACGCAAGTAGCCAAGTACCAACTAACAACAGAACGTCCTCCTTGCTCCATTTCTTCAAAGAAAATCATTTCTGCACAAAAGCCCATACATGCACTTACACAATCATAGATATAAATGACCACGTACACCTGTAGAAAATCTACTCAGAACTCTCTTCAATCCAAATTGCAAGCACACAAGAATAACAATTGCAAGCACAGAAGAGAAAAATAAAGGCAGGAATAAGTCAAGTCAAGAGAAGAAGAGGAAAAAGCCAGATTTCTCTCTCACTCTTGCCATCTCAGTCTAAGAAAGCTCTGTCAGCAATTACTAGTAATCCAAATCAGTATTACACAAATATCACTGAAGTATGAAACACAAGATAAACATAACGGCAGAGATTCTCCAAACCACTCAGACAGTTTTGGTGCCCTGTTGTAATAGGTGGATCTAATCTAAGGCTTCGTGGTAACTTTGAAAACCTCAGCCAAAAAGATAGCACAATTTATTTTACTTTAAGCCATCATGAATATGTATAATGACCAATGAAATCTAATCTTCCAAGCTTTATAGAGACAAGTATATTATGAAGACATCCAGGTACAAGGGAGACAGAAATTTATACATTTATAAAACAGAGTAATTCAACTAACTGCAGGCCAGAGAAACATACCATGAAGGGAGGCTGAGACATAAAATTCTCATAGCAGGGAGACAGATGCTCATGCCACCTCTAAAACTGAGAATACGTTCCAGTTCATGATGGGTACTTAGCACCAGGCATAATAGAAAGATTTTGCAGTCTTGTGTATTCATCTGGAGAAACTGGCCTGAAAATTTCCAAAAAAGTAAAACAGGAGGCCTGACTTAACACAATCTACATCTTAGTACTAAGTACCACTTGTAGTAAACTGACACTTGGTCTAATTCTGCAAGATATAATATCCTACAATAAGCTCTAGCACTCCCTTTTTAACAAAAATGTCACATTTCTTTGTTCTGCACAGAAGTACAGAAGGAGAAGCATATCAAAATAGGACTGGTTTGAACAAACCTGCACAATGAAGCAGCAAAAGAAAAGAGGATAGCTAAAGTGTTAATGTTCACCCTTGAACTTGAGGGACGTGGATTTCTTCTGTGTCCCGTGGCATGCTTTGAAATGAGTTTGATGGCTTCAGTTTCACTCCCACAGGGATTTACCCACCTCATCAGAACCAGCCCAGTTTGTCTCCTTCAGCTCAGCAGTGGAATAGTCATACCACTCCTGTCACATACTGTGGCTGACACATACGAGAGCTGCAAGACGGCCCTCGTTTGAAACACTCGAGTCAGTGTTTCCTGTTTCAAAGAGGCTGCATTAACTGAGCCATAGGAAAGGCCAAGCCTGGAATAGTAGGGATGCTGCAAAGAAAGCATCAAGAACTGTAACCTGGAACTGTTACTGAGACATAAAGCAAAACAGTAGCACAAGCAGCTCTGTAAATTACAAGTATTTTCACTCCAGAGCATCAGATGGATGAAGCAAGAATTTAGAAGCAAATATTAAAGGTAGGCTTGAGAAAGGTACCTGAAGAACTGCAAACATACCTAAGCTGGTGTTGTGAGGGCTTAAGACAGTCTCTAATGAGATAGAGGGAAACTTTCCAGAAGACAGGTTCCGTCAAACTCCTCCGAAGTAAAAGGTACCCATCACCACCAGACACACAGGTGCCAGACTAGCAATGCCACTGGTCCGACTGAGCAAAGCCTGCTAAAGAGAGGCTGCTACCGGGACAATCACGCAAGGAGTCGAGTGCCTCAGTAGAGTCTGAATTCTCACTCCCTAGAACAAAACAATTTACAAGGCATCATTTAGCGTTACAGAGAATCAAGACTAAAAATAATTCTATTTCCTTTCAGGGAGTGAATAAAAATCTCGAAGCAACCCATCAATGCCAAGACAGAGGAAAAACTCTTTTAACTTTGCATTTACAAACTATGCATGACTTGAATGTGAAGAAATGACCAGGAATTCTTTTGCCTGTAGCACAGTTAGTTTCCCCCATACAGGCATAAATGATGCTCATCAATAGAAATGTGATATTTCTGAATATAAAAAAAACATAAACTGCGCTTACTAGGTCTCCTCTGGTTCCCATTTAATTTCTTTTGTCTAATGTAAACTCACTGGGCTATGACTAACAGCTAACATATAATTTCTAATTGTATGGCATTATGTTATGTTAGTACAAAAACATTATCAGAGCCAAGAGAGAGACAGAAGCATATCGTTCAGTCTTACTGGGAGTAGACAGGAATGGAAAAATACCATCAGCATCAAGTACATTTGTCAAGGAAGCAGATTAAAAGCCAGCTTTAATGGGAAAAAATTCTCCCCACATTTCGCCTTCCTACGTTTTAGACGACAGAACTGTTATATAAACAAACCAAAATATGTTCACCTTTACAAGGGCTTATGGAAAAGCAATTGGATGATATAGGACATTACTATTTTATTCTTTGGAAGATGTTCTGTATATTTCTACAGAAATGGCCTAAAGCTTTACAGAGATATAAAGCCTGAAGCCACATGATTAGCCATAGAATCCATTCTTGTTGCAGAATTATGTTCAGATTTACATTTGAAAGAATTATGAGCCAGAGTATCTGCAAAAAGGAAGGGGGGGGGGGGGGGGGGGGGAAATCTGATTTACACCCTGTAGAGATTTCCCTCCCTGGGGAATAAACCAAAGGAACATAAATCAAGAGTAAGGCCATGTAGAAGTATCCTCCTGAGCCTGCAGATAGTCTAACAATAGCTGCAAGAATTGCGATCAGCCCATATCCTTTCAATGTGCTAACCATGAGGTTCAAAAATTGACAAATTAAATGGCAAATGTGATGGACGGTATTAGTTTTGTTTGCTTACCGCTGGCTGTACGTGATGTTCCCCCAAAACAGCTGGGCTAGGCAGCCAGCAAGGGGGGCGGCAGCTTGTCCCATGCAGACCGCTGCCTGCGGGCCAGGGGAAACCCTCTCACCAGCACGGGAGATTACTCCAGTCCTGTCAGTGACTGAGTGTGCCCAGACCCTGTCGTGCAGAGAGGGATGGATGCAGAGAATGAGACCCACCAGCAAGCAGGAGCCTGCACGCAAGCAAAGACGGTGACAAAGCTGAGAGGAGCAGGGAGAGATGCACAACGGGGTCCTTAAAGGGGGATGGATAGAATTAATTTTCCCAGGTACTTAAAAAGGACTCTGTTGAGCTTGTTGTCACACAGAAAGCCAATGAATTGCTGAAAGCAGAGCAAATCTGAAAGAGGAGATCTATCCACATGAGAGGGGAAAGAGAGGGGGATTTGTTTACGTTGTCCTTGGTTTAGTCTGTCTTAACCCAATTCAAATGTGTTGATCTGAATTTTTGCTGTTTTAAAGCATCTATATATTGTCTTAGTTTGCAGTCCAATAAAACACAGCGTTTGCAATTTAAAATCTTTTTCTGAAGAGCTCACGTTAAGTAAGAGGTACAGCCAGATCCACCTGAAAGCTCTGGCAAGCTTGGAATCCTGTTCAAGTAATATGCATTAACAATAACTGCTGTATTGCTACTTCCTTCAGCTTAAGTTTCATGAAAACTCTCACTGTTTGATCTAACGAAAGCTCGAACAGTCCACTTAGTCTGTAACCCATTTAAGCATCTGGTAGAAATACTGGAGCTAGGAAGACAGCGGAAGGAGTGCAGGCAGAGAGTTGTGGCGGTGTGTTAGGAACACTGGGTTCGGTTCCAGCCCTCAGGAGAGCCCACTGTAGTGTCTGTAGCCTGCAACGTGACCCTCAGCAACTCACCCCACATTCCTGTGCGTATGCTTCCCTTCTCACATAGCGTACCAGTCCCATCCCTGAAAACTGCAAACTCTTCAGGACAACATTTGTGTCTTGTTATGCATTTGTTCAGAGTTTAATATAAGAAAGCTCTTATCTCAGCCGGGGAATCCTTTCATTAGCAGAGCGCAAACACCGGTCTCATGCTCTCCCTCTGCACAGGCTGAACGTCATCCCCAAACCTGTACAATTCTACTGTATGAAAAGAGATCCTGGCTTTCCATGATTTTTTCAGCCAGGAATCCCAGCATTAACCAAAAAGCAAAGAAATCCTAAAACCCATTCCACTGACCTTTCATGTCATTGTCACCCAGCATGCACCTGGCAGCACCCAATCAGAATCTTCCAGGGCACTGTAACCTTGGTACTATTGACCAGCACTGCTCTGATTTAAATTTCAAACAGCCTGCAATTTTGATTCCTCTTTCCCCCAGCTCTGAAAGCAAACATTATGGATTTTATAGGGAAGAAGGCCCTGGCCACACACTTGATTTGCACAAACTTCGCATACGTGAAAAGGCAGTCAATACAAACAGAATTAATTTTAATTAACCTTAATATGCTGATGAAAATGGTGGGGAGTTTTCACGAACAAATGAGTAGAGCCACATACACAAAAATATCTGCTTTGTTAATTACACATGCACACATCCAATAATACAGTCATGGTTAATTATAGTACTTGTTTCCGAACTTACACTGTTACGATCAAGCTAAGGCACTGCTTCAGTCAATAAGCACGTGTCCTTTTTTTGGTTAGGCGGAGTAGAACCCGGTGCTGAGATTTTGATTAGCAGCCTTGTCAAAGATCTTCAATTCTCCATCTCATCATCAGGTCTCCAGTGCCTGTTGGAGATGGGAAGAAACTTGTAATTCCCCAGCCTGGAAAATCCACTGGAAGAATTGCTCCTGGATCACAGACAGGCTCAACAGCAGCCTCTCTTCAAGAAGTCCAAGGAGTCCGACCCATTCACACAAGATCAGGAGCAACTACTCAAAACCGTGGTTACGCTGATGTAAAACCAGTGAAAAGAGGCAATCAAGAAACTCGTCTATGAAACTGCTATATGTAAATAGAAGACAAGTACCACCAAGTGAATCGAGATCCCAATTACTCAATTTAAACCTAGATAGACATCCAGATTTAGTGAGTATCTGGTCCACAGTCTCTTAACAGACATGCTCTAAGAGCAGAAGAAGAGGGCACTTCTGAAGAGGGCATCGTAACAGGGTAATTTCCCTGTTCATTGCTGCAAAAATTTCAAGCCAAACCAGACATCTAAACATGAACGGGTCCGAGGTTCCTCACTGTTTAAAGAGCCAAAGCCCAGTCATTTCAACCAGCTGCCTTCAAATGTGCCTCTGCATCCATGAGGAGCACCTTTCCGTGCTGCCTCTAAGGCTTACCTGGGCCCAGCTGAGAGAATCTAAAATGAATCTTGTATGGAAAGGCTGAAGGAGCCAAGCACTTGGAAGAATAAAGCTCTTTTGCAATTGTTTCTGGAAACATGTAGGGCCTGATTCTGAAAACTCGCTATGAAAAATCTGTATATTGGCCAAATTTCTGGCTAGGGGTGAGATTTTTGGTTATTTCCCAAAAGCAGAATACAGGAAAAGGGGAAAAAAAGTGCTTTCTTAGCTTTCCTCAGCGCTCTTATCTTCCTTATCAGCACAGCGAACATGTGCTGCACAAAGAAAGCAGATGCAAGACACAAAACCAGGTATTTAATGTTTGTTCAGTTAGAAGAAAAATATTGCCAAACCAATGAATTCAAGAATAATAGAGTTATGCCCTGAAAATCATGAGATTTGGGACTCCCTCTCTTTGCTTTCTGTTTTTTAATCTTCCAGGGTGCTTTTGAGTTACATTTCTACATTTGAGAGCCTGCGGGCTAGGAATTTATTTAAGATACAGCTAAGAATCTCATTAATAACATGAATCCAGGAACTGGGTTTTAAAGAAAATACACAGGTAATGCAAAATTTAAAGTCATGACAACTGGCAACAGCATATACAATATCAATATCTAGCTAATGGACCCAGAATGATTACTGGTTAATGAGCTGAAGCACGCAACAATAATGGAAAAAAACAGATCAGAAGAAATGGTTCTTTTATAAGATGGCTGCTAAGAATTATACCAAGTTACTCGGAGTGACATCCTGTTTACTTAAGTGATGGCAGACTGGCCTAATTCTAATGTCACAAGCAGTACTTTTAAAGTAGGCAAATGCCTGGTGGTATACCTTGATTTGCACCTATATAACCAAGCAAAAAGGAGCCCAAACAGAATACTTCTGTAGTTAAGGCAAATATGATGTGGTCTTAAAGACTGTAAACCTAACCACTATTTAGCTGTTTAGTAGGATAATTATAAATAATGCTATTGATAGTTATGGTTTCATCATGTCCAAAATCTAGGTGGTGGTAGAGTTAGGCTGGTAAAATTCTAGCAACTGAGGACAGACAAGCATGTTATAAATTGCATTTGGAAAAGCTTCAAAACAAACTGGTGCCGAGCAGCAACAGACCGAAACCCCTCTCTTGCAGTATCTTCTTCATGTTCGGAACGTATCTGGCAAATTTCAAGTATATTTTCATTAGATGTATTACCTGACCTGTACAAACGCTGCCGCCACCTGCCCTCCTCCCTGCAATTATCGACCAAACTTGGAAAGTGTAGGAAATAGCACTGCCAAAATTCAGGCTTCAGACTAAAAGGTGCAAATAATTGTGCCTTCAGTAGTCTGCGTGATGCTGAAAAACAGTACTGCAAATACTCTGACTGTTCTGCAAAAACTTCGATGCAGAAGTTCATGGGCACAAACATGGAAAGTACATTCCAGTCCTTGCAGCAATGTTTCCCTCTATTTTACACCTTAATAAATGCATTAGGAAAATAAACATTTACCTGGTAGTTGTCCTTAATGGAGGCTCTCTCCTTTTAAACTGATTGAGAGCTTTAGAGTAAAAGAAAAAAAGCACAGGGGAATGTACACCAGTGAAAGTTTGGAGTTTAATGAACAAAGCCACTTATTCCCTCTCAAAGGCAGACTGAGACAGAGAGGGAGATGAAAGCTCTTGTTTCATTTTATGTGCAAAACAGAACAGACATCTCCCATAGACATGCTAATGAAACATTGATTTGCTGGGGTGACGTTTGTTACCACAGGGCTCTCCACCTTGGACTTCCAGGAGAAACGATTCACAATTAATTAACTCCTTTCACAGATTATCTGAAACCTAACTTGGGCTCAACCCCACTTCGTGATAATACTCGTTTTGTTAGTAATAGGCAGATCAATGAATATATATACACAAACATACATATATATATATAAAAAGATGTATTCCAAATTTTTATATACAGGTACACACATGCAAAAATATAATGCATTATATATAATACATAAAAATAAATTATATATATCAAATGTACATGTATTTGTAGCCATATAATTCCACTGCTGTAAGCACACACACTGTTTTCTGCCATCAGCTCAGCACTCCCATGGGAGAAAAACTCCCAACACTTCAGGACAAACCCTGACTCGCTCACCCATCTCCTTCTTACCACAAGCTAATATCAAACCAATACCCTAGTACATGTTAACAAGCATTGCTCCCCACTGTCCTAACCACCACTTTAATGGGTTTTCTCAGGCACAGAAAGGAGACTTGCACTCTTGTCTCTCCATTAAAATAATAATAATTTAAAAAACGTAGCTCCTCTTCAAGGGGAATGGAGATATAAAATAAATATGAAAATAAAAAAATACTTGGGGTTTTGTTTGCTTGTTTTCAGAAAAGAGGGGAAAAAAGTAACTGCAAAATTCTCTTTCAGTTCAAAAGAACAATATACACACACAGAAACCACATATTGTCTTGCTATATATGCACTATATGGCAGAGGCCTGTGAAACACCACACCTCCCATATCCCATGTTTTTAATCTCATTTGTCCTACGCCCATGAGAGCCTCAATCCAGTATCTCTGCCCCCTTGATCAAAGGGGGTTTGATTCACCTACGTTGAATTCTACCACAAAGATGGTTTTCCCCGCATTTGTGGGAACCCTTCTGTAAAGTTTACATTTACCAAGGGATCAAAATAGAGCAGCAGGACAGCTTCATAACTCGTTTATTAGTCAATATTTGAAGTGGTAAAGAAAGTAGCTCAGAAGAAGAACAAATGCTACGTTCTCAATGGGAGTTGCTATAAATGCTAGTTAAAGATTATCTTCCCTTAAAAGTTGTGAGGAAATTAAGGAAAGAAATTCTGTGGATATTGTCTTTCTAAGCTTTGCTTGTTTTGGTTGAAAAACAATTGTCTGGGAAATAAGAAAAATGGGTGGATTCTTTCTAGAATCAAAGTATTTAATTTTCAGCAATGAGAATTCCAAAAGGTTCCACAGAAGTGGATATTTCTTTCTTGTTTAGGTAAAAAAAACACTTTTCCTTAAAAAACAATAGTTTAGGCTCTCTGTTTAAGGCCCTGTGGCAGCGCCTTAAAAGCTGCAGTAGATTCAAATTTTACTTTAAGAGATTTAAACCAGTCTCACAGTGACTTCATCATTTTCCTTCTAGGATGCACATAAGAATTATGAATATGATATAAGAAATAATTCTGTTGGATATTTTGATTTACAATAAAAACTAAAATTGCTTTTAAGTAACATATCTAGAAAATCAAAGGCCTATGGAGTAGTAACACCATAAATAATGTTCAACCTACTATTCTTTAAAGATTTTAATTTGAGAATTTGAAATAAATCTCTAACTGTACATACATACACACATTCCCTCACTCCTTCCTCCATGAATACCATTAACGTGAATTTCAAGCAGGCTCACCTTCACAACAGCTATTATTGACATGGGGTAGATGATCAATACAGAACAGACTGTAAGCTCATTTTCAGAAATTGATAAAAGTTCAAACCCCAGAGGGGTTAGATGATTTACAGCAAAGGTTAAAGCTATGCATTCTACTTTTCTCAAAAGCAAGGGTTTTCCAGATGCTTCCAAACGTTTTTTTTTTCTGAATGCCTATAAATTTGAATACAAATTTATTTTCTTTCTTAGAATTCATAGTTAAAGTAGAAATTAAGTTTGCTGAGAGTTAGCGTCTATCAAGCAAGCAATAAATCTTAGCCCACGAGATAACTGTCTTTGTACGACAGGTGCAAGAATCACGAAGCTGGGCCTTACTGGGACCTACTCTGCATCTCCCAAACCCAGCCAACAGCACCACGTTGTCCTATTCCGCTCGTTCCTGGCTGCCACCATCCTGCACTGGCACTCACATTGGTCCTGGCTCCCTCCCCACAAGGATACTAGTAAGCGGTGAGATGGAACCAAGGGCCACCAGCCTTCCCATCTCAGATCCCATTTCAAGGAGTTCACAAGCTTAGGACGAGACAAGAAGATTTGGTATGTTCAGTAACCATGAAGGACATAAAACCAAGGAAAACAGTAGCCATCAACTTCATGTCGAGTTGGGGATATGCAGTACTGCCAACCCAGCCTAACGGAAGAAAAGGTCTCAAGAAAAACAAATGGAAAAGGCACCTTCTGCAATGAAGTAGCGCAGACCAATGACAGTAACAGACCTCCCCATGAGCAACGTGCTTGTCCCTTTCCAATTCATTACAACTTCTTACCCACCCTCATCTCCTTTCTTCAAGGCATCTCTCCTCTGATTAGGATGCGACAGCAGCAGAAAGTTAAAACACTGCTTTCCTTCCCAGGTCATCAATAAAGAGCAGCCTCACTAATGAAGTGCTCTAGCTAAAATAATAAAAGAATGGCCAGTATAGAGTTCCTGTGAGTCCTGGCTCAGTCCAAACCCTAATGTTGATGTTATTATATAAAAGTACCACAGAGTATGTAGGGCAACCCCGTGTCTATCACAGCAGCCCGAGCCATTTCACACTGTGTGCTTTTAATTATTTCATTGACACCCTTGGACTTGATAACTGCCTGAATTTTCCTGTCAACACTTTGGGCCTTGATTTTCTTCATTAAATCACAGTTTCAAATTACTTTTTTTTCTCCACCCCCACCCCAACATTTTTTTGGCTTCTAATTCTCTGAATGCCCCACACTGTTTTAAATTACATGCTCATTTCGGAATATGCAGACTATTTATCTAGGAGGCAAATTTCAGAGTCATCTGAAATTAATTTCCCAACCCCAAAGTTCCTGGGTACCAGCTTCCAATTCAGCCGTGGAATTTCCTGATGGTGCTGCGTGGTTCAGGTTTCTCCGCACCTCCAGAGAGCTGCCCCACCAGCTGCGAGGCTGCGACACGCGCTCCCTCCTGCTTCTGTTACTTTCCTACTGACCTTTTCAACAGCAAAATAAAATCTACCTTAATTAATTTGTGGATATTAGTAATAAAGTAGGCTATATAATTCTTAACATCGAACCCATGTCTTGGGACGTGGAAGTATTTCAAACAGTTGAAGGGTACACAGCACTTAGCATAAAATTCAGCCTGGAAAATTGTTATTAATTGTTATGCCAAGTATATAAACAGACACTAGCTGCCCTGTATGTACAGCAACATAATTTTTAGAAGTATCAGCTACCCCAGGTGACTTCACCTGGACTTTGGGCACCCACACCATCTCTAACATTAGGGCTGTGGGCAAAATTAAAATCGTTTCAAACATTCCAAATATAAAATTAAAACCTTCTGCCACAAAAAATCTTGAATTTTATTTTGCATGTCTGTAAAGAGTCCAATCTGATGGAAGAAATTTGAAATTCCCTGTTGTTTTGTTAAGTATATCAAAACATGCTTCAAGTGTAAGAGAGGTTATGGCTTGTTTCAATGGTCAAATTTTTTTCAGGCAAAATTATTTTTCCTTAAAATTATTTGTTCATGTTAAATCAATTGTGACATTAAGTTTAACATGTTTCTCATTTGAAGATGGATGCTTTTCCACAAATGTCATAATTGGCTTTTTTGGAAAAAAAGCTTAATGACATAGTTTCCCTCAAAAGCTTGTAAGACTTTTGGAAAAATTTCCATCTATAACTTGTTGGAGAACTAAATGTTATTTTGGAAGTGAGGACAGGGAATACAATGATTTTGTAATATCAGACCAATATTTAAATTTTTATTTCCTGGTATTTCTCTGTGACTGAACATGTTTTTTACATTTGTAAAACTCACCAGAAAGTGAAGTTTTCCTATGAACTTCTTAATTATTACATTTTCAGTATTTTCTGTGAGAAGATTACCATAATCTGCTCCTGAAGTTACTTCAATACTTTAAAAAAAAGTAGTTACACTATAGCCCTTAAACAAGGGGCTTTTATACATCTAAGACTTGAAGCATCTCTTACATAAAAACTCGTCGAAGTTTTGAATTGAGTCAGCTCAAAAAGACTCATCTGATCATAGATGACAGTTGAAATCAATCATGTCATGTTACGGGATATTTATCAGAAATCTCACGTTAGCTGTTTGATCCACACCTGCCAGTGGAAAATGGACCACTCCATTTAATACTGCTATAACCACCCTTACAGAAAGCCTCTGGAGCCTGGAAACCCCAGATCCCCCTTCACTGGCAGGAATTTGGGGAAATCAACTGACTTTTGGGGTTGGGTTTTTTGTTTATTTATTTGGGTTTGGTTTTTTTTACCACTTGCCTTCAAGCACCCCCAGGCACAGAAGCTAACCCTTCCTCAGCTGACACCTTACTCCATCGCTACAGAGGCATCCCAGGACTCACTACGGGGCAGGTGGGTGGAGATCCCTCCCGTGCCAGGGCCACCTGCTGAACAGTCCCTGTGGACAGAGATGGTCCGACTGCACCCAGGCCCCCACACCACAGCCTTCTCTCTGTTCTTCCAAAGAAACGAGTCTCCATACAGAATGGGTCAATGGAAGCGGCGACATTGACGTATGCTTGTAAGCATTGCCATCTTGAGTACAACAGATGCACAAAGTGGAGGTTCATCACGAGACTTCCAGCGTGTGTCATTTACTTCCCAGTACCCTGCCCCATGCGCACCTTCCTGCCCAGAAATCATACTGTAGTGGTGGATCCTCATACTATAGCTAGAAATATTGGTATTTTGAGGTGAACAGCAGCTAAAGCAGCTCCCTGGAAACTCCAGTCTCAGACTGCTCTGGGAAATGAGTGGCAAGATAGTCATTATGGATGAGAGAGCAATAATAGAAAGGAGACCAAGTCCAACTATACATTCCAAGAGAGACAAAGTTCCTCAAAGACCTAATAACAGTATTTCCCCACAGATAAAGTAATTTAGTTGAGTTACACTACCATAATAGGGGGGTTTGTTTGTTTGTGTGGGGTTGTTTGTTGTTTGTTTTAAATGAGACAGCAATGGCATTCAGACTGTAATCCCTTTGATCTCAGCTCTAAAAGGATTTCTATCTGTGAAAATTTCCTGGTATAAAAGGCAGAGTCTGAACCCAAAGAAGCCATATGGCAAAAGCTATGAAAGGGTCTAGTTAGGACACCATGAAAAGTTTGCAATAGATGTAAAGGGCAGGTATTCTAGCTCAGAATTAGGTCCATGTTCCATGCACAGTCTTCCACAGGGCAAAAAAGTTCATGACAATATTTTCATGACAATATTTTAAGCAAACAAAAATAGAAATAAGACTTAAAACCTTGGGTTTCTATTTTTATGAAACCAAAAAGAAACATGTTCAGGGGAGACCAGTTAAAAAATTGGCACAGAAGCCAAGGGCAGCTCCAAAAAAAACCTCTCTGTAAAGCTGAGCTGTTGAGGTTCACTGTTTCAGAGCTGAGTCCTTTAGATTGCTGAACACAGTAAATTGTGAAACTAACAGCAGCTCTGCTTTGCCATCAGCACATTGATAAAACTATACTGAAAAAAACGTTGGAAGGAGAGATACATTTCATTTTCCCTTAAACTGTTTCCATTACATTTATTTAAACAAACTGAAATTTCACCCTGCCAGCTGCATATTCAGTTGCTGTGGCAGCCCAGGCATGTACAATCTGGCTTCTTCACGGTGACTTTTTTGTGGTAAACACTGCCTACCATTTGAAGGATCTGCCACTTACACTTGACAAAGGTAGGCTGCGGGATGTACAGATGAAACAGAACTTATAGCAAACTCATGGTGCTTTGGTGTAAAAACTAGAGGCCAGGCAGACTGGCATCAGCTGACACGAACAGCAGCAGGTATGTACGGTTAGGTGTCTAAATCCCACCCTAAAATATCACGAGGAAAAAAGAAGGAAAGTAAATTGAAATAAAACAACATTTTGGTAGTCATCTCTGAATACTTTGAACAGCTGGAGCTCCTAAATACATCCCTGGCCCTTTAGAAGGATTGAAAAGCCACAATTTAAAGAAAAATACACTGTACCTAATAACTGCACATTAAGGGGGGGGGGGGGGGGGGGGGGCGCGGAAATCCATACATCCACCTTGATCTCCAGGTGAACAAAAACCTGATTTAGGTCTCCACGTGTTTTACATCTTCCAGGTCTCAGCTAGGTATTTCTGCATGGTTTGTTTTGGAGGGAGGGAAGAATTCCTAAAACATTTTTTTAACATTTAACTTCTTCCCATTACCATTTTCATAAACAGAGGTTAGAAGCAGGGAAGGGCAAAGAATCTTCAAATGTTTCTAAAGCCTTTAAGTGTTAATAGTAATACCTGCTGCAATGGAGAAAAAAAATACTGCCAACTTCCAGGGGTTTTGGTATCAATGATCACTTCTTTCCCTGCCATAAGGCTGATCTTGAAAGGTCCTGAACAGATCTTGAAGAGGCAAGAGCCTCTGTATGAAATTAAGAATATGTGGCCAATTTAATGAAACATTTAACACCTCAAAGGCCTCAGCTTTTCAAGAAAATAAGGTACATTGTAGCATATGTACAGTAGGGTCATAACTATGTTCCCCTTGACGAATGCAGCTGGACCATGTAAAACCCCCCAAAATCACCTTTATATCCAGCTCATTTACATCATTTACATTTGTCTTAGCAGGACATATTAGCTCATACACACCACTGGTTAAACCACCTACATTGCTGCTGGATCAGAACTGGCTCCCAGCCAGCTGGTGCAAAGCACAGCTTGAGAAGTTCAAACCTATCTCCTTCCCTTCAATTAGAGATACCCTACAGCAATTATTATCTCCTAAAGAACAAGGTAAATCTGCCCTGCAGTTTTTTTCCTCCAACTATTACTACTTGAAAAGAGAGAGACTCAGCTGAGTGAATGAAACAAAACTAAGGGCATTGGTAAAAATCTGTACTCAAGTAGTCACTCATGTATAAACACTGCAAATAAACAGCTGACATTATAACGCAGCAACTGGTTCACATGACTCCATGCTTTATGGCTGCATTTAAGATTTCAAGAGTAATTGGATGTTAAACCCAGATTAATGAAGACAACCATTCATTTCCTCTCTGCAACAAAATCCCCATGCAACTAATTAGAAAAACAAAAACATTTTTCCAAAACTTAAACACCCAACACAAAGAATGCAGAGAAGGTAAATACTACCAGTCACCCAGAAGCAAGTCACTGGCAGTAATTGTGGATATGTGACTCCTTGACTTGAGCATGCATGAGAAAACCCAGTAAATCAGCACATGCTCACCCTGTTGCTAAATCAAAGGTTCAGGGTTAGCACTGGAAGGGCAGGGCTGGGGTTCTGCCGCACTCAGGCAGGGAAACTGCAGCAGCCATCCCGACATCAGTGAGGACGGACATCAGACAACCCTGCCACCGCCACTCCCACAGCGGGGACAGAGGGCCAAGCAACTTGCTTTTAAGATGCGATTATGTTCTAGCCCAGAGAAGATGGAGAGTCACATATCTCAGCTATGTATGTATCTACCTCTTGCTATAGG
Organism: Gymnogyps californianus; assembly: GCF_018139145.2. NCBI lineage: Eukaryota > Metazoa > Chordata > Aves > Accipitriformes > Cathartidae > Gymnogyps > Gymnogyps californianus. The sequence goes on along the minus strand of NC_059487.1, from coordinate 4,911,324 downwards.
AAAAACTAAAATCTGTTTACAAATTAGTAAATTGATATGTCCACGAGATGCAGACCTTGTTCTTAGGACTGTAAAGGAAGTTATTAGTACAAAAACACCATTATCATGGAACACCATCATGCAACTGGCATCGCTTCATGGACGTTTCAATTGTTAAAGCAAAGAATCAGGTTGTTCAAAGACTTCTCCAGTCTTAGCTTCGGAAAAATCCACACTTTCCTTCATCTTCTTTGCTCTCCACACGTGGACTTAGGGAATAAGAGACTTTACACCTCATGTTCTCTTTCCTTTCTTTCTCTCTTTCACTTTCTTCCAAGCCACCTCCCCCAAAGCGGCACTTACCACAGTGACAAATGAAGCAATAATAAGGTTAGTCATTTAACTCCTTGCATCCTACTTAAAAATCACCCTAATTACTGTGTAATGGGTCCACAGAGGCAGAAGAGTCTGGGTGAAATCTACCCGGAGGGCACCGGTATAGTTCATCTGTCCATTCCCTAATAGCACTCTAAAGTTCACCCTTATAAACATGTCACCTAGTCTATAATTAAGTGACTGGTCATTAGGTAACATATGTGGTACCTGTGGGTCACATATCAGTCAGCTGGTGATGGATCTTTATCCAATAGCTGTGCAGAAGCAGCTCCATAGCTCTCTGTCACCACAGCATTACTCTCAACGCACAGCACATTCACAGAAGACTTCGTGTAGGTGTAGTTTTTTAAGCAATAAACTCTGTGTTTGTGAAGGGTGAGAAACTGAGGGGAGGAGGGAGTGGAAGGACTGCCATAGTTCAGTCTTCATCTCAGCAGCACGATAAAAAGCAGAGTTTTTCCTTTATATTCTGCAAGCATACTGGTTCCTAAAGCACTCTTCATACTTTGCTGACAGGTGAATTTCCCATTCACACTCAATATGAGTCAAGATTGCTAACTACTATACTTTTATAAACTGCAAGAGGACATCCTCTTTCCTGGTCATATTTAAAAAAAAAAAAAAATAAAAAATAAAGTTATGCTTTTTAACTCCTTCAGCTTCCATAGATGTGCAAGGCCGTGATGGACAGAGGGGAAAAGCATAAGCCAAATTTATCCTTGATTTTGCCAAGAAAACTGGAAGAATCTAGAAGGTACATCTGAACAAACTCCCAAGTAACTGAATTAACTACACACCCAGGCCAATCCGGCCATTCATCAATGTGGGCACATGTACAGAGAAATACAGCCAGTTTCATTGCAGCTCCCTTCCTCCCCTCACTCTGTGCAACGTGAGGGGTTTAATCAAAGGAGAGATCAGAACAAGAGCAGGACATTCAGCTCAAGTTCTTCCTCAGACTGCACAAAAGCGATGGTTTCCAGCAGGTTTTGTTGCCCCCAAGAGACAGAAAAGGACAGGTCATGAAGTCTGAGTCAGACTAAGTCCTAGAAACCCTAATGCTCATACTTCTTACAAAATTATTCGGTTGTTTTACAATTTAGAAGTTCTCTAAAATGGCAAGAGAAAGAAAGTTAATTTCCCTGAGGAAGGCCCACAGAGGTGATGCCATGTAGCCAAAAAAAAATTTTGTAACAGATTTTATCTGGGTACAAGAGGACTGTAACCGTGCCCGTGTGTAGCATATACCGTTTTCAAGGAATTTACTTTTACCTTCTACATTCTTGGATGCAATAATGCAGTGAGGAGCTGGACCACACAGATTTCCAGATGGTAAACGAGATTTGAGCTAAGCTTTTCTGGGTAAGTAAATTATAAAGGAAAGGAAAAAAGAAAAAAAAAATCAAAAAATCTCATGCCCACAATGTTTAAAGGTTTATAATTGCTAGTTATTATCTCCAAGGAGGGTGCCCAAAGCCATGATATTATGGCCAACAAAACAAGACCTTGAAATCAGCCCTCTGACCCCAACTGTTGAAATGTGCCTTAACTACCACACGTATTAACCTCCCATGACGTCTCTTCTGGTAATGCACCTCTCTGTTTGATGTTCACAGGAAACCACTTGGGCTGCCCACGGTTTTGGTAACACAGGAAATGGAAGATTTGGCAAAAGCATCGCATTGGCCAATTAATTCCAAGAACAAAAGAAGAGGCATATGTCCATCAATGACTAATTTACCCCATTGTATTTAGAGATATAATTAGATGTAACTGTGCAAAAAAAACCCCTCATTATTTGCAACGTGAAGCAAAACAATGCATTTTGACTCAAATCACATTGGAAAGATAGCAGAGATGCACAAATTTTGCCCCCCAGAGAATCTGATTGCTTTAAAGTCTGCAATCAAGGAAGGGATGAAGTCTAAAGAAATGCATTCTTTTGTATTTTTTGTAGAGAAAATGCCTGCCCCTCTGGCCAAGATGAGAATTTATAGACTGAGACATGCACTCCTTACAAGGCTATCCACCTCTCATGTTCTTACTGCAGTTCAGTAACTTTCTTCATAACCAATTCCATCAGTTTCTGCTTTCTTCACACCAAGAAAATAGCATGCTGCTTTTGTACTCTCATGTTTTGCCTATTTTACCAAATTCTCAGGTTCTTTAGTCAAAGACAAGATGAGCCAAGGAAAGTAACTTCAAAAAATATCTACAAACATGATTTGTAATTTTAAAATAAAGCTCATGAAATACAAGGCTTAAAGCTGCTATCTAAGAAAGCTTGTACAGAGATTGCTTCTTCCTGGCCTGCTGTTCTATATTACGTCAATACCATAATTTGAAATACTGTTTGCAAACAGCAAAGACGCCTCTTACATTTCAAGCTATCCAGTAAAGAATTCAAACCTTTTTACTGGGGGGTCTTTTACTCTACAAGGCACCTCTGGGTCTAGTATCAATCACCCTGTGATGGATAGGCATCCCATACCAGGGTCATTCCTACCTCCACTGCTTATTGAACTGCAACACCTCGTCCTCATTGAATACTGACGGCTGATCTATATGATTCAGGTCCAATCAGAACAGTGATTTTTCAGTGTTAAGGACTCTTCCATCTGACATGTTTGCACTGAGACTATAAAGGATCAAAATGGAGCACAGGAAAACAGCCCTCAAATAAGAGGATTATCCGACTATTTCTGTGTGTTTGCACCACAACTCTCTGCACCATATAAAATGATAAAAAGCGGTCCCTGGATGGGGGCGGGGGGGGGGGGGGGGCAGAGAAAAAAGCCTGTAATGCAGAGTCAGTGTTGCTTATTCAAGAGCATGTGACTTTATTTGAACACGTAATTGAAATATATCGTTAGGACAATTCTGCTTCAAGAGTTTGATCACTAATTGGCACACACAGGAGCACAGCACAAATTAAACTTACCCTTTGGCATGGCCAAATAGAAGTAGTCATGTTTAAGGAGGATGTAGAAATGTAGAGCAGCAGAGAGGATGGGTATAACACTGAGAGAAGCAAAGTTGTTTGATAGAAAAAGGATAGAGTCAGCAAACTCATTTACTGTTAGAGTGGAGCCTGCATTAAGAAAGATTGCTCAGAAACCTGTAAGTGGGGAGAGATATGAGCCTACTTAAGAGAGAACAGAGGAAATTTGGGGAGGAGATTCTTAACAGTTCTCTTTGTCTATATTACTTGGTAGGTACATGATACACAATCAAAGGATTAAGCTAATCTCAAGAAATCTTGTATCTAAACAGAAATGAAGCAGATTCCAAAGAAATAAATACATGAGTTTAAGATAATTTGCCTTAGGTTTTATCCCTGATTAGATGCATCCATAATAGTGTCTTTTCAGAGTCAGTAAGAGAAACTACTACTCAGACTGCAATTACTTCCTGTGCCAGTAAGGTGGTCTAATTGCCTTTTTTTGGCACACTCTACTATATTCAACGCAGGACGTGCTCTTCCCATGCAATTGCCATGCCCTGAGAAATATCCTAGCTGAATGCACTGGAATGCTGACCCCAGACCTCCATTTAGGCTTAAGCTTGATTTCCTTACATACCTGGGAAAGTGATGTGGTAAGATCTGAGATTTCGGCTGACCAGTAAGAGCTGGTTTTATACTTTCCCTGTGGTTACAGCTGTACACACTGGTCTACTGCAATGCAAAAAAAAAATGGAGAAACAGGAGAGACTGACATAAGGAAAGGCAAATGAAGGAAAACATTGTCCTTGTTTAGTGAACATGGCCAGAAGGACATTGGGATTTGCCTGGAATAGGACATAGAGGGACTGATTCTTTACTACTTACATCCTGTCTTATTACTTCTCTGCAAAGGGGATGCAGTTCATTACTCTACACAAGTATAGGTGACCACACAGAGACAAAGCAAGATATAATACAGCCTTTAGAAATGAAACTTCTGCAACTCATTCCCCATTTAACAGTAGCTCACTGGGTGGTCTTGAGCCATAAACGAAAGGCATAGCTAATACTCTCTTACACAGTAATTCCAGGGTCCAGCCACTCCATAGCAAAATATTTGCGCTTTCTTAGTTGAACAATACTTCTGAAGTATAATACATTTGGTCTCACTAACGTTTAAGATTATTTTGCTTCTGTTTTGCTCCATTTAGTGAGAATTTTGTGGCCTTAAATACTTACAAGGGTCTCAAAAACAACTACCATTCTGTGGAACAGCAATATGTCATTGTTCCCACTTCACAGAAACGAAGAAAATATATACAGGTCCACAGGGTCTGTCTTTTCATATGTATGACATCCTCACAGAACACCTTTTGCAAGTTTGCATCCATGTAAAGAGCTGCCAAATCCTTCAAGAACTCATGGTCTTCCAGTGCTTCCCAAAAAGAACTTGAGTTTCATAACAGAAACCTTGTATAAGACAACCATACAGACCACATTCCTGCTTTTTGTCTTAAACATGCAAATCTGACACATTAAAGAGCATTTTGGTAGGATTTTTTTCCCCCTGTTTTTTCTGTGGTACCAATCACAGAACCAATCTGAGGGCAGGTGTTTATTTTATTTTTATTATTCTGCTAAGCACAGCATTCTCTACAACCTTCAGGGAAGGGGAATGGGGAAGAACAGCATCAACTTCCAAGAAAATATCAAAAGCTAATAACCACTCTTCTGAATTTTAATCCATAGCTAACCCCAAAATAGCTCACTTCATACACTCTTCGCACTTTTGATGAGCAGAAAAGGAGGTGCTTAATTCCAGAATCAACTTAAAAGGGGGAACATATTAATAATTGTGAATTAACACTGATTCGTAAAGATTACACTTTTCTTCCTAAAATGGTAGTCAAAAGTTGCAATTTTTGCAGGAATTCAGGATTAAACCACAAATAATAGTTCTCATGTGAATGCATATTTTATAGAAGTTTCCTTTTTAGCTTGCACTGTAGACTCAAATCATTGGCAAAACAAGTTTCTGGAACAGACGTGTGATAAAGCCCTTCACATTACTGGGCTGATTTTAGGATCATGGCCACAGGGTGGTACTGTGGACAGGTAGCTACATTTGCCATTCATGATGCATGCAGCTGGTCATCGCATGCTCAGAGCCAAGAAGTCGAGAGCATTTGGGCACAGTCATTTGGTGCCTGATGGCAACACTCCTAGGCACCTTAACCTACTCCAATACCTTACCTAAGTGGCCATGCAACCCTTCCAACATCATACCCATGCAAAGCAAAGAGGTTAGCTTACAAATGCCTTCAGCACCTTGACATGCATCCTGTTTTCTAATTTGTCTTTTCAGTCCTCCAGCTGTATTAATTTTACTACGGGTGAGTATATTTATGCAGCAGAAATTACCAAATAATAAAGATCACTACACCACTTCCAGATTTTTGGAAGTCCGTTGGCACAGAATCAAAAAAGCACAGCACAGGACTAAAATAGAAACTGCAACCCAGAATTACTTAATTTTGACAGGAAAGACTAACATACTTTTCAATAATGTTACTGCTTTCGAAACTGCCAAGGAATTTGTAGGCTCTACATGCCTGAGTTTAGGTAAATTACAGACAGCTACTCTGCCAAGCTACTGTTACTTTCAGATTCTTTATATAGGTTTATTACAATAGGTTGGAAAATAAATTAGCATTAGAATTTCACTGAGATAGAAGTTTGAGATTCCTGTTACTGCTTTACCTTCCAATTTTGATTTTCTATAATATATTTTATATTACTGTCATCTTTCACAGGCAAAGATGCTGAAAAACATCTAGAGTGTAGTTTGTCACAGGTTACAGTCATTATCCAAATAGATTAACAGCTTTGACATCATAGCTACATGTAATTACAAAATAATATTTATGTATTCTCCAAAGAAACCGAAGAAAGCTGTATCAGGATGGTCCTTAGAAAAATATGTATGGAGAAGAAACAGGGCATTGCTATCTAAACAGTAAAGACTACAGTGCAATAGCATTCTTATACGTACAAATAAATGAGAGAGCACAGTCCCTGGCAAAACCAGGCTGTTCTCAAAATAGACAACGCACAAGTATGGATGGGTTGCAATAATGCATCAGCTAGCAAGACCCAGGCACTGTGCACATCATGTAAATCTCAGGCAGTGGAATTTATTTATTTTATTCTATAAATAAAAAGTAGATAGTTAAAGGTAATCTAGGGGGAAAAAATAAAATAAAAGCTAGGGTTGAGTCTTGTTCTGAATGGATTTTTACGCTAACTGTACAAGATCTCCAGTGACCCCAAGCAACGAGAATAGCCTTGTCTTCAGTCTCCTCAAAGAGACAAATTGCATTAGTCCAGCACGTAACACTAGCCTGATGAATTAGCTTTTTCTTCACTAAGAGATTCTTTCTATGTAAATGTGAATAATCCCTGCACAGACGAGAGAAAAAGGGCAACTCTTCCCACAGCCAAGACATATAATTATACTCGCAGTAAAAAAGTACAAATAGTTCTATTTCATATATAAAATATGCATAAAGTTAGGTCAGAGAAGTTTAATTATTAGTGATCTGTTAAGACCTTGAGAATACCCTGAATCCAACATAAAGGTGGAACAGGCAACTGAGAACAAGGCCTAGAGGGGGACCCGCAGCAACCTCGCCAGTGGGCAGACGCGGTCTGCAGTCCCTACGGCCAACATAACCTCCTCCTTGCAAGTCCAGGATACCCTTATCCTATCACCATGAAACCCTTTAAGGAATACAAACAAAATCCCCACACAAACACCGATCAAAAAAGATTGTCAGGGGTTGTGGAGAAACATCACTTTTTTGCTGCTGTTAAGAGATGCTTAGAATTTGAGCAATTTGCTAGAGACTTTAAGAAACCACACAATCCATTTTAGGTGAGCTTCGCCTTATTTAAGCTGCTGTCACAAACCCACCACGTATTTCCAGAGAAGCCTATGAAGTCAGGATATTATAGCCAGTCTAACAGAAGCAGGAATATAACTTCTGTCACAAAGTTAGCAGCTCCCCATGCCCTGGTCCTTGCATAGCATGCTTTCCCTCTGAGTCAAAGTGGAGCTCAGAGAGAAAAGCAACGGACTCTACAACATCTCTCAGTGAGAACAGGTGCTGGTTCAGATCAGTATAAATACTGCCTTTATTTTGAATAATTTGTGTAACTATCTGAAACTGAACACTTGCTGCAGGAGTTCTGCTTTTGCTTCATTTGAGTTTCTTGCAACTAAAAGCTGGGTGAGCTTCACCATTTGAAATGGCCAAATGCCACTCCTGGAGTTCGACTTGAACTGAACCCAAGCTCTCTGCAGTGGGGTCTGTTGTACCCACGTGGCTTTGGAGCTGGTGTCAACTGTGTGTGCAGTTAAATAGACTACTGAGTTGTTGCTGCCTTTTGTGAGCAATTTGCAAACGCTGTTGAGTCACCTATGCAGCAGTGAGAGTCGCCTTAGAGCCATTATTTGCCCTGCAGCTTAACACACTGTCTTGGTCACATTGCTATAAAAAGAGGAGCACTTTGATAGAGAAAGAGTCAAGATGTCAAAGATGAGCTCCTGCCATATAACCATTATCAACACGCTCCCAAGTGGAGAAATTGCTTTCAACACAACACAAAGCATCTTCCAGGAGCTCACGCACATGTGTGTTACTGTCAGGCAGAAAGGATGGAGAAGGAAGAACCAGAGACGCTTCCGTGGAGCAGCAGCAGCAACATCACATGATGAGCATCAGGTGGAACTTGGACAAATACTACTTTGACTAAAATAATTTTTGAGCAAGAGATATGAAGGATTATCTCTGAGACTCTTCTCATTAATGTTGCAATACAGATACGCCACTGCTAAAAGCAACCTGTTATCATAGGTAGTAGCACACTATCTGATTTGCTCACATTGTGCTGCCTACTGAATGACTATTTATTGCTCCAGTTACAGTTATAACTAGCAGGTGAGCCCTGTAGCTCTAAACAGTTTAGAGATGTTAGTAAATACTTTAAGTGCTTTAAGATGACCCTAAAACAATTAAGCTGCAATAATCTCCTGAAGTGTTTAAGTGGCTTAGGTCACCAATAAGCTGCTCTTGTGAGTTAATCAGGAAGGCTACCTAATTAGGACAACAAGCTATTCACCAGTACATCCCAATGAAGAAAGCCAATTACACTCTTAAAAGTTACATGCTTCTGTAATCCCATGGAAGTCAAACCATTTGTTTAAGCATTCACCAAATAAAACACACACACAGCAACAAACCTACACAAATCTGGTGTAGCTTGTGTTTAACTGTTATTTAGTTCTATGTTTTACACACAAGTATTGATCTTTATCTTGTGTGTTAGTTACATGACTCATCAGTTATATGTTGCAGAACACAGCACACTCTACACCACCACATTGGCCAGTTTAACTGCTGAGGAATGCCCAGCCTGATTGTTTCCTTTAATGAGAAATCACCAGCAAAAGATTTTTCAACAATTTCTCAAAATTTCAAAACTTGGAGAGAGAAAAGTATAGAAGAAAGAACAGCTGAAGCAGTTGAGCTAGAATTTTTTCTAAAGCTTCTCTCTTTACATATCAAAAAAATACCTTATAAAGCATAAATTTCAAATTACTTGCTCTTCTACTATAAGAAACAGTGGTCTCTAGAGTTATTACTGACACCACAAGAGTCCTATCAAGTATATACTGTTCAAATGTAATTGAAATTTCACTTTCTAATTCAGACTGATGTTCATATTTAGTGTTATTTGTTCAGAGCCAGAATACAAGAAAAATCAAGACAATAGATCACAATTCAGCTCTTATTTACTCAAAATCTTGCAAAAACAAACACCCTCTATTATCATCATTTTATAATAAATTGTTTGAGTAAGAATTCAGGGCTAAACATAAGCTTGTCAAAACACAGTCATATGAAATGTCACAAGATTGCACAAGCAAATCAACAGGCTTCATATTTAGTTGTGTCAAACTACTTAAAAGCTGTTTCCAAGCTTGCAGGTTGAGCTGCAGATGTGATTTGGGAATCAGACCGCACATCTAATACAGAAGTCTGGTTCTAATTTTCTATTACAAATTGCCAGTATACTGCAAGTAGATTCATAATTTATTGGAAGATGATTCATTATGAAAATGTTAGAATAGTTTCAATGTGTTAACTAGTATGCTAAAGTTACTTGTGTTCAAAGCACCATTGGGGGGGGGAGGGGGAGTATCTAAACCATGTCATCTTTCAAGTCTTCACCCAGCTCATGTGAACAGAGACAGGCCAAAATTTTAGGCAAACGACAGAATACATGATTCAGGCAGGGCTGGCAGAACTAGCCTTGCTGACCCAGAGCATAAGGAATTCATCAGCCTCATGACAAATATGCAAGTACAGATTTAATAGAAGGGAACCAGCCATTTGTTGAGCCTGCTGAGTTTATCATGTGTACAGACTCCATCAATGGACGCACAAGCATTTTCTGGTTTTCTTTTGTTTTTACAGTCTCCTTTCTCCTAATCGGAGAATTAAAATTAACAACCTTAAAACCAGCTTGGGTTGCCAAGCATCTCGTCTGGCCTGACTGTAAGTCCGGGACAGAAAAGATTTAACGTGAAAAATTCAGGTTGGGAATGACCTTCTGCACTGATTGACTTTAGTGGAATGTAAATGATGGGCAGTAAATCAGGCGACGTGCACGCCGCTCAGTGAATCATACCATTCCCTTCAATCCCATCTAGAGGGAGAGACATAAATCCTCCCAGTTCAAGCCAGGCCATGAGCAGTCCTTTATATTTCCAATTAAAGATGTACTGTCCTTTGCCCAGCATTCAGTTGGGACGCCGCACATTAATATGGTAATCAGCAACCCAGCAGCGGGCCATGGGGGCCTCATTGTCTCTGCCACATTCATCCCCAGGCTTCCTCCCAGCTGGACGGAGGAGGGTTCGGTGTGACAGGCAAATCCCAAGAGATGACAGAGAACCCTTCATTAGAACTCATTTTAATGCCGCACTGCCAGTAGGCAACATGTTTTGATTATCAGGGCTTTCACACAGATCCTCAGGGGCTGGAGGCCAGATACAGATGCTTCCCAGCGCTATACAAACAAGTGCACAGTCCGAACGCAGCCTTGCAGCTTGAATACCTATCAATCACCGTAATGTCACCCCGCAAGTGCTGTAACTGTGAGGCTCTTTCTTATGGGAACAGCTTCACTCCTCGTCTGTGAAATCACGGGAGGTTACAGCAGAGAGAGCAACCGGCTCAGCCCCACGGCTGAGAAGCATTAAGAGACATCCAGCCCCACAGCCACCACCAGCATTTCTGTGGGCCCACTGGTGAAGGCGATGTTAGGTAGGGCCTGGAAGGGGCTGCCTCTGCACAGGAGGCTGGCAGCAATGACCAACCCTCCTGCTGAGCTCTATATGTCCCTCGTTACGCTGCCGCATGATAACGTAACCCAGAAAAGCAGGGAAGGAGCCAGGGAGGTGCAGGTGGTGGCCACTTACTGCACTGGTGTTTGAGATCGTCTGAGTGAAGATGAGTTTCAGCATGTGACTAGAAGACAGTAAATCTCCTCAGACCTCCACAGGCAACTGCAGGGAAAGTGATTAATGAGACAGATTCAAGTTAACAGACTTGGGATGTTAGGTAATGGAAATGAGGGCTGGACAGGGATGACAAGTCCTATCACTTCGTACAGCAGTAAGGACAGGTTGCCTAAAAATATGAGCTAGGGAACTGATTTTTGTTGTTCTTTTCACTATTTTGGCATCAAGCTGTTTGGGGAATGATTGACCCCATCCACCCAAACATAGGTGAATGAACTTCAGGCCTTTGAGTAGAAGCTGACAGTTGTAATTCACAACTGAAAACCTCCAAGTTCTCAGCAAAATTTCTTCTACAAGCATCCCGTTATTTAAACCACCTCATCACTCTCATGCAACCCCTTTTGCCCAGAGCTTTTGTAAAGAGTGGATGGAAAGAGTGTAAATAGACCCTAAGATCAAGGGTTAATATAGTTTGGAGCTGACCTTGTACACGAGCCCCTCCAAGTTACACTGCATGCAGTTCAGCCACAGCTCCGGAGATAGTCCCAGGGCTTTTATGACCTGACGCTGTCAACAGTGGACAAAATGTAGGTTTCTGGCAGGTAAATCAGTACCTCCCTTTGGGGCTCAGATTAGGATTCCTAACTTTGTACTTAAATCATGTGGCTAGATTAAATGGATGTCAGTTGCTTCTCTAGAAAGTCGATTACAGTACTGCTGGGGGGGGGGGGGGGAAGCTAGCCTTGAATTCCCCTGTTGCAGACCAGCAGACACTGGGAGTTTTTAAAAATGTGAGGTTTTTACCTGCAGTAAGCAGGTAAAACCTGTTTTACCTGTAGAAGGCAGTACCTTGTAATCAGATTTCTTTTTTTGCATTTGACTTCAGGGAGGGATATACCTTCCCTAAAAAGATGGAGAGACACATTCTGGATCCAAAAGCGCCTCCTCCCACACTGGCCACCTTACCCCACCCCGCTCTCTTCAGCACTCCATAGCTATTTTTAACATCTCATTTCCTCACATTATGGCAATTTACATACTTAAACACATCACATTAGCGTCCAAAATATAAACAAAGTGAGAAAATGCACTGTAAAGAGAGTATTAAAAAAACCCTGCAGATACACACACAGGAGCTTTTGGAAATCAGGCAGTTCTTTGAAGCAAAGCAGTTGTCCTGTATCAGTAATAGGAGGATTTCTCAGCAACACTTTACAATAAAGCAGACTTAATGAGAGCTGAGCAGTGGTGTAATTCCTGTGGAATTGCATATTGAAAGCTACATTCATATCCAAGGAGCCCATCAGGACCAGTATTGTTAGCATGAATGCTGAAGGAATTGCAAAATGAATTGCCATTTTGTTATCAAGTGCTTCCGATTGGCTCTATCCTGCCATCTGTGTCATTTGGAGGATGTGAAGTAGCACAGGTCCGAACTTGGGCATCTGAAAGGTGGGTCAAGGGGAAATTTTATGCTGCAGCATCCCCTGCTTCTTCACTGAAGAAGTTCAGCGCACCTGCCTTCCTGCTACCGCACGAAGAAGAAGGGCCAAAATGGAGAGCAGTTTGCCAGGGACTGGGTAAGGCAACTCTTCTCCCCTTAGGTGAAGGAGGAACACCATTTATTGATCAGCCATACAAAACCTGATGATAGATCATAGCAAAGCACTGCTTAGAAACAAAAGGCTGCAAATTATCTGGCTCTTTTAAAGCTCCTGCAGCCTTCTCTATTTCTTCATGATGCTACAGTAAATGTTAAAAGATTTTAAAACTTTAAAAGTCCCCCAGAAAAAAAAGGAATGTGCAGGTCATGTCTTATTTAGCTCTACAGAGAGGGAACAGATTTCAAAACTATTTGAGTGATCTAGAAGCCTAAATCACTTTCCCAAAACATCCAAATCACGTACAAGGTCATTTGCCACTGTTTAAAATCCAGTCAGGGTTAGCTCATCTACGTGCTTGTGAACTGAATGGACAGATGCACAAAACAATTTTTTAAAAGGTTTTTTTTTTTAACTTTCATTTGTTAACTTCTGTTAGAATAGTCGTTGATAAAAAAAAATCTTAAGTGAAAAATGTCTTTGTTTCATCATCTTGTTCTATAATTGAGGTACCGACGCGCCAGTGAGTTGGATTTGGTATCTCTATATGAATTCCCGTTTGTGTCTTTATTTACAATTCTCTTTCAGCCTTCAAGATAAAGAATTACTGTATTGTTCATCTCCTTATGTTGGTATTGTCACGTTGGGATGCTTTACAAGCAGAAAAGCATATTTTGACTTTTGGCATAGCCCTTACACCACTAATAATGTGGAAGCTACAGAGCACTACATGTTCTCAAAACCCAAGAGACATACCAAGACTGATCCATATATACATGCTAGAGCAAACCACAATACCTTTCATTTCCACTTCTTTTCAAGTTCTTCCAACCTGACACCTCCCATCCTGTATGTCTGTTACGTGGTTCATACAAGAGGAGAGCAGGCACAGCTGCGTGCTGCTACAGGGGAAACGTCCCTACTAGCCAGGCGTCTGTGGGTGCACAGCATGGGTCTCCACCACGCGCAGCACCAAGCTGCTCCCTGCCCCGGGGCCCCAGGCACAGCTGGATGGCAGACGGCAGATGCACTGAGTCGCTGCTGCTGCTGCTGGCACACAGAGTCCAACAGCATGGGAGAGACAGTGCTGCTTCCTTTCAAAGGCACAACGTCCAGCTGTTAGGGACTGAACTGAACTCACAACGAATGCCAAAGTTTGGTAACGCCCTACGCACCTCCCGTTAGCGATCTGTACGCTGATGGGTCCTGCAAGTTTGCAATATGCCATGTTTTATGGTGTAACATTTTCCATCTAACAATTTCATAGCTCCGTAATGGTCAGGGCAAGGATACACTGACCCATTTTCATGTGAGATAAACTGAGGCTCAGAGACGAAACTTTTTGTTCCAGGTTGCACAGCAAACAGTGGCAAAGGCAAGACAAAGACATAACAGCCACAACATTTAACAGGATGGAGCCAAACGATACAAACTGGAATGAACGAAAAATGGACCTGTCCTCACAGACGTGCATCCAGCTGGTGCTTCTGCCACGTTCAAAGCCACCACTTGGCTCTATCCTCCTGCAATTTCTTTGTGGCTTGATGCAGACGTAGGATCCATACCAAACTAATATATCTCAGATGATGACAAATACCATGCAAATGCTACATACACTACAAATGTTACAGTGGGTGCTTACGGGTCCATTTCGTGACAGTCAAGTTATATGACAGAGCAGAAGAAACAAATTTTTAAAAAATTTAATTCTTTAAATTTACAGTACTATAAAAAATGAATGAGTTTAAATATTTCCAGATCTACCAGAAGAATTATTCAAACTAAGTTTATAGGTCTGACTTTCTCATACATCACTCTAAATCAGGAGGGATTTCACTAGACCTGAACGTAAATAATTTATGATCTAATGGGAAATGCTGTTCACGTACCAAAAGCTTAAGAATAGTTCCCTCTCCAGAATCAAGGTCCCAATTCAGCAAAGCACACACTTAACATTACAACTGCTCAACTGAAGTATCACGTATTAAAGAAAAAAAATTAGTCACCTTTAGAAAGGCTTGGTTCTAGTTCCGGCGACAGCAATAAATAAAGCTTCCTGTAGCGCAGGCATTACTCCCAGAACCGTGCCTACATCCACGATCACGTTGCCAGCGATACACACAAGAGAAGGTGTCCATCTTCCTTTCAGCTTTACTACAACTGAGAACAACTTGATCCTGCAACACCGGCTCGCAAGAGCGCTTGTACAGGCTTCAGTGAAATGAGAGAAATGAGAGACCGATGAACGTTTTTAGAATGAAGCTCAGACTTAACAGAACGATATTTGCTTGATAATTTGAGACAGAGAACTATTTCCTTTCAGGCAGTTTTTCCCTCTTAGCAAGTAATTGAGCACCATCTCTAGTTCATATCCAGAAGGAGGAAGAGATTAACCCTTGTATTTAAACTGTTAATCCTTTTAGTACAGTGTCTACCTGCAAAATTGGTTGGACTGTACTTTTGTGGGTCCTATAAAAATGGCAATGATTGAACAACAAGGGGCAATTGAGAAAAAGCCTGACCGCTCCCCCGTTTTCTTTCCTTTGAAATAAGAGAGGGAGACAGGCATCTTAGAAATTCTGCATTTCAAAGTTATCTTTTTTCCTTTTGTTGGGGGGTGGCAAAATCAGACTACTTAAAGAATTGTCTGAAGATATTTTAAAGGGCTTTGGTTACACTGCCTAGGGGAGTTGAATAAAACAAAGGTAATTCAAAGATAGTGCACAGGTTTGTGATCTGTCTCAGCTTGGTTGCTCTCGCCCTTAATTGCATGCATCCTTCTTGTAGGGATTTCAAAGGAAACTTCAGCACCTGAAATACTGATCTCTGCCTCTGCATTAGGAGCAAGTTCTAAACCATAATTTATGCACGTACAGCTCAAATGAGTCAACAGGGCCAGTCTTAGGAGCAAGTCACAGGTCAGATGCATTTGGGCACTGCCTGAAGTAGCCCACGGTAGCACAACCCACTAGGTTTTATTCCATATTACTCCTTATAAACAGTATACACATAAAATGCATGAAAGAAGCCAGGGGACACACGTACAACCTGGTGCCCAAGCCACAGGGATCTCTAGTCTCTTTGCTATGTCCCATTCCCATTTGCTATTGAAATCTTTAGCCAATTGCTTAGCATAGGATTCGTCTCCTCTAACTTAGACAAATAAAATAGGGACATCTACATGCAGGTCCACCATCGAGATTCCATTCATGATCAGTAGGGAAAAATGGTGTTTCCAGAACACAGTTATCTCCTTCTAATGGGGACAGGCAATAACAGATCCTGTTCCAGGAGTGCCTGTTTCACAGTGCTTTACACTGACTGTTCATGGGGGTCAGACAAGAGCTCCAAGGCGTAGTCTGTACGTTTAGATGAATCCCACCCCTGCAGACTTGGGCTGGGCCTCATAAGAGCAAGCAGAAAATTCCCATTCATCTCAGCAGGCACCGAAACAGCCATCTAACCTACCCAGTAACTTCGGGGTTTGTTTTTTTTTGTTGGGGATTTTTTGCTGGTTTTTGTTGTTGTTGGTTTGGTTTTTTTAAACTGCTTTTAGCAGTTTAATGATTCCTCCAGCCAGCATCAAAATACAGTTGAGAGTCAGGAGTCCAGTTCAGTGCTCCAGGCTTGGGAGGCTCTGCGGCAGGTTGACTTTTAAAAATGTTAGAGCTCCCATATCACTTCAATACTTCTGAAGAACAGAACCTGCTATGTTTTGCTTTTCTAGAATTTAATACTGCTGTCAACTCTTACCTCTTCAGATATCAAGATAACTCATTTAAGCACAGTGAGTGTCACATATTAGCACTAAGAGAAGAGTTATACAAATTTTATACTTGTTTGGATTAACTTTGGGAAATACAACATATTTTCAGTTATATAACACATAGTTTGAATTCAGATAAATGAGACAGAACATTATATATGACTGTTTCATTTGCCAAAAAAAAAAAAAAAATCATTTTTTAGAGCAAGAGAAAACGGATGTTGCCAAAACAATAAAGATAAATCCAGCTTTGACTTGAGCAGGCACATTTCTACAGCTATTCAGTACACGTGCGTGGGCCAGAGATTTAGACACAGGTCCAGTTATAAGTGAGTGCCAAACTTAGGCTTAGTCTCAAAAACGTATAATGATCAGATACAGCCAGCTGCAAGCTGTATGCTGTCTGGGCTCCAAGCTGACTAGATGCAAACCAGTCCTGCTCTGAAGCTGGGACAGGGAGGATTTTGCTTAGGCACACCCTCCCTAACATACCTGAATAGGTTTCAAGACGATACTGGATTCCAACCAGCCTTCTCAGATAGCGACCGACAGTGAAGATACATACAATATTAACTGCATTGTCCTGCTGGGGCAACGGAGCTTGCATCTTCCTGCTATTTATTTTCACTACCCTAAGTAGAATTTCCTTATTTATCTAGGCTGAGAGGTCTGTTGCAGATAATTAGGAACTGATCCTGCAATGTACACACGCAGTATTTGAGTCTTAAGAGTTAGTGCTGAGAAAAAACTTCTGAATTCAAAAAGTTTTTAGCAAACATCATTCTGCACACCGATACTAAGACTAAATCTAGCAATTAGCAGCGTAAGCTATATTCTGTGTTAATTATAGTTTAAGGAACCAAATATAATCTATTTTATGGCTATAAAAACATACTTTTTTTCCTGTATGAATCATTATATTATTCACTTTTGATTCACCTTTTAGCTTCTCTCTGGCCTATATCCCTTTGCTGACAAAATCTTTATTATTTAGGGTTTTCCTCTAGAAACAGGACTGCTTTCCTGCATTTGAAATACGGCCAGAGAACATTGAGCATGGAGACCTTTCAAAAAAGGTGGTTTTTTTCAGCTAGAAGGGTGGAGATGGCTACTTTTGAGAGTTTTCATGCTTCCTGAAATGCCTTTTCACCCGCAATGTAAATGAGTGATGACCTTCTGTTCTGATCCACAGGTCTGAAGCAGAATGGTCCTGCACATTCTTATAATTTCCGCAGGAAGTGCTGTGATGCCAAGTTCATTTCAGCTGCTGAAGGAAACTGCTATACCTCAAGTTCACAGCCTTAATAGCCTTGAGCCCATAACATAATAGCATTATTCTGTATGTTAGATGGTGCATAAAATGCATTACACCAATATTTAAACTATCATGGAACTGACCAACTCAACGAGAATTGTGCCATACAAAAGGAAGCTCAATTTTGAAATGCCCAGTCTTGGCTTTGCTCCAGTTAGAGCACAGCTAAAATAAATAAATAAAATTACTGTAAGCTCTCTGTGTATTTAAAAAACAAAAACAAACTCTAACTGATTGTGATTCCAGTGCATTCTACTTTAATATTTAATGAAAAAAGTGAAGGTAAAACCAGAATGTAGTTTCAAAAGAAAAACCAAGAATGTTTCACTCAAGAAATCACAAAAAAAAAAATCTTTGTGCTTTTCTTTCAAACTGAGATATCATCAGAATAAAGGTAATTTAGCAATTTCTTCTGATTTGACAGAACTGAATTCAAATGGAGCTCTATGAAAGTTTGCAACAAGCTTGTATTTTATCTTCAACTTTACAGCATCTTCTGCATCTTTAAACCACTAAAAACCACAGGAGTTCTTCTCAACAGTTCCAGTTAAGATAGGAATGAAGCCATGTACCTCCATATTCTGTTCAATCAAAATGCCTCTGATTTTAAAAGCTTGCCAGTTTACTGTATTGTCATCTCAATAATTCCTCTGCCTTGTCTGCAGTCACAATAAAGCCATGAAGTCTCATTACTTTGATCTTATACAGAAATATCTATATACAGATATATTTGTTTCTACAAATACTAAATAATCTGCATGCATGTATTAGGTATCTGCTACCAGTCTTACATTTTTTTATCTTTTCAGTGCCTATAGTATATTGTTGCGAAAAAGTACTCCAGCCTTCAAAATGGTCCGAGGCTACTTCAAGTGCTGTTTACTCACATGTGCATTTGAAATGCAGACACTGTTCATATACTCACAATGCGTTAACGGTGTTAAGGAGACACGTAACTCCGCACAGACAATAGAAATCTAGCATTTTGTCTGTATTAACACCCACTGAATTAAGGTAAAATACCTACCAAGTTCCTTCTAAGATGCTTATCTGCGTAACATCAAGGTACCTTTGCAAATTAAGGAATGTTCATGATTAAGGCTCCTCCAACCTGCGGTGATAACTGAACATCAGATGATGTTTCATTAATATATTTGATGAAAGATTTGTCTTTTTGATTGCCACTGTCTACGAGGCAGAATTAAGAATACCTTTAAAGGGATCCCATTTTCAGAATAAGCAATTTTGTTACTTCCTGCAATGCAGTCTGCCTAAAATCATTTCTGGGCACATAAAAGTCAGTGCTGTCAAAAATCTTGCCTGGACATCTGAAGTTTATAATACCTCAGAACTGGACAATACAATCACATAGAAAACACAAACTGGCCACCGATCTTTCACCGGGAAATGAATCAGATGGAAAGCAGCAAGTAATATCTGGGATATTACTGAAAGTGGCCCTTGCCCACTGCTCAGTACCATCTCCAACATCGTTCTCAAAGAAAATCCGTTTGTCCTTCCTCCCTTTTTGGGTGGCTCTGGCACCCAAAGCTGAATTGGCAGGTTCAAGCATATTCTCCTTGACAATGTAAATCAGTCTGTGATACATTCAAATCTCCAAGTCCAGAAAGAAAACCATGTTGATATGGCCAGAATTTAAACTGTGAATATTTGAAGTAGCTCCACTGCAGCTTTCATATGGTTTAGTACAAAGGGCTTCAGCTCTCTGGTCCGGGGCGGGGGGGGCGCGGGGGAGGCAGGGGGCAGAAAGGAATTTCCAGGTACTACTGAAAACACCACTCTCTTCTTGAAAAAGTTGGGTCTTGTCCCCCCTTACACTAACCAATATTTAATAAGTAATGTGTTTGTTTATTTCATTACTGATGATAAACAGATCAATAAAAGGTTATTGCATGATAACTTCCCATTGATATTGTAATCCTGTTCAGTTAATAAGCATTGCTTCTTTGTGGACCACTGTTTGCACTGCAGACAATATTGCAAAAGAGATAGCAAAGCAGAAATTGATGCAAGGAAAAACACGCCCCCCCCCCCCCCCCCCCCCCCCAAGAAATCGGAAAAGCCTGGATATTGATACACAGTGATGTTTTCAACCATTTCCAAAAGTGTATTTCCATTCAAATAGTGTTCTTCCTATTGCTGCAAAATGTGCTCAAGAAACATGAGAAATGCTTGTAATATTTACAAGATGTCATTGCAGTAAAATATTAATATATTTTCCTCCTTGCAGAACAACAGTGTATTCCTATTTCCATAAAAATATGCAATGGGTTTATTAGAGCAATTCAATGTGTACTGTACAAGCTTTTTCAGCACGCACGTTGCACCCAACACTAACTAGGACTAATGCCAATACAATTTGTACTATGGTAATCTATTAGATTCAGACTTGCTCAAGCCTGAGGGGCTGAATCAGAGCAGCTACACTGGGAAAGTTTTGCACAATCCAGACCTGAGACAGAGAGGAGGAGGGACGACGCCATCCCAGCACTACGACAGGCTATACTAGCACCGAGCTTTGCTCACCCCGCATGACAGCCCGCACGAGTGGGGATGGCGGATCACAGCATCTCCCCCTCACTGTCAGGCACACAGTGCATCAGAGCCTCCTCTCTCTCCTGGGGCTGAATCAGCTCCTTTCAGCCTCCAATTCCTCTTAACTTACTTGACCAGAGCTTGAGCAATATTGCCACCACTTTCAAATTATCTGAAGTTCAAAATAACTGCTGGGTAGAAACACAATTCACCATTTCATAAGTTCTACATTTTCAATGTCTCCTTACCTAACCCTTTGCCCTTCTGCAGCTCCATAAGAGTGCTGACAAAGCAAATATTTCAGTCGCAGATGGCCTCAGGCAAGCCTAGGTTGGTTGAGATCGGCCAAATTTGGCAGCTGCGTTTTGCCAACCCTGCCTTGCTGCTCAGAGGCAAACAAGCAGCAGCTTACTCCTTTACTGGCCTCCTCCCAGGCCACGTTCCCACAGAGGGAACTGAAGGTCTCCTTTCCATCACAGCCAGTCCTCAACTCAACTGAGGTTTCCTGTTGTAGCTCTTCCCCAAGGCTTGACATTGCCTCAGGTGTTGAGGACAGGGTTGACTAATTTTCCAGAAGCGTTTGGACTCTTTCTTAGTTCACATGGAGGCTTACGGGCTCCATCAGGCAAACTTGCAGTGCCAATTCTTCCAACCCCCTGAGCTAAAACACGTGATGCCCAATTTCTGGGGACTAGGGAAGAAGCAACACAAACTCAGTATGCTCTCTGTCTCGGACAACAGTAAATGTGCATGCTTTCTATGTCTTTTAACATCAAAAAAAGAACAGATATGACAGCTGGGGCTCTTTCCAACACTTTCAAATGCTTCATAGGCCAGCACGTGCTTTTATTGTTATTCTTATGCTTCTGAAATAAACAGCATGGAAAAAACCAATGCTAATTGACAACAGCTTACAACATGACAGCCAAATAAACGAAGCTCGAGATCAGTCAGAGTGGAAAGGTTTTAATTATCCACATTTCCAAATCTAAGGACAAGGCTAGGAGTAAGTATACCCTGGGTCTATCTGCTAATCCCATAGCTTCTCTCCCAGCACCCCAAAGATGCCAATTTAATTATCATTAATAATTATTAACATCCTCCTAGCCTTTACAGTTAACACTGTTAGAAAACTAAGTGATACTAACTAAATGTTAGAAACTAAAGAAATTCACTTAAGATAGATTGTCGGCCTTATTTGAATGAGACAGTCTTAATTTTGCAGGTTTGGGCTTTCTAATAGCTGAAGTTTTTGTCATTGCTTGCCTGTTGTTTTCATTAGCTGATACTATGGGAAGTTAAAATACACTTCAGCCTACAACATTCATTTTACAAGCCTTCATAAGTAAGGCTTGGGTGTGTAACCTGCAATTAGACTAGAAAATGCACTATAAAGTGAGTTTATTAGCATTTGTAAAAAGGAAGTCAGAATGATCTGAGAGCTTTTTTTCCCCTGTAACTTCGAGAAGTGAGAATTTACTAAAAATAGTGTGAGGTAGGGAAAGAGTTGGAAGGAACATGAAAAGAGAAAGGAAAAGGGAATAATGGGAACACATAAATATTTTAAATACCTATTCATATACCATGCACTCCACAAGACTAACACATATTACAACAGGTTTGCAAAACTAATGGCATGAGGAAAAGGTTTCCGACTATAATGACATCTGACCATGTTTCCTTTTATCCCGGAGGGAACATGCTCAAGTAGCACAGAGTTTATAAAGGCCATGAATGAGCACAAATACAATTCAGTGACCTCCAGTGTCCTTGTCACCCACGTGTGATATTTATGCATGTGAGGCTAATCTGAAGCCTCTCTCAAGCTCCCATTCATCATTAGCCCATCAGATGCTGTCTAGACCATATATCTCTACCTGGATACTTGCTAATCTTTGACTATTAAACAGGGATAAAACACAAATTTTATACTGGGGGCCTGTCACTCAACTATTTGGATCTACTTTGTGGCCAGCTCCTTTTGTAAGGAAGGGAGCTGAACATAAACTTCATCTAGGAGTTGTCCTGTGCACATACCACTACTTAGCAAGAGCACTCACAAGCCAAATTCCCAGGTTTTATACGTCAGCATGGGTCTGCTCAGTTCAATGGAGTCATGCCAGATTACACCAGCTGAGGATCTGGCCATACATTTTCAAGGTACTCTATAAATTAATTAAGCTTTATAACAACCTTGCAAGGTTCAGCAGTACAACAGTGAAGCGGGAAAAGTGCAAGAACTCCAAGCCAATGGCACACTAGGAAATGCTACTTCCCGAAGGGCAAATACCCTGACTGCTTTGCTTTTTAAATGTACGTTCTGTCCTTCCTCAGACAAAACCCCTCTCCAAACTCCACAAAGCTAAAAATAGTTGTAGCATCAGGCTGCAGCACTAAGAATTGAACCTGGAAGCTCTGTACCCACATGCATGAGACTACTGCAGGAACTAAGAGACCGAGTTGGGCAGCTGAAGTTGTATTGAGTTCATCCATCTGCTTAGCCTGGCCACAGAGAGAAGGTAACAAGATGTTGAGTTGCCTTGCATTCATAACAACAAAGAGTTATCCTATCTACTACTAAAGCTAATAACTGCAACAGTAAAAATAAAGTGCTTAGGTTCTGTTAAGGTTTTTTTCCTAGAGTTTAAAACAGCAGTGCATAGTCAATAGGAATCCTGCTTCCCATGTGCTTACAGAAGGCAGCTTGACACTGAGAGAAGTTTTGAAACTCACAGAAATGCCTCTTTTCCACACACTGAGCTGAAATGGTTTGTATGTTCTTATTCAGTAAACACTGACAAAAAGACTGAGACAAGGAACAAGTGAAAACAAGCCTAAGAAGATGGAAGATTTGAAATTTATGAAAATAGCCCTAGAAACAACTAAGTTATCTCCCTGCATAACCAAAGACCACGGAATTTCACCTGATAATTCTTGCAATGACCCAACCCAGCTGTTTCAAACTGTGTCTTATTGCCCCATACCCATTCAGGCCTAACCCAACTCATTACACTGGAGGAAAGACCAGTAGCATTAGACTTCTAGATTCGCTGTACTAGCAAAGGGTTTCTACAGCCTGTGCTGAAAGGACTTGGGAAGGCTCCTGGCATTCTCTCCTGCGTTTGCATACCTACAATCTTGGCCCAAATTACCCCATTGTAATTACCCCATTACTTCATATGTATCACTTTAGCCCCACAAAAATGCAGAACAGAGCTCATTCAGAGCATCTTTCTAAGCCACAGATCAGAGTCCTGCCTGGCAAAGATGACTGAAGAGCAGCTGGAACAAACTCCATCACCAAAACAGCTCCTTCACTTCAACCCCTGTGATCCCGCAGCACAGCATGCGGAGCAGGAGCAAGTCTTCAAAGGCACACCCTGAGCATCAGCTTGACCTTCGGCATCCAGAGCAACCTCGGGCCTTTATCTGAATGAACACAAACATCCCACCAAATTTAAATCACAGCCTTTCAAAGGCACAAGTGTTCACAGTTACAAAACAAACTCCGGTGCAGCTCCAAGACTCTGCTGTGCCACATGCAGTACGGAAGGTTTCCGGCTGTCGGTCGGAGTGTATAATAGGCCTGATTTATAGTTATCAGCATGGGACTTGATTCGAAAGCTCAATCACCGTGACTTCTCACAGTGGGGTTTGCATGCTGCAACGGGTCTCAAAATTGGAGAGGAATTTACCTCCCGCTGCCGAACATTACATAACAATCAACAGAAAACAAGCGGAGAGCAGCAGGAGGTCCCCATCATTAGCCTGCACAGTCATGTTAATGGAGATGTACACACACTCATCTATCTGCACTTATTATGGAGCTTGCCAGACTGTGGGATTACACGGCAAGAAAGACTCTAGGACAGAGAGAGACAAGATACAGGCAAAGAGCTTCAAAATTCAAGTCAATCCGCTGAGATGTCCACATTAACATGACAGACTGGGGTCTGGGAGGTCTAAATCTCACATGTAGCAAAAACGCTCACAAATGTTGGGAGGTGTGTGTGACCTTGCGTATTGCAAAATGCTGCTTTTCCTCCACAGAAATAACAGCTCTGCCTTCACCTTTCTGCCTCTTCTGAGCGCGCTGCCAAGGTGACAGTTCCACCTCCACGGAAGGATGCTACGTGCCCACAAACTTTTCCAAAGTTGTAAACTTCTATCAGTATGCCCGCATTGGTCTGCATCCCAAAATAGTCACAGACTTCAACACCAATTAGATGTTTCAGATTAGACAAACAGTAGTCCCTGTAGGTACTTCTGCTGGCTTGGCATACAGAAGAAGGAAAGCAAAATCCTAACATAATTAAAAAAGCCATTCAAACCAAAAGAGCTCATTTTAAACCTTAACATTTTGGATAGCTGTAGCATTGGTTTTATACAACATATTGTCTTCAACATCACAAAAGTACTACAAAACATTCCTAAATCTCACTAGACTGAGGGACAAAACAGTTCAATTTGTGGGCTTTTTAATGAAAAAAGTGCTTGAACACGACGTGACTTACCAAAGGTGAACCAAGTCAGCAGCAGAAAAAAGACACATCACACCTCTCTCTCCAGCCACCACTGTGACTTTTATAAATATTCCCTTTTCCCTCCCACGCCAGCAATTTATTGTTCCCCCCTCATACGGTAAAAACAGCAAATTCATTCTAAAACTTGAGTATACAAGGTTAAAAGGTCAAGACACTCTGAGTCCCTCTATGCTAATTTAGCATGAAGGAGGCAATCCATTTCCCCTTCCCAAACATCCACTAAATGCAGAGCATCTCTAATGGCCTGAGAGTTTTCTCCTTGACGTTTCAAATAGTCTTCCTAGATCACTAAGCTATGGATCTAACTCGTGTTATTTCTTTTAACAAAATTAGAAATGACAGTTTTAAACAATCATTATGTTATAATCAAATCAACTGGAATGTCATTAGCTTTCTAGATTGCCATTTTTGTTTTCTGATTAATACTGTGGTTCCTGTAAGAAACACTCTTTTCTTAGCCACCATAAACAACTAGTACATTAACCCCACTCAGACAGACTATTTTTGCCCCTGGACCAATTACTAGCCAAAGGACAGGTCTCACCATTTCTCCCCCGCCCCTCCCAAAAACCATTTTACCTCTGTTTCTCCCTGTCAATA
Organism: Gymnogyps californianus; assembly: GCF_018139145.2. NCBI lineage: Eukaryota > Metazoa > Chordata > Aves > Accipitriformes > Cathartidae > Gymnogyps > Gymnogyps californianus. The sequence continues at coordinate 4,886,035 of NC_059487.1, read as the reverse complement.
AATTGACCCAGAAATACTTGCAAACTATTGGTCATTTTATATTTTAAAATGAATAGCCCCCTGCAGAATTCAGCCACAAATTGATCTGTTTGCACAAGGATCTTGAATGTATCTGTTGCAAGGACCAGACAGGACAAGACAAACCAGCAGCAACTGAAGAGCACCTTGCTTGCTTCTGAGTATTTTTCTTTTAGACACTCCTTAATACAGAGTAAGCTGCCCAACTTACCCATTTCAGTCCCCCTTTAACCTGAATACTCATATCAAGTTCATATGGGGAAATAAACTGGTAGCACTGAGAGCTAAAGAACAATAAGGGACTAATATGTAACTGAATTAAGAAAGTGGCTAAACACTTTTAGACTCTACTTTAGCTATGTTAAAAAGAGCTGCCTGTTCAGTGAATGTTCAATGATTTCTGAAAATCAGGTGTCTAGCCATAACATCACTGAATTGTTCTTACTCAGTGTTTCTTCCCCAGTGAATCACCTCCTTGTTCTTACCCTGCGTTTAAACTATTTGTACTTTTGGGGCAGGAACAGACTTCTTGTTTTGTTTCTGAACAAGTCCCAGCACGGGAACCACGACTAGCAATTACTAGCACAGTGATAAAATAAACTAATAAGTACTAGTGAAGAAATGAGACATACAAATCACTAGTTTTCAAATATTTTATTTTTTAGTTTAATCTAAGTGGGAAGAAATTAAGCAATAAAATGCTTCTCTGCTGATCAAGTCTTGTTTTCACAGACAAACCCTCTTTGCTACAATATAGTTTGGACCAGAAGTCCATCTCTAGGTTAGTGAACCTTAACTCAAAACAGCCAAGCAATGTCAACTCAGGTAAGCCAAGGACCTTCTGCTTCCATTTCGATTGCTTTTCCTCTGGGAGATCATCAGAAGTAATCCACCAAAAATGCATGTCAAAATGCTTCTTGCTCTAAGCCAACAGCAGCACTTCTTCACTGTCTTACCTTCACTGTCATTGCATTCCTACAGTAATTTAAAAACAAAACTCACTATGAATTTTTAAACAAAAAAATAGTTTCTCGGGGAAGAGGGAGAAAACCAGTTCCATAAAAGCACAGAAATTATGTTTCTGATATTATCTGCAAACAGTTAAAACCACAGTTATCTCCATTTTGTCATAACTCTGCCATGGTTCATCTTTAATTAAAAATTCCTCATTGGCTTAGCTCACCCAGAGGTTTGACACTTAGGCATTCAAGTCCACTTTGGCCAACCGTCATACTAAGTGGGTGAACAGAAAAACACAAGCACTGAAGAGCATCCCTTACCCTTGCTGCTTATTGCCAGGGTCAGCGGGGCTGCTGTCACAGCAGGGGAGAACAGGGCTGAGCAAGGAAGCGCTCGTCCTGTCTCGTATGATGTGCGCAGGCGAGGGACCATCTCAGTTGTCACATCAGCATCCTTCCCTCTCCCCACAGTATATTGGCACCTGCTTGCTCAGTCCAGGATTCCTCACTAGGGATTGCTGCAGCTCTGCTGTAACAGCCTTGCAGAGCAGCATTTGCCAGAACAGAGCATAATCTTGCTCTCTATGCAAACCCAGAAATTCAGGAGTCGTATTAGAGCTCCATGGTTCAGGAGAGAAACTGGCCTTTTGCCACACAAAGCAGCCACTGTGGAAATCAAGACCTCCAGTTCTGCAAGACAATACTAACTCCCACGTTTCCATCGACAGCAATGGCAATTTGAAAGAGAACAAGACTTTGCTTTTAGCATATCAAGAGCATATCCTGGGCAGGGTCAGGACATACATCAGTCAGGAGAAAAATATTTTAACTGCCTTTTACTCTTGTTTTTACCATGTTTCATGTTGTGCAACTGTGTCAAGTACCTATAGCTTAAAGAAGCAATATGAATCCCGCCTAGTATTGCTTCTAGATTAGGAACATGCATGATGACAACCAACCAGAAACGAGGGGCAGCAAGAGATGTCACATTGCAGCACAAGCTACTTCAGGACCAGGTTTAAACCCTGTGCTTTGTTATCCATAGTCAAACTACACAATGAAGTCAATGGTTGGTGAAGCCCCACCCTGCAGTGCACTGGAGTGCCAAGGGAATCAAAAAGGCATTATGGGAGACATTGTCTGTTTTAAAAATTAAAGTTAGCAATTTATAGTCCACCCAAAGTACAACTGGAACTATGCTATGTATTCTCGCATGCCACCTACTGGTGCCTTGTTTATCTACCAACTGTATTTGATGGAAAGCCACATACACATGGCACATTTATGAATAGTGTTCAAACTCATTTTTTAATGGACTTGAGTGGGAAGGCACGAGGGTCAGTTCAGAAGACAGGAGGTCCCTGTTCAGGTACCTTAAAAGATGATTAATTGTTATTGCTGACAACTTCAGTCATTAACCAAGACCCCACAAAGATGGCGAGAAGCAACACGAAGGGATTCAGGACAGAAAGTGCTGCTCAGTACTAATGCAGATTTCCTGTGAGAAGGGAAGGAAAACCACAACCCCACACAGACACCAAGAGATGGCATGAGAGCAAACCTCTGCTCGCTGCTCTCGAGAACGCTGCTCCTACTGCAATCCCACCACCAACGCAGTTATGACTGCCCATGATGCTATTGGCATTATGAGTATTTTCTCGGCTGTGCATTACAGAAAAAAAAAATTCTTGTTTAATCAACCTAAACTACTTTTATTTTTTTATTATTAAACAGGAAAAATAAGATTCTGTGCTCCTCTATTTAAAAGGAGAGCTGTCAGGTTCTGACCTAAGTCTAACCAAAAGGAGGGATGGGGAGGGGAAGGGGGGAGTTGAGAAAAAAAATCAATGAATCTACGCTAATAAAGGTTATAGGAGTAAAATTTACGCTGGATGCAAGTATGATCCTGTAGTCTTTTTATTTTTTTGGCATGCTGCCCCAACATGATTTACGTCGAGATAACATGATGGAGCCTCCACCATTGAAAGGAATTAAATAAAAATGCAATAAAGGAGTACAAAATCAATCCGCTTACAGTTTTGTTTAATAAAAATTCATGAAGGATGGGCGGGCAGGCCCATAAGAAATACACCAGTTCAATGAGGGGGCTCTATCAAGCCCACAGCCATTAGAGTGTAGCAGCAGGATAGGATTATTGGACATTAGCATGAGTTAGCTGTGTGCCAGTGTGTTGAATATGCCTCAGTTCCCCCATCATTCCAAGCTCTGTCATTGCTGCCAGTCAATAGCGCATCTATCACCTGAAATAATGGCCAAGAAAAGTACAAAAGATGGGGATTTGACCTTGACTGAGAAGCTGATCCATGGGGATTTTCCAACAGGGGAGCTATTTTTTCAGCCAGGATGCTGGGGGGGGGGGGGGGGGGGGCGGGGGGGAGATACAGTGGACCCAGTCTATCCCTGGATGTTAGTAGGGTTACATGTGCTTTCCCCAGGCTGAATTTGGCCCCCGAGTTGTCACTTTTCACAGCTGAGTGACCCTTCTGCCCTCTGGAGACATCTGCTTTAAAGGTAAGTTTGCATTCATTTTCCTAACTACAGGCTGAAGCCTGAATACACAGGCAAACAAACATGCCCTGTGGCATGGTAAAAAATGAATTTCAAAATCCTATAGCTACTCTGACTTCGTAAGAGGAGCTGTAAGGCTTGGCCTCACCCTTTCCCTCCAATGGGCATTTTAAATGCTATTGCTTACAGCCATCTTGACAAAAAGAGGATTTTAGTGGTCACAGCTTACACAGAGAAGCATCTGAGAACAGAACAGAGCCAAATCCATGCAGCATTTCTGAGGGTTTCCACCAAATGAGCAGTTTGACTGATAACAGAACAGAACTATTTCAATTTCTACCAGAGCAAACCTTCTCATTTTCAGAAAATTCATTTGCTGTGTGCTGAAATCCACATTCTTCAGTTCTTTTATTATCGCATGGAGTTCAAGTACAAACATGGCTGAAAAATGGACTTGGACATTGCACGAGCAAAACCAAGTTTGCAGGTCCAGTGTGAAACGTTCCCGCTGGAAGTGCTCACAAAATACGCTGAGCATGTGATGTCACCTAGTGGTCAGGACACACGGGACTGACAGTCAATTAACGTTTTCAGCTAATTCCTCCAGTAGCTGAAGGTATAGCTGAAGCTTCCCAGGATCCATATCAAATAAAGACCACTACAAGTAGGATGAGATAGATTTGGGTTTACACACACCTGTGATGAGATACACACAGAACAGAAACAGTGGGATGTGACTCATTTCTTCCAACACCAGTAACCAATACTGCTAATACTGAACTCCTTATTCCCTGTGCTCAAGCCAAGCCAAAAAAGTTAAATCAAGGCTTTTCAACAACAACAGTGATATCATCATGTTGCAAGTCTGCAGACACCCATGAGCAGATAAAAGCACAGAATTCAGTCATCGTAAATTATCCCTGTGTCTGCTTTATGCATGAAGTTTCTCTCAGAGCTTGGCTGAGCACAACACAATACCCTCAGACACATCCTGGCTTGTGCCAACCACACACTGGGTTTCCAGGATCGGGTGATCTGCCCGCACCCCTCTCCCGACGCAGGGGATGAATGCCTAGGGAAGCACTTCAGCTTACACTTTCCATACACCAGCCTAGCGGCAGCACAGCTTACTGACGTGGCAGTTGATTTCCAGATCTCTCTGCTCTAAGCACTTATCACCTAGAAACACAGACAAAAGGCAAAATGCCACATTAGCCCAACTCCTCCTCACCCAGCTCCTGAGCTTCCCCAAAAGAAGCCTTAGGCCAAGCAAAACTGCCCTGCCAGTAATTCCCTGGTAGGCTTTTCTTGGCTGTTCCAGTACGTTGACTTGAAGGACAATAACCTCTAGCTTGTTTAACAACTTGTCCCTGCTGTGTAATTACACTCCTTTTAATTGGCTCGTGGGGTTTAATCACCTCTTGGGACCCAGCTTCCAGCGTTTCTCATTAGCTGCTGGCACACACTCTTGTTCCGAGGACAGGGGGATGTGCTACAGAACAGCGCACTGGGGAGGGTCTCTCAGGTTCAGAAATTAAAGACTAATAGCAGAGCGTACAGCCATGCCTAGCCAGCCTCACCGCCACATATACTCCTCCAAGTCAACGACATCCCACCCATAATGCACACAGCCACCTCCGCATCCCTTGAGAGGCAGCCAACCCCACTCACATCCACTATCAACTTTTTGAAAGAATCAGAGAAGGCAGAACATAGCAAGGGCTGAGAAACCACAGCGAGGAAGACACTTGGCAGAAGCATAGAACAGAGTGGATATGGGAGCCATGCTGAGCCACTTACATGAGGAGTGTCTCCCTGTTACCTCCCATAACCTCAACTGTTCTACCATTTTTCTTAGAAGTTTGCAAACTTAAACTGTTCTCAAAACTATGTTTAAAAATATACCTAAAATTATATTCAGAATAATAAAAGCTCCTCATTCTATGCAAAGTGCCTTTGCTCCACCCTGAATGAGCACAAGCAAGCAGAATTCTCTGCAATGTTGAGGGCATGGTAAACAAAGGAGTCTCCCAAGGTTAACAGGGATTAAGGTTGGAAATAACCACCAGGAAGCTAGCAATGAAACGGAGGCCAAGCAGTGGAGGGACTAAGAGCTAAGATGAACATTTCCATGCCTTAACCACCCATCTTCCATAGTTACTGCTTGCCCACAAAGTCTGACAAATGTAAGCCTGGAAACAGCTATGCTGGCATATTACAAAGTGGCAGCAACACATTTCCATCACAGCCCCATCTCCTGTATATATTGTCCTACAGGATGTACCTGTGAAAGATGAAGTATGTTCTGGAGTTACAGGATGATCAGAATGACTTATCACACCTGTCAATCCCTCTTGCACTCTGCTTCTGGACTGCAGATGTTGGAAACAACCTCTAAGAATTAAATTATAGTTACTATTATAAAATATTATGAGCCTTGGCTCATCCTTAATTTCCTCTAGACTTCAGGAAGAAAACTATTCTCAGGTATGCTCAGGCTTTCAGAGTCCTCAGACTAACAGTACCAGAGGAGAGATGGAGTTGCAATGGGCAACTTCTTATGCAGAACAGCTGACCTTGCTCACAGCTTCCCAACAGAAACAGACCCACTCATGCAGTCGTCCTTATACCAGCTTTATACCCACGTGGTTTCCTGAAATTACAGACTTATTCTGGTACAGTTTAAATTCTTTCTGATGGGTCAAAGGAAGACAGCCAAGCAACAGGTAACTATTTCCAAGGGGTCCGTTTGTTTGTTTTCCATTGAATTTCTTTCCACCAAATTCAAATCTTACTCTCCCATGCTTTATCAGTGTAAAGAGGGAGAGGGATAGAATGAGGGAAAATGATACTTCTTCTCAATATTATATGATACAGAAATCATTACCAAAAACCACCATCGAGAATCTCAACACTTCAAGTGGAAGTTAGTTTTTCTTAATGATGATCCACAAGTAAACATTTCGAACCAGATACTTGTCACACACACCAGAATGTGCGTGTTCCCCATTCCACTCATCAACAAGCCACGACACAAATAATGTGCTGGTGGCACATGTAACTTACCTTTTATCTTCCCTGCATTGTAGCTTTCCACATGGAAAACCCTAGCTACAGGGGTACCTCACAGTTTGTGTAGTACAACTGGCTGCAATATGTTACAAAGGAGATGCAAACTGCCTTCCAATAAAACAAACTCATGTCAAATCCTAATTCACTACAGTAAAGCCAAGGTTTCCATAGAAGAGACTATGATAATTTTTGCCTTTTGTTACTGTTTTCCTTCACCAGAACTGAGAAATCGTAAAGTTTGAGCATGGGCTATGTTTGTGTCATTTGTATTATAAGATACCTGAGAGAAATGCATGCAGGACAGCAAAGTAGGTTGTACAGAGGGTTAGAAAGCCTCCACAAAGAGGTACCTGCTACATCCCAAGCAGTCAGCACCAAAGGCTGTTCACAGGAGGATGAACCAAGGACACGATACATCGCAGAAAATGGAAAAGGATATTTGACATCTGGTGAAGGAACAACACTGTGTTAAACTTATACTGGCAGGGCCTTGAGATCCAAGTAGTTTTCTATTACTTCTCAGCCACGCTCGGCAGGTTTGTTTGATTTTTCCATCAGAATCCTGCAGCTCAGTTCGCTTTACCAGAGGGGGAAGTTGCTGGGAAAGGGACTGAGAAACAAGAATCTGTCAAAGAGTTGTTTTATTTCCTACAGCACTGGCTGACTGACCAAAATCCTATAAAAAAAAAAAAAAAATCAAATTCAGGAAAAAGCCCTGAACGTGTCAAGGCTTTTGGAACAAATGGCACAAGAGGTTTTTCCTGTAGCTATAGGCATGTATTTCTTCTTATTTTTTATTTATTTATTTAAGCCCCTGTAACACACCATTTCCCCCAAAGGGCTGCAAAGGTTCAAAGGCTTTGAGAGCACCAATAAATCATGACCACATAAATGTCCTGTAGTGAAGTTTGATTCTTATTTACCCAGGGTCTTTGGGCCAGTGCTCAGTCTGTGTTGGAGAAGGCAGATTTACTTCTCCTGAGATGCCCTCAATTCACAGAGTGCTCATCTTTCAAGCAGCACCACTCCAGGCCTCAGCTGCCAAAACACTTCTAGCTGCAAGTTTCCATCATTTGCTTTATCACACTTCCCTTTCCCCTCCCAGATACTGGTCTAAACTAAGTTATGTTTAGAAATACCTTGTGAGTGGCCAGACTGTGAGTCAATGAATCTCTGTAAATCACTGCCATATGCAGAAGAATTTCAGGCTTCAGTGAGCTTTCTCCTTACGCCATCTCTAGCTATGATTCCCTCTCTAAAATAATGCTTAGGACTACATTATATTGTATAGCACGGCAGGAAAGCTCAGCACATGTATAAGGAGACTACAACAGTGCGGCATAAGAAACAAAGAGTGTTAAAAACAGGACAGAAATACTATTTTAGATGAACTGGATGCCCAGTTGCATAACTAACGTGCAGTTCTGTCCCGCAGACAGTAAAGCAGTATAACAGTCTCTACTCCACAGCAATGATGATCTATTCATCCAACTCCACTAAGACGAAAACAACATTAGCAACAGAAGTTCCAGCAGTCTGATTAACATAAGCACCTGATATTGTAGCTGTTTCTCCACATTTTTCTCAGTTAAGTTACTTAATCTAGCATTCATTCTTTAATGTCAATGAATATTTACACCAAATCCACTTTGAAGCACCCTTTTTAATTATTCACAGATAATACAGCTATAGGTATTCACTAGCAATTTGTGAACAGAGTCCATATTAGCCTTAATTTTTTAGAAAGTCATTCAGACAGGGAACAGAACGAACACCTAGTGAAGTAAATTAACCACTTACATGACATAAAACTGAAACACTCAGATTCGGATGATTTTCAGATATGTACGTGGAAAAATAAGAATTAATAACAACTAATTATACCAAGCCATTTGGCTATAAAACCCTGAACTTTCTGAGATAGACAGAGAGAAAGTGTTCAAGCACTTCGGAAACACCACAGTTCCGTGCATCATTCATTGAAGAGAGACAAATTTGCCAGCCTTATTAACTAAAATCAGCTGTTAGATTCAGTGAAACGTGATTGGGACATACGTAGGTATAGGTTCAATTGCAGTGGTAACACACGTAGAGAATCTCATCCTCAGACATCAACAGCCTTGAACCCTGCAGGAATCTGCATGGCTCTGCCTGTTAGGAAAGGCCTTTTGTCATTAATAGTTTAGAAGTGTGGAAGGGAAATGCTGGCAAAACCCCAGCAGCAGATTTGAATGAATTAACTGTAACCCAAAAAACAGGTGGGCATATTAATCTGCAGTGAAGATCACTTTGTTCCACCCCATTCAAAAAAGTCTAAATGAGGATCTAGTATGCTCCAAATTATACCTATTTGACTTTTACTTAATTTGCCTGAGCTTTCCTGGGCAGGTCAGCAAGCTTAAAACAAATGAGTCCTGTATATAGTAAGCTAACCAAAAGGGTTGTGAAATGATGGGTCTATGGAGGATGCAGTGTCAGGCCCAAGCCATCTGGCCAGGAAGGCGGCTCCGTGACAAAGAGCTCAGAGGACTCGCACTGGCAGTCCTGCCCAAGCTGGCAGTAACCAAAAGTCAGCATCGGTTTGCTTGTGTTAAGAGAGGATAGTCTAGCTCTAGTGGACACGTCTCAGCAACACAAGGTCGGAATGAAGTGCAGGGTGCCTTCTGAAACGAGCAAAAAGCAACATGAGGAAGCTTGGCATCTACCTGCCTTATGCATAAACAGAAACCTCCAGGCTCTGGGCTTTTTCTAAGCAATTACAAACCTATTAAGAACTATTCCAATCGAACAACATTATTACTAACAAGATCTCAGTAAATTTGAGTAATAATAACATTCAGCTTTGTCTCTTTTCCTGTCTCCCTGTCTCTGAACAAACTCAAGAAGTTGGTCTGCAAAACTTAACATAATCACTGACAGGGAAAAACAGCAAATGCAAATTTAGAGGGAAGAGCACAAAACAATTCATTAGGAAACCAAGCTTTGCCAGTAATTTTCTGCATAACTCGGGTAAAGCGTTTAATTTATGGATTTCCGTTTTCCCAGCTGTAAAATGGACTTGCATGGACAAGAGGCTCAATCTATTAATGCAATAAAATAAGAACATAAAAGTGCTACCTGTTATCAGAAGGCTTCCCCTCTGAATTCCCACTCTCTTTTGTCTAACAAGTTTTGTCTTGAGATTGCAGAAAGTCCTGGCCAGAGGACATGCTCTTTAGCTGAGTTACAAAGCCACGTAAACTTAAGGTAATGCAAACACATTTCAGGCTATTTTTACTTATGCTATGATTTTTAAAAAATAAATAAATACATAAAAGCAGCTAAACATTTGCCATATAGTCATATCTTTTAAGTTTTTTGGTCAATGCGGTGACCATGTTATGCTATGGTGTTTGCATTGTGTGCACTGGATGACAAGTTCATTGGAAAATGAACAAGAGCCCATCTCCCAGTCATTGACAGCAAAAATCCATCTTTAACATAATGGACAGATATAATTGTTGTGCACCCTGTTAGACATACCAAGTGATTGATACAATGCAAAAAGGAGGGGGGTGAAATTACGATGATCTATAAAGATCTTGCTGGAACAGAGAAAGAGGAAGAGAATCATTTTTAATATGATTAATATTGCAGCAGAGAGGGGGAGAAAGGAAAGAGATGGGATTTGTTCCCTGTTATAACACTCTACTCCCATGCAATACTGCTTAGCAGGAAAGCCTTCCAGCTGAGGGCTATGAAACAGTTATCACTGTTAGGTGATTAAGTTACTAATTCTTCAGGGAGAAGACATTTAGAGGCCCATATTAAAGGAGAGCGAGGCAAAATTACATTCTGTTTCAATTTAGTTTAGCAATTCTAGTGATTTAGTTAAATGAAAAGCAATTGTTCCAATTAATAGTATTGAATGTTATTCATCAAAAGTGTCAAAACAGCTGTGTTGGTGCATTAGTAACCTATTCTCTTGTCAGAGATATGGATAATTCCCCAGGATTGCACCAGGGAAATGGCAGAGCCGTCAGGAGCCTTCAGAGGGAACCGCACGTCCTGCAGCGTTAATGACTGCAGATTCATGGTGCTTCTGTCAGGCTCCGAGCAGCATTGCACCGAGGTGGAAAGGACAGCTGGCTACGCAAGGGTTCAAGAGGGCAGGGGATGTTCCCAAACACATGAACCTGGCTTTCACCCACTCCAGCGCCATCCCACAAATGGGCTTCGAGACAGTTTGACAGGGCACAGCAGCCTCGCACTGCTGGCGAGAGCAGAACAGATGCAGCTGCTCCTCTCCTCTCCGTCCCACTCCTTCCTCCCACTTTTGTGCGGGGAAGGGTAAGACCTCCCTTGCTTTTCCTAGAGCTGGTGCAAGAACAATTAGGAAGCCAAGCCTGAGCAAGTGCCGAGCAACCATTTTGATCCATACTGAGTCCTCGGCAGCGGCAGCCGCAGCAGCTTTTCTCATGGAGCTCATCCATCAAAACAGTGATTAAGGAGCTAAGAGGAAAAGTTTGGATGTAACCCCTGAATACAATGGGGTAATAAAACACAATGGTGCTGCTGGCCTGGGAATATGACACTCTGGCACAAGACAGCACCTTCTATTTTGGGATAAACAGACTCCGGTCTGAACATGGCTGAGGGCATCCTGGAGCTCATTAATCTGTATGGGAATGACAGAGACAGGATAACAGGTCTGATAAGGGTTTCCTCCAGCCTTTTCCTCACACCATGCAGGCCCCTGCAGCCATCTCGGCTATCTCCACTCAATAAGGCTTTATACACTTCCTCCCAGGACCCATAATTGCCGTCTCGGTGCAGGCGATACTATCGTCTTCCTTTCCTTTCAAATTTCCATAGCCTTTTTAAGGGAGATTAGAAAGTCTCGTCTTTTTTGGACTCTGCTGTTTGTTTTCTCCAGGAGCTAAAGAAAAATAAACGCATGCTGTATACCTGAGTTGAAGGACAAGGGAAAAGAAGGGTCCTAAGGGCTCAGAAGCAACCTGCTGTAACTTCTGTTGCTTCTCAGCAGCGCACCTTACCCAGGACGATGCCTTTGCACTCCTCGGGAACAAGGTGAACCGCGTGCCAGTCCCATTCCCCAGTATGACGCAGGGCAGTTGTGGGATCCTCCAGGTCACACCACGAGCCAAGAGCTACAACAGTCTGATGTGTCAGACAATGTTTCTCTTCTTTTTAAAAAGAAGTTAACAGACAAAACCAACAAAAATATGGGGGACATTCAAGGAGAAAGAGAGCCCTAGATATCTCACAAGTGAAGGACAACTCTGCTTTTTCTCCCTGTGTCTGATGGTACCCTTCAGCTAACGCTCCCAGTCCAACCTTCCTCACGAAGGTAATAAGTTTTTGCAATGTGATCTTTCTTGCTTCCTCTTCCCCATTCCAATCATTGCCACGGATTATACCCCAGCAGTTACCCTGCTCTAACACACACTGAAATAGCCAGATGTTCATGTTAAACATAAGGCAAAGTGAAAGATGTAGAGTGAAAGATCACACCATACCAGCACTGCTGTAATTGAAACATTATTTATTGGGGGGAGGGAAATAATCTCTCTTATCTATGCAAGCCGTAACAGTTTGGCACCACCTGCTCACACGCTGAGGAGGAAGGAGACTCAAGAAACCTGTGACTGTAAAAGTCTTCCCCAGCCTTACACATAAAAATAAATAAATCAAGTATCCTCACTAGGTTTAGCACTCCACAACGTTCCCTCTAAGCCCTGGCTTGGAACTGTACCTACATCAGCTTTTATCATAAGAGCTTGAAAGCACACAGAAAAAAATCACCTTAACTTACTTGCTCTGTGTTTTGTTATGACCCCGGGTGCTTTGCCGCTTCAGTAACAAGGCTGCTGAAATATAACTCGAAGCCAGGGCAATTAACAAAATCCCCGCATGCCGGTTTCAGCAGAGGCAAATGAACGTACAGGAAGTACATGCTTAACTGTTGAAGAAGTTGGGAGAACAAGCATGTTAACTTAAGACCAGTGACCAGAAGAACAGAGAGGCACTGTGAAGCCCTCACGATATTACAACTCAGGCTTTTGGCATGAAGGAAGCTTCTGTTTGGCAACTCCTATTTTCTCATTCCTGCTCAGGATAGTAGGATTTTAAATGCCTGCAGGGCATAGAAGGTTACTGATAATAAAACTGTGCATTTTAATACACCAGAGTTACTGTAAGGAGATATGCCTCTTTTGGTGCACATGGCTCCATCTTAGCTGTATTTCAAACATGCCACATAACATTTATTATGAAGAAGAATTAAAGAGCCCTTCATTAATTATTTGTATTACCATAGCACCTAAGGGCATTAATCACACATCAAGGCATTGTTCAGCAAACACTGCCAGAACACGGTCTGCCCAAAATCAAAATTCAGGGCAAAGAAAAAGCAAAAAACTGCACAGAAATAAAAGAATGCACACAGTGTGGGAAGCACGGGATGATAGCTTTACTCAGCAGGAGAGGCAGCAGACAGCGTGTCCCCTACCATCAAATTACCTGTACACATCCCAGGTGGGGAGATTTTTTTAAGAGAGGTTGGGTGAGGATTGGTACCACCCCTTGACAGTCAATAATAAGTGATCAGCATATTGGAAGCCAAACCCGAGGAGGAGCTGTGGAAGAAAGTGGGCAACTTGCAGCTGTTGTAGAGAAGAACCCATGGAGACAACACTGAGCAGTCAGGTACAGTTTCAGTCAAGTTACGGATCAAAAGGACTCTTGGAAGATCCTTTCCAGGTCCATTCCTTTGATTTTATGATATTTAAAAATAATTTAAAAATAGCTAGGAAAGTTCTTCAGTCATGTTTGTTAAACTGGCCCAAGCTTTAAAAGTTTCATTAAAAGTTAATACCAACACTATTCCCTTGCTCTGAGAAGCCAAGGCACAAATGTGTTGAGAACTGCACCTTCACCCATGACAGACCTGAAGGCAGCAAATCAAAGCTTCAGCATACACTCAAGATCATTATCTCCTGCCAAAGTTAAACACCAGTAATCAACAAATACCAGCTTCTGATATTCAAATGAACCTGAAGCAGAAAATTAAAGCTCAGGCTCTGTCTAGATGGAGATTAGTAACTAATATACCAGATAAGTTCTTTCCACCTTTTCCGTTCATGCACCAGCCAGTCCCCCAAACCCCAGGCATTTAACCTCGGTTCTTCCAGCACATGCCCAGCACAGACTGGGAGCAGCCATTCACTCTTAATTATCATTTTGACTCTTACTACCCCATCACTTGGAAAATGGGATGTGTCCTAATGTAACAGGCAGCAATTATATAAAACAGATGTATGTTGTGAAGTGAGCCGATCAGCAAATAAAGTTGATTCCTCCTACCTACACAAGCTTTTGAGGTTTTGGTGTATTAAATAAAAGCAAATTTAAAACTGAAAAGCCACTGTTGTACTTCACATGCCCCATTTGCCTCCCAAGAGGAGGCTCCTGCATTAAACTACATCTCATGCCACACACTGCTGGCAATAAAGGGCAGAACGGAGCAATAAGGTGCCGCACACAGAGGTAATAATGAAACATGAAATTATTGTAAAATAGCACATTGGCACATATGAATTAAAGTACTTCATTTCCCAGATGAAACTTTTTTAAATTCCTATTTCACTTTTTTTGTTGTTGGTTTTTGTTTGTTTGTTTTAAAATAAAAACGGGCTTATGGACAGCAGAGTAATTAGAAAGTGTTCTCTTCAGTTAAAAAAAACAAAACAAAACAAACAACAATTTTCCATCCAGAACCCAGAAGAACTGTTCTCCCAAACCTGACTGTAGGGGAATTTGGCTAACACAGAAAGGCTTTTTTTTTTTTTTTTTTTTTAATTATTTAGGTGCATTCTCAGAAGTTATCAACTAATCTCCTTCTCGATTTCCTAAACCAAGAAAAGGCCAGATGCAGTAATCTATTACAGACATGATATAATTGTACTGTAATCATAACAGAACAATATGTGCACATATGCTTTTGTTAAGCATAGGGCACAGCCTGACACTACTCATTAAGAAACAAATGGAACATTCAACTACAGCTTTCATTTGATCTTACAAAGATAAGCCTCGGTATTGTTATTCCAGATTTTGTGTGTGTGCAGGACACAAAAGCATTCTCAAAAAAAAAAAAAACCCAACAAAAAAAACCCGCCAGACTGGTCTACATGGGGCAATTGACCAGTGGAACAGTATATTCTGCTGTTATCACTCTGGAATAACTTAAAGTCACTCTCTGAGCACAGCATTAACACCATAAAGCAAGCCTAAAAGTTATTTATCTCCCCCTGCTATAGTCATACTGGTCATTTTTCTTAGACAGAAAATTCTTCACTTTCAGATTCAATTGGTATTGTAATTTATATTGTATTATAAATAGTATTATACTCACTGGTATTTTAATTTAAATCTTGTCTATGCTTTGTGTATTAAAAGTTCTCAGCATAACTAGTAGTTATACCAGAAAGGGAAAAAAAATCAAACAAGCAGCTGATGTTGCTTTAGAACTTACTGAAGGATGTGCCTGGCAGGAAAGCAGTTAAAAAGAGGCAATGTGAAATTGCATATGATATAGCACAGTGATGCTACTGCATTATAAATAATGCTGAAGAATGCATTATTTATATGTTTAATATTGGGCTTGCTTATGAAGTAAGTTTCTTTCTCCAGTTTGTCTCCGACGGTAATAGGAAGGCAGGATCACACAGGAGAGCTTGGAAGGAGACATGATAATTCAGGGAAGTTTGGGAGGCAAAACACTGAAAAACATTGAGCCGTGCGCTCTATTGCATTTCCTCAGTTTAATAAGTAAGTTGGAAATCTCAGAAGGTTAGGAGCTCAGCTTTCATTCATTTAAACATTCAATAGAAAAAAACCTTGGATGTTTATTTGAGCCTTATCCCAAGCCTGTGTCCTTTAACAGCTGCAGAGCTGGCACAGAAATACTCTGAGATTTCTGGCACCTCCACGTCTGATCACTGTTTTAAACCAAAATTGGAGAAAGACTCTCTGCCTCGTAAAAGTGTTTAAATTGGCTCTTGCAAAAGGGTGGAGCCTACAGCCCCACAGTGAGCTCAATCTTTTAACACGCTCATTTTCTATTCCTGTGTTGAATACAGCACTTTGCATAGATTCAGTAGAAATACTATTGCTACAAACACCTCTTTCCCTTGCTGCATTAAAAACCACACTAGCAGTTTTTAAACAAGTGCAACTATAAGGGTAAAAGCACAAATAAATCTGGTTGTTATCCCAAGTCAGAGCACTAGCAGGGGCAAATGCAGTTTTTGCTACCACCAGTCAAACACCTTGCCCTTCAGCCAGAAGTTACCAACTTTGTAGAAAAATGCCCGTAACAAGGATTTTATCTGCCCCTTATCCCATACAGTTTCACAGCCTGGAGTGTTAGGTATGAACCACTGCCATCTTTTATTTGCATCAACATATGAAGTTGTAAACGGTGGCAGCTGAGCAATGGAGATAGAACGCATTCATCCATTGCTGCTAGAGGGCAATTAGATTTAGCTGGAGTTGGGTGGACAACCAAATTTGTCCCCAGAAAAATAAGTCAGCTCCAGTAGGTTAGAAACTGCTTTCAACTATAAGTACAGAGCTGTTGTAGAAGTTAACGAGTAACAACACTGTCTAATATAGCCTACGCAATCCAGGGCCTCGGGGAAAATTAAAGCATTCTTGTGCTTTGTTTTTGTTGTTGTTGCTTCAGTCCAGCTTTGCCTCATAAAAGCAAGATAGGCCTGTGCTTGGGACCATGGTGCTGACAGTCACATGAGCTCATCACTCCAGCTTTCTTTTAAGTTTTCCAGTTCTGCAGTTGTAGAAGAAAAAAAAAAAAAAAGGCTTGAAGACTAGAATGGGACAATGACCCCAAAATATAGCTGGTGGGTTGTTTTTTTTAAAAGTATATTTCATTAAATCATTCACTCCAAAACCACTGTTTTGGAAACCTGCTTTCACAATCCTACGCTCCAAGGTCCCAGATTACCCAAATTCCACATATTATCGCTGAAAATACTTTACAGTTCCGTCTCTAACTGAAACACCATCCAAAACCCACCCTATTAAAACCCACTAAAATAGAGTTCAAAAATAAAGGTGAACAATGGGAAGGAACTGAGATTCTTCTTCAAGATCGAAGGTTATCTGCTAGGTCCAAATATTTCTTATGAATCTTTTCAGAGCAGTACCTAAGCACATCTACTAACATTTCAGTTCCCTTCTGCAGGGTTATAGCTGCCTCTTCATCTTTGGTTACATAAAGCATTTAAGGATAGGATGTTCTCAACTGAGAGGCCGTGATGAAGGGCTCACAGCCCCTCGTTCCTACCTGACTCCTCACAGTAACACAGGTAGGGACAGTAATTACATCAGCCCATTTACATTGTAGCAACTTTTCCTGTAGCAAATTTTCCTGAATGCTTCCCCACTGATGGCTAAAACACAACCCACCTAAACCCAGTGACATGAGAAACTCCGTGTTCATTTTAAAGTGTCCTGGACATTGCTAGCTGTGCAGAGAAGTTGAAAATACAGACAGCACGCCCTCCAGCCTCAAAACTGAAAGCAAATGAATGATGCTCAGACTGTACTACACTTAACTCAGTGTCAGGATACCGGGTTTGCATTTCCACACAATTGATTCCTTTAGCTTGGCATGGATGAACAGTGCCTTTTCCACTTACAGTTACTGGAAGAGGGATGCAGACCTGAGGCAGACTTTTCCCAAGATGTGAAGCTTGCATCTACAGATCCTGTTCGCGTAGTGCACTCCACCTGTGACCGTCCTTGAGATGAGGAACTCCACCTGGTGCAAAAAACTCCAAGTCAAATCACATAAAGGAACTTAGTTTATGCTAAACAGCCATTTCCAGATAAACTTTTGCAGCCAAATCTACCCAGCACTGTTGATCCCAGTTCTCCACTTAGCTATGCAATATTAGACATAGTTTAAAGCAGAGAAGCCAAAAGAATCCAAAAACTAAAAATCACTTTCCCCATATTCCACTCTGCAGCTGTCACAGAGGAAACGCAAGTGGAGTGATTAATTCTTCCAGTTACATTTCTGATGCAAGAGTACCAGCCTCTCATATTTGGGCTTTATTACTATGCTCTGCCTCCCCAGGCCAATCGTAAGAGTCAAATTTTGACAAATTTCATACTGTGAGGCTTTTAAACAGTCAAATATTGCTTTATTATTTAGAAAATCATTTTTCGGTTTTGTTTCCAGCTGTATGTAGCACTGAAGTTTGCATTAATGGACTGCATTATATCATCCTTATCAGACAAGTTTCCTAGGTACAGCTGATTCTCCTTTTTGATTTTCTACAAGAGCTATTAAAAATGCTGACCAAAGAATATAGATTTTCATTAATATTTCCTCTTCTTTTGATCTGTTCCTTTGATTTACCTGACTCTACGATCCAAATAATCAGAGGAGTTCCTGTCTTTCATGCAACAAATGTAATGCCAAAACTTAATCAAACCAAGGTTTTTAAGAAAGAAAAAAAAAAAAGGCAGTACATTTAAAGAGCTTTTCCTCACCCTATCTCACCAGATGACTTTGAGAAAAGCAGGCCTCAAGAAGATGTACCAGCTAAGTATCCAACATCACTAGCGTCTTCAGAAGACATTCTCTACTTTGTAGGCATGAAATACATTTCATGCAGCAGCAAAGCTGCTGAGGATAAGAAACTTTAGATTCAGAGGGAGACAACCTTTTTCTTTTGGCAGGGGAAAAGAAGATGTTGCTCTAAGGTTTTCTCCATGCTGTCTCCTGTTTCAGTTCAGTTTTCTCTGCTAGGTTAAGTAGTTGATATGTTCTCAGGACATCCAGTTGACTGTACACTTGTTTTTCAACCCTGCTTTGGCATAAGGTTGCTGTTCTTATTCCTTTTGGTATTGTTCCTGCACAGGAAGGCAGGAAAATATGTTTCCAGGCTCCTAATATATGTTTGTTTTCCCTTATTGTTGTTCACTCTGTTTACACAGTGGATGTTTTTCTTCATCTTTGATAATGAAATTTAAACACTAATAGAAGGAGAGAGATTTCAGGGAGTGGAAAATACAAAGGCAGATAGAGTAATGAAGCAAAACACAGTCTTCGTTTTCAGTGCTGTTTTCATGCAGAGTCAACCTTGACCCCAAGATGCCCAAACAAATTGCAAGTGTAACACATGCACTTTTGGAATAAGACCAAATGCCTCTTGTTTTTATACTATTTTTACATTAGTGAATGAGGGAACAGATGTGGTTCAGAGGAGTCAGTCTGCCCCAGAACACTATGCTGCAATCACTCCAGTGTCATTAAATCACCATCAGAACAGCTTTGTTCAGGAGTCGTTCAGTGGTTTCATGTGATTGCTGCTTCAGCCTAGCTCTAACGTGCACCTCAAACATATGGATACTCTGAGAAGAATCAGAGAATTAGTAATTCACCACCCTCTGTCTCAAAGTCAAAATTACTAGTGGGGTCCCTTGAAAAAAAGAATAGCTGCAGGTTGGTGAAAGCAGCCATTTGCAAGGGATAGACTTATCTGTGCACAAAAATCGCTGTTTGTATATCTGTATATACTCAGATGTCTTTTTTCTGCATTTCCAGTATTTACCTGTTGACACAATAATTTGTATATGCAAACGCTGGGAGATATTTGCATAAGCCAAGGTATAAACAGTCTGAGGAGAGGGGTATGCTAACTAACACAGAAGTTTGGGTGATGTATATAAACAAAGGAAATTTGCAGCTTCTCAAAAAAGGGCCAGAATGGCTTCCAGCCAGCTAGACAATGAACAAATCATCTTGTCTTGATAACTTGGGAGAAGTCTCTCCCTTCTTTCTTTTTTTAAGCAAACAAAGAAGTTCAGATGCACATAAAAAGGGGAATAAAATAAACAGATCTGAAAGCTCTTTTAATCCTCACAAATGGTTGCCACATCACCCCTTTGAGTGAAAGGCTCGAAGCCTCATCGTTCAAGCAAATGCACTTATTTTCTTCATGGAAAAGGACAACAGGCCTTTCCTCTCCCAGTTTCCCCTACAAGGGGAGAATTGGCATCGTTCATCATCTCCCCTTGCCCCTTTCGCAAAACTGCTTGCTGCCCCAGTTGCATTAGTGCTACACCCGGGGTTCTCCTTATTGGACCAGCACAGCCCAACACAGTCATTATTTCACTCAGCATCATCCACATCCTTTGCTCTTACAAAGGATGACTTCATCTCAGACCAATTCCAACTATTTTCCACAGTGATATAATTTCCATACCTAGTACCCTATGGTCAGAGCCAGGTTTGAGCATGAATAACCTCAAGCCTAAAACGACAGAAGGGGACCCACATGCCTAGATGACTTCACAGGTAACCTATATTGGTCTGGGACCTTCCCCCCACTCTTATTTACCCCCTATCTAACACAGCTTTACGTCTAAAAACAGAAACAGCTTCTCATCTCTCATTAAAACTAAGAAAGAATGAGCCCACAGGATATTTTGGAGACATCCAGAAAGATCCCTGAACTGTCAGTAAAATTCTAGGAATCAATGGCCAGCTCAGGAAAGCACAGGAGGAAGCATAAAAGAAAAATACTCCTCTGAGCATACCATTATTGTTAAATATCACCATTCCAAACGTAAGAGATAAATTTTCAAGTGTTACAGCAGGTCTCAGAACCCTATTAATAGAAATTAGAGAGAAGTCTAATAGAAAAAGACAGAGAGGAAGCCATTCTCTCCACTGCTCCCTGGGGAAGGTGAGAAGAGACTGAAAGATGACACTTTATCTCTTCTAATTCCTGTGGGACCCATAATCACAGCATTCATTCAGCAAATAATAATAATAAATATGGTCTGAAGTGACTCCAGCTATTTCAGCTTTAATAAATGGGTTGAAATAGTGGCAAATTCAGATACAGAGAGCATCTTTTCAATAAAATCTGATAGGGTTATTAATAACATTAATGGAGTACCATGCCGTCTCCATGTTGTTAATAGTTGCCTTATTCTCCCCAGTCCATTCCCCACCTCTGCGCATAGACACAGAGAAACACACACACTTTTCCCTCCAGTGATGACAAATTCAGACTGTCAGCTTTCTGCTGGCAATGCATCCCAAGAATTAGTCAAATTTGACATGATTTTATTGTTTTATGGGAACTGCCAACAGGGATTTTTCTGCCTGAAGTACATTTATATCCCAGTTCAAATCAGATCCTGGCTTAGTTCATGGACACAAAGAGGATAAGCCAGGAAACCTGCAGCTCCTCAAGGACAAAAAAAGTTATGACCATGACGAGATGCTTAGAGCCTTACTCCAGGCAATTGTGCCTTTGTTTCAACTTGTCCCTTACTCCCAGGACAGCTTTACCTTCCAGCTTATGGTTCCCCTATCAGGGAACCAATCCCAGTGCATGGCCACAATATTTGGGCTGCTGGTCCAAAACCAGACTTTTAAATACAACTGAAAGTCCTTGCACACAGTTTTGGAAGAGCTAAAAATCTGTCTGCAGAAGAACAAGTGCAAGCAGGTAGATATGCCTCATCTGTCCAGTTTTATTCTGAAGGGACAGTCTGGAAAGGCTCTTTTTTTTTTTCTCCCCCCTCCCTTTTTTTTTTTTAAATAAAGTGTGACCTCACTCCCACTGTACTCCGTGAGAAAACAACTATTGGCTCCAGTTGTACAGGACCAAATCTTATCTGAGGGCTCCTAATAATCTGGAATTCACCCCCATTTATCCCATTTCACATTGGCCTTTAGCAGTATTTTCAAAATGTCACATTTTTACAGACTTAATGAGATTAAAAAAATATGCTCTTTTCCCTTTGCCTTTTATGCTTTCAGCTGTGACTTCCATAAAATGATTTTGGTTAGCAAACAAGACGGCTATATGATTAAAGAAAAAAATGCACCTTATTTTCCTAGTCCCATATATAGATAAAGGGAAGGAGCAGCCAGAGCCAAAGTGTTTTATATCACAGTACTTCCCTTGCAAGGAGACAAAAAAGAAAAGAAGAGAAATAGAATTATAGAGTTGCAGAGAAATGAAATGTTTGAACAGAAAATAATTTCCCTAACTTGTAGCCTGCAGGCATAACCTGTCATAACTCTGCATGAATTGAACAGTCAGGGAGTTCAAGTTTTCTGCAGCTTACCATAAACTAATATGCTCCGTCACATCATCCTCAGGAGACAAGGATTTGAAGGAGCCACTGTATTTAGAACAACAAAAGTAATTCTGCCGTTTAATAGAATTAGATGGAACCATCAGAAGCCCAACACAACCCAGCGCAGACAGAGACTGGATGGAAGGTGACAAAAAAAACCCAACCCACAGACCACACCAAAGACAGGGGAGCTAAGTGGTAATTCTGTTTTAAGCTCTTCTAGAGCCCATGGATTTATCAATTCATATCATACAAGAATTCCACTGGTTTACATACACATACCCAGAACGACTGACAAATTTTCACTTGAAACAGGGAGCATCACACTGTGAGTCTCACAATGTGGTGGATCAGCCTCAGAGGCTGCTGTAGGAGAAGAGAGTGCCTCCTGAGCATGCATTACTTTCTGAAAGGTAGAGTAACAGTGCTAAGAAGAAAAAGAAAAACATTCAAGGAAGAAATGAACTACTTTTAAATCTGCATTGAACAGAACAGGCAAGATTCTCTTCGAACCTTTACATCTGCAGTCTCTTCTTCCTTGATCTTTACAGGCTTACTCAGGTCTGAAATCAATGCACAAAGCACACTATGGTGCAAGTCCTAGAGGCTACTCCACAAACAAGAGACAGCTGAAAAAAATAAACATTTTTCCTAAGATATTCTCTGTCCTCCAGCCTCTTCAGGACCATACATATACTGTGGAGTAGATACAGTCCTAAATACTGCAACCCACCGGAAGCAAAAAAAGAGAACTTCTTGTTCTCTGAACTGCTTGTGGGTCAGAACCAAAACATAAACTCTGCCAGGGACACAGGCTGGATTATGGATTGATCGCTCTTGCATGGAAAAGGGCAGACTAAGAAGAAAACATTGAAGCACCTCCAAATGGTGGGAAGAGGCACATTACACATTCTCAGTCCAAAAATACTCCTCCTCAATTTCTCCACTATATTGCACTATGAAAAGTTCCCCCATACAGAAAGCAGGTCTTTACTGGGAAACCCCTAGAAGAAAGTCATAGCTGACCTGGTGCCAGATCTTCTCATTGCCTTGACTCATTTTGCTCTTCCCACCCTTCTATGAGACAAATACCCCTTCTTGGGATTTGTTTTAAGCTATCACAGTTCAAGTCTCAAATCACTACAGATATTCCAGACCCCGGAGAGATCCAAGTGCTTCCCCAAAATCTGTATCCTTCTTTATGGTGCTTGCCAAGCACCCTAAATTAAGTTCCTGACAATGTCCCTCACTGCAGTTAGAGCAGTCAGGCCTTTTGGACACTTACTTTAGAGAAACTGAAAGCTGTCCTCTCCTCTGGCTGGATCTCCATCCTCTTCAGTTCACCTCCTCAAGGTTTCTCTTCACCTCTTTCATACCAGGGTTTTGGGACCTAGCACTCTTTCAGCTCCCTGTGTTGCTCTCCTGGAACAACGAATCTTTGCCATCCCTACCCCAAACTGTGCAGCATCCTCCTCAGAGAAGTCAAGTCTTTCCCCATGCAGGATTTTACCCTGACAGTAGGCTCCCTTTTACAGAAAGCCCACACTGCTACCCTCCTGACCCAAG
Source organism: Gymnogyps californianus (assembly GCF_018139145.2). NCBI lineage: Eukaryota > Metazoa > Chordata > Aves > Accipitriformes > Cathartidae > Gymnogyps > Gymnogyps californianus. The sequence goes on along the minus strand of NC_059487.1, from coordinate 4,862,696 downwards.
CACAAGCAGGGCAGATGCCTCAAATACTTCAGACTCTCTCATATATTGTGACTTCCACAGGTGCCCATCCTTAGACACTACATGAGATACAGTTTGCAATACATAGCAACGCCTCTGGCACACCTGAATGCACCTTCTTTGCATGGGAGAACGGGTACACAGCTCTGAGTTACCTATAACTCACAAGTGCTTCCACTTCTCATCTCCACAGAGTAAGGTAGTTAACTTCATTGCTTTCATGTGAGATAATGTTCAAGTTAGCAGCTGGGACAATTTGTTGAAGGTCAGAAGGAAGTCTTAAGTAGACCTGCAAACCGCAGCCAGACCTTCCAATGCTCCATCTAGCATCCTACCACTGAGTCTCATTTTCTCTCTAGGAAGACTCTTTCCTTAATAGAGGAAAATATCAGGAAACCAGCTTTCAAAGGAAAGACTGAAGAACCTGCACGCACTCACACAGAGCAAACTGCTATACAAAAAACTGTCCCCACGACTTCAGTGCTCGCTCTACCCATTTACCCCTTTGAACAAAGGGACGACACCCACAACGTGACCTGCTCAGCAGCAGCAGCTTCTCCAAAGCACTCCGTCTGACCTCAGTGTAATGAACAGAATTAATATGGCAAAGCCTCTAACACGGCACCACTTCCCAGCAGCACAGCCACAGCCTCTAATTGATTAGTCCATAAAAATCTGTGCACTAAATTGAAAGGAGCTGCACTAATTCTCTTTTATGTTAAATTTCTGTCTTTCTCCTTTATCGAATCCTTCGTCGAATGTCCCTTCTGCTGCCTGTTGTGGGCTTGCTCTGGGCCTGTTTTCCTCTTGCCCAGATTAAGTACCTAATCAAAATCTTGTCTCCCTTAATGGCATAAAATTGAAAGATAGATATTGCACTTTACACAGCTGATTAAACACTAGAATGTGGCTAAATGCTTTACAGGGCTTGTTACATTAACTAACTCTGTCATCTGCCAGCTATCTTATAATTGCATATGCTCATGTTGCCACTGGTGAAGCCAAGGTAAGATTTCTTTTCCCTCCATTACCTCTTTCCACTCTCCCTCCTTCCACATTGCTACCCACCAGCTGCATGTCAGTGAGGAGCTAAGAACTCCCCTGTAACAACCACCTGAAGAAAAACTGTCTGAGGCTGGTTGCCTATAATTTTCTCTTCTATGTTCAACTGTCAGTCACTGGTTTGTGACCGTCTAAAGTGGCTAATATGATGGAAAGGGACAGTAAACGCACACAGTAATTTTTCAGAAGGAACTAGGAACAATCCTGCCCACACTTGTCTTCTTCACAACTTTGATGTTAGACACCTTGTTCCAGAAGTCTGAAGAAAGCAAGGATGGGAGGGAAAAAAAAAAAGTGCTTACACTAGCTTGTATAAGAACGTATATTCAAATAGTCTGAAATTCCCATTGGCTTGTCAAAGCATGATCTGACGTAGGTATCCAATGTTGCACATCTTGGCTTTTTCCTTACATTGTAATAATAATGATGCAGATGGACTTTCTGGAAGACTTACAAGTCTATCCTAGTCGATTTGCTTTTCAGAGGAGAGTTTCACCTTCTGCAAGATATTCACAGAGAATGATCCCTAAATACAATCTGCAACTGGATTGCTTCAAGGAAGAAACAAACCAACCAACCCAAAAAGGCTTTACGAGAAAATTCCTTGAAAGAAAGAAAAGCGGTAGATTTTTTTTTAAATGTTCTCAGGAACTCTTAACAATGGAAACATTAATCAGGGCCTATGTTTTATTTAAAGATACAAACCATGTTGCCAAATATTCTGCAGGTAAGATTTGTTGTCTTTGTCATCCACAGACCCAGCAATTTTAGAAACAGATCTGCTCCTTTGCAAACACAAATATTTCTATATAGATTGCTTTAAAGTAATTGCCAAAACACTCTTCCCTTTTAATAGAGAAAATAGACCACACATCACACCCAGACTGTAAAATGTGGATAGCTGTTTCAGTTCACGCACATTTCTTCCTGATCCCAACCTTTTACAGAGAATCTATTTGTTAAGCAATAAAATAACGTCATCCATTTTTGGTCCTATATTACCCTAAAAATCTTTTTTCCTATTCCCAAATTCCTCTGCAGGAGGTGTTAGAAGTCACTTTTTGCCACCTTCTTACTAATTCTGCACCTTACTATACAAAAGCAGGACTCCAGCCAGGCAAGGAGGATCTGTCTGTCCGCATGGGAGTCAGTACACCTCCATGGGACCGTGTTCATAGCCAACTAATAATGCTAATGGTAAGCTTTGCTGCAAAAATACCCAAAGGTCCAATTTTCTTCCCACGGGCTAAGCAGCAAGGGTTTCCTGGGTGGGTCCTCCCTCCCCAGTTTACATGGTAGCTAAATCAAGTTGAGCTGAAGCAGACATTACAATTCTGCTGGCAATTAATAATCGATTAATTCTTTTCTTATCCCCCAAGGATTCTGCACCCTCCCATCGTCTAATCTTTGGCTCCACATAGAAACCACACAAATTAGTTCATCATACCATTGTTAATGGTTCATAAAAGCTTACTAGAGGCTATTATGAAATCTTTACTAAGTGTTCATTTTTAAATATTCATGAAGGCACAATATATATTTTAATAAGACATGTTGCAAGTTACAAAATTGAACACTGAACTAAACATTAAGATCCCAGGAAAGACTCATCTGAAAGTGCAAGACCGAATATCCACAGAAGAAAGGCACCCACAGCTCTCCCCTAATCTTCCTTTTTCTTGATTGAGGAGGTAATCCTGTCAAATCCTTTTGCCTGTAGTTTTACACTTATTAAAATTCTTTGGTTTAAGCTAAGATACCGATTCCAAGTTTCCTTCTGCCATTTTCAGGAGGAGAATAGTTCCCCTTTATACCAAGATCGGTATGCAATACTAGATAGCAAAACTGATTTGACACATTTCAAGGAAAAGCAATAATTTAGTTCAAGATCTATATGCGAGTAGCAAAAGTAAGTGGAAGTTTACCCAAGTATCAGACAGAACAAAGACCATCTCAAGCTGGTCATTCAATATGGACAATTCTTCACCAGTAACACTTTCTAAACAGAAAAACGAGCAGCTTCGTGACCTGCTGCACTATTTTCTACTGCTGAGTTTTGAGTTGGACCCACAAATTAGAATAGATCATAAAAGCAAGACCAAGTTTGACAATTTTGTCCTAATGCTTAGCGGACATTTGGCCAAAGCCACGTTCACTAGCCAGTCATGCAATTCAGCACAACTGTCAAACCCCTTCTAGCAGAGGTACAGCAATGGAGCTGCTACAGCAAGATATTAAGTAGACTTACAGAAGTACAGAAGGAGGAAAAAAGCTTTTACCAGGCCTAGTTATAACCAATGCCATCAATCCCTCACTTTCAGGATCAGATTCAAAGTAATATATTAAATCCTTTTATATGTATAAATCCCAATGCTATGATCCCTGCCAAGCACCTCTTTCTACACTGAAGCGTATTTGGGAGCCATGAAATTCCCATAATGTACTCTCCAGCATGAGAACACCACCTGTACCAGTGTGCAACCAGAAATGTTACATTTCACAAGGCCGATCTGATGAGGTGCTAAACATTACTGATGGGGTGACTTACCAATACCATGGCAGCATCACGATTCTGAACGACACCCCTGCTACCGGCCAGGCAGAATAGTGCTATTGTGCCCTGCTCCACGCTGGCCTGGGTGGTCCAACCCAGCCTCGCTCCACACCTCCCAGCCCCAATCCTGTTCATCTTCCCAGAGCCTGAGCAGTTTTATCTGCATAACTCTGCTACTCTCGCAGTGGAAGTAGAAGGATGGGCTGAAAGCTTGCTGAACTTCACACCCACCTTCCAGCATTGTTTCTTCTCTCCTTTCCTCAAAAAGTGTCACAGCAGCTTAGAGATGTACTGCTTGTGGGGTCTGAAGGGGATGGGGTGGGGGGGTAAACAGCACTGGAGTAAAGGATTCCATACACCAGGGGGAGAGAGAGGGGAAAGTGATTGAGAAAGTCCTACTCCTACTTAGAGTTCCCCATTTTTTCTTTTTTGCAAATGGTTTTCCAGTACAGGAATATTTGGAGATAGTATGATACTTCTAGGATCACAAAAGATCCAAACAGCATCACTTATTAGTGTTGAACTTCTGCAATATGTGGAAAGCTGCTCTTACCTAAATGAGACAGCAGTTAGCAGGATGTATCTATCAGCTTGCATCCTTGGGTCTGTCTTCTTCCAAAGACCTTCCAGGCAGTGGGGGTGAAGGACAAATCGGGCACAAATATCACAATAAGGAGTCAGAGTGAAAAGCCATGGAAGAAAAGTCAAAGCAGGAAATTGGGAACTACAACTGTTTTCAACTGAACAGTCACCATGAGTTATCAGTGATGCTTGGAAATACCTCACCAGCAGGACCTAAATGAGCTTTAAACAGCTTAACTGGATAAGTAGCCTCTGATCTACCCTTCTGAGATGCTTTCTATTTTTATTTATAAGAAAACAAAAGTATGAGAAAGACTGACATTCCCAAAAAGAACAAAATAATCTGTCACTTCAAAACCCTGCATCGTCTTAGCTGATCCTCACTTCTCAGTTCCCCTTCTGTTTCTCCCCAGGGACTGTTTGATTAAATATATGTGAATAAAAAGCATCCACTGCCTTTTGAACTATGTTAAATTAACAGTGACCTGAATCAGACCCTCCAGTCCTGACAGCAATTACTTATCAATGAATCGTTATCCATCTCTAAATACAATTCCATGCTCTTTCCAAACTTCTTTGATTTTGTGTGCATGAAAAAAAAATAGCGCATTTGCAAAAATAATTCAGCAAAGTGGGGATCTTGCCAGGGGGTATGGGGTGGACACACAAGACAAAGAACAGACATTAGAGGAATAGAAAACAGTTACCATTTTCTCAGTACCTCCTTTCAAGATCTTCTTCACATTTCCAAAAGACAGTCAGAAACAGAAAGTGAATTCAGATCCAAATGGAAACAAAACAAAACCAAAAATCAACTTTTTTACTATGACCATGGTTGCTATTTCAGCACTACTTTTTCTTGTTCCCTGGTCATCACGTACCATGAGGAAGTCAGCTCAAGCCATGAAATGTAACTTTGGGGTTCTTAATTCTGCTTCAGAGAAACTTTTTTTGAGACAGTTTCTAAGCTTTCTTTTTATTTGTACACCACCTTGAACAACAAGATTTCAATGCATGAAGGTCTACCATGAGCAAGTGCAATGAAAATAAACGGAAGCAATGAGACTGGAAAACCTCATCTGATAATATCAAGGCTATATTATGAGGAGACCATCCTGCTTGCCTAAGAGGAATATAAATGTAAAGCAGTAGTAGCATAGTTTATCTTGTAGGAACTCTCAAGCTGATTTTTGTTCCACCAGACCTTAACAAAACAAAAGGTGTAACATTTTGGAAAAATAAAAGCTTTTTCTGAGAGAGAGTATTACATATTAAGGTGTTCAGATGCAGCCTTCTATCTTTGTTGCAGATTAATTAACAATTTTAAAACGTAGCATTAATTCTTGGTGGTTTGATATGACCTGCTTGCTCCCTCAGCAAAAAAACACCAGCCCTTTTTCATCTCTGCATAGAGCACCCTGCCTGTTCCGCCAACACAAGCATTTGCTGGACCTTGCAGGGAACTGCTCTGGCCAAAACAGAATTCAGCCACAGAAAACAGGGTTCAAACAGCATTGCTCACCACAAAGGCATAGGAAAACAAAAATCCAAAATCCTTGTGTCTACTTAGCGCAAGCAACGGAGCAAGGGCAGAGTGACCTGTCAGAGGAGGAACAGGGACTATCCAGCACCACCTTCAACACAGGTCAGATGAGAGCTGCTAGCATGTTGACAGCCATTGAAGTGTTTTTTGCTGCAGAACAAAGAGGACAAATTTCCAGTGAGAGGGCATGAAGACTGAAAAAACACAGTATTTCTAATTTTTTGAACCTTTTGCAAGTCAATTATCAGAAATGCTAGTAGGAAAATACAGTCATCCTCATTTCTACTCAGTTGTTCAGCATTTGTTTGTTTGGTTTTCAGAAGTTTCCATAGGTGGGGGGGAAGGAGAGCAAAACCAAAGAGCAATTCCTTATTACTTTTCCAGCTCTGCCCAGAGGAACGCTGTCTGCTTTTTCTTAAGAATACCACCAAAATTCCTTGTACTTTTCCTGGATAAGAAGCTTTTTAAGCCAGTGCCTACAATTAATATGCAAAACAAAATACTCTCATCGTACTTTTCCTACAATCAGATTTTAGATCTCAGTTAGGGAGGCCCAGTAGCAAGGCAGAAACATCCTTAGAGCAAGTGACTCAAGTGACTCCTCTTGGCTAGTGTCAGAGATTTGCTTAAGTGGAAACTAAAGGCCTTACTGCAGGTTTTGAGAGGCTATGTGCCTAACACTCCCTTTTTACACACTAAAACAAGATCTATTTTTCAAGGCCCTGAATGAACTTGACAACTGAAGACATCTGTCCCACTTGCCTGTAGTAATAGAACTACAAGTAACTACTCGTCTTAAAGCAATTTATACAATCACATTTAAAATATAAAGGGGCTACACTACCCCAAACTGTGACATTTACCTTAAGGTTTCAGAGAGATCTCTTGATGAGGGAGGCAGCTACCTGGACAGGCTGGAACACTCCTGGTCATAAATCCCAGCTCATCAAAGCTGGTTTACTTTGCAAGGAGTTTCCACTGCTGAGCAGATAAAAGTGAACCATTTTCATGATCCACATGATAGCAGCAGTTAAATGTCAAAGAGCAATAGCATTATTTAAAAAGCCACAATTAAGAGCTAGGTTTAAAAGACTGACAAGATAAAAAAATCCAGATAGACAGCTAAATAGATGACTAGCATTGGCATCCTTCCATTTCAGGACACTACACCCCAGAAAGGTGAAAGCCAGGGGCTAGATCCATAGCCTAAAAAACCAAGAAAATGATGCAAACCTGGATGAGCAGTTCCAACACAAAGCTATCCATCCAATGCTCCAACCTGAACGCACTTCCATTTGTTAGGTTGGATGGTGGCCCGCTTCTGTTACTACATTATTGAAATTACAGACATAACTTTAAAAGGCTTGGCCCTTGCTGTTACCTGCATTGCAGGGCAGGAGGGCACGAGATAAACAAAAAGGTGCAAATGGGGAAAGGGCCATACTTTGGTGTGGATCTGCAAAGTCACAGCTCAGGTGATACAATCCGGTCTCTGGAAGGCAGAGAAGGCAGCACTGTTTTACACAATCATTAGGCTTGCCTTTACTCAATTACCTTTACTGACGCTTCTTGCGCTCTCAGCTGTGGAATCAGTACATGAATGGGATTAAATTCAGTCCAATTACTCAACTCAGCAGTTACCTGGAGTTCTTATGGGGAATGTCAACAGCACTGGAAAGCTGTTTGCCATTGAGATCGAAAATACCACCAAGACCGAGACCTCTATGTTCCAGATCCAAAAGTAAAAGACATTTGTCCTGTATCGTATGATGAGAGGGAGAACAAACCTCCTTTCACGCTCTTCCAATATCACTTAATCCCACTGACCTCAAAAAATTAATCCTAATCTGTCTCTTTCATTCCGGACATTGCCTCGGAAGTACATTGGACACCACTGAGTTTACCGATACGTAATTATAGTTTGGCCCATATATTCAAATGAAGACTGGCAAAGCTACACAATACTGAAGGTTTGCAAATTGTCATCATTTTGGGTTCAGGGTAGATTCTATTTCGATTTCAATTTTATAAAAGCCTTTAAATTTAGAATGGTTTGGATCTAAGATTCTTTGTTTGGTCCATCCATAAATGCAAGATAGCCATCACTCAAAAAAGAAAATAAATAAATAAATGATACAACCAGAATTTAGCCATAATGAATTCAATCCCTTTTACTGTAAAGGGAAAGTTATGCTTGCAGGCATAGTTTGGGCCTTGTTTTTCAATGCAGAGAATAGTAAAATAGATGCAACGTTTATGAATTATTAAAACCTGCACAAGGATTTCTTTTCCTCTTCCACAGCTTCTTGTTTAATCCTTGTTCATTGTTGGAGGCTCTGGGGATGACTGACATTTAACACATCTCTGTCATGCTTCCTTACCCACTGAATGCCTGACGTGGGGGGAGAGAGAACAACCACACATGCACACAAGCATATGCAGATTACAAATGCTCCAACCTATTTCATTTCTCCTCACTCACCACGTTCCTTGAACCAAGTTTATTGCAAAGAGAAGAGAGAAACATTGCCATCTGGAAGAGCATCCCAATATCATCACTTCATCTGTTACATGAACCTTTTCACACCTTGTAAGTAACAGATATTAGGAATTAAAGGTGGTTTTTTTTTAAAAGTAGTATCTATGTTTTATAGAGGCTTTGGTGGTAAGGGGATGTGTTGTGGTGTAATGATACTATTTTTTCTTGAGAAAAAAGATAGTGCAGGGGGGTTTATTTAGGAATAGAGCTTTATAGATATGCAACCTGGAAATATTTGAGTATCACATCACATACCAGTCTTTAGCTCACAAACAAAGTGATCCCCACGGAGTGCAGGCTGGCAGTGCTAGCTGCTCCATTATTCCCTGGACATTTACAACATCAGCTGCAATTTAAAACCTATTTCATATTTTCACAGGGAACAACAACAACAAAAATCTAGGCAGGAATTAATCACACTCACTCGTATGGAGAATTTCAAACCGATGGTTAATTCACTACCAGCAGCGTTATTATAGCAATGATAGTCTGAGCATAAGCGCTAGACAAAGTTCCAGGTGGAGCAACTGATATAAGCAAAAGGCAAAACAGTCAAGTTTGGGACCTTGTGTTCAAAACTGCGGCTGTTTACCCTCAGCACCCACTATATCAGACACTCTGGTAAGAAGATATCACCTTCCCTGATAAAGCCTGCCTTGCTCTAAGCAACACAGAACAGAGGACAGCAAGAAACCCACAATAGCGGCACTTCTAACAGCGATATAATTTTTCAGAAAGTAATTTAAGAGGTTTAGGAGTTTGAGATTAATTCAGTGTATTTGAGACATTGAGGAGTTACAAGCAACAAAAAATAATTAGCAAAAAGTTGAGCCATGTTAGACTACTTGTCTACATTAGTACATCCCTAGCTAATGTGTCAATGATGCAAAGTTTCTTAAAAAAGCTCAATGTCAACCATTTCATCATACACCCACTGCGCACACACAGTCTACCTACTTCAATCCTAGTGCACAAATTATGCCCCACAGTCTGTTAAAGTTAGTGGAAAACCACATATTAATGCACGCATGCTTTTAATCAGACCGTAAAAAGACGCTTGAAAGTTTGCATTGAGAAACAAAGAAATATAAGAATCAGAATTAAAAACAAAGATGACATGACGGGAAATGCTTGTGAACCACTGCAGCTTTTGTGCTCCAACAGCCGAATGTGTGCTTCTGCCTCCAAGAACAAACATCCCGCTTTTCACCAGGACCTTCCCCCCCCCCAAAAAAAAAACCAAAACAAACATAAAAGTACAAAATACCCAAAACACCAAATGGGGGGTAGAGAGGACCACAATCTTAGGCAATGAAGAGAAATCGGATTTTTCATTAAATCAAGACAGGAAACAAAAATTTTCCTGTATCTTTCTCTAAGACAGTTCCCTGTATGCTGACCTATTTATATATGACTTGTACCTGTAACTCAGGTTTACAGTTCTGACACTAACACAGCTCATGCACTAAGTAAGACTGAGGGGATTGTCGGGGTTTCTACCGACTCGGCTGAGTTTCACACTAGCTACTTAAAGCAGAATGCATGAATCCTCGAGGAAGATGTAAGAGGTACAGCTCAAACCCTCCTGCGTTCTGCAGCATAGTGTCACAGTCCGTACTAATATATCAAATCAAGAATAATTTTGTATCAGGTTACAGAATATCATGTCAAGCTGCAATATTTAGGGAGGCATCAGCTTCCTTGACAGCTATTTTTAGAAGTACTCAAAACTATTAGTTCATCAAAAGGATAACACTCTAAAATCTACTCTTGCCCTGAACAACTGTAAGCTTACTGCAGTTCCCCAAGAGCTTCACCCCTCTGTGTAATCAAGCTCCCTAATGTAATTGATACTAACCGTTTTTGCTGGGTTTCTACATCCAGAAATTTTCATTTTCCCTTTCTTATTTCTCCTCCCTAATCATCAACAAATCCATCTCTGTACAGGAACACACTTTATCGCCATATTATCTGTGGCAAACGGCACTAAAATAAAACACATCCGCCTTGCAAATGAGAAACGGAAAAAAGTCTGCCGTGGTTTTAATGAAGTTGAGTATGTGTGACGTTTTCATTGCATAAGCGCAACTATTTAATTGTTCACAAGAGAGGTTTAACAGAGAACATGTCTGTACTAAAAATATGGGGTTAATGTTTGAGATTACTCGGTATTCCTATGTGAACTTCCTTCCAGTCTCCCCAAAAGATGTTACATTTAAGTGTTCTTTTAATTTAGTTCATTTTTTCCCCGTTAAGAGCATTGTTCTTCTGAAAAAACATTCACCACCATTCTTATGCAAGTTTAAACTGCTGCCAGAAAGCTTTTGTTTTCCTGTATTTATTAATAAGCTTTCTCTTTAAATCTACTCCACTGTGCTCTACAAATTGTAAAGAGCATAAAAATGAGAGACAAAGCAGCTGCCAAATGCGTAAGTAAAGCTTGGCCTGGCCAGTAACAAGCAAAAACTATTTAATCCTCCTTAACACTTTGCAATCTATGCAAAAAATACTTACGGGAGCAGCAGCAAACCCAAGATTTATCAGATAAAGTTTTGACAGTTAAAGAAGAGAGATGCAGAAGAGATCAATATTTTTCTTAGCTAACTTAATCTATTTATAAGTTGATAGGGACTGTTGATCAAGAATTTTCAAGCAAAATTTTTCCATCACAAAACAGAAATTTGTGAGAACCAACTGTATTTACAAAAAAAAGTATTTTCAGAGCAGCCACTTTGTTACAACTGAATGTAAACAACCCCCTAAAGAGTCCTTTCAGAATTCCCACTTGAAAAAGAACAGAAAAAGCTGAAAACAAAAACCCCAGAACACTGCATTATGGTTTAAAGTGGATTTGCCTTCAGAAAAGCAAGAGTTTTAATTCTGAAATAAGTTGCATCTTTCAAGTTTATCAACACAAACTGACCTGATCAGCCGACTGAACTTCTGCTTTCAAAAAACAAAACAAAAACACCCTTTGCAATCTGACATTTCATTTGGATGCAGAAAGGGAAAAAAAAACCTGAAGTATTCTAAATTGTCAGTGTAAACAAATTGTTTTCTGTTTACCTCAAATTATATAGCTTGGAAAGCAAAGAGTAGCTATGAGTAAATTGAGTCAATAACTGAGAAGTGATCTGAAGTTTAAAAACTGAGAATTGGGTCACATGCAGGCTTTCTGCAAAGAAATAAATCTTACCAAGAGTAAGCTAGGCACATCACCAACTTACACACTTAAAACACTTCACAAAAAAATAAACGTCCTGGTGCCAATTTTAGCCAGTCGAGTATGTGTTCATATAAGTTTCTTGTGCTACTGTGCCCTGGCCATCTTGCGCAAATTATCAGCATAAGACAGTTTGGTGACAGGCTAGATCCTCACCTGAGCTGAGGTGTCAATTCATTTACTGCATTTTTTTTTCTCCTGTTGAAGACGACTCATATATGAAAATGCACAGGCTACTTTGTTACCTCACAAAAACCTAAATACAGGGTGAAAAGAAAACTAGCATCGTTCTACCTGTAAGGACACAAGCGATTTCAATCAGACATGCCATGCAATACTTGGAAAAGAATTCACCACCAAAGGAGTGGGGTCTGATGCCTGTCTCTCCTCCAAGCATCTTATATCACCTCTCATAAATGCTAGACACAGCTCACAAACCCAGAACGCTTCACCAGACAGAGTGGGTTATTTTTCCCAGCCAGCTCAACTAAAACGTTTGCGTTACAGACTGATTCTTTGCCACAGTTTCTCTTCTAAAACACAGCAAAAGCTTCCCAGGGCTATTGCTTTCAATGGGGACGAAAAAAAATGAACAGTCCCTGAAACAGAATACCCCAAAGATTCATTCACGGTAGCACAATAGCAAAAAAAGGGAAAGAAAACACTACAACAACGCAGCATGCGTGCTGCCTGCACAGATTGCCCCCCTCTTATTTGCATAAAGCCATCTGTATGAGATGTTGTGCATTACCGTGCTACTTGTATAGCTACTAAGACGACCAGTTTTATTTTGGTTGGTTTTTGCAGTGTCCTATGAAATTTAACTGTGTTGAATTTTGCAGCAAGTACTACATTATCAGAAAGTATTATTTGCATGTAATTTCCATGAAAGGGAAGTATTTGTAGTAATGTATGGACCAACTTGAATAACTCGGGGGAAAAAATCCAAATGTGGCCCTACCTACTGTTGACAAGTAACCTGTGGACACCTCCCCCTGTTCCTCAGCTCTCATTTTATAACAGTTCACAGATGATTTGGAGCAATCCTTGGCAGGTCACTTCATGTTTAGGAACAGTTTTCATTATCTACTCCTAGTGTTACATGTGACACACAGCTTGCATCCTCCCTGCTTCGACTGGAACCTGGTCAGCAGGAGAATTACAACCAGCATCTGATGAGTGGAAAACACTCATGTTTGTTCATGAATAGCCATTGCTGGCACGCAAAAACATGTCTTTGTACAAGAGCCACCTAAGAACCTGCATCAACAAAATACTATTTTAATCTTTTCCAGAAGAGATACCATGGCATTAAAGTAAGCAATTTTGGACGCTTCTGTTCCTGGGGGGGCGGGGTCCAACCTGATATTGCCTCAAGAGTCCAGCTGTCAGACATCACCACGCACCTACTGTCCATCAAAAACCCCACTCTTGGTCATCCTTGAAGCGTGAGAAATTAGATGCTAAAAATCACTTGTCAACTGACTATTTGGTCTCAATTTGGTGTCTGTGGTTGGATCTCTCTTCACACAATAATTTTCATCCTAATTAAGACTTCTGGGTGAATCCCCAATACAAATAAAATTAATTTGTAAAGAGTAAATACAGAAGAACAAATCACAGTCCAACTGCACAGTCTCTTGGAGCCTGTGAGACTATCTGCAGAATCCTTCTTGCAGATCCTCTCAGCCAGCTCTAATCATTTATTTAAAAAGAGACTAACAGAATAGTCTTTCCTGGAGGAAGAAAGCATATGTTAGTCTCAGCGTGGATTCCTTTAGGAGGGAAGTGTAATTATCACATTCAGCATTACCGTAACTCAGACCTACCCTTTCATTTTCTTTCTTTAAATACTAAGTGAAGTGTATATAAATAATTTGACTGCACAAAATGCAGCTCTCCCCACTGAACTGTCATCGAGGCAAGTCAGTCAAAGTCAGCTGGACAAAGAACAGCCAGTGTGGCCCCATCATGGGGTGCTGGTTACAGCTGCTCTACCCTCATGTCCCCTCTACATACTAACAGACCTCTGACTTTTAGATTTGGTTGAGGGGTTTGGGGGGTTTGGTTTGATGTCTTGGGGTTTTTTTTGGTTGGTTTTTTTTTTTTTAAACCAAAAAGACTGCATCATAGCACAAGATAGGTGAGAGTACCAACTGGCAGTAGTTTTGGGAACTCTAGGGATCGTTTTGATATCTGTCAAGTCCAGGGAGAGCACATCTGTATACCTGTCCAGATGCTTATGGTTTCTCCTATGCCAAGTCCAAGGTGGCAGTAGGCAAGTCAGGATGTATCAGCCTGATACATTCCTAATGCAACTCAGAAGCGAAAACTCTGTAAAATGAAAAAGAAAGAAATGCCATCCTTCCATGCTAACGGAGGACCTCTACCCTGCAAATAAATTACTTGGAAAAACATTTACTGAACAAGCAACTCAACATAAGCTCCCAGCACAATGTTGTGACAGAAATGGCTGATGTTGGTTTTAGAGGTATAAACAGGAGGAGTAGTAAGCAGGATTGATGAAGTGATTATACTTTTATTTATGACATTGGTGAGACCAGTAAAAGGCATACAAAGCTCAGTTGCAGTGTCGCAACTTTTTAAAGAGTGTTGAGAAAAAACAAAGATCCGAGCAACTGGGGGGGGAATAACTGAGATCTCAATGAGAGCTGAAAGAGCTCAATCTATTTAGCCTATCAACAAAGATTGAGAGGTAACTTGATTAGTGTATAAGTACCTTCATGGGGAGAAAACAAAGGGTATTAAACGGCTCATTAATCTATCAGAGAGAGGCATAACAAAAACTAATGGCTGGAAACTGAAGCCAAACTGATTTAAATTAAAAACCAGACACTTTTTTTTTTTTTTTACATTGTGGGGTATTCTCTAGCTTTTGATATATTCAAATCAAGAAATAGATGCTGTCTGGAATACCTGTTTTAGACAGACACAAGTTACACTGTAGTTAAGCACAACAGTTATTGGAATCAATACTGTGGCAACCAGATGAAATGAAATGGTGTACAATACACAGTAAGTCAGAGGGACAACCTAGGGTCCCTCTTGGCCTCAAGCTCCATGAATCTATGAACTCTTAAAAAGCCATCTCTCTGCCCTCCTAATAAAACCAATCATTCTGATTTTCCACCTACATTCAGTTACTGCTGAAACTCCTGTGTTTTACAACAGGAATGTACAAAAGATTGGAGTAAAATCTGAAGCCAAGTTGAACCATGTGCTGAGGCATAACCCAAGAGCTAATTTATTCTGCTTGCTTTTTAAAAATGGGTTTTGCACTCATGAGGAGTATTAGATTGATGACACCGATAAACTGTATTGGGGGTGGGGGGGTAGGAGTGGAGAAAGTAGGAATTTTAAATGGTTCAAGCACACAAAGTACCTCATCCAACAAGACGCCTGAAGGACTATTCTGTAAATTAAAGAGTACAGTTCATCATGCGCATTTGTTCTGCCCCAGCCTTGCAATTCATATCAAGAAAAAGGGTATTGGTAAGCAATCGTGTATTTAGTAAAGCAGATTCACAGAACTCATCTTTGAGTCATTCAAAGCTTTTCATAAATATGATCAATACATTTGGGGGGGGGGGGAGGGTGGTGATAATAGGCCATAACTTTTAAAACTTTCTAGATACATTACACAACAAAAGTATGTAATTCACTTGAGCTAAATTGAAATTTACAGAGTTAAATCAAAACTGCATAAACAAAGTATTTTCTTTGGCTCAACATTTAAAATAATTTAATAACCTATTTTGGCATGAAAACCATCTTCTTTGTAATCTTAAAATTTCGTCACCAGACTGAAAATTCACTCACACCTCTACATGGTACTGGGATTGTCTGTATGAAGGATGTAGCACTGCAGACTGGGCATCAAATGACACACAAGTCTCCTGTTCAGACCAAGACAAGAACAGCACAGACTACTTGCACAGCCCATCAGATAATGCTCCTTGTGATTAGGGATTCCGAGTAGTGCTGAAGATGTGAAGACGCCTCAGCTTTCTCCCAAGCCCCGGCCCTGGTTCCCCAGGCCATGCACCATTGGTGCAGGACCACCTGTCTGGTCCATTCGCACCCAAGCAGCGGCAGTAGGTGCTCCCTGTCCCCCATCCTTCCTTGCTGCTTCCTTCTGGGATTACAAAATGTTTGCTTTCAAAGAAGAGGGCTCAGTTCACCCACAATATCAGTGGAGATTTCAGTTTTCCCTTCCTGTACATGTATGCCCTTGTGAATGAAAATCAGCATGAATGAAGCCAGCTTTGTCCACACTTGCGCTGTAGATATGCACAAACTCCAGGAAGCCAAGACTTAATTTGATCTGAAAACCCCCACAGCCAATGCATTTTAAAGACAGAACCACAAAGCCAATCAATAGGGACCATTCAGATACTTGCTGTCAGCGGCTAAAAGAAAATGGATACCGAGAAAGCCATAACTATGATAAATTTAGGCGCTGCTTCTCTCTGACTAATGTAGGCACTAAAACACTCCATGAATATCCTGCTTTGAAACGTGTCATATTTCTGAGAGGCCAATCAATCTCGGGTTCTCTGTGGACCACATTAAAATACATTTGTCACTGTAAGTTTATGAAATATTGATGGTGTTTTTTGGGGGGTGTCAGGAGGTAGAGAGGTGGATCAAAAAAAGGGGGAGGAAGAGCTACTTTAATGAATTATCTTTAGGCTAGAAGAAAAAGAAGAAACAAATGTAGGTGCTTATTGTGGATGAGGGTGAAAAACAGGAAACAGAATTGCTTACTGAAAGAAGACATTTGTTGGATTAATAGAAAAGATCATGTGGATGAATGCGTTACAGAAGCACTTCAGTATTTCAAGCTCAATTTGACCTAGATTTATGATTTTATTAATTCTTTAATTTTCTAAATTTGGTAATTAATAAAAATAAAACCAAAGCTCCGTTAATGACATTCACAGAGGGGAAATTAAAAGTGTATCTGTGTTCTAGAGGGGAGCATGGTTCTATTGCACCAGGCACTGCATCAGATTTATACCTGAAAGAGGGAACAAGCCCATATGTACTAGCAAGCCTCACCAGCTCTTCAAAGCGGAGACATGCACACTCCACACGGAAAAGAAATGGAATAGAACAGGGATGTACAGGGACAGACCACCTTTCATACTGGTGCATCTACATACACTCAATACCTGAAGTGTCAGATATTAGTCACAAAGAAAATTCCCATCTTAAAGAATTTATGATCAGAATAGATAAAAGACCAGAAACGAGCAAGAAGAAACTGGGAACCAAAGTGGAAATGGGAACCAAGTCACACAGAATAATTAATTTAACATTATAAAGGAAGCCCGTTGCAGATCCAAGCTGTGAGTCCACAGCCAGTCCAAGGCTTTCCAGGCAAGACCACTCTACCTTTCTGTAACCCAATCTGCTAAACACCTAACGACACACCAAGCTTTCTACACGAGTAGCTCCACTGAAGTCAATAAAGCTATTCACAAGTGTAAAGTTAAGCCTGAGCTTAAATACTGTGGTACTGTGATCTATGTTTGTAAGTGAAGTGTGGAATTAAAGCTAGTTTGTGTAAATAATCTGAAATTGGGTCATTTTTCACCATTTCTGTCAATGCAAAAAGCAGTTTTTCAGATAAGAACAACAGCAGCATTCACCAAAGGAACAAAAAGTAAATCCTCATATGCATTTTTAACTCACAGATGCTAAACTTTTTGGTAAAGACATTATGCCGTGTTGGTAGGAAAAACACTCTTAGGCAATAAATAGCACATTTTGCTTTAGTGATGAATAGCAACAAAAATAAATTGAGGCAGAAGCATAAAATTTTTCATTTTTCACAAATCTGGAAAAATACGAACTTTTCTATTATTTTTGGCCAGTGGCCCAAACCTCTTCTCTTCAGCCTTCAAAACAAATCCCACTTTTCTTACTGAGATTATCCAAACAGATACACAGATCTATCCTCTATTTCCTTTGCCATAGTTTAGGTATTTGGCTACAACAATTTGACAGCTTAGGAATCTTGCATTAAAAAGTAATTTTTCTACCTCCTCCCCCCAGCAATTTCAGCCAAATTGAAGATTTCCATGTGCATGGAGGGCAGGGGGAAGGAAGCATTTTGTTTCCCATCAGTTTGATGCAAGTTTAAACATTTCAGTATATTCTAGTGAAGCGGAGTGATTTGCTAAAGAGTCAATTCAATATTGAATTACACCTCCTGCAATGCTACAACGCTTCCCAAGAGCAGTAGCTCAGGTGCCCAAATCCCCACTTTTTTTCCCTAAAGGCTGCAGTCCTCGATGAAACTACTTTCCCCACCATGCACTGCAGTTCCCCTCTCTCCATTATGCACAAGACACTTGTGCATCAATATTAGTAAACTGATTTTCTTTCCCCCATCCTGAATCTTATCTCAAAAGTTAGCAAGTTATTATTTCCCTCTACACACCTGTAGCACACACAGACCCTACTCATGGCTATAGCTGTATTAGCTCAGGTGTTGAGCAAACAGGAAAAAAGAAAAAAAAAAAAAAGAGGATGGTTTGAGGCAGAGCTTAGTCTCGACTTTTCACACTTGATACGAACAAAGGTTGGGCTCAAATCCGGTGTCAGTGTGTGCCAGTGACTACCTGCTCGGTCGCAGCAGCACATACCTCAGACCTGTGCTGACATTGCTCAGATTCATCACAAAAATCACCAAGTACCATATTTTCAAACATATAAAAGACTTTGGGATGTATATGGGAGCAAACCGCACCTGCTGCAGTCGAGGCAAGCACACAGGGAGGCGGATGGATCTGTCCTCTCGGGGAGCTGCCAATTCCTGAGGCCATGGCAGTCCGATGGCTACTTCCTTTTAAGAGAAGTCCCCAGCATACCCAGTCTCCACACCCCCATCTCCCCACTGCTCCCTGGGGGCAGGTTAGCACTGACAGGCAGGGATAGGCCCGAGGGCACCCCCCAGAGCCTCCATCCACGGCACCCCACTGGGCCTGGGGCTCTCCATCAGTGCCGGCCCCAGGCCTGAGCTCTGTGTCCCAGAGCAGTGGGGCTGCTCCCTGGGGAGGACAAGCAGGAGACGAGGGCCCTCAGCCGGGCTGGGCCCTTGTCGACAGGGCAACAGCCCTGCCCAGGCAAGCAGGGCAGGGTGGGACAGCCAGGCCCACCGACGGCACTGTCAGCGGCAAGGTGGCAAATCTGCCCTGAAGCCTATTCGGGAAACCCAGGATATTCAGGCATGGCAGGGAACCAGACTGGGCACAGGGGCCGCCGCAGCCCAGCTGAGGCCTGGTGCCAGAGCCAAAATGGAGTCCCATGCCCCTGACTGGGGGCACTCAGCTGGAGGCCCAAGGGGACCGTCTGGGCCTGACAGAAGTCACCTACATTCGCCAGCTGCCAGCATCAAACAAGGCCATTAGATCAAACGTTTCCTTCCCATCGCTGATAAATCCTTAGCACGCGCTCTAACCCTGAGGGGATTAGGAGTTTTGAGACCATTGAGTCAGTTCACCAAGAAATTGGGTCTTTTAGCAGTTCGAGCTCTGTAATTCCAGCCACCAGAAACATAACAGATTGAAAGGAAGTAAGAGGTCAGGAAAACATGTTTTATAGCTTTACGTGCGCATGCGGCATCTGGCTTTGCTTCCTGGCAATCAGGCCCACCCCAGTGTTTCAGCTATTGCCTCTTTCAGTGTCCGTGATCCATCCCCCTTCTCCCAGGGGAGGGAAGGGAAACCTGCTCCCTCTGGGGGCTTCATCCCCCAGTGAAGGGCTCCAACTCTGTAACCAGGACCCCGAACATGCCTGACATACAGCAAGAACACACCTAAATCCACTTTTTACTGTACCACAGCACCAGAAAGAAAGGGCTGCCTACATACAGCACGGACCTGTTGTGCCATTAGATGGCTGTAACATCTAAGAGCTCATTAGGAAAAGAAATGTCTGTGCCACAGGATCTTGATTAGTCGCGTCACTCCCTTACTCCAACATGGGAGCACCACCTCCTCTTTCCTAACGCTGTTTATGCTCATCCCCTCACTTACGTCTCCTAACTTGTTTGAGGGTTGGTTACAAAGCAAACGTACCTTCTCCCTGACCCCGTAGTCCAGTCAAGAGAGCCAACGTGACCAGCAGACACCACCTTGCTTACGCATGGCTCACTGGTTCTGCAGGCATCAAATCAGCTTGTCAGTTCATAAACATGGATTGCTTCCCCCCATGCAGCCCCTTAAGGTTTTTGGCCTCAGACAAGCTTGTTCAAGGTATTTTCTACTACTACCGTATTGTTCCTGGCCACACACTGTCGTATCTGCTTATCAGTATCTCAAGAAACAGGGACTCCGTGGCTTCCTCATGGAGACTCTTTGGCCAGCTAGTAAGCTGCAGTGCCAGCAGCTTTTCCCTGATATTCAGACTAGGTTTCCCCTTTGATTTAAATCTATTATTTGTGTTACCACCCTTTTGCTATCACTGTGAATAAAATCTCTCACCAAAGTCATCCCAAACCAGTAACAGCCGGAAGAGAAACCAGAAGAATAGATTGTATAATAGTACTTCAAATTTTCTATACTGGGACAAAGCCTGACCTCCATCCCTCTGAGCAATGTGGGGAAGGGCTGGGTGATCCTGACATCTAAGTTTCAAACCTCTCCATCTCTCTAAAATGAAGGAATTAGATGCTTTTATATGGTCCCAGTTACACAGGAATCAGATAATACAGTCTAATGACCCCTCAGTGATGCCTCTGGGTATGTTTCTAAATAAAATGCAAAACCCATGAAAAACCCAATCCCTCACCTCCAAACCCCCTTGTGCTTCCTCGGCTGCATCAGTCCAGATCTGCCACGATAGCTTGAGGCAACATTTTGAGTTTCTTCCCACTTATTAGAGATCTATGCGTATGACAAAATACACTTTAAAAAAAGTTGTAAACCTGATTGCTTAGATTCATTAAGCAGCAGGATTCATGTCATCTCTGATAATGTTTTATACTCAGCGTTTTCATATGCCCTCTATTTACATTTCTAAGCATGCTATAAATATCTGCTATAAGTATACAGAGGGCTGGCAGGCCAGCTTTCACCCACAGGCCTCTTGCCCCTGTGGAAGTCATTCTTCCCAAAGGACAGCCTGACATTCTGGGCAATGCACAAGACATTTTTATTTGATGTATCATCAGTTCATGTTGGTTTTGGCTTTTACTTTGTCTTATTTTGTATTTCAGCTTGTAATTGTGGCAGCAATTTTTGCACGTTGCTTAATAAATCTTACAAAGGGGTCTGTCCGTGCTGCTTTCATCAGGGCAAAGTCCCCACTGAAGTAGTGCCTACACAAAAACTGTTAATCGACACTTTTGGAAAGATGCATACCTTAATCTCTAAAAGGATTATCAGCTGGTAGTCAGAAATAGCCACCTGGAGCCAGTAGCTGCTTAAAAAGATTAGAACTGAAGTGTAAAATCCAGGCATATTTCTGGAGTCAGTATGATACTACAATAATGAGACATTCAATTCTAAAAATTCCCGTCTGAGAAAAGGAGTTTCCTTTCAGTGTGGCCAGTTATAGCCAAAGAAGGGAAAGGTAGTTAGCGGTCAAGTATTTTCCCCAAACATTTCACTTCCCTAGGTGTTATTGCATAGGTGGGCTACCTCACACAGCCGATGTGACCAATGTCACAAAAACCTAACCTGAGACTAGCTGTAGGTCAAGCACCAGCACAGGCCATTTAGAATATACATTACAGAAAAAAAAAAAAAAAAAAAAAAAAATCAATAAAATTGTCAAATACTCACACAACAGTTTGTAAAGGCAGGGTGAAAAAAATAAGACATTTTAATAACCACTGATCAGGTGACATCCTAGCAATTCAAATCATGACAGTTACTGAGGTCCTAAGTATTTGGAAAGAGACCTTTCAGGAAAAAGAAGATCAAAGTATATGGAAAGCACAAAATT
Source organism: Gymnogyps californianus (assembly GCF_018139145.2). Taxonomy (NCBI): domain Eukaryota; kingdom Metazoa; phylum Chordata; class Aves; order Accipitriformes; family Cathartidae; genus Gymnogyps; species Gymnogyps californianus. The sequence continues at coordinate 4,841,197 of NC_059487.1, read as the reverse complement.
CACACTCAGAAGTTCTAGATTTTCCGAAGACATATACTATTTAAAATAGTCTAAGATATTAAGCTACTATCTCACAGTTTGTTAGAAATTAATTTACTATGTTTTAGATTACTAGTTTTATTATATATATTGAAACTATGTTATATAATTATAGCAAAACCAGGTGTCTCTATGTACAACTTAAAAACCCTACAGTTGCAGTCCAACTCTTTGTTTTCTAGTCACCAACACTGATGTTTCTAAATTAATTACTTTTCTTAGTTTAGAAAGGTGTTAGACAAAACCAGTTTTCCTGCATATGTTATTGCGCTCCACACTTAATATTATGCAAGAAAAAAATTCTTTCATAAATGTATGTCAAAGTATGGTAGGAGTGTTAATTCAAGTTACACATAATAATTATCTCACTCAAAGTGTAAATAAAGTTTGGTTTTGATAAACAAGTAATCCGTGCAGCTACGCCTATGTCTTTTGCCAATCACAAGTTTGTATTTATTCTCAACTCCTTCACAAGAAATGAGAGAATTGTCCCCCACATATTCAAAATTTCTAGATCTTTTGCCTATCACCAGATTCTGAAGACAGTGAGTTTTATTTCAAAAGTTGCAGCACAGATTTAGAAATCCTGGACGTTTCAGCTTCTCAAGCTCTTCAGTTTCTCATGAGGCTAGGACTCTGCTACAAAATATCCTAAGCAATTTACTGCACAAGAACACTTATCAGTCATGGTTTAATGTTAATATTTAGAAAAATTAGATCTCACTTGAGCTATCGCTACAATCAGACCCCTAAGCCTGCTGCATAGACATCAGCCACACAGATGCTAGTAACAAGTTTAGTTTTCCAAATAACTAATTTACCCAGCAGGCACAAAGGGTGCTCGTACTCTCTGATGGAAAGACCACTAACAAACCAACCACTAAAGTATTAGACAGAGCATCCAAAGCTGAGACTCCAGCCTTAGTTAGGCTTGCCTTGATCATCTGATTTCTGAAATAAGGATGGAAGTGCTCATCTCCTGCACAGCATTGATTTAGACTTCGGCAGTTCCCTGGAAGTTTGTGGGGGCAGATATCTGAACAAAACACATTCTGAAAGACATTTAGTATTTCTTCTTATATTTCTTTGGAATTTTTACTCTTTCTGGGTGAGATATCCATACAGACCACTTAAGATGTGAGATAAGCCATACACTTAGCCTAGCAAGAAAAGAGAATATGGAAGAAATCTAGGAAAGTGTCAACAAATTAGTGACTATTTAAATATTGAATAAAATTCTTCCTTTGTTCAGGAAGTGTCTGTCCAACGGAAACTCTCCTGTTCAAAATTGGTGTCATCTTGAATGCCAAAAAGGGAAGAAAAAGTCATCTATAAAACAATCAGAAATAAGGTTTCAGCCTTGGGGGTCTTCCTCAGGGCATAGTGAAACTAGGACACAGCAAAACTAAAGAACATCCTGTTCTTCTTTAGCCTAAGGAAGGCCCCACGGCCAAAATGCCTTCTCTAATCTAATTTTGTACTTTTGACAAACAGGTTGACCCTTCCCCTGCTAATTACTGTTCTGCAAATTGCGACATTGCACCAAGTTTGTCCCTTCATTTTTAGAGGTCACACACAATGTAAAGCATTTATCCAAGCCATCTTCAAATCCCACACCTTCATTTATGTCTGGAACGAATAACTTTGAAATGCTCACTTTGGGAGAAGAGGGAAGCTATATAACTCAATTCTCCATTGCCTTTCACTTCTGCCGACATTAACTCTCCTGGGCAGGACGATGAAGTGCTACTGTTCCAATCTGGTAGGAGTTTGCATAACTGGATAAGATCAGATAAGGTGCAAAGCAATGGAGAATAGGACCCAGCAATTTGAGGATGTCACCTGTAAAAAGAAAGAATGGTTTCTGTCACACAAGTTTATTGCAGCCCAGAAATGTCTACAGTAACTGTGGGCATATAATATGATGTGCAAGGCTTATATGAATGGGACCCTTGTGGCTTCTTGTCAGAACTGAATCTGAAGTGATGACAGGACATTTGTAAGAAGTCTTTCCTGGGATGCTGAAGGACTTCCATAAGGAATCATCTTGAAGATTGGGCTCTTGAGGCGTTCAGTCAAGAGGAGTCCTTCCAAAAAATGTTGAAGGTTTTTGGTAAGGAGCAACACAGATAGATACCCTCAGAAATATCGAAAGAGCTGAACTGTTGGGTTTGAACTCTTTGCATATCCCAGAGTTACAGAAGAGAAGTGTACAGGGTAGGTGACTGGCCAGTCTGCAGTTTGGGGTCAGGGGAAAAACAAGAAAGCCCACACCTTCATACTGTTGCTACTAACGTCATCGCTGTCAAAAACATGACAATACTTTGCCTGCTGAGGGATTAGTTTGACTCACCAAGTATGTTGACAGTTGGCATAGTTTCTCTGTATTTGCAACTTTTCAAAAGATTACAAGAAGAAACTGAGGAGGGAACAGAGGGCCATTTCTCCCAGTTAGGCATTGCCGAGAATGGGTAAATCTGCAAAGCGTAGTTTACATCTGCTCAGCTCCTGTTCACCCATGTATATAAAGAGACTTCGATATAGCAAACTCCTCTGTAAGTCTTCAGCTGTGGTTACACAACCACTTTCTGCCTAGTTCCTTACTCCCAACCTGGGGAAGCAGCTGCTATGGCTTGAGGGGTCCAGTACTGAACAGCTAGCGTTCACACCCATTCAGGGATGCAACTGATGAGTACATTACTAATACCTTAGCTTAGACAAAGGTACTGATACACTTGTACATTTTTTATTTTGGAGTTTTTAAACAATGATTAAGAAGGGAGTCCACTGTAAGTTCCAATATTGCAATATTTGGTGGTCCACACTGCCCCAAAAAGCTGATAAGCATCTGTAACGTGTCTGTAGAAGAACTCTGCTACCAACTTAGGACACAAAAAGAGCCCGCATTCCAATTTACCAGAAATACGGTCATAGATAGAAACATTGCAAATCAAAAAGCATAAAGGCATGAAAAAGTATGAAAAGCATTCTCTTTGCCCTTGGTCTGGGTGTGGAGCAGAGCACCTGGCAACAGAACCTTCCCCAAAACAGGGAATTTATCCTGCAGAGGCTTCAGCATGAGCTGCTTCAGCTCAGATTAGCCAGCTCCAACCTACCTGGTCCCATTAACTGCTATTCATCTCTCAGCCTGGTATCTCCAAAATGCACTTGAGGCTTTTTTGCTCAACTAAGGTTTGGTTTTTTTTCTTTTTTAAACAAAAATTATGACGAGGAAAGGATCCTGTGGGTCTGCCTCCCCACTCACCCCTCTACACCCTTGCGCTACTTTGGCTAGTCACCGTTTGACTTCATGCTCACAGTCAGCATGACAGCGTCCCTGTTTCCAAATTTGTCTATATCTGAACTTGTTGGAAGCTGTACAGCATCCCATTTTCTTGAAAATAGGTTTATTACAAAAACAAGCAAAGGATGACCCTGTAAGAAAGGCCCCATTTTAAAAAACAGCGAAAATTAAAGTTGTTCCTGGTTCTACTGATAAAATCAGTGTGAGCCTGCTCAGATATATTCCCTGTCTGTAAAATGAATAGAACATTTGCCACTATCACAGGGAGGTCTGATGACATGCTCATTAGTGTTCCTAGAGCAATTAGAGTTTGGGTGAGAGACTACAATGAGAAAACAAAGCGACATCTCAAGTGGATATATTTCTGCTGTGCCTCAGAGCAGCTGAAGCAGAGTAACACCCACAGGGGATTCAGACTTGAGCAGTGGGGGGGAAAGGCAATGAGAGAATGCTGCTTTAAAAAAACAAAACAAAACAGAAAGCAAGTTAGCTCTCTGCCGTTAAAGGGAATGAAAATCCCCTCACCTTTACAATAACAATACGTGCCTTGATGTTAGCCCTGGGAATGCTAGTGAAACTAAGGTCTGTTATTTTCTTATTTTCCAAAATGTTCACATAATTAACATGCTTTCTCTTCCCCCTCACTCTGAAAGAAACACAGGGGTTTCAGGCAGAAGCATTTTGTCTAAGGCACTGAAGGAAGGCACTGCGAGGCAGGTGTCAGTCAACCTTGCTCAGTGCGATTCAAATCCACCCTGGCCCTTTTGCTGCACTGGGCATGGTTTTCACCAGGATCCTTCCCTGCGGTGCTGTATCTGCTGGGGAGAGCTGCGTGTCAGCAGTCCTTTCTAATCGGCCTCCTAACAGAGGCACAGCGCTCTTACCATAGCAGCTCCGCTACCACATGACTATCGAGAACACATGCCTGATTTGATTTTAAATACAAAGCGCGTTCCCTTTAATTGAAACTTTGTGCATGAAAAGTTTATTAAGTTAGACAGCGATGCCGCAGAGAAGCAGAGGTAGAAAATGCCCTCAGGCGGATCCTACCTAGCCTGCCATTAGGTGCTGTTAGACTTAATTGTTGGTGAAGGCAACTTAGGGCTTGATCACATTACTTTCACGTTAAACCTTTCCTTTCACACAGGTTCTTTGTTAGAGGCAGATCCTTCAAATATACTTGCACAGATGGAAGTATCTTAAAACCAACAGGAGCTTTACAAGTAGAGGAAGTTACCAATGTTGTTAAGAGGTCGGCAACTCAGAGGACTGCAAGATTAAAGCCAGAATTCAAACAGTCATTAATATGACAAGTATATTTGGCATTTTTTCACACCTTTCACACTATGGTCTTTAGAAAGACCTATTCTCTATGCCTAAAAGACTCAGACTAATCACTAACCAGGAGCATCAAATTTAACAATGAAGGCATCCTTAAAAATTGTAAATTGTTCAGGGACTTTGTAGTGGATACTGAAAAAGCCATAATTACACAAACAATAATTTAAAAGAACGATATGCTGGACAAAAAATATTCCTGTTTAAAAGAAGATAAAAAAGCAATATTAAAAAAGTTAAAAACCCTGATAAGAGGAGGCTAATGGAATAAACAGAGCATCAACAGACAATAACTACGTAACGTATTAAAAAACCACCAAACCCCCTATATGTGAGCATACATTCATTGCTAAATACAGACAATAAAACTATACATGAAAACGCTGAAAAGGCAGGAACGTTTCACAGACACTTTTTGTCAATATTTGAAACAAAAGACACCAATGTATACATGCATCCCTTATATGCTATAGCTAGATTAGAGTGTTTAACAAAGAGTTGTGGCTCTACTTGGTTTGATCAGATTGCTTACCATCAAGCAACTAAGTTGCCTGCATTATCTTTGGCTGTCTGCAAAAGATAAAAAAAAAAATTAAATCAAGTCAAGATAACAGAGACCAAAGAGTTTTAAAGGAACTTGTGGATTGTTAACTTTTTAATACATCATGGAAAACAACCTCGTAAATGCCAGAAGTTGCTGGATTGCCAACCTAATTTCAATTTGAAAAGAGTTAGGGATGACTCCAGAGAACTGTGGACCAGCTAGCCTAGTCTTAATAACTGGCAAAATAATAAAATATTTATTCATGAACTATCAACAAAGAATTGCAGACTAGAACTACAATTGTGATGTTTCATGGAAAATTGGTTTAAACAAACCACACTTATCTTTTTTTTGGCAGGATTACAAGCCTGATTGATAGAGGCAGCTGTGATAATAAAGTGGACTTGGACTTCTCCAAGATTTCTGACTCAACTGTACCTAAATTCTTACAGCCCCATATTCTAGTCACCAAATGGATTAAATAAGTGGTTCACTGACTGACCTCAAACTGTAGCTGTTAATGGAGAGCTACCAAGGAGTACAGCAGTTGCACTAAGACTGGTTTTCAGTCCAACCCCTGTTCAGTATTCTGTAAAAGATGAAGGTGGCAATGAAACTTTTTGTCAATAAAGTTAACAGATGACAAAGACTGGAGTAGTGGAAAGTTCTGTTTCTTTGAAGGCTGGTATCAGTAGTGACAAGACAGTTATCATTAAAACAACGTATGAGTTATTCAGGGCAAAACACTCCTAAAGAAAATTATTCCTCATACAGGCTCACCTCCCATGCAGGCATTCAGCCTGCATCCAGATATTCTTGCAGTTAAACCTTACACCTCTCGGTTCTGGGTTGTGAGTCTCTCTGCAGCCAGGGCAGAACTGTTGGCGCTTTCCAGGACTGCCTGGCACTTTCCAGCAACACTCCCAGTAAACAAGGGCAAAATGAGTTAACATCCAAGAGAAGAATCCCAGCAGACTATCCTAAACTATGAATTATCTTGCTTTTGAGAATTAATGCATTCACTGCTTGCTTATTTAATGTATGCTCATACAATCCCATGTCCCCTCCCACAGTCTCTGAATAGTGTTGGTAATTAGCAAGATGGAAGCAATGCAAAATAAGATTTATTGACAGTCCCTGAACTTTTAATATTTGGTTCAAATCGACATCTCAAGTTGAATGAAGTGTCAGCGAGGTTGAAAGCAGCATGTTCAGTAACAGACGTAAAGCTGGATGTAAACAAGTGACTTACGACTGCAATACGGGTAATTAGATTCCACTTCAAGTTCACATTTTATCTTTTTGGTCAACACTTTTCCTATGCAACCAAACCAGGTTGAGCGGCCTGAGTCTCCACAGGAGGCAGGTTGCAGTTCAGTTAGTATGTCCTGCCAGGACCTTCATTTAAACAGTTTCTGATCCAATGCAGGCAGGAATTAAATACAGCTGCTCTTCTGGTGAGTCTTAGACTCATAAATGAATGTTTAAATAGTCTAATGGAGTACCATATTTAAGATATACCAGGTTAGGTGTCCCCATGGCTTTGTGTAGCAGCACGCAGACACTAGCCTCTGGCAGCAAGACAGCCAGCTCAGTTAGTAGTGTGCTGACACTGCTTTTATAGTGCTCCTCCTCCTAGAAAGTGGTCTGAGATATTATTGTAAACCATAACCTAGATGTACAAGATCAACTTTTTATTACAATACACTGAGCACAAGACCAGCAATCTAGTTTCTTTGGCCTGTTAAAAAAAAATTAGTTTAGACATTATGCCACTGCGGCTTTTTGTGATCATTTAAGAATATAACTTAATATTTCCAAATTTCTCCCCTCAATATCTCCCTCTAGAAAGTAAGAATAATTGCTTTCCTTTTACACAAATCTCATCACTACTGTTGCTACAATATTTGGAAGACATAAAATTGCCCAGCATCAGTGCTGTTCTACACATACTTTAAACTGACTAAACTTTCCTGGATTTTATTGCAAGTAAGGAACACTATTGCTCTGCTAACTTCTCCTGCTGTATTCAGTCACAACAATTCACAGCACTGCTGTAAACCGCAGGTTTTGGTTTTGTATTCCCATAGCAGAACAAAGCAATGGTACGCACACTGGCAGGAGCCACAGTCACAAGTTACCAGCACACCCACTCTCACCATAGGGCTCACCCTCAGTAAATGGGAGCTGCCCTCGCCCCATTTACACCAAGTGGGCTATCTCTCCTTGCCTGTCTTCTATCACAGGGTTGGTCCAGTCATCCAGCCTGCTTCCTTTTCCTCAAAGTCAAGTCCTTCTAGGTATGAGCCTCACCTCTAATTACAGGCAGTCAAAATTGGAAGTAGCCTTGAGGGGCACTGGAAGGAAACCGCGGGATGTTAGGGAGCTGGGACCAGCAGATGTGCTGTGCTTGAGGCCCACGCCTGGGTGGGCATGCTCTGCAAAGGGAGGCAAAGAGCTTCCAGAGTCGGGCTGAACTGGCTTGCAGATACAGGTTTGAAGGTGATATCTATCAAGAAAAGCCCACTCTAAGATTTCAGACTTGCATGTGCTGATTTACCTTAGACAGAGCAGTGATAAATAAGAAGCAGGTAAATTCATCTGTTTGCTGCACATGGAAAGCATTTATACTTTATATTGAGCAATTATTAGAAATAGATAAAATCTGCTGAGGAGGGCCCTCTCTGACAGCATACTGCCTTTCTTCCAAAACCTGTGTGTTGACAGCTTTTACAGCTTATCCTAAAGTCTATGCAGATAAGGCTAACATCTGCTGTAACGCAGTGCCCGATCCATTTTGAGCAAGCTATTTAGTTTGCTAACATACTGCAAGGAGTTCCACCAGCAATTTTACTACACAGTTCCTTAGATTATGTGATTTTTTTTTTTTAAGTGCAAAGGCAAAACTGCAAAAGAGGCAGTTTGCAGTTCCACAACTCCTCGTGCAAAGCTTTACATGGCACCATCTTAGCCAAACGTAATCCATTTTCCGAAACATGCTCACCTCTGACTGACGCAGCTTTGGATTTCCTTATGCCTACACTCTTATGAAGGAGAGGGCAGGTAGGTAAGATGACTTCAAGGAGAAGGAACTGCTGAAACCGTCACTAAGGTCCCCATAAATATTCCCCATGGACCTCATTACACATTTGAGCAAACATTACCTTCACTCACACAGCTAAATTTCCTGTTTGCTTGGCTGATCAATTCCTCATCAAATTTTAATGCGGGGTTCAGGCCGTCTGTGGCGTTTTAATTAGCCCTAAGATTGCACAGCGTTGGAGGCAAAGCTAGAACCATCGAAGTCCCCTCTGCCTAGATATAAAGGTGGAAGGGGGTTGGGGAAGAGAAGAAAATGAAGAGGCCAAGAACTAATTAGCTCTTGTTACTAGGTTAAGTCTGCTCTCTAGTGGTCACATCACACAGCAAATACAGCATATAAAAAGCCTACCGAAAACACTATCTTAAACCATAGCTGAATTCCTCTCCATCAAATACGAGAAAAAAATATGCAATATATATCATGCTTACCCCTGCTGCTGCAACTCCCAGCATTTCTTTCCCCGTAAAGAGCCTTGTTTTCTTCCCCCCACTCCAGAATTCTGTATACTTTTATAGGTGCTCTCAGTTTTGGCAGGAGAGGATAGTGCAATGAACTGCAGCTATTTAAAATCAAACACACTTTGCTCCAATCAGCATGAACAGTTTTGAATGATGAAGAACATACAATCTATACACCCTGCTGTCCATAAGCATGAACCACAAATGGCCACCTTCTGTCCAAGGCACTGCCTGGGCGTATTTTGACCTGCACTCAATTGCTGGCAAGCCTGAGAAGTTCTATGCATTTTGCTCTCATTGCCTGTAAAGCTCTTCATTTAACTGAGTTTAACCTGCATCCTTCTCTTCAGCAATGAAGACGGTCACACAATTTTGAATTGCAGTACAAGCAGGATAATGAAACCTAGTATTCCAGCAATATTGCTCCCACCCTCGTGATGTAAATAAGATATACCAAAGCAACACTGAAACGTAAGCCTTATATCAGTCAGTGGTCTTTCAATCACGCCACGCTGCTGTGTTTCACAACTTCCTGAAAAGAACCTGTACCCATTCCCCAAAAAACCACGTGTACATTGCACCAGGGGTGCAGAAGAGCAGAGCAGTTTTCCCCACAGAACATTAACAGTTCTATCGACAGATGCTGCTGTATGGCAATAACCTACTTCATCCCAAACCCAGGGACTGGGCACTTCCAGTCTCAAGTTTGGGTAGCTTGATACTAACAGAATTATCTAGCCAAACTCCTCCAAAATGCACCTGATTTTCATCCAGGCTGAAAAAGTTTAAGTTATATTAAAATCTGTACAGATTTATTGGGGGGGAAGAAAAAAAAAAAGGCTGGAAAGAATTGACAATGAAACAAATTCCTTATTTCCTTTTGCAGCTTGGGAGTGGTTATTTTAAGTATTAGTCTGCATACTGCAAAAGCAATGTATGTATTTAAAACAGCTGCTCATTTCACACAAATAGTAAACTATACCCAACTCTCATTTGCCTAAAATCACAAGTTCTTTGAGATTACATGAATAATATCAGCATCTGCAAGTGCACCTATTTACCACAGAGAGATTGTAGCATATAAAGCTGCTGGTGCTGTAAGAAATAGCCAGTCAGTAGCGTTTACACAACAGGTACAAAAGTGACCCAGCACGTGTATGTTTTCAGGCTCAAAGTATGGATTTTAGTTGCATATATCCCTTAATAAGTGGCAAGATATTTGGCTTTATTCTGACAGACAGAAGATTTGCACTACTACATGGAAAAAGAGCAGAATAAATAGTTAACCTGAGTCTAACCTCCCTGCTTGAAACCTAGATGCACTTAATTTAGCAAGTACAAATTAATTAGTATTATTAAAATACCACTTAGCACCAAGTACAGGCAGACTGCTAGTATTTAAAAAACACATTAGCTGGTCATCATAATCACCATGTCTCACAAGGCCTGGACCAGCTAACGCTCTTTTTGCCTACACCAGGAACTACACATGTTAAGAGCTTGCAAAAAACACCTCTTCTCCCAGGTAGCGCTGGGGTTTAAACATGAGCAGATTTTGATCCCACACTTTAGTACAAAACCTCATCAGTTTGGAAAAAAGCAGAATCAAAGGGGTTAGAAAAAGACTGAGGAAGAAACACTTAACCAGAACTCATTTACAAGACAAATAGGTATTTTTACAAGCAAATGCAACACGAAGGGTTTTCTGCCCCAGTTCTAATTCTTTGCAATGTTTCTGAAGCCTTTATTGGTTACAGATTATGTCAAGCAGTAGCAGCACCTTTGTCTTGTTTCTCTTCCAGCTTTCACAGATAACATTCATCTGTATTTATTTGGATTTTGTTCCTTGCAAATAAAAAGCAGCTATCCCCAGGCTTTAGCCACTTTGTTTAAAAACAAAAAAACAAAACAACCCACATGCAGTAAATCAATACAACTGAATTAGCTCCAATACTCATGAGTAACCAAGTAAGGTGAATTCCACTAAGTCGACCAATAAACTTTTATCCTCACGTCAGTGAGTCTTTCATCTCAAAGCATTCTACAAGCCAGACCACATCTCAGAAACTTTCAAAACCTGCACTTTGCAGGCAAAGGCATTCCTCCCCCACAACCCTCAGAGAGCAGGATTTGGGCCTTTATTTGATGCTTTGTTCGCACCTCAAATGCCACCACAGCTGCTGTACATCAACACTCAGTAACAGTTTCAGGCAAGGATGTTCAAACACAGAATCCCATCGACGCTGGACAGGCAGAACGGTTTGGGGATTTTTAGTTGGTGGATAAGGGGCAATACCCCATCTCTTGCAAATAATCCTATAGGATGCTTAATGGCTTTAGTCCTATGCCTTTTGCCAGCTATGCGATCAGAAGTGATACGCCACCGATGTCAGAATTTTTAAGTGATAAGTGCAATCCAGACAGCATTAGCTGCCACTATACTCTATCACTGCAAATACTTAACACCAAGAAGTAACTCTACCCTCCAGCTCAGACCTCAGGTGCTGACAGAACAACTGAGGTTAGGTTCAGCCCCACAAACCCAGAACAACCATCAGGCTAAAGTAGGTGTCATTTACTGCAGGCAGCATTCATTTCCAAAGGGTTTCCACTGTCAGGAGTTCTCCCCAAATCAATGTTATCAATCCCACTTGTAATTTTACAAACTGCAAAGGGTTAAGACAGCAAGCGCATTTATTGACTGGTGCTTCTTGGTGGGTTCAGTAAAGCATGACTGATTAGAGCCCAGTTCTAAAGAGCCCAGCTTTGTGAGGCTGGAATAAATGGGAGTCTGTCAATAACTCAGATCCAGGCATATTGACATAGTTTACAGCCTCAATAGGCAATTAACACTTTACAGTGGATATTACCCAGTGGCCTCCCCATGTTTTACTGCACATTTTCTGCCGTCAGCTGCAATATTGAAGGTTTGGAATAAAAATGATATTGGACAGACAGCACCTTTGTTCAGCTGCACAGAAATTTCTTTAACATCTGGGAGAGATCACAGTTTCATTCCTCTTTATTCACTCTCTCACACCCCTTGTCTCACTTTCTCTGTCATTTACAGTTTCTAGCCTGCATTGGTGAACTCAAGAAACTCTCTTAACTAAGTAATTAAATCTGTTAGATGCCAAAACTCTCTAGGGAAACCCCAAAAGAGTGACAACCCCAGCCTTTTCTCCTACCATGGGAGAGGCTGAGCAAGTTCACAAATTAATGCCTCTTTGGCAGACAAATTATACTGACAAATAACCGAAATTCAGCCAGGAGCATTTAAAGCAGAAATAGCTGAAAAAAGTTACATTCAGCTCACAGTCATCTCTTGTAACCAGGTCCAAGCCCATCTCCCACACTGATCAAAACAGAATTGCAATACAGCTTCCTACTAGTTGCACATTCACAGAAAAAAGAGGGAGAAAAAAATCCACAAGAAGGTGGATTCTTTCTTGGTTTTCAATCTGTTTAGCCCTAGTGAAATAGATTGGCTTAGCATTTTGACATCACCATCATACTTGTTTAGTTCAGTCCTTTTGCACCAGCAGCATCAAAGGTCAAACTCCTGAAAAGCACCCGAGAATCCCATCCCGGGTTCACCAGGGCTGGCACCCACAGGGGCATCTGCCCCGGCAGGAGATAGCCGGAGGGGCCAAACAAGAAAGCAGACCCAAAGCAGATTTACAACAACGTTTTCCACGACCAACCCATAAAGAACTCCTTCCCTTTGTTAGCAACGAAGAAGATATTACTTACCCCAGAACAAAACATTTGAGAGAGAACCTTAACCACCCCACAGCACCCTACTTCCAAGCCAGAAGAGAGAGCTGGGAGAGGCAACGCTCATTTACAAAATGGCTTCAGCTGCCTCGTGTTGCCCCGCTCCGAGAGGAAGCTGCAAAGCCGCCTGGCAGGGGAAGGCCCTGAGCCCAGAGCTCCACCTGGCAGAAATGAGGCCATTAGCAAGAAGGGCCGAGAAGGGGGGTGCTGGGGGGGGGGGTCACCCCCCTGCAGCTCTCGATGCCCGCGGGTCAGGGAGAGGTTCAGAATAGGCAACATCAGCTACAACTTACAGCGCGTTTCGCTGCTTGCTGTTATTCGGATGGAGATGCAATGCTATTCAACGTGAACTCGTTCTGCTTTACAGATGAGAATAGCCCCCAAGGTGCGCCTGTGGTCTGCGGTGTTTCTTTCTGTGCACGTTATCGGATAGTTAGCTGCCTTTTCCCAGGGGTGCTGGTCCGCGATGGGATTGCAGCATTCTGTAAGGCTTACACATGGAGGTGAGAATGAAGAGGAGTTTATTCTTTAAGGCTACACAAAGTTACAGGCTCTGAATGAAAGAGAAAGTGCCTCATCATTGATTCATACAAAGGCTCGAGTGAAATTACACGAAGATGTAACACAAGCCATAGAATTCCCACAGGCACCATTTTCAGCAAGAAAAGGAAATCATTTTCTCTGTGTCTTGCAGAGGATTCTCTCTCTTGCCTTCCTTTTTCTTTTAAGGGAGGAAAACTCTGTAGATCACAGATTACATGACTGTAAGGGGTGACAGGGAATTGATCTTCATTTATCCCATGTCCAGTAGCAAAAGACACCAGTGGAATTTTCCAAGAACAGGCAAGATACAAACCCAACCCCCAATTGCCAATATTTCACTTACCTGAAAAATACGGAAGACTTGTAAACTATTTTAAAATAAGTCATGTATTTTGCTCCTCACTTTTCTGACTAGTGAAATATTACATTGATTGTAACTTGTTTTGGATGGACTGAATTTATCGAATAATTGAAATTGATATCCTGTATTTACATGCATCAGACGGATTGGCAAATGGATTTGCCGTCGGCAGCTCCCATTTACTTTTAGACTGGAGAATCTGGAATTACAACCTGTTTAATGGAAACCTTGGACAAGAATAATTAAAGACAAAGTCACCAGGTTTAAGACGAGGAACAATACAATTTTCAAGGACGCCTGAAGTGCTATGGAGCCTTTAGTTCCGTATCAAAGGCTTCCTACGCACTCAGCATCTGTCAGTGACATTTAAATACAGTGTTGCCCAGCTAAGGCTGGACGAGGTAGGTCCTGAGCCAGAGGCAAGGCCAGCACTAGGCTGCAGCCATGCTGATGGGGTACGGCATGACACCCAAGCACCTCGGCTCTTCCTGGGAGCCCATACCTCTGTACACCACTGATATATTTTGCGTGGCTGTTCCAGCTCACTCAGCAATAGCCCAGGGGTCTAAAGAGGCTCTGCAATGAATATGTTCAGGTATCAAAAATGTATAGCTCACTTTTGAAAACAAACAAACAAACAAACAAAACAAAACCCTCTGGGCTTAAGTTCTGGAGTCACTTACGTGGTTCTGAAGACTTTACTCCAGGGGTTATTTCAATGAAGTTTTTTTCTTTTTACCAGAGTAGAAAACCAGATTCATAGACCAGTGGTAGCAGGGGAACTTTTTGCTCCTCCATTAATGTCATGTGTCTCCCAATCACAAACCCCAATTTCATGAAGGAAAATAGATAAAAGAATTAGAAGCAGAATTCAGAGATGACAGCTGGATATCTGTGATGGCTGGCTTTCCCCTTTGAATTTCTCTTGAGGAATAGAAATAGAAATACTATAGTAGCTTTATTCCCTCTCCCTGTCCCTCCATATATGTACAATGGAGGAGGTTAGAGACGTAGTCTAAGAAATACATATTAACATGGTATCCTCCATGCTGAGAGAAGTCAGTGGGAACTGTTTCCTCCAGCAAAAAAAAAGTAAATTTTAAGTCACCTTTCCAAAGGAGGAAAAGATATATAAGCAGAGTCTGAAAGATGAAACCAGCCATTTCTGCCTGCCATTTCTACAAGCTCAAAAGAAAAAGCATCCCTGGCAGACTGTTGGGAGAGATGTAGCTGCAAGTTTGCTAAAGGAGACAAAGTACAACCTGTTCCTGAGTTGCCACTTGAAGAAAACAATCACTTCAAAACCCTTGACTTCAACGACTTTTACTGACGTACCAAAAATGAAATACATACATAAGAACAATGTGAGCCATGTACAAACAACACTCTTTTTCCCAAGTAGGCATGGTCCTGGAATTCTTGATTCTGGACTTGAAACTGCAAAGGCACCAAGAAGCAAAGGGCTTGTCAGGAAATAAGGTACTCTTCAGCCTAAATATAGACAGGCAGCTCTGACCTTAAAGAATCATGGTAGTTAGTACATCTACTACAGGGAAAAAGAAAAAGACAAAAAAAAAAAAAAAGATCCAAACACTAACAAAATCAGTCCCCAAATGTTGCTATGTGTTTGCACTGAGCATGTTTCTTCTGCGGTCCCTTTTTCTGGAAACAGGTGACGTCCCCGTCCTGTTTTGCCGAGGCAGCCAGCCCAGTCTGGCAGCCTGAGCCGTGACCCTTGTGTGGTATTCTGCCAGGCAAGTACATCTGGCAGCTCTTCTGATCTGAAGTCCTGTGGTTTCCTTTGTGATGTGGCAAAGCACATGGCCCCCAGCACATCTGTATAATTAATGTGAGGGGAAAATATGAGCAACAATAGAAAAAGAAAAAAATAATAAAAGAGCCCTCAAAGAACAGAAGCTGTTCAGGGTCAGCAGAAGGTCTGATAGCAAAAAGATGCAGCACAGAGCCACGGGATGGGTTTGCCTCCATACGTTGGGGTATTTAGGAGATGAGAGCTCTGATTGCACCATGTGCCACTGAACAAGTTCTCCATCTCTTGGAACATCTGTTTTACCAGTTGCTGATAGTCTGCAAGCCCCGCAGGGCAGGGACACTCTCTGTATTTACATATAAGGTCTCAGCTGGACCCAATAGCAATATAGACAGAAGAACAAAATAATCATCTGCCTATTGCAACCAGCAGGAGTTACCATGTCTGCAAAACTTTTTTAACGTTGTTGTGTTTTGCCATACCGGATTTTTTGAACATTTTACTTCGGTAAGTGGCAGGCTGGGATAATGGGGACAAGTGTCATCTGTAAAGGACAGCAAAAGGTTCAGCTGCAGCAAGGGCCGTGGCCCTTGAAGAGCAGAGCTGGCAAGCTGAGTTCCTAGCCACAAGCAGCACCAAAAGCAAAACTGCAGTGACGCTGAGCAAAAGGCACCCGCTCTGAGCAAGGACCCCAGGAGGCAGCGACGACACCAGGGGACAGGAACTCCCAAAGCCAGCGGGTCATTTCTGAGCCCTGTTCCACTCGGATCTTGTTCTTTGCAATTGCACTGTCTGAAAAAAGAAGAGGCAAAAATAAGCCTTTTTCTCTTAAAGGAGAAAGGGAAATCCTGAAATTCAAAGGAAACATCTGATGTGATTTACAATATTTATAAAAGCCTGTTATCAGGGAAGTGTTGTATTAATTTCTTCCCCCCTACGCACACTGAAGGTCATAGGTAGGGGATGAATTTCCATGTTTTATATTATGAAAGCTCTCCTGTTCGGAACTCCCTTGCGCCACCCTCCTTTGTGGGGATTTCATTTGTATTTGTAAAAGTCTGAGTGTCATTCCATTGCATTAATGGATACTTAACATGCTACCAAGTATTTTTTGGTAAGCCTTTATTTTAGATTTCCCATTATTATGAATTCATTTTACATTGGAAATAATAGTCCCACTTCTAATGAATTCATCTGGTATTAACATGCCTCTCACAAGTGTGTCCATAGGTGCTCAAGTGCAATTTAGCATTAGTTAAATGAGAGTTAATGGACACTAAAAGTGCCACTTATTTTCTAAGTGATCCATTAATGCACAAAAAAAAAAAGGAAGACAAAAGCCAGCCAGCAGATTCCTTTTGTAAGATACCTCAGAGATCTGTTCTCCACATGTAAAATTTGTTTTGATACCAAGGGTGGCTTTTGAAGCACTGGCTGAGTGGATGCACATCGCAGGTGTCAGAGTGCAAGAAGCTGATGTGCAAAAGGGGAGGAGAGGCTGAAAATTTGTACTGAAGACACAGGGGAAGGGAGACAAGCCCAGGACAGCGGGAAATTATTGCCTGATGCCAGACAGAGATGATGTGGCCGCTGTTAAGCTAGCAGTTCTGAATGGGTAGTAAACACCAGTAGTTGGTCAGTACTTACTTAGAGAAAGGTCTTACATGAGTTAAACAAGTTTTTACTTTAAGTACTATTAACAACTGGTTAACTGAGATAGTAATAAACACACTAAGCCTATCTATGTTTTAGTTTCCTCTTTCATAAAACTGTAATTAGGAATTTGAAGTATCTCAGTATTAAATCAAAATAGTTTTAAGGTTGTTAATGAAATGTAATAATTGCAACTATTATTGAAAGAGGAAGAAAAGATGCTTTTCCCTAGTATTCAAATTCAAGTGAAAGCAAAGAACACTTGTGAATCATTTTAACAAGAAATAAATCACTGAAACAAAATTGATCATGATACACAAGCTTCTTCACTTCATATTCCATAACTTTTCTTCATAAGGTGATACAGAAGAAACCCAAACAGACAAGTTCCGCAGCAAGGAAGCTCCAGGTGCTACAGAATTTGCTTTAGTGAGCAACACTGTCAGCTCAACCTAAGGATTGTCCCAGCAAGAAGCATATGCCAAGTATTCATGCAAAATGGCATACATACTTGCTAATAAGCCTCTTACCAAAATTACTACACTTACAATTTTTGTTTTCTGAAATTAGATGCTAGCATTTCCTCCCACCCCGCCCCAAAACTGCAGTTCATCATGCTGAATACTCTAAAATTCAAGGAGTTTGTTCACCCCTTAGTAATACAGGCATCCTCCAAGTTCTCAGTCCTGCACCAGGGCTTATAAACTACAGCACTCATTAGAGTCATGGAAATGCAGCACTAGAAGATGCTAAAGTAAGGCGAGAGCCTATTTTATGAATTTTGCCTTAAGAAAGAAGATGATCTGTAGCATTATTCCATTTGGATGTGAAAGACAAGCACAGATGCAGACTGACATTATTTCCAAGCAGGGGGGGGAAAAAACCAACATATCTATAATATAGTATATATGGGAAAGGGGATCAGCAAGGGGTGCCGTGGCCAGCGAGGAGCAGCAGCAAGCAGAGGGGATATGGCTTTCAGCAGGTCATGGGGAGCAGATGGAAGGGAGATGCAAAGACAGCAGAGTGCTGTGTGAAACAGAGCAAGGCAGAGGCAATGTGGGCCACACATTTTGCTGCCTACTTAATCCTTCCCTCCACTGGTGCCAGCCTCCACAACGCCTTACTACAGCTCTGTTCCTCTCTCTGGTGTAGGTAAGCGTACAGCTCAACAGAGCATGCTAAAACAACTTCATAAACAACCTGAAAAGCAAATAACTGAAAGCATTTTACTTTTAAAAATCTACTTTCATCAGTTTAAGGTAATTAATTCTGGGAGATGATGATAGAGCAGTGAAAGTTGCTGCAAGTGACAGCAGTGAAACTCCTGACACAGATATGGTACAGATTGCACAACCAAATAACACTTCCCATGTTTCAGAAATGACATTGTCAACATGTTTCCAGGCCCTGAAATTAGCTGAAGTAATCAGGAGCTGTAGGCAGTAAGCAGCAGGCAGCTTGTTGGATTGCTTTTCTTTTTCACTGCAAGAATCTCTGGTCATAGCTTAAAAAACCCCACACCTGTAATAGCTTTCAATTCAGTTTCCCTCTGTCTGTGTCCAAGGGGCAGCCTCCCAAAAATGATGCAAAAATCAAGGTCCCTGGGCCTTCTGCAACACTTCTCCAGCACCTTCTCTGCCTCAGAAAGAAGCATAGCCAAGCGGCCATGCATTCGGTCCGGCTGGCTTTGTTCTAGGCAGAACGGGTCCTCCCTTTTTTTGTTTCCTCCAGAAATACAGGAATTTCAACACTATAAGAAAACACTTAAATTGTCGGGATTTTTCCCCAAAACATGGCTTGCTGTCTTCCGTTTTCTCAGATCTCTGTTGCGGTATGGGTAGATTAGAAATTAGGCATGTCATTTCTACCTGAAATGGGCTCATTCTGACTTGATTCAGGAGACAGCTCTGAGGACGGGATCCTAGTTGGTTATGATATGCCAGAAAAGCAGACACTTCTGCAAAGATCCCTGAGATATTCACTCCTTGGGGTCATCTCACCTATTTTCTACAGCCATGTTACCAGGCACCAATCTTCCAGTTATCCCTTTACACCCAAAAAGCAGCACTTGGAGGAATTTCCCCTGCACTGCTCAGTCCTGTGCGACTGCACAACAACAAAATGACAAAAATTGCTGGAGACCACTACAAGCGGCCGAAATTTCAGTCATAATTTGCAAATCTTATGTTTGCTTAAACCCAGAATCGCTTACGATTTAACCCAGCGGTGGGCTTAGCTACAAGACTGATACAAAGGAAGATGCATCCTTTCCGCTTCTGTGTCCCAAAGAGTGCATTGCTTCCAGTAGGCAAGCGGTTGCTGCCAGCGGGCACACAAATCTGCCTTCCCGTTGAAGCTCTAACCACGTAGCGCCATGAGAAGTCCTGTCTGAATACCCAAACTGTTGGGTCGCTTCACTGAGGCCAGATTTTTGACGCTGTGGTATTTCGGGTAAGATCTTTCAAAAGGACTGTAGCTGTTTCCAGCATTTTGTTCCCATGCAGACACAGTATAGGACCCATATGCCGGGAGAACAGGCTCCATGCAGGACGGGTCACTCTAGGACACCAGAGGACAAGTCAGGGACCTTGGGCTCCCCGAGCAGCTGAGGAAGGCTGCTTCTCCACGTGTCTCCGCAGCCTCTGGAGAGTTGCTTGAAGCCAGCACATGACTTCTGCAGAAGGCAGCACAGGATGAGGCCTCTTCTGTTTTATTGTGAAGGTCAGAGGTGTCCTGATGAACAGGAATTTTCCTCCCTCCCTGGCCCTGCACCTGGTTTTCTCCGTTTGCCAATTATCAAATGAAGCATAGCAATAAATCATCATCACCTCAGAGGCAAGTCCCCCTGCAATCACAACATCCTAAGTCAATGGAAGACATGCATGTTCCAGAGTTAAATAGCTGCATGCTCACATGAGGACACATCTTGTCCTCTTTCCTTCTGTTTCCCACCACTTTCGATGTTCTCGCCTGTTCTGCAGTATCTTCAGGTGACATCTCTGAGGCAGTTACTAGGGGTTTTTTTGTTTGTTTGGGTTTTTTTTTTTTTTTTAAACACTCCTTAAAACCCTTGAGGAAGTACCTAAACAGGATTTTTAGATTAACTCCCACACACCAATTCCAAGCCTCTCTTCTTCCTCCACAGAGAAAAGATAGTTTAGCAAGGCAGACAGGTCGGTGAATAAAAGCCCAGAAGTGACGAGCCACAGCACCGGGATTGTTAACTAGCATGACACAAATATTGAAACTGGTTTAGTCTCCAAGGTCTTTACCTTCTGCCCACAAACCTCACTTTAGTTCACTGATCCTGGCTGTATTTAGTCAATGTTAGGTACAATGTACAAGGAGATGGGTCTTTAGTTGAGGAAAACATAATTCTTACTTGGTGGAAGTTAGAATCATCTCAAGCAATCACACACATAGTAAAGTCAACCTGTGTTCTGTCTTGGGAGGGAAGAATTACTAGCTATATAGTCAATCTAAAATGCAAGGACAACAAAGAATGACACCTCTCAGTCTGCTAAAAATTCAGGAAATAAAACTAGTTTTGGAGGAGCTTGCTCTCCTAGGTTTTTCTACCAAGTTTGTAGAAAGAATACCCTTGGAATAAAATCTCTGAACCCTTACCCTTATCTAAACCCAACTTTTGAATAGCCAGTATAAAGTTGCTTTTTTATTATATTTTGAATTTCAGAAGAGAGAATACAAAAGGCATATTTGGATAGTCAATAGAAGAGGTGGAGAAAAATCAGCATGAATATGCAAGTATTCAGAGATCATGAGAGACAAAGTCTGCAAATGAATGATCAAACTCATGTTTCACAGCTTGAATTTGCCTTTGCATTTTGACCCTATTGGGATACAGTCAATTGTGTTTTCAACCTTGTCTTAGTAACTAAGAAAGGGGAAAAAGCTTACTTTTTTTTTAAAACACAAAGGTTTTCATGCAAGTAGAAGTGAAGGGGGAAAAAAAAAGCCCAACAAATACCAAGACTCACTTTGTCTTGATGTTACTGAAAAGTAAAAGAAAAAAGCACAGGTTGATGATATTAGGATCACAGCCATTGACTTAACATGCGGCTGCAAATATGAAAGAAATTAGAACATACAAGAAGAGAACTGAGTTCATCAAATCATTTATAACAGCACAGGCAGAGCAAGGGAGAGTCTAACATCCTCACAAAGAGGGGATAATTCAACAGAAATCTTCTTGCCAAAGGCCATAATTATAACTGAGCAGTTTAATCTTGCACCAGGTCTTGATTTAGCCTCCAGGTTTGGCCTTTTGTCTCTGCCCACAGGCTTTGTGTACACAGTTGGCACATGTGGCGATGTCTCATGTCCTTCTTCTAAAGGTAACAGAAAAATATAGTGGAGCCTCCAGTTCTATTTTTTTTCTTTTTGATGGTGAAAGAAGAGCGGACTTTAAATTTGTCCCTTTTGTCTTCTTTTTCATATAGCTTCTTTGTGGTTCAATTATTATGACATTCTCCCTGCGGATAGTGATGCTTGGGGAATCTGGTAATACTTAACAAAAATAAAAAAATAAAAGAATCCTGTCTGCCAAGCAGAAAGTAATTAAGGATCCTGGAACGCACAGAGGGCAATAAAGTTATTGAAGGAACAGTATTCATTAAGCAAGATAAAGCACAGCAGGGCATGCATTCCTGGCCCTATCCGCTGTGCCCTACACAACATCAGCTGTTCAAGGGCTAACGCCGTAGTGCTACAGGTAGGACAGTGTAAAGCTGCAAGCCGGAGGAACAGAGCGCTAATGAGTGGAAAGTCCAAACTGCAATAGCTCACTGCTCTTCTAAATCTGCCCTTGTTTAAATTAAAGTTCAGCAGTCGGCTGAACAAATAATTCCCAACAACATTCTTAGCCTAAACTTGCTCCTCAGCATTATTCTAGTACAGTATATTGCACGTATGAATTCTAGATTGGTTGAAGAATGGCCCTCAGTAAACATTTGTTGCTCTGTGTTAGAGATCTGTTAAATTCTGACTGGCTGATACAGTATTGCCTCCACTACTGAACAGGCACCTGTACAAAACAGAGCAACAAAACAGAAATAAAATACTCATCTCCAAACTCTGTGTTTACAAGTTCAGTTTCTTCAAGCATGCACACAGAAATCCTTTAGTTGCTGTCTTCAGGCAAGCTGCAGTAACACAGACTCTCCAGAAACTCTAGGAAACGTTTACTCTCTAACGTGACAGCTCCAATTCTGGGGCATGCCGCGTCCCACCCCAGAAGCTGCTGCATTTCATTGCTGATTGAAAAGATCTCAGATGCATGGTAAAGACCTTCAGAATCATCCATTTGTATCCAAAACTTTCTCTTAAATAACTATGGTTGTCGCTGCAGTATTTAGTTCTCTTACATTGCCATAACATAGGAAGTTGTTATTATTCCCACTTTACAGAGCCAAAGACAATTGTCTTGTTCAAAGTCACACAGAAAGTATGTGGCAGGAATGGGAAGTGAAGCCAAGTCTCCCAGCCCTCATCGTACCCTAGTTCCTGATCTCCTTCATCATGACCTAAGAAATTCGGGGATTTTTTTTCCTTTGTTTCTTTTTCTTCCTGTCCTCAGAATGTATTTAGGTTTTATTTTAAACCTTTTCCGTTCAGCCTGTAAGGCTAGAAACATGATTTGAACCACAAATACACATGACTCCAGGACCTAACGCTATCTGATAATTTCTCTCAATTCTTGCCAGCTGGTTGCAACACCGCGTTTGTATTCCATAACAATCTAAAATGCTTACACAACAGGTAATATGCACATAACCAAAACCCCTGGATTAAATTAAAACTATTTAAACATTTGAGTAGTCCCACCATGGCCAATTCAAATATGCAGCACATGTGATAGTATCAGTGTTTAATTATATTCCACAATAACGTACTCTAGTTTGCTATTTCTCAAATACATACACTTTAACAGACCATACACAGGAGCTGCTAGGAACACGTTTACAGATGATGACTATTTTGCTGATGCAATTAACTACACGATATCAAGGCTTCATTTAGCTAGACACAAAAAGTGTAGCTAGACACTGATCTCAATGGATACTTGCTCCCGAAGGGTGCAAGGCAGCTTCCAAAAACCTCCCATCCAAGCAGCCCCGTCACTGGGCAGCCCCGCACCGGCTGCATCAGTTTGCCCCACCAGACCCCGCCTGGCCCTGTGCCGCACAGCTGGAGCCCGGCGTGTTCGTGCCAACAGCCGCATCCTCGCAAAATGGCAACGGCACTGGGACCTCGGAGCTGGGCGTGCTGACAAAATGCAGGCGGCTCGATGTATGTTCATTTGCAGCCTGCTTCGGGGAAAGTCAAGGAGAGGAGCCACCCACGGGTGCTGGGGCTGGACCTGGGACAAGACCCATCGTGCCCGGGCAATGGGGGTGCAAAGCGCAGCCCCACAGACCCCGTGTTCCACTTGCACTCAATGGTCAGGTGTCACAGTAGATCAGGGAGGAAAGCTTCACGCAATACGGCAACTCACAAATGCATAGGTCCTCACTGTCTGGCTCAGAGCCCTTTTGCCGCTGAAGCTAAAGGGAGCGCATGCCATTAGCATTTCTCAGTATTGCCCAGGATCTCAGTCGTGCGACATGGGAGCTGCTGCCCAGTTGCAGGGCTTCCCATCATCGAGACCTTAGCTACCTGCTTTCTGCAGCTATCCTCTTCATCCAACCAAGCCTTAACAACAACAATTTGCATTTAGTCCTTTTCTACAGGCGCAGGTTCAGAGAGCTCCTACTTTTTCAGAACTGCTTTTCCCTGTTCCCTTGTTTCTAACGCTTCTCCTCCTGTCTCCTGACTGCCCGTCAGGTCACACTCTCCAGCCCCAAACTTTGGAAGATGTTTTCTGATTTATACACTTCCCCCCCTTTAGTTTTTGTGTGCACAAGAAGTACCTTGAACTCCTCAACTCCTTCTGACAGTGCTGCCTTGGGTCAGGCCTTGGGCTGTCTCACCTGAGTCGGGAAGCAGCATTTTTCCACCTAAAAATTAAGGATTTCCCATTTAAAGGACCACTCTGAGTGCCACAACTGATGTAGCTTACAATATGGCAGGGAGATGGAAATACGAGGAGAAGGAGGGAGAAATTCAGTGTTTGGAAGAGTGGCACCATTGTCTGAGTATATAAATAAAGCAGGAGTTTATCATAATTTATTTATAAAAACTATTTCTAATCTAATTCTTTGCATATTATCTAGGGGCAAGAGAGAAGAGACAAAAAAATGGTTCTTAATCAGGAATTGCCACATGGAGTGGTTTTGATTAATATGCAAAACATAGATTATAAATAGATTTATAAATAAATGATCAACTACGGCTGCTGCTTTATTTATCTATGGACTTGCAGAAAATTTGAAGGCTGAATTCTGATTAAATGAGAATCGCCACTAATGGTGGACTGGCTGGCTCAAAGGGACTGGTAAAGGAAAGTGAGAATATATTTGCATAGCACCTTTGATTCAGAAGAACTCCCAAGTGCTTTGCAGAATTAATATTATATTTTAGGGGTCACTTCATCCATTAGTGAAATACAGCCTCTGAGGAGGAGGGAAGATAACTTTCTGCAGCTATTTCACCTTTCATGGAAGATCTCAAAGCACTTTGCACACTAATTAAGCCTCCTATTGTATCTGTGCAATCCACTCCTCCTGCAAATTACTAAAAGAATGCAACCTAAAGTACCAGGAATAAAACCAAGGAAAATTCAACTGTTCCTTGGTATAACTTCATTTCACTTCCAGATCATCAGGTTGAGGTCAGCTGGCACGTCAAAAAGATGTCCTCACCTGAACAGCAGTACAGATCCCAAATCACAACGTTCAGGTAACTTAGAAGTTAGACCCATTGTGTCCGATATCACACCAGCCCAAACTTCTCACCTAAGAGCACTGTAGCATCCCATCATAATCAAAACCTCAGCCCCAAAGTTTGCAGCTCTGACCTAACAGCCTGCATTTCTTTTCACTGATCCATTCTGCCATGGAGATGCACACACCGCTTGGAAACAGAAGTTCAACACGACACTGGAGGCCAACTCTAAAGACGTGACAGTTTGCAGATGCAACAGTCAGCCCATTCCCATCTGTACCAAATCTATTCACCTGGGTCAGACTCACCCGTACCCATCCAACAGCAGGGCACAGGAGAGCCATATATCCACTGAAAATGCCTGCGAGTCGATTCAGCCTCTTCCATTTACCTTGCCTTTTAAAAATAAGAAAGTCAAAGCATTTTTTTTTCATACGGCAAAGCTGTCCTGCCAAGTCAGTTTTCACAGCTGAACACTTCCCAAGGTGCCAGTTCTGCGATTCAGGGCCTGGATGTGATCCCCTGAGCATGATGGATAGCTTTAAAATGAAGGCACTGCGAGAAGTACCAGCTGTCCAGGTGCACATTGGATCAGCATGGCTGAACCACCCCTCCTCCTCCTCTGCCTCCCTCTGAGGAAGGAGCAGGAGCTCATCCTGCGCAGGAGGAAGGCTTTGACGGCAGGAGAGACACGAGAGCCCAGCAGACATGAGCAGGGGCACAGCCACACGTAGGTCACACCTCACCCAAATGTGAGCCTGCTTTTACTATGTCCGAAATAAGTAGCTGTTACATGGCAAGTTTGGGTGACTCCTTTTCAATCCCCTTTATTTGACCACCTCATTTCTGTCTTCTTCATCCCAACAACCAGTAGCTAAAAGAAGAGGCAGACCACATGCAAAATTAACTTATTTTCTCCGAATAAATCAAGCCAACCTCACCCTCCCTACACAGGCTTCCTCCCAGTGCCCATTCCATGTGTCCAGATGTCCCTAGAAAGGCATTTCATTCTAAACCACCCTGTTAATTAAGTTTCTGTTTTGAGTCCAGACTATGAAGACCATCTTTAAACACTCCTTGCACCACAGCAATGGAGCACGCTCACAGTGCATGGGGCCAGCAAGCAGCAGGAGCCGTCTTCAGCAATGGGCGCCTCTGTTATGTTGAGGACTAGTTGTCTGGGCTGAAATTCAGCCATGCCACGCAAGAAGGGCACCAGCGTGGCTCCTTGCACGTTGCACAGATGCAAGCTCAGCGTTCTTGAAAGGAGATTTGTCTCTATACAGGTTTTCTTGTCTTACAGTGCTCTTCAGGACAGCACAGGACACATTCCAGGCATTCTGGGGAACCTGATTCTATAAGTGACATAGTTCGAACTCCATTTAGTAGAAACCATATGCCAATACAGTCCTACTTCCTCTCTCCACCCAGCAAATCAGCAACGTGGACAGCCTATTGACTAAACAGAGCAAATTCTACCACAGCAATAATAGTCTGTCCAGAGAGAACATTACCACTCACTGCCCAATTAGAAGAACGTTGAATGCACGGAAATGCCTTTTGAATAAACACTTGATAACCCTCAATAAAACTGTAAGAGAGAGTTACTGCAGATTTACTACCCAGGAAAGGAAGGCTCTTCACGGCGCAGCCAAGAGCTTATTGCTTCTTATGTAATGCTGATAAATGCAAGAGCTTTGCGCTCCCACAGCAACCTGGGTTAAAGCAGCTTAGCAGGAAAATAAAATAGGTACCTTATGATCTGCCCACAGAGATGGAGGAGAACCACGAGTTTGCCACAGTGACTGCAAGTTGCATGTGCTTGCTCCAAACTGTGTGGCATTTACTAAGGGGTACGTCACTCCTTTGGTAAGCCAGCTCCACCGAGCAGCAGCACCCGCATCGCTGATACACGGTGGGTTCATCTCCCAGCTTGCTGCACAGTAACTGCTGGTGCGCTCAGACCCTGCAGCTGCAGAGGTGAGCTTGGGTGGGATTGCTGCCCTTTGCCTTCTGTACATCCCGGGTTCTTCCACAGAAGGCACAGCTGTGACACACATCTGCGGCGGTGGTAAGACCTCTTTTCCTGCTGCCTTGCATGGAGAAAAGGAGCGCCATTAAAAAAAGCCAGGTGATCAGCCTTACTGCCTCGACTGTGATGATGCTTAGACAGTATTTGGGTTTTCTGAACAAGTGTGACTGGCGAGGAGGAAGGAACGGGTTGGCTCTATTTACACTAATCCAGGTTTCCCATTAAGGCTGCCCAGCCACCTCGGGCAACAGCCCTTCCTGCGGGAGCACAATGGGGATATTTACAGCCCCAGGGAGGATACCGCAGCACATTTGTTCCACAAATGAACATTGACATAAAGGTCTTGCCCTTGCTGATGAGCATTGATGTGTTGTTTTCTGTATTCACAGTTCTTGGTGATAGGGAAGTATTTACAGGGTAATTTTGTTTTCCTCCTTAAGAAGTCTTGTGGGGAACAGCCCGGTGCTTAAAAAATAAACACCCAACAAAAATCATTACTAATTCCCTTATCATCTTTATTCACTTGAACAGATTTCCTCCTTGGTAACCCTGTAGCTGGTGCCTTACCTCCTCGGGAACACCCAGGGTGCGGGGGATCACAAACCCCTGCGAGCCAAGCAGCCGTGCCACTGCTGTAGCCGCAGGCATGGCAGCAGATGGATTCTGGTGCTACACTTCCAGTTCTTCTTTTCCAAGAAAGGACCAGTGCGTAGGCCCAGCCAAGGGTAGTCTCCAAGGTCCGGAGACTTGTGGATCACAGAGCTTAACTGTCCTCTCCAGCTAATGGCAGCTCTTCCCGTTGCGTGGCTGATAACGGCTGATTTTGTTTTGTCTTGGCAGCGGCTGCTGCACTCTTGTATGGAGCGAGCCGGCAAACTGTGCTTTGGAGACCTTTCCTGCTCACGCTATTAATGCTACAGCAAGCAATCTTTGGGGTAATGGAGGAGGGCAATCAAAGAAAATTTCCCCCTAGGCTCCCACTATTATTTCCTGTCCAAAAAATAATATTAAATGTGATCTACAATTCTAGTAATTAAAGGGATCATGTGCTATTTTATATATTATTAGACCCCTCACATGTGGAGTACCCTACTGCAACTGCTTTCTGAATGCAAAACTGTGATAAATATCTCTGAAAGACAAAAGAACTTAAGCCATTTAAAATGACACCACACTATTCCTATAGGACAAAAGGTGTATTATTGCTCAAATGAGGGTGCATCAACACCTTCAAATCTTTCTTCATGTAAGCCTTAATCACTTTGCATAGCAGAGATGGAGCCCTAATGGTTTTCTGCTGGGGAAACTGAGGCAAAGATGAGGGAAAGAAAAAGGGTTTCGTCAGGACTGTACAGTGGGTTAGTGACACGCTGGGACATGAGCCACTTCCCTGAGTGAAGATGGATGCAGATTTAGGAAGCTAATGCCCAGGCAGCTTTCAATTGTCGGGATGCAAAGAAGAGAAAAGAAGATCGTTCTAACCCAGACCATGGCTTAAAGAATAAAAAACAACACTCAGTTGGCAATGAGGACACTGATGCTGGACTGTCCAAATTTCCTGGTGATTTTTTGCTTCTTCTAAAACAATGGGACGAACCTTGCTTATCTCTTACATAAATGTTAGAGGTATGCTGATCAGCGCTGGAGCTATTAAACCTCCACCCCCTTAGCAATCTACATTTTGGAAAACACTTTCAAAATATGGCTCCAAGTTTGTGTAAAAAATGAGAATACTTACATGTAGCCACTTGCACATTCTTAGCAGGCTTCTGCAGTTGTTCACACTAATTTAGTAAGAAAGGAGTATATAAATTAGATACTGAGCTGGTGTGTAATCAGTCTGTGCATGTGATTACAGCAACAGTATATCCTTTTACTCCATCTCCTGAATCAGTAAATAAAAAACAGTAAAAGGCTAGTCCCTCTCTGATATCAGATAAATTGTCTTAGATTTGAAAATAGGAACTATCAAGACACAAAACTGACAGAAAAGCAAACACTGCCAGAGAAAAATCTTCCGATACTGACATTTAAGCTGGAATTGGTTAAGAAAGAGGAATAAAAACTATACAGATACAACCCCTTATTTTCATAAACAAAAAAATCCAAACCCAAAATGCTTCCTGTGCAATGCTTTCAATTAATAACGTAAAGTTTCTGCCACCAATTTTAAATCCTTTTTGTGAATGCTGAATGTGGTTCGTATCTTTTCTTTCACTTAATCAAATGCAATGAAGTGAATGCTGTAATACTGTCCTGGCTATGGCCCTTTTTTTTCCCCGTGCAAAATCATATCCAAATGGTTCAATTTTTTTAATGTTCCATTTCTCTTAATGGCAAATGAGGTTTCAAAATGTAGAGGAGGTTTTGAAAAGATACTGGTGAAACAACAATTGGAAAATAAAGGGAGAGAGAAAAATGAAGTAATACCTGCACAACATTGTTTAAGTTGTAGGGGAGAATATTTGGAACATGAAGAGAGAAAGGTTTTAAACGCTTACAGTAGTGACTTCTGCTGTTTTGCAGAATTCTCCCTAGAAAAACAGGGGAAAAAAATATTAATGGAGATTTAGCATAATTTCAGCTTATAGAAATGCAAACATTTTTATTGCAACTTAAAAAATTTCTAATTTAAAATGTTTTAAATCCTAAATTTGTTAGAATCTGCATTTTTAAATTATTTCTGCAGCAAAGCTTGTTCCAGTTTGACTGAAGCAGCAGAAGTTACAGCGGGTGCTTATTCAGCCCTGCGCTGCAACAGTCTGTCATTTTGGTATCTAGGTATCGACCTTTCTTGAATCTATCATGCTTTCACAAATGATACCAGATCTCTACCATGTTCAATCATTTATCTGTGTTGCGAAAGATGCAATTTACACTGAGCAAGTTTTTATTTCTCATTATCTTTAATGATAAAGATTTATCCTAAAAAAGTTAGCAGAAAACAAGCAAACAAGTACAAGCCCTGCAATCAAGCTGATATTGTTCTCTACAAGGAGACAATAACCACTTGTGTGGTTTTTTCTTTTTTCCCCAGAAAAGTCGCATTAGATGTTGCTATATTTGGAAGTACACAGACATTCGCTACTACTGCCAGTCAATGTATACTACAGCTACACAAGGCAAGATTTTTTTTTTAGTGTGGATGTTGAATAAATGTATTACTCAAACCAAGGACTATCCATGCTTGCCTGAAGTAGAAGGGAAACATGCTCTAATAAGGCAGGGTCCTCCAGCACAGCTCCTGAGCCTGTGCGTGATACCCTTGTGAGAAGTGTGCTGTATATGGGAAAGAGGCAGAAAACGCCAGGGCAATAAAATTGTCCCTGAAAGGAAACGATAAAGAAAAGCTGAGATGGAAGGTGGTCCTTCTCCCTTGGAGAAGCGGAAGACAGACTCCCAGCAAAGTCCTGGCAGCCGTCACCATCCCGCTGATGTGCGATGGCCATTAGCTGTGCATCCTGCAAACCTACGCCGAGGGAGCTGTTTGCACACATACCATCAACTCAGTAGGAAAAAAAGGTGTAACACACAAATCTTCCTCTGACCAGCAAGATCGTCCTGTGAATTTTGACTTTGTTGCCTTAATATCCAATTCATTGTCCTAAATGTTGATTCGTACAGAATTTCTGATGTCTGAGAAGACCAAACCAAGCTCTAGATTTTAAAACTCAAATATTTCTCTTTTTGATGCTTCTTTATTGCTTATATTACCACGATCGCAATGTTAAGGCAGCTTATTCGGCATTTCTATGAAACAAATCAAAGCACATTACAAAGCATCTCAAGGGATAAAGTCTAAGTCTGGGGAATGCAGCCTCCAGATCTCTTTATGGAGTTACCAGAGTTGAGGGCGATCACAGAAATTGCCGTAATGCTTTCTAGAAAGTAGATTAACATGCAACATTTATTTTAGGAGTGCATATCTAACCCTGTGCTTACTGAACTCGTATGTTTATACAGTGTCTTGGACAACAGTCAGGGAGTCCCTTCTCTGCAGGATGGACAATTTCAACTGCTCAGAGAGACAGAACAAGGGAAAAAGCAATAACTACTCTTAATTTATAGGTTGGGCAGTGAGGAAGAGATTCAGTCTCATGTGCAATGTCATTCAGGAAGTCGGTGGCAAAGCTGGGAGTGGACTTCAAGTCACAGGTTACAGTGCAAGTGTTAATTGCAAATCTCTGGTTTAGGATCACATACAGATTTAATTTGATGAGCCAAATTCTGACAGTTTGTTCATCATTACTGTAGTTCCTGCTCTAAATTACTGGGTGCTATGACACTCAAAAGGTAAAACAGTACAATAGTAATCATGGGTCGTTGTAAGGTCCCATCTCACAAAGACTGTCGAAAATTCAGCCCCACTGCTTCTAGGACTAGGAAAAAATTGCATCTTTAGGCATCATTTTGAGCTGACACACTGCACCGAGGTGGCTTTTTCCCTTCGCAGCTTGTGTACAGCAGTTCAGCTCTTTCTGTTTTCCCTACCAGCTGCTCTACAAACACTACCCCTGTCAGCGGGAAGTTACAAAAAAATGAATGAAGACTGATGATTAACGAAGAAAGAGGGTGAATATTAATCATGGAGTCAACATTTGATGGGAACATTGATGAAATAGTGGTCCCACTGGAAGTTGTTAGGAGTTGATTTTTATGCCCCAGGGCAGTAGTTTTAAACCAGGACTCATGATGGAAGAGAGGTTGCTTGTAATGTTTTAAACAGGCCATAGTGGAAAACATACCTTTTCCCTCCCCTCCCCCTGCCCCAACTCTGTTCTTTGTTGTGCTAAGTTGAGAGCTAGCCCAGGTCTATTGTGCACCCTATATTCCTCTAAAACACCCAAAACTGTAAAGATCAAACCTTTAAACAGATGTAAAACAGAAACAAGACATCTCCATTTCTCCTTGCTGAACTGCAAGCGAGCCCTCACCACCTAAGGCCACTTGTGGTAAGTCAAGAAATACTGATGGTGCTAGTTCTGAGCAACTTGTCCCTTGTTCAGCACACTCATGTTACACCAGGAGAAGAAGGAGAGTCTGGGACAACACACTTCCATAGCTAGGTAATTCAGGTTTGAATTTTGGCTATTTGCAACCTGATCCAAACCTCTTTGAAGGCAATAGGAGTCACGACTACATTAGGGAGCAGTGCAGTCAAGCCCTCCTAACCTTGGCCGAAATTTCCTGTATCTCGCAAATTAACAAGTGTACTTGCAATCAATACTGTATATGAAGCGCACAGCTGATACTCTTTTTCTTTGGTATTACACAAAATCATTCATTATACGAGATCATTCATTTTTCTGCTGGAAAAACCTTGCAGATGCTGCCTTCAGGCAAGCTTCATCCACATGCTAGACCCAGCCACTAGAATCCTGACAGTAACAGACAGTTATAAAATACTGTAAAGATGCTGCAGATTTACTGCACACATCAATTTGAATTGGACAGTCATAGAAAGGACTTGCGAAGTCACTCAAATATGGCTGCAGTCCGACACCGAAGTTAATGTGAGTTGGATGCACACCAACATCCAGCTCTTCCAACAGTCCCATCATGCAAAATGGGCTTTTGCATATATTTTACAATTTCTGCTGCAGTTGTTTCAAAGGGGTTTTATTTGGGGGAGAAGGAGGGGAGATGGCAAAGAAAGAAGGGCTATATTCAGAGCTGGTATCAATGCTGTAATTCTGTTGATGTCAACAGACTTACGAAGTTTCTCAGTGACATCTCTTCGGTTTTCCTATGGTGCTCCTAATCTAAGCTCTACCAGCACTCCAAAAGGATGCAGAATCACAGCACATGGCCTCTTTCATGAACATTGCTCTACAAATTAATCCATACCATAGCTCTTGTCAGGAGGACATAACATGCCCACTTGGCCGCACACCAGCAGTTGCGTATATAGGCAAGGTTATTTTTCTAAATAAAAGTCAAGTTTAAAAAATAGAAACAGCTTTCATACTTGCAGCAAAAGGTTAGGCAGACAAATGTAGAAGCACGATGGGTTATGCCTACATTTTTCTGTAGATTTAGGCTGAGGTCTCTTGCCTTTCAGCAATAATTGATTTCCCAAAAATGAAGTGTGACTGCCATGGGATGCAGCTTGGCTACCGCTCCACCCATGTGTCCCACAATAAGAAGGTAAAAAGCAAAACTGTTCCTTTAGTTTAAGCTGTAGTGAAGACTGAAGTGGGCCACAGTGCAACAAGTTACAAAGAATCCAGAAGTCACAAAGAAGAAATTCTCTCAAGTGCGCTGAGGCCGCAAGAAGCTGAAGAGCAGAAGTTGATTAATCCTCAGTGCTGCATTTTATCCAGAACATTGGGTCTTTAAGAGCCCAGAAAAACCTTCAGGTGCATTTTCATAGTTACTTAATGCCGTTCTGCAGGCGGGTGATTTGCAGATACGCAGGTTATTTGCTTGGGAGCAGCCTGCCACTGTGCTAGGACCCTGCTTCTTATTTTTGCCTTTCCGTTCACAGAGTATCACTGACAAACGCACAGGACTTGGCTGCTTGCTTTCACAGCAGCTGCTTGTGGGAAGCGAGCAGGACGTGAAGCGGCAGACGCAGAGGGGATGGCTCGGGCGGCCTTTATTCTAACAGTTTTACAAAACTAGGTGCTACCTTGCAAAGGGTACA
This sequence comes from Gymnogyps californianus, assembly GCF_018139145.2. NCBI lineage: Eukaryota > Metazoa > Chordata > Aves > Accipitriformes > Cathartidae > Gymnogyps > Gymnogyps californianus. The sequence goes on along the minus strand of NC_059487.1, from coordinate 4,807,783 downwards.
ATGCACTGCAGCTCCCCTAAATAAATAACTTTTTAATGCATCTGTCATTTCAGATGTCAGACCAGAGACAAGGTCAAGCTTGGAGAGAAATCAGCCTGCTCCATCCTTGACCCGTCATTCATCACTGCATTTGTCCACAGCCAAACAGCCCAGCTGGTTAACAGGGAAAATACCTTATCTGAGCTCTAAAAGGGTCCCATTTCTGCTATGGAGAACTTTATTAATAATACTCTCCAGAAAGCAGCAGGAGTTCTGATGGACAGCTTTGCAGGGACATTTTTCAATAGAGAAGCTTAAAATCCTATACCATGCACCCGATCTGCAGGCTGGAGGAGACAAGAGGTTAATTTTGCAGACAGCAAATGGTGACTGTTTGTAAGTTATTAGAGATTCAATGTTATGGGGATATATGAGCCTTGCCTTCACCTTTCCTCATGTATCATGCTGCATGCCGTCATAGTCGTGTCAACACCACCACACTTCACGCAGGTCCCCCCTCAAATCACTGGGCAATAACTAATTAGCATTGCCAACTCTCCGTTCTTAGCACTGCTTTCACAGGATTAGGCATGGTTCTTAAAATGCACACCTCCTGAATTCATGCTAATTCGCAAGGATTTCAGCTGTCTTTACAGGAAAAGGTTCCTTGTTCCTAAGGAAAAAAAACTTTAAAACATGAAGCTTTGTCCCTAAGGCAAATAACTATGTGCTTTAAGTCAGTCTTATAAATTGCTGACATTTGTCTGAGGGTTTGGGATTTTGGGGGGCTAGGGGGGAAGGAGGGAATGAGAGAAGAGAAGAAAAAAAGAAAAAAAAGGAGGGTTTTTTTTAGTACTTGAAAGAAGTAATAGCTCCTGAACAAAGGAACAGGAACAATAATAATAACAAAAAAAGGAGGCAAAGCAACTCCCCATTTGATGCAGAGCACTATGGTGCTTTTGGTTCTTTGACTTAACAGCCCTTAGGCAGAGCGACTCAGCTCTAGGAAGAATTGCATCTGGCCCGTTGAAGGGGAGACACATTGTTTTCTCTCTTACAGATATTTGGGGTCTTTTCCCTCTCTCCACTAAAATCAAGTTAAAGGCAGAGCATCTCTTTTGCTCCCTTGGATGTAGGATAGGCAGTGAAATGTTAGGAAGTGCTGGCCCATCATGCTCACTGGTTAGGCAGTTGCAGCTACTCCGTGATGACTGCGGTGTGCTCGCTACTTTACTAAACCTTGTAATATTAGTAAATGCAGGACATGGGACCCATACAGATTTGGTACAGACCCAGGCTGACTTCTCAGTTTGAATCCTTTCTGCTGAGACATCTACACCTGCAACATGTTGAGAAATGATAATTTTTAGACCCGCGGACTTTGGTTAACAGTTTATGGGCTCGGACACACAAGCAAGTTCCCACAGTCTAAAAAGATTGCAAATCGCACCTAAGCCGTGGTAAATGTCCATGTATGAGCACTTAAACCATGACAGTGCAAGAATTTTCCACTTAGTGCAGCTTTCCTTCATTGCAAGCTGAATTAAGTTGTAATATTAACAGATGTAGCCCTGACGAGCGCTGCAGACACAACTTGCCACTCACAGAACAAAGCACATCGAGCAGATGACTGTGTTAATGCTTTCTATCAGGGGAAAGTAACCTGTTAAAGCCATGTGTGATGGTCAAAACAGGGGAAAGGCAAACGTTAAGATGACACACATCATGTTATCTCTGACCTTGTTCCTGGGCATGACGAGAGCCTACCATGACCTGATTGTCTTTTTGGTCCTTCTGCAGCTTGCGGTCGGCTGCCGTGTTTCACAGGCACTCTACTGCTGCGCGCCAGTGGTGAAAGCCGGCTACGAGGAAATTAGTTCCTTAGCTCATCATACTCATTTCTCAAAGATTTTACATTCATTTATGCATATCAGTTGTATTATCCCAGTATTCCAAGAGCCACTGTATTTTGAGAGACAACATGACCATCTCTTATGACTACTTAAGCACGCAGACGGTACAAGGAGGTTGCCAAAATCGGCAGTGCTTTCTGTTCTGCCTACTTAAGAAAAAAAAGTCTCGGGCTTGCCAGTGTGATGTAGTTATTTAAATTATGGCTGAGATTTTCAGAGACATGCACTAGATCCAAAACTCCTTGCGGATGGTGTTGGCTGAGGTGTGTACGTGTGCCAGTCACCTTTGAAATCCAAGGCTACACACAAAGTACTGCCTCAGTTTAAGGAATGAGTCTCTCTTGCCCTCCAGCATTTGTTACCCCAAATCTTTTAGTATTCTTTAGCTAAGATCACATCATTGGTCTCCCTGTGCCGACTCAGCGGCTCCATTAGCACTCGTTTGTTTGCTCTGAAATGTGTTCCTCTGCTTTGTTTCTTTGGACCTAACATTTTTATTTTTTGCCTCTTTTCTCCCTCCACAGGGTGACAGCTATTTTATCACCTACAACAAGAAATGCTGAGCCTGTTGTGCAGGCAAAACATTTGCAAAGGGGCAGGGGGTACACAGAAAGCAGTAGGAAATTGATAAGGGCTGTAAAGTAGCTTTATAAAAATGCCGACAAGCCTGTTCAGGGCATAGAGCACCTGCACCTCTGCCCCCGGCAGCGCTTCCTTCAGATGCTCCTATTGTTTTCATTACTATTTGTGACTCGATCATTAATAAATTACTGGGTTTTTTCCTGTTGGCTCCAGCCACCAAGGGAGCCAGCAGGTGCACCACTTTTACAATTAGCCCTTCGTAATGCATGGTTGGCAAGAAAAGTTGTCCACAAGCTGCAGAGTTTACCAACTGGATTTCTGCTTGATGGCCACAGCACTTGGAGCAATTAGTGGAGAATTTGCAGGAAAGCACCTTAATGCATCTGCTCATGTGGCCAAAAACTTTGATGGAGGGGCTAAATCCCGAACTTGGAGTCCTGCTCATGAAACTGGGTGATATAAGCAGAGGGAGAACGTGCAAGGCAATCTGCAGGGCAAGGAAAGCAAGCTATGTGTTTTTAAAGGCATCCTTTCTACCACTTATTGTGCTATCCTGCTTTAGTTATACTGTACTACGCGTTTCAGATTAAATGGAAGCCTAAGTGAGATGGAACTAAAAGGCCAATAAAACGGCTGATTTTGGTTTGAGAAGGGGCAGTGTAGCAGCAAAATCAGAAAGTTGCTTATCTCCATCTTTCAGTAAATTCAGGTCGGCTCACAGGCAGGGCTCTGACTTTCCACAGCAGTGCCATTCTCTGCATTCATATTAGTAAAATTATGGATATACTGAATTCCCTTTCTAATATGATATGACTTTCTTAAATACCATCATAACTGCATGATCCTGCAGAGGGATGCAGTGTTTGAACAGCAGTTAAGGGGCACAGGCTGTGGTTTGGCTTTGGGTGGGTCAGGTCAGGGGCTATCAGCATCTGGAATGGAGATGCTTTCGTCTCCATTGTGTAGTTTTTCCCCCATAGGAAAAAAAACCCAAACAAACCACAAAAGAAAATGCAGAGCAGAAAGCATAAATGATTTGGTAATGCCTAAACAAGGTGAACAAAAAGTGAAAAATCCAAGGAAGAGTAACTTACCACAGATTTCAAATCTGGCATACAGTCAGCAAAGCAGAGAAGTGGCGTACCTGTTTGTCTTTGTGACAGTTTTCCTTCAGTCGCTATGAACTCAGGTGTTTTACGCAGTTCTGCTGAAAAAGCCTGTTGGCACCTCTGTTAGAGAAACCTAGTTGGAACACTCAGGTTCTGGAGGAAGACAGAAAAAAAATATTAAAGATGACATGTCATATTGAAAACCGGCAAAATCAGAGCTTGCATGGAGCAGACCTAGCTCCATCGACACTGCTGTCCTGCCTTTGACAGCAGCTCGGAACAAGGCCTGCAGCAGGCAAACCTGGGATAATCTGCCCCTTCGACTGATTCAAGCTTTGATTCACAGGATTAAAAATCCTCTCCAAAATTTCTTTCCAAGGCAAAGAAATTTTGAAGAATTTGAAAGGCAAAACTTAACATTATATTAATGGCTTCCAAAGAAGCATCCAAGCTTCTTTGTTGTGTGTTGCTAATTTGAACTGGACAAGAAAATGATCTTCAAACAAATTTAAAAAAACCCAAAACCTGTTTTTCTCACTTTACATGATGGCAAATCCAGAAACCTTTCAGAAGAACGTCTTAAGAGATTTGCAGGTCCCCATGAATTCAGCACACCAACTGCCTGAGACAAGAAAGACCTCTCTGCAATTGATTTGAAGCAGAGGTCCAAATCTCTGGTGAGGATCCTAATCACTACATGATCGGGTCATTCTTTGTGACCCAACAAACATTTACTTCTAAAACGAGTAGAATAACTCTAACAGGAGAGACTGCAGAGTCATGTCAATAGCTTTCATAGCAAGTTTAATGGATGGAGACAACATAAGAGCACTTTGGGAGAGGAATCCCATCTGTGCCTAATCAGCAAACCCATGTCACTCAGTTCACATTTGGTGCAGCTTCGGTTACCTTCCTGAGAAAAAAGCACACTGAGGTGAAAAAAAGCAAAATTTCACATGGTCCGGGAGACTTCCAAGAAAGAGAATTTAAGGCAGGACCAGTTAGGAAAGTGTTTTAATAGGAAATCCAATGAACACTTGACTCAGAACCACAGAATGAGGAATTTCTAACATGGAGTCAAACTAATGCTTTCTGCATAGCTGAGATATACCTACTCTGATAGCACTACATGTATCATGGTCAAGTCCTGCCTGTGATATTACCCCAATTTTCCTGTTCCCTGGGAACTCTGGGACAAGTCATCAATGAAAGAAATTTTCTTCCTACAGATTTTGGTCTGAGGTCCATAGGACCAAGCTGGCAGGCTACCACCTGCACTAAGTCTCTCCTGCACACAGCTAGACTCCCTTCACCAAAAAGATAACAGTCTCAATTACTTGCAAAATTCTTTACCTTAAGATGTTACTTACTTATTACAACATAGGATGTCATTCAAAATAAAATATGAAAGCTCAAAGCAAATTCTCCTGGCCAGATTTTTGTTATATATGCTCTAAAAGAAAAAAAAAAATCCAAAAGCATTTTCGAAAGCAGGGAAAGGAAAATCAGAGTGTAGTTAGATACAATTAAATAGGTTACATAAATAAAGGACACAACCGTAAAAAAAAAAAATGAACTGAAAACTTAGAAACTGAAGTGTAATGGAATGGTAGCATGAAAAGATGGAATACAGTTAAAGTCAGAGTACAGTTTAATCTCAGCTTCAAAATCAGTACTTAATTTAGCCAAAATAGGCCATCTAGCCCTGATCCTGGGAAATTTGATATCTACATGGGTTTGTTGAAGTATACAATTCAAAAAAACTAAGAAGAAACTACCTCCCCCCATTGCACCTGAAATACACCATTTTCCCTATTTAGAAAACACCGATGTTTTCTTTTTTTTTCTTCTCCACTTTCAGAATTAACAAGGCTTCCTTTGTGTGTTTGCTTTGCCTCGCTGTGAGCATTAGCCTAGCCCCAGAAACGCCTGCTTTGTTAAAGGTGATGTACCAGACGCAAGGGGTGCGTCTCCTCTCGCTACCCCCTGCCCCAGCGCAGCAGCGCGGAGCTCACTAGTGGCAGCAGCTACCATACGTCTTTTTGAGGCCACATATTGTTAAGCCATTAGACTTTCTCCTGCAACCAACACACAGAGCCCCTTAGCTCCTTCCTTTTACTTGACCTGAACTATAGGTTCTGCTAGCAGTAAACTCAATCACTGTCCTTTCCAAGTCTGCTATTAAACCTTGGCTCTAACCAGCCAAGAAATTAATCTCTGGTGCCTGACCTCTCTCAGCCCCAGCGTGCTCTACAGCAGCTATACACAACCTTTGATCCCCATCTGCATGGCTTCATCCATAAACAAAAGTACCTTGTGGAGTCCAATGAACCCAGCCGGTCCCTCGCTAACATGTCTGGAAAAAAAAAACAGAGCACGAAGCCTTTCAGCTTGGAAGTTTCACGTTCTGCTGCCAAATCATACCCTTGGATTAAAAAACCCCAAATTAAACCCGAACCTCATGTCTCCAGTCTGCATTTTCTAGGGTTCACATATATATGCACCTTGTAATGGGTGAAAAACATTGCTTTCTCCCATTGCCAGATCCTGTTATTGAGTGAGACAATGCCACACGTCCCTCTCCTCTGCATATCTGGAATGCATGTCACTCAGGCAGTATTGCTTGTTCCTGGAGAGGGACTAAATCATTACACGTTTGTTAATGCATCATTCATCCTGACAGTCGCTGGTGCATGTTAACAGCTATGGGCAGAGGACAGCCACCAAACCCAGGCGAGCTTTACATTCAAATTCTATCTAAAGCACCAGCATCTCAGGCAGGTTAGGTCTGTCTCCAGTAATTTTATTTTACTGATAGTTACAAGGATTGCATCAATATAAACTGCTCTCTAGAGTGCCAAGGAAGGAATGAGACCTCACTGCACCAAGCACAGTACCAAACAGACAGGAAGAGCATCCATCATGAAAGAGATGCCCATATATATGTGGGGCACAAAGGAAGTATTTTTCCCAGTTTTACAGGTGAGGAATCAAGGCTGAAAGCAATAAATCAATTTTCTTGAGGGCATGCAGGATATTTACAGGAGAAATAAGAACTGAGCCTCAACTCTTGATCTACTGCCCAATCCTGGTTCTGCTAAGAGAACTGATAAAATCGAAGAGAAACCAGCCTCTTGTGCTCTGCCACATGGGAGAGCGAAACTGGCTACATCCCTCTGAAAAACCCTACATTCACGTGGGCAGAAATTCACCTGCAATAAGCACTGAACTTCAGCACAACTGCAGGCTGGTTTAGCATAGCTAATCAGTCACTTTGGGATTGAAACAAGCTAGTGTTTTTTTCTAACTGCAAACAATAGAAGATCTCCCTCTGTTTTATAATGCTGTCTTTTCTTCTCCATATAAGCTGTTCAGCAGTCACCAATTGACTACTTTGCAATTTTAATAATTATCAGTTTATCTTTTATAATTTTCAGAAGTTCTCTAGAGACTTTTCCCCTCTCACTAGGCATGAACACACAAACACTTGACTTGGCATTTGCCACGAGTAAGGAGACAAAAGCCCCCACTATGGGGAGGCAAGAAAACGTGTTGGGAACCTTGTAAAACATATCTCCTTGGAGAGTCCCACCCCCATCTGCTTCTCTCCCCCCCAAATTTTCTGCCTCCTCAGTTGTGCTGGAGGCTGAATCAACTGCATATATGGTTGTGCTCTGACCCAGAGGGTGCCGGGGTGTAGCAGCAGAAACAATAACCGAGTTCTCCTTTTTTTCAAATCCAATATCAGTTGTGCATACAAGGCAAAATTAACAATCCTCCTCCTTCTCTCTTTATACTGAAAAATACCAGACGATGAACTCACCGCCTTGTCTCATCACCCCATCACTGCACAGCAGAGGCTCTTGCAGCAGGGCTGCAGGTCTCCAACGAAGACTCAACTGCAGTAACGAGCTCCCAACCTCAAGGGCAGCTGCAAGCCCAGAAGGGAAAACACATATGACATCACCAGCAAAACTATTTGGGTAGTGCTGCTATCGAGCCTTCTAAAGAGCAGCCCTCAGTTAATTCCTTTTAGAGGTCTTTGTTCAATCGGTCTCCTTTCTTGCAGATCCCAGCCAGAAGCACGTGGAGACGTGATCCTTTCCATCACAGAATTGCTGTCCACAACTATTCCTGCTCAATAAGCTTTGTCACAGACTTGACACTATTTTTGGAAGCTTTAAAAATATCTAAGGGGCACCTTTCCTTTTTACTCAGGCACAGCATCTTTTTATGTTTAATAGAGAGATTTAAAAAAAAAATTATTTCTGCTTAGCATCAACATGCTTTTCTGTTAAAAATAAAACAGCTGAGCTAGCAAGAAGACTTGGGCAGGAGGAAATTCTATTTACAGAAACTTTTACAACAGTTATCACAAGATGATAAGGATCACTATGAACCAGAGACTCCACTGAGGGGTAGCGTGGTGATGAACCAGTCACAGGAGGCGGCAACACAGCAGCACAGAAGGGACAAACAGCTTCTAGGGTCATGCACGGATGGGGACACCAATGGGTTTCCTGTAATATGGGGGAGGACACCCTGAAGGAACATGCTCAGGAGCACTGCATGCTCTTCTCCAAAGACAGCAAGCCCAGGATCTGCAAGGGGCAGTGTAAATACCCGCTGTCCTGAGCCACACCGCCTCTCTTCTGCGTTTTAAGCAACAACCAAACAGAAGAGTATCTGCGTTGTTTTGCTTGCTGGCGTGGCTGTGACAGGGTAGGATAGTCAAGGAGGAGGAGAGGGACCTTTGTAGTGCCGTGCAAAGTAGTCATCCACTGTTCCTGTCTATCAGACTGAGCCTTCCTCATTCTGCACTCAAAAATAAAGATAATCAGCATTTCTGAGTTATCGACAGTGAAACTGATGGCAAAAAAAGCGGAAAAACACACATTTTCCTCTCCATTATAGGACCGCCAAAAATTACAGCCTTAGAGCCATGAGCAATAGGAAGGTAGGAGCAGATCTGGTTTGAAACAATGAAGCAAATAAGTCAAGATAATAATAGAAGTGAAATAATGACAGGGATGTCAGAGGAGAAGTGAGTCAGACCAACAGGCTTCTCTTCCAAGCCCTGCTACCAGCTTGCTACGTGACCTTGCACAAGTCACTTTATTTGTTTGTGCTGCAAATTTCTCATCTGCAAACCTGTATTTACCTTGCTTGGAAAATGCCTGGGTTTATAGATACAAAACACTGAACACGAGCCAAGCATTGCTGCCACCTTGCTACCCCGGGCTCAATGTAAACATTTCTCTAAAAGAATAATCAAATATCTCTGATAGTCAATGATTAGAAACTCTTCTGGAAGAGACTGGGTCAAATCCTGACTACACAGAGATCCTCTTGACTTTAGTGGAAGGAGGATTTTTATCTTTTGTATCCAAGAAGAAAGCGTTTTCATGTCTTGCTGCAGTTACAATAACATATTTTGAGGTTTCAGAGGAACATAATAGACACGATGCACTAAACCGATCATTTCTGAAATTTCACCTTAATTCTCAAGTGTCTGTGTGTTCCCAGAGGACCTCCCATTACAAACAAGGATGTTACAAGAAGCAGATGGTTTAAGGCATGCCATCCTTTGACAACCAGATAATATACATGCAAGTCTTTTCCTTATTAAAAAAAAAAATCCCTGACAATGAGACAAGCTTACAGGGGCTTATTTAGAAGTAAAGTTGATTTTAAATTAAAGCTGATTTACATTTTTGTTTCAATACCGAGCAGCAGAAAGAGAAGGGAAGCAAAGAGGACAGGAGAGTTAACCAGAGACAAGCATCCAATGTAGACTGTCCCAGGAATTACTTTCTCATTTCTGGATTCTTTACAAAGCTGCTCTTCATTGGACTGTGTCACTCGGCAGTTCCCCACCAAAGATAGTCAAAGGTGTCTTCTAATAGTCTAAGTGTTTTCTCCTCAGGTTTTTGATGACACCTATGTAAGCAAGCCCAAGGAAACCACAGAATCATCTCTTCAAATTTGCTATCAAAACATCCTACCAATAACAACAGAAAATATTTGCATGCAAGGTTGGATTCAAAGCCCATCTCCTTGGCGGGGAAGACAGCATCTCATCAGTGTGTGCTTCACACTGCTTAGAGGGCTCCAGCAATTTTCAGTGTCACAGGTGATCAAAAAAAAAAAAAAAATCACCTTCCCTCACACTTCCCAAAATGCTGAGCCCCCCTCTCGCACCCTGAGAGTTCACAGCTCCCAGGCAGGCAGAAGCGACCTGCGTGCACCACTGCCCACCAGCACTGCCTGCTCAGGAGCTTTCTGCACACTGCGCTACCGCTCTACAGAGTTCTCAAAATTGTCCTCCTATATTTCTCTGAAAAATGACCGTTCCTTTAAAATATGGCACCTCTTCTCATGGTACACTGTGATGTGACTCAACAGCACCAGAGCCACAGCTCATATTTCCACAGGGTGCCAGCATCTCAGCACCAAAGTGCTCCTGGCGCCGGGCTATCATTTGCACTGTAATTAAATTGAATCCACTCCTTGACTTGGCTTTATCCCTGAACAATACCAGCGTTTGAGTAATACATTCTCAGGGCACTAATACATCACCCGGGCGAACCCTGTCCATGATGTATTGGCGCAATACATCAGAGTGCACTCCCGCTATAAGGATCTATGGGCATCATACATCATCAAGGTGAGGCTGAGTGGTGATGTATGGCTCAGAAGATGGTACCGTGCAGCAGTGGACTAGGCCAGGACCAAGAGGATAAAGGTTGGCATTGCTGTTATCTGATTTCCCAATGTTATAATGCTGGCACTGAATCAGCCTTCCTGAACCAGTGTCTAACTTTAGCTCCTTATTTATTTATCCCAAGACATCATATCACTGAAAGTGCCTCTCCTCGGATGCATCATTCTCACAAAGGTCCCAGGGGATGGCTGGTACACAATTAGCGGGAGTATATTCTCAGCTTGATGTGAAGAGTTTTAGCCCATTAACACTAATGGCAGCTGCGGCGCCAAAGCTCCGTATATCACAGGAGACACGTACACATGCACATGCTAAGCTTTGCATGCATCTCACCCGCCCAAGAGGCACCTGCAGATTATTGGGAATAAAACATTTGCAACGCTCAGAAAATCCACTGAAGCGAACAGTAACTTCATTGTTTTCAAATATTCACCCTCTCAAAAAAAAAAACAAACCCAAACCCCAAAGCAAAACAAAGCTGTCCAGTATGTGGAGGCAAAGGTGCCATGTTCCCTGATGAAAGTGGCAGCCTAGAAGTGTGGATCACGACACCACCGTGAAGAAAAGCCACCTGTTCCCTTGGCCAACCCATAAGACATGGGAGCCTTACTGCAAAGTAGCGCTGCTGGGGAATGATCAGTGGGCTTGGGGGAATGATCAGTGCGGAGAAACAGGCTAATATCACTTTAGACAACTGAGGCAGAAAGGAGGCAAAAAGAGAAGCATTTGCTGCTTGAGAGACCTTCATGCCTCCCTTTTGCAAACAACAAAGTAAAATTAAAGTATATAGCAATATAAGGCTCAGCAGAGACACTTGGGGATATTTGCTCAGGAGGAGAGTGTCAGAGGATATCCCTAAATGAGCACAAAGGTGTTCTTAGGATGCACGCTGTGCATCATCGGAGCCTGCACCTGGGCACTCTGATCCAGTGTTTGGGACAGCAATGTCCTGGGGAGCAAAGGTGGCTAAAACCAATCTCTGTGCTCCTTATGGAGTCACTCGGGGTCTCCCATAAAGCAGACTTATTACTCCTGTGAAAGAAATAACAGGTATAATAAAATACGTATATCCCGGCCAACACCTCTGCCCAGCCCAGCCAGCCCCGAGGGGCAGCGAGGAGCACTGGGGAGGACTCCGGGCCAAGTCACAGCGTGTCCTTCCACCCCTCCAGCTCCTCAGGGCAGGATCTGACCCGCAGCACAAACCACCACCGCCTCTCGAGACCATCACAAGGAGACCATCCTCCTCACGGCATGCAGGAGGCGGCTGGCGCTGCCAGTGCTGCCACAATTTGGGGAGGATCCAGCCAGCCCTGCCCTGTGCACCCAACTGCTGTGGTCGGTGGCATGTGAACCCAAGTTCTGTGTCTTTACTAAGAGGTCAAGTCTGGCTGTCCTTAAAAATTTAAGCACAGCTATTTCCCTCCAGATGTATCCCCAAACCAAGCAACCAAAATGATAGTTTTCTTAATTTAAAAAAAAAAAAAAAAAAAGTCCTAAGGCATTGACTGAAATAATTTCTCAGACTCTCAATCTAGTCTTTGAAAACAACCTAGAAATGACATTCTCATTAATTACACACCATGTACCCGGAAAATGACAGCACTGCTGAGCTGACAGCAACAAGAAAACAGAAAACAGCTTGGGCAGGTGGATACCAAGCACACTGTCATGAAAAAATACTCATCTTCATACAGGGGAGGATGGCCAGAGCCCAGCAAGGAGCAGGAGCAACACTGATGTTAACGGACCATTTCTGCACTGGAGCCACAGCGAACGACGGGTAAAGGCACCCTCCTGTCACACCCGGCCGACACACAGAGGGAACTTCTAGCAGTATTTTCCCGTGTAAATCCAAGACAAGCTCACAGCCTGAACAAGTAATTTATCTTTGCTTACTCTTTGAGCTGCTATCAGTGCAGCATGACTGATCACTGGAGCTGGGAGGCTTCCCCATCACAGCACAGACTAAGAGCAAAGTCAGAGGTCTTCCCCTTGCTGACTCCTGTGCAAGTCAATAGGAAATAGATGTAAACTGTAAGTACCAAAATAAGCGGGAAAAATGTTTGGTGGGTGCTTCCATGGTGACAGAAGACTTTGCAAATTCATATAATGGAGAACATGAAGAGCGGCAAATCCTCTTTAAAGCAAGCAAGAAACTGGCTAGGGTGAGTGGCGGAGTGGGAAAAACAGCCTGGTAGTTTACATGCTAATGAAGGACTTGGAAAACCTGGGTTTACAGGTCTGCAGTGAACCTGTGAACTTCTACACACCACCGGTGAAACTGGAGAACTGCACTTACCCCAAAACTCAGGAACCACTTACCAGAACTTTAGCAGTCAGGTTAAATCTCACTGAAAGTGGAAAACATGCTCACTTCATTGAAATTATCACCTGAAACAACAGTGTTTGTGAACCAGCTTGGAATACGAGATACCCAGCGGATGGAGTTGGCAAAGCGCTGCTCGAGCACAGCCTACGTCTGCCTGCAAAGAGGAGGAACAAGAAAGAGTGCGCGAGAGCAGACAGCCAGCGAGCGGCTAACGAAGCCGGTTGCACAACTGCCGAGCCTGGAGTTCGTGCTGTGCACGCTGCCGGCTGGAAGAGTCACTAAAAAACAAGCAATGAATCTGTTTCTGGTTGTTCAGTTCTCCTGTGTGCAAGCAAACAGGACCCTCATGTGTCCTTTAGTAACAACAATAAAAGTTGCATTAAGAAACAAAAGCGACTTGAGAACAGTTTCTCCTGTTCCCTGAAATAATTTATAAGCTATTTCTTTTTTTCCTTCTTTTTTTTTTTGCTTTCAGAGCAATACCTTACTTAAACCAGATCCGTCTTTACCTGAAAGCACAACCTATCAGCAACCTTTGGCTTGCCAAGCCCTGAAAGCTCATCCTCGCAGGGAGGGCAGAGCCAGGCTCCTGCCAGCACAGCCGCTGCTGCTGCTGCACGTCGGGGAGGCCACAGACAGGAGCGACGGCGCTGCTGGAGTCGGGCACCCATGAAAAAGCACAAACACAGCACCCATGCCGGCTGGGATGTGCATGGGCGCAGCAGGCTGGTGCAGAAGCTGACACGAGTAGCCGGCTGCACTTGGTGGCTCCGCTGGTTTTTCTTGGCACAGATCTGTTGACTTCTGCCGCGTAGAGGGGATAACCTGGTTTCGCTCAGGAGTTGTTTGGTTTAAGAACGTGCATCTCCTCAGGTCGGAGCTGTGCAGACGGACTGTTTTTGTGAGAGAGAGCGCAAAAACAGAGCAAAGGTTCAGAAAGAAAGTTTATTTTAAAGTATTTCCTACCGTCTGGTCAGATTATATATATTTTTTAATATATATATAAAAAATATATATATTTATATGTAAAATATATATTTATATATATATTTTTAAAAGTTCAATTATCTTCTGATAAACTTACCAGCCAAATTAGGAAACTAAATACAATTATTAAAGCATAAGAGAACAACTTCAGATTTGCTTCAAGTGCCAATCCAAATTTAACAAGCCTGCAGATCCTGACAGATAATTCCAGAAAGATCCTTCAGCTTCATTTCAAACCAGAAGAACAGATGAATGCCTAGGATATGATTTACATTTATTCTCATGTTTTTAATCAAAACTTACACAGTTCTTTTAGCTGGCCAAAACCAGAACTAGGATTTTATAAAAATGCATTCAGTTTCTCCATGGAATTGGGGCATTTGAGCAGCTCTGTGCCGAGCTATTGAAATGCTGCGCAAACCCTACCTCCAGTGTGCAACGCAAAGTCTGAAAACCTGGGAAAAAATTCCACATACCCCAGCATTTTGCGGAGCGATCTTTTATCCAGATGCTCTCCCAGCAGCTAGATTAATCTCAAGAACCTTTTTATGAAAAAAAAAAAAAAAAATCTTTTAAAAAGAAAACTTCCCCTAAACTCTTGGCCAAGGGCTCAGAGTCCTGTGAATTTACACAGCAACCTGCAGCATTAGCATTCCCTCCGTGGATCTGCACCCTGCCACACACCCAACTCCTGTCACGTATCGTATAGTGATGCTCCTAAACGATCACTAGCCTAATTGATTTCCAACAGTAACAACATATTCATCAGAAGGCACTCAAAGCTAAAATTGTCAAGAGTGAAAACATCAGGATGCAACAATGCCACTGGTGAAACGTTATGTCAGAGGTGTTTCAACTTATAGTTTCTTATATTTTACCTGTTCCTATACGCAACGTGGGCTCCTGGAGAGCACGTGTCAGTGGCATTAATTAGGAGCAGAGCAATTGCTGACCACCAGTCAAGAGACACTAATCTCTTGCACAGGAGTCGGTTCACAAGCTCAGTTTATGGATTATTAATGCCATTATGTTTAAAGGGCAAAGCCCAGGCGGTGTGGGCATAGCACCGTTGGCTTTGATAGTGCTAATAGGATATACCCAAAACAGCAGAGCAGGCCATATGGTTTTAAGCTGCCTGCATTTATAAATTCTTGAGTCCCATATTCCAAGGAAAGGAAAAACCTTCAAACATGACAACTCCTCCCCAGCAAGTTACGGGGGGGGGGGGGGGGGGGGAAGGTATTTAGAGGAGAATGTGAACTCCAATTCCTGATGGAAAAACATGCTCCTCTTGCAGCAATTTTTGTTGTTGTATTTTTGTATGGGGGTTAAAAAAGGTTTGATTTTGCAGTTTAGCATGTTGAGGCTTCTCAGTGCTCGCTGTCGGAGGGTGCCGATCACCCAGCTTCATTCATCAAAGTGTCACTTTTCTGACAGCCATTAATATATATACTGCCAGAGCCCCTCACACCTGGCAGCCATGGCACACTGCAACATGCCGCTAACCTAATTTGCTAATTGCTGCTTTCCCCATTAATTTTAGTCCTGTCTTGTTTGGTGTTGACATGGAGGGAAAAAGAAATAAGAGTGGGGAAAAAAGCAGGGAAGAAAGAAAGCATTTGATGATTTCTGTTTATTTGTTCATTTATTCCTCACCCTCCATCACCATTTACTTGGGGAAATCAACTTCTGTTAACCTCCAATTTACTTTTGCCCTTTCTGCCAGAGGACTGTGGGCAATCCTAATTTTGGTGCTGCTGTGTGAAGGGTTAATAATCCGCACACAGTGTTTTATCCAAACATAAGCCCAGACTTTTGTGCCTCCCATTCTGCCAGCCGATCACCTCCTCCCCGACCCCCCAAAGCCGCCCCCACCCAGCCAGCGGCTGCACCCCACCGAGGCCAGGGGTGCTCTGCCTGCCCGGACTTGGGTCTCAGCTTTGCCAGCGCTTCACACCTGCCAAAATCCCTGTTCTGTTAATTCAGTTCCTGGCCACTCTCGAACAGAGATCACTCAGTTCCATTAATCATGTGATTTTCTGATAAATATCCTCTTTAAGGCCCAAGCACAGACCAAGTCCTTTGTGACTAAGCTGGACTGAAACGCAGGTCTCCAGCCGAGGTCAATTAAGACGAGGAGTACCAGACCCATCAAACCTTCAGGCAATGATGAATTGTTGTTGCAGCGCTAGTAAAAGTCTCCCTGCAGGACACTCACCAAGCTGTTGTACTTGGACCACACATTGGGGTCCATATGCTCCAAAGCTGTTCTTTGCCTGATTACATCTAGCAACAACTTTCTTCACCCACCTCTCCAGCTGTGGTGGTAGGCTCTGCCTCCTCTCTTCAGGAACGGGGGCACTAACGCCCAGGAGCACCGAGGCTCTGTGGGCTCCACGTAGATGCTTGGCCACAAACGTCTGGCTAAGGAAGCAGATACCTGTGTTCTGCAAAGGTTTCCAGATCAATCATCCTTTTCTCTAATGTAAGAAATGGGCATATCTATCCCAAAAGTAAGACCCGTGTGCATCCTCCTGTCCCCTCAGTCTGCCAGCTTGAGTCCTTCTTTCAAAGCCTTCTTTTAAATACCAAATGCTAGTGCAAGATTCCTGGTCCCTTCGGGTAACCAGAGCCTCCCGCTGCCGAGGCATTCAGACCCCAACCACGCAATGCTCCTGATGAGGGAGACAGTCCTCTCTCAGTCCAGAAGCCTTGCCTTTGAGCAGCCAGCCAGGACGGCTTCCGCTGTCAGCCTGTGCCGAATGCAAGAATTTCTGGTATTTCATTAAGACCTGGAAGAGAAGAACATGGATGCCAAAGGCAGCCAAATTCCACCTTTACTAGGGACTTGCAGTCTGTCATCCACACACTGAATATCCCAGTCGCAGGAATAATTCAAACACTGGGGACACATATTAGAAGCAGTTGCAGTAAGTTGCAACTAGATATTAGAAAGAGAAGTTTTGCTTCTTCTGAACGGAGTTCAGTGCAAACCCAATGTTTTTCCTTAAAAGAAGCAGAGGGTATAAATAAATTAAAATTGGATCATGTTACCAGAAGGGTCAAAACCGGGAATAGTTTAGGTTGTTTCAAAATGTTGAGTGTGTAAGAAAACTACTTCTTTGCATCAGCATTCGTATGACTGCTGCAGGGGACCAGCTCAGGTCTGGAAGCAGGGTTCAACCGAACCTGCTAACTCAGGACATCCGACATCATTGTTTTTTCTGCCTTTGAAACACACGTGTGTGTCCCTTTAGCTTTTCTGGCACTTAAAACTGTACTGATATTTAATTTTGCAATGGCACAGCGCTCCTCACAGCTGGTAGAAGTGTAACCCACAGCTCTCCTTAAGCCACTGGTGGGATCTTTTTGTCTTTCACCTTTACCCAGAAAAGCTGGGCTGGTTCATATTCACCTTGAAAGGTCCACCGCGGTGCTGGACTGCTGCTCCACAAGGCCCCAGCTCCCAAGGAGCTGAATGAGACCTGCCACAGGCAGGGCCTTCAACTTCCAAGGGCCTTCGAAGTAAAATATACTATCCTGTTCCAAGTGAAGTTAAAAGGGCCCAGTAAAGAGTAACAGCATTTCAGCTTTTAGCCAAAAGCTTCAATTCATGGTCCTTTAAAGTTAAATTTACTGCCTCCATTTAGCAATGTCCCTGTAAAAATCCCTCCTGGCACAGAAGAACCTGTGTGCAGTTCAGCAGTGCTATGGCAAACAAAATATTTCATCCTAGGGATCTAGCTATGCATCTATCTGCCTTTATTTAGGTCTTTGTGTCTTTTTATTCCCTTCGGTGCTCAACAACTCCAAGCAATAAGGCAGCACAGGTTATCACGCTCCCCACGCCTCAAGCCCAGCATCTTCTGCTACTTGCTGAAGAGCCGATCACAAGGAGGAAAACCACCGACACGTCATTTACCCCTGCGACAGGGAAGGATACAGCTTTATACAACTCCACTGGCTCTTTCTCCCAGCGCAGACAGATCAAGAAAAACTAGACAGGGCAGAGCATCAATGAAATAATCAATGCTCTACCCACTAGTATGATAACTCCTATTTTTCAGAAGTCAAGGTTACCCCTCAGGGCTTTAACTGCTCTGCAGTATCACCCCTGCCCTTGAAAGAGCCAATTCATTTTCTTGCACAAGCCTCGACATGCCCTGACCTATGGCCACTGAGTTTGCCATACGTGTTTTCTGCGTACAGGCAGGCAGGACGCTGAAGCCAAGAAGCCTTTCCCAGAGAAAGTTTTGTCAGAGCGGGTACATTAGCTATAAAAAGTTTTGTTTGAGAGCGTTTTCTGACAAAAGAGAAAATAAAGGAAAACATTTTGTTGAAAAATACCAGGTCGGTTGGAGAGGAAGTCCTTTCATCTTCCATTCTCTGGGTTGGTTTTATTACGCTGCAAAGCCATTTTACTGAATTAGTATCGTAATCATGGCAATATAATGGGGGTAACGAACACTGTAGCATGAGCCAGATCCCTCAGCTGGTGCAAACCAGCATGGCTCCATTAACTTCAGTGGAGCCAATTTATATCAGCTGAGGATCTGCCCTTTAGTTTTTACTACAGGAAAGCCAGACTACAAATGGGAGAAACCTATATTAAAAACAAATATCTTCAATCACAGCAGCAGGAATGCAGAAAAATATTGGCTGAGTCAACTTTTATAGCAATGTTTTCTTTCTCTCCTGAGTGCTCAATTTTGAACACTCCCCTATAAAATTTTCCAAGCCTGGAGCAACTTTCCTCCTTCCTCCGGTTAAAACCCACCTCACCTGATGGAGGCAACGGGGCTCTGGAGATGCTCTACTTCTTTGCCAACCTCGGGGAGCTGGCAGCATCCCTGCGTTGAGACAGCTCAAGCCTGAAGCCAGCCAACGGGACAGTTGTGAAAATGGAGATCAGGCCACAAACATCTGCTCTTCCTGGGAAGCGTGACCCTTCCCACGAGGAGAAGGTTGCTCCACCAGCCCCCTTTGGAAGGCCACTGGGTCCCCCGAATGAAAGCGCACTGAAGAGTTCAGGGCCCCTCAGCAGCCTTGCAGTAAGCGCCTTTTGTTCAAAGCCCAGAGCTGTTAATTAAAGACTGATGATTAATGATTAAACTCCACGTGGTTCCTATCTCAGGCTTAAAAAGTCCTAGGGATGCTGACTTTGCTGAAGGCTTCAGTGCGAGGTTCTGGGATGTGAGTAGCTATTTATAGAGAAGTCCATCAGAGCTCTGAAAGGAAGTGCTCCTTCCACATAATTAAGAGGAAAAAAATACCATTTCCAAAAAATATAAAGGTCAAATATTCAGATTAGGTAAACAAGCTCTCTGCCTGTATAAGCTGCAGCCAGAAATGAGAGACTATTTCTGTGTGTGCTTTCCCCAACCGGGTGCGTTCAGCTCTTGGACTCAGGTTTCTACAGCAAATATTCTCTCTGAGGGAGTTCAAAATTCATTGTCCATAAAGCTCGCGGATCCTCACGCCATACTGTGTTCACGAATAACAAACACAAAGGACTTCCACATGCAGGATGTGACTATCTGATCAGGGCAGTGTTTACTCAGTGCCAGGGGTCACTTTTAAAGGGCTTTCCAGTTGCGTTTGCTGTGCAGTACACACTTAGGTATACATCTTAGCAGTTCAGAAGAGCTGTCCCACCTGGAGAAGAATTTTAAGAATAACACAGAAGGACCCTTTGGTAGTACAAGGCTGGTTTAAACAGCTCCTCAGTCCCTGAAGCTGGTGCAAGGTGCTTGGCTTTCCTGAATGCTGTAAAATTCATGCTACTCTACAAGTTTCTTAGATATCCTGAAAAAGTTTAAAACAAAGCGAGGGCTGTCCAGGCGTATTGCAGAATTGATCCGCTCTGTAGCCAGCTGGATGCATCAATCCTTCCTGAATTAAGGTCTGAAAGCTTCAGTGTAGGATCTGAATCTCCCAGCTTCAAACTCTCGTACAAGACAATGCCAGAAAAGTAACGTATGGCTTCTGCCATCCACTGCGAGCAAAACACGTCAGGGCAGCACACAGCCACGTTCAGACCTGGCCCAGCCACACAGCACAAGGGAAGGCAGGCTCCAAACTGAGCCTGCCTGAGTGACGCAGGCTAGTAAAATTACAATCAGTGGGATCTTTTCTGAGACCTGCACCACTATGGCTTAATGCTGTTTGAAGTTTTGAAAACTGCTTGAGGTTTTAATTACTTTAAGACATTGGTAATATAAATAATTTGCGAAGGTCCCCAGATTTGGACGTTACTGACCAATTACAGGCCAGGTACCTTTCCTGATTATAAACTTTCTCTCTGACCACATTCAATTAGAGAAGGTTGATTTATGCTCTGAACGTTAGGGGATAGCCTCTCTTCTTATAAAAATGTATATACAAATGTTTTGACAGCTCCTCATTTGCTTCAGTCCACCATCTGATTTACTGCCGCCCACAAACTCATGGTAACAATGGTTGGAAGGGCCCTCTGGAGGTCTCAGATCCTGCCTCCTGCTCGGAGAGGGACTATTGCAAGCACTAGGCCAGGTCAGCCACAACTTTGGTTCCACAAAAACCCTTTGTCCTGTCCTATATCCATACAAGCAGTTATTTCTTAATCAAAGGCAGTCATGTTGCTTAAGTATGATGTGCCCTTCATAAACTCATGCTGATTTTTCTGATTGTCATCTTGTCCTTTCAAGCCCATGTGTGAAAATGGGTTGCAAGAAGACACGCTCCATGACCTGTAGACTGACTGACCGGGCTAACTGTTGCCTGGGTCCTGCTCATTGCCTTTCTAGCAGACTGGTGTAACATCAGCCTTTTTACAGCCATCAGGGACCTTCCCCAGATCACTATGATGTTTCATAGATGATAGACAGCGCCTCACAATCACATTGGCTGACTTCTTCATCACCTTTGGGTGAATTCCATCTGACCCCATAAACTCAAATACATCTAACTTCTCTGAGAAGTCCCTAAACAGTTATTCCTCCACTGCTGGCTGCCCCTTTCCTTCCCATGTTGATTTTGACAAGAACATCATGTACCTTTTCTTTGGTTTCATAACACTGCTGTAATACATACTCCTCCTGAAACACTGTATTTTCAAAATTTAAGTTAAAACAAATGAATATCCCCTTAGATAAACACTGCCAAGTCTGAGTCCCACTGCCACTGTTTTACATTTTCAGGTCTCCCTGTGGAATAAAAATTTTTAATTGTGGTTTTGGGGGCTTCCCCCTCCCTGTCCTTCAATCATACTTGTGGGATGCAAGTTAGACATGTTTATGTTGAAAACTTTGGTAGGAGTTCTCAGAGCCTAATTATTCCCTATCAAAGTATAATAAATCCTATATAGCTTGCATAGGCTTCAAGAGATTGTAGATTATTATTATTATTATCCCTTTTTGACCTCGACTGTTAGCCAAAAAATTTTGGTACTTGCATGGTTTTTTTAGTGTAAAGGGAAAATAACTGAAGGTGGAGTCAATGAGCAGATCCTGTTTGTTTACAAAGGGCATAAAAAGTCCCATTCGTCCTTCCATGGCATAAATTGTGAAAAAGGATTGTTCTACAGAACTGCTCACACCATCGCCTTTCTGACCAGCACTCAGCCCAAAAATCTCTCTCTAGGTTTTCCTGAAATTATTTTCACAATGTATTTTGCTCTGCTGTCTCTCAGGTTTCACAGTCTTTCTATGAATGTGTTTTACAAAACACTCCAAAGCTTTAGCATATATTCCACATGTGCCTGTTTCATACGCAGACACATGTTTGGGTTTTGGCTGGTGGCTGCTATCACTTAAGCTATGTGGTTTCAAAAATGTCTTCTTACAACTATCCTAGTAAAGGAGTGGCACTTCTACTTAGCCCATAATGTTACATGACTGGAATTCATTATATGGTTTTCTCTGCTTTGTTTTAGCCTGTGAAAGAATGCATTTGCTACACAGTGCCCCAGGCAGTTCATCAGCAACAGGGCTCAAGCCCAGCATGACAGACATTACAGAATCATGGAATATTCAGAGATTATATTAAAGTTACAAACACTATGTATATATCCTTATCCATCCTAGTGATGGTTCTCCTGGCTCCATGTGTAAAATATAGAGTGCTTCCTGCAAAAAAATGAAGCCATTAGTGGGTAATTAATGCAAGCCTTGAATGCTAAAGCGGTATGAGTAATATGTCTTTTGAAGTTTGGCCACAAGAGGAGAGGAGGAAAATCTCACATATCACTTTGACCTGACTCAAAGCTTTAACCAACAAAAGGTCCAAAATGACGTAAAATAAAGGTCCTAGCCTGGAGGAAATGGTCACTTGTGTTTAAGATCTCATAGGCACAAAACTAGGCAGAGGAACATTCCCTTTCCCTTCCCAGTCTATCAGGGCATATGCAGACCCCAAGGTCCTCACTGTATTATGGAAAACAGTAGAATGAAAATACAATTAATCTGCTTGTTTTTAAAAACAGGTTTTCCTTGAAGTACTCTTGTTCCCAACAAATAGCTCTCTACTGCCTGACCACAGGGTGATCCACGTCCCTCCATTCTATGGACCCGGTAAAAACAGGACACCAGCCTTTGGTCTATGAAAGGACAGTGAATTTCAGGAGCTTGAGGAAAGAGACCTGGCTCAAAACTAAGGTTTTACCTAAATAGGGTTTCTTTGAGTAAGGTCAAAAATTGTCGAAAGAAAGGTAAGATCACATCTTGAAGAGCAAGTTTCTAATACTTAGAGCTAGAAGACTATCTGTCATTAGTGGTGAGAAGATTCAGAGCTCTCCATAGTCCACAAAGCCAGAGAAAGCAAGCATGGGTTACATCACAGCTTTCAAACTGAATGTAAAAAAGGATAAAAATTCAATAGACATAATCCCATGGTCTGTTATTCTGAAGTAAATCCAGAAACTCTTTGGAAATCAGGAGTGAGTTACTCCTGGTTTAACTGAAAGAGAAGTTTTACCTGATGCTCTTAATAGTTGCAGCAGAACAAAAACATCTGGGTCTAGTTCCCCACTGATCTGAGCCCTTAGTTACCACAACTGTAAAATACCTATTTCACGAGAAAGTTAGAAAGCCAGCATGGAATGTCTTTTTGTGCTGACAAACACCATGACAATGAAGTATCACCGAGGCTCAAGTCTAGCCAATTCCCTTTCGTCCCAATTTTTCACACGCACCAAAGACTTATCCTCACTTAAGCAAAACAAGTCAGTAAAGTGACAATGGAAGATAAATGTATAATGCAGGAACACCAGAGGAAAAGAGTTAGAATGCGATTGCAAGTACAACGATAGGTCCGTTCCAGAGTGGGAATAATTAGCCCTTTAATTAAACTTATCTTGCTGCTATACAAGAGCAATGCTCAGCAACACCTGGCCTGGAACGTTCCTGTCTCTGCAGGCACCAGATGGAGCGCACAGACACGATCCACCTCCCTCCTACCAGGTCCACAGTTGCCTGTGCCAGTAATTAAGGTCTGGGACAATGTCTGAATTATTGTGAACACTGCCAGACATTTCCTTATCTGATTCACCCTCAGTAGGTAAAGCTGGACTTTTCTTTTTGCTGATTTTCCCCTTGTCCTTCCCCCCTTTCTGCCGTCCTAATGTTACACTCCTCATCTCATTCCTGTCCAGAGCAACACAGAAATAAACTCAGATTTTGCAGCAGCTTACATGCAAGTATTTCTTAGGGACTTCAGCAGGGCTTTGCTGAAACAAATTCATCCAGGTGACAGCCAGTACAGGCCTGAAAGTGTTAGCCTCCAAGTTAACTGCTTCTTTGACCCCTTTTTGGTGCCCTGACGGGGAATTAATTTAGATGTCAGGCCTTTGGGATCCTTTTCACATCCCTCCTGAAATCATTACAACATAATGACAGAAGAGGGGCAGGTTAAAAGCCTAGCTGCTCCTGTAACCCTCCTCCAACAGCAGCCTGCTTGGGAAAAACAAAATGTAGGAACAAGTCAAGTAGACTTAGCAATGCAAAATATATAACAATATATTCAGTATCCAGTGATTATATTTTTTCCATGAATTAGGCCATTTGAACCTGGGTAAACTTCACACATCCTGTTATCCCATAGCAAGTAGCTCCATAGTATAACTATGTATCATATGAAAAAGTAACTTATTTTGTTTATGTTAAATCTGCGACCTGATAAATTATTTTGACATTCTGTATTTTATCTTGTGAGAAACACAGTGATCAACTGTTTCTGCTTACTTTCTCCTTGCAGGTCAGGCTTTTATGCACCTCTAACACAGCAGGGTTTCCTTTTCCAAGCAGAAGAATCCAAAGTTAACATCTCTATAGAGAGTGACTAATTGTATCATACATTTAATCACCTTTAGTGCCCCTTGTTGCACCCTTGCTATTCTAAACATGCACTTGAGATAGGAGGACAAACACTTCATAGACTATTCAGACTGTGGGCACACCAAAGATACCTACAGTGGGTTAAGTGAGACGGTTCTGGGGAAATGACTCCCAGACCTCTTTCCCGAGTAGTAATATCTTGCTCAAAGCCCATTACTGAGCATACAAAGTTAGGATTGATTTTCCCCATTTCCTTTCCTTTGCATTTCACAACAGGAAATTTTATCCACTTCATCACCACTCAATATCAAGAGATTTCCTAAATCTTTGTCCAATGTAATGCAATAGTTAATCTCAGTTCTTTCCATCTTAACCATTTCACCGGGAGATGGCAGGACTAACCACTGACAAAACAGCTTTCACAAAACAAAACTCTCACCTGGCCAGAAACAGAAGTTCACATTTTAACTTAAAACCCTCCTTTAATGACCTTAGATTAAGGGGTGTTGGCCTAGTGTTCGTTGTGCTGTAAAGCATACTGAATTGTGGCAATGTGAGAATTTTAACCTTAAATCACTTGAATTCTAGGCCATGACTTACCTTGAACCAGGTAAAACCAATCCACTTTTCTCCCCTTAAAACATGCAACTTGGAAAGGCTTCCTAGTTTGCTTGCAGCGAAAATTGGCATGAATTATCCATCCAGTGGTTTCAGTTTTGATAGGTAATGTTCTTTATCTGAACTATTTAGTCAAGAACACAATCAGCAGCCAAATAAAAAAAGATACATCCAATACTCGTGGTATAATGCTTTTGCTTATCCCGTGTGTCCACAGTGTCCCTCACAGTGGGGCTTAGCAAGAAGGAGACAAGTTTAAATGGCACAGGGAAAGCAGTATCTATGATTTCTATAGTGCCATCAGCACACAGGGAACTCTTAAAATCTTGAAAAGCCAAAGTCTACTGTCCTTAAAATTTAGATTGTAAAGCGAATGAAAAAAAATAATCTATAAGGATCGAGAAGCTGGGAAAGATAAGGCTTACACTAAGGCATTAGAGTTGGTTGAATAATAATAAAACTAGACTCATTAATATGTTCACAAATAAGCATGCCAGATTTCTGGGGTGACATTAATCATGCCTTGCAATTATTCACTTGAAAAATCAGCATGAGAAAATGAAGCATGATGTTTCATCCATTTTAGTACACATTCTTTGTGTGAAAATTCATACCAGAATTTAATGATTATTATTCTGTTGTTAGGAAAGGTTCTCTCATCCCATGAAGCAACACAGACTTGGAGTCCATTAACTCTAACCAAAAGAGAAAAATAATTTTCTAAGGTGAGCTGGTCCAATTCCTGGGAAAAAAACTGAAAAAAAAACTTACCAAAAAATGAGTTCATTTTAATAAAATTAGAATATTTTTTACTAAACTGAAAAATGAGGGTGAGTTTGTAACTGATTCTTTACAAGGAGCATTTGACTTGGACTAATTTATATTTTTCAGCTGTGAGAGTATCGTTGAACATAAGCAAGAGCATAATGGCCAATGAAGTGATCTGTAGGTTAGTTTTGTCTGTCCGTTTGTTATAATATCCTGCTGTGTTACATCCATAATTTAAAAGAAGAAAAAGAAAGTTAAGGTAAAAGTAGAGAAGGGATCTATTGAGATTATCATTATCATATCTATTTTTCTGCAGAGGCGAGGAGCGAGACTTTATTGTATATTGCACCTAGACAAGAATTCCAGATATAAGGGAGTGGAAGGAAATAATGAAGCAAGGAGTTAAGGTAGGTTACCCAGCTCTAAATTAGGCCCTAGTTTCTAGCAGACCGCAAAAGCAGTAACACAGGAGGAATCTACAACAGACTTAAACAGGAGTAGCATCTAGATCTCAGTGGATGTGTTTGGATGTGGAAAGGAGAAATACAGATTGTGTTTCTGCACAGAAATGCTAAAATATTTGGATTTTCCTTTGTTTTGTTTTAAATAAAGGATGAGGATGGCAAAAAAAACCCCATGGACCAGAGGGGTGGATTTAGGTGGTATTCTCCTCTACTTTGCAGCTCGGGTCCTTTCCAGTTTGCACAGAGCAAACTAATGTGTAGGCAGCCTCAAAGACGGCTGATGCACACAAACTGGGCAGCTGAAGAGACAGCAGGCCTCATTTGCATATGCAAAGTGGATTCAGAGTTGATCCTTGCTAAAATCTGACTTGAGATGTACATTAGATTCAATTATAATTTTAAGCAATCACCTTAACAGAATCCTTTTAAAGGTATGTGTCCAGATGAACATAAGCAGACTGAGTCAAATCCTGTGTCCCTCACACTGGTGTGGCGATGGCACTGGAGCATCCCCCACTCTGTTACAGGAGGCTGGAACTATTTGTGGCATCCCATCTCCTTAGCTGTAGCTGATTTTTATATTAAACTAAATTTACTGATTTGTTCCTGGGACAGAGAAGGTGCATTTTAGATAACATTTGTGCACAAGCAACTGCCAGTATTTGCACCCCAAAGCCCATGAGCCCCAATATTTTCAATTCTCCAACAACCTTGGCATCTGCAAATGCAGTGTAGTTGGGATCAGAAGTTATTTTCTAAAAGAGAAACGTGGTTTTTTTAAGAGTTAGCCAAAGGCAACTTTATTCACAAATGGGGGGGGAAAACTCAAAATCTAAATCTTTCTTCTACATATTTTTGATAGTTTCCTTGAGCCATGACTCCTGACAGTAGCATATGACTTTCCTACTGACCAGTTTTCCTCAGAACACCAAGGGAGAGCTAGATCTGTACTCTACAAGTATTATGTCCAAATACCAGTTGTGGCTCTGGAAAGTCAAGAGGAAAAAGCTGAGACTGATCAGTAAACAATAAGGAGACCATGGGGTACAGGCGAGAAGATGGTTCTGTCTGACAATAGGACGCAGCTCCTACAAAAGGCTTTGCCAGAACACTGTCATTACTGTTACATGGCAGGACCTCACACCTTCCCGAAGAGACGTTGTGTAAGAAGCAAAGGGAACATCTCAGTGCCTGAGTACAGCGGCTCTAAAAGCGGCAGAGGACCATCAGCAGAGGAAAAGATGCCCCTAGTTGTAGAGAAGTTACAACAGATCCATTCCCAGTTCAGACTTAGCCTCCAGTCCTAGTCTCCTTGCAGAGATTTACAAGAGCAACCATGCAAAAAACCACAACAGAAAACGAGAAAAAGCATACGGGGCCAAACATAGGGCTGGTGTGAATATAAGCAGAACAGCTTTGATTCAGCAAAAGGTCACTTGTTGGCACCAACAACGGGTTTGCCCCTCTCCCCGCAGGTGAAACAGGGGATTGCTCCCTCTCCATGCCATGTCTTGCTACCTGGGCTTCAGCCTCGAGGGCTCCTTGTTTCCTGCAGCTTTCAGCAGGACCGAGCAGCCCCAAAAGACATTCTGCCCATAGCATCCACAATCTGGGCACAATTAGAAACACAAATTGACCATTACGTCCTTTATTAATCTACTCCAATTTTTATGCTGTGAAAACACCTAATTTCTCTGCTTTGGCTACTGGCCCCTAACATAACAAGTTACATGGGACTTGTCTCATCAAAATATCATCATGTCTAAATAGAGGATCTGTCTGAACCACAGTGAAAATGAGTAATGATCACAATTATGGGCCGTATAACAGTCCAATAAAATCTAATTAAAATGATCCACATCCCATCTGCCAACAGCACATAAGCAACACCAGCCATGGGGGGGTGGGCAGGGGAAGAGAGTAAATAACACTGTCTTAATTTTTAAAATACCAAATATTTCACAGTGAAAAAGCTATTTATATTTTATAACTAGCTCCAAACTGTGTTGCCAATGAACTTCTTAGGTGATTGGAGATTCCTCACCCTTAACTTAGGAAAAGTCTTGGGGGCTACTTCCTAGGAGAAAACCCAGTAAGAAGTTCCCTCAAAGTAAACTTTTCAGAAGAGCCTGTGCAGTTTGAGTCCCTAAGCCTATTTTCAAGCTGATTTAAGAACTGAGTATCCTGGGTTCCAGTAACTTTTAATGACGTAAGCACATTTGCACAAAAAAAAAAAAAAAAAAAAAAAAAAAAAAGACTTTGGGGCATTATTCTATTGGTTGTTCCTTTGTCAGGACAGCAGCCAAATAGAAATATCATCATGTCATCTTACTTTCCATACCTAGTGCATCTCCAAACTTGGACACTTCTTGGGCTTTCTACAGCCAGCAACAAATACAGTTCAAGTTACTATCACCTGTTCTGTGACCTGTTCTCATTTTTGAGACGGTGAAGCTAATAATTGGCTTTCTGATAACATTGAATACAAGATTATCAACAAATTGCCAAGAAGCAAAATAGTACCATCCTACTCTACCTGAAAACAGAAAATATATGGGATAACACCATGTTCCCCTCATCTCATTGACCATTGAAGGGAACCAAAAAAATCAAAGGACAAGATACAAAAGACTAGGAAAAAAGGTGCTGAAGTCTGGTTTGAAGGAAGAGAAAAACACTTGGTGATAGAAACTAGAATGTGTTTTCTCACCTGAAGGTGCCGTGAAGTGCACTGCAAAGTCATGCCTGGAAAGAAACTGAGAGTAAAGAGAGAGCAAGCTGAAGAGCAGGAAGAGTGCACACATCAGTGTGCTTGAGATGGCTTTACAAGTGTTAAAGATGACACTCAAGGCAACAGTCAGGGTCTGAATAGTTTTCTGTATTGAAGAGCAGTGAAGTAAAGCTAGAGATAGCCTCTCCTGAACTCCAGGCAGCAAAAGCTCATACTAAGTTTCAGCATGTTTGTGTGGCTGTAGCTTGAGCTTTGTTACAAGAAACCGACCATGATTTCAAAGGGAGAGTTCAACTTTGGATCCAGCTTCTATCTGGAAGCCACCCAGGGCACAGCAGCAAACGTGCACTACTTTAACGGAGGTATTCACCGATGCAAAGAGGCTCACTCTTTTCATATGTGGTTAAACTGCCTTTGTGTTCTATAGCTGATAGCTTCGTGAAAGGATGAAAACTTCTCCATCATTCCTCCATAACACGGCTAGTCTTTATGGTTGGCTCTCCAGTGCTTTGGCCTTACAGGAGAGATGGTTCCTGATGGTTTGAACTACATCCTTGCCCTGCTGCTGGTACCAGCTTTCATCCAAGCATTGCTCACTTGAAATTAAACCAGTCTGAGCAGTCCTTTCTGCACTTACAAAAACAGATGCAAGGGAACGGGTGTGATCCTCCCTCCCAGTCTAGAAGCTGTGGGACCATTTCTCATAGTTCAGTGGGAATTCAGCCTTCACCCCATCTCTGGTGTTTCATTTGGAAGGAGAAGTGCTCCTCATTACTCGTAAAATCTTCCTAAACATATCTTGTGACCTCAGCCTGTTAGCACCTAATTCTTGAACTGCATCCTTGAAAAGCTCCCTGAGTCTGCACCTCCCAGGCTGTATCTCTCTCTGAGGCACACATGCCTTCCCCACCCTCTGTTCTTCCTTCACATCAACAAAAAGTGTGCTCTAGCTGCCAAGTCCAAAATATTGATCTTTAAATTGAAGTTAAGAATGTTATCTCTCAAAATTTTATCTAGTGATCGATTTTTATATACCAATTTGCGAACATTTCTATGCCAAGCTACCAAAGCCATCCTAAATTTTAAGTTTCCAGAACAGGAAGAGACCCACAATGAAAATGAATTTTCTTCCAGCAGAATACACCTGGGATGGTGTCTGGTTTTGCATTTTTTGTGATTAGTCTCCATCCATCTGCAAAATGATTGTCACAGTTTCAGTCTCAGCTGCCCCAGTACTGCAGACTTTTAATACCTCACTGTTTGTTTACCATACGACTGCGGCCCATTTTCACACCGTTGCGCCAAGCTGAAGCAGTGCAATTTTGCCACTAAAGGAAGCAGAAGGCTTCACAACTTTGCTCTGACTGTGGTTGCTCAAATCACTCTAACCTTTGACTGAGGAAGAAGTTCAGGAATGCAGAGACACAACAACAGTCGCCAGCATAAGTGTTATGATAAAATGAAAGAGGGAAAGTACATATTATACACATCACCTCTGGGAAACAGTAATCACAAAAGTTATTAAACATTCTGTCAAAGGCTCTGCAGACTCCTTTTCTCTCCTGCCCAGTTTTGTTAGCAATAAAGGCAGGTTGCTAATATTTGTCACTTTCAAATTCATAATTTACTACTCAAAAGGCAGCAAAGATACATTATATTTTCATAAAAGACTATGAAGTTGTCCAATTTTCCAGAGCTGCAGGAGGACTAAAACCCTGTGCTACGCATAGGTCTTTTCATGCATTATGGATATGGTGATTTTACAATTCAAAGCAACAGTTCTCACCTTTCCCATTGCCTGGCATCGCTGGATGATGCTTTAGGAGATGCAGCAGCTTTTGAGATTGACAAACACACACCCTTTATGAAGTCAAAAGGACCAATGACAGCCTGGTCGAGGCACCCCAAATGCTAGCACCGTATTTAGAGCAGGGACTTGGCCCTCTTGTCCAAGAGTCACTTCTAGTGTTTCAGTGGTCTAAAAAAGTACGTTGGAAATCACTGGGATCTGTGTTTTCACTGCTAATTCTGAGTTAGTAACCTACAAGAGAAACAGGTAAATTTTAGAAATCTGCTTGGTATAAATATCCAGCAAGGACGTACAGGACTTTGACTTCCAAGGCCACAGCATCCTATCTTCAAAGCAAGTTGTTCCACCAGTTATCATACCTTAGAGATTAACATCACATCTTTGGATTCCCCCCATTATAACAGGCTCTAATTAGGTTTTGGTAAGCATATTCCTATTGACTTGCTCTTGTGGATTCTCTGGAGTTTAATAAGGCGTTGTACTCATTAATACAGTTTTTTCTGCAGCTAGAATCCTCTAACACTGACAACCTTATTTTAATGAAACTTGTAGAAACTGAATCTCTTTCAGGCTTACTTGCAGTATGTGCTTAAAACAAGCTAAAAAGGATTGTCAGTTTGCCTGCCTGTAATCAAGCTTCAGCCTTTTCCAGTTCTCAAAATGAAATCTTGCCTCTGCACATTCTCTGAAGCCAGCTTTGCCTGACACATTAGAGCAGAGAACAGCACTTCATTTTTTCCAAGTTTAATATAGACATAGAGCACAGTTTCTTACTCCACAGTTAACTCGTATTGGCTTGAGAAAGGTTTACTTAAATTCTTCTAGGGAAATTAGAGCCCATAGACACAGAGCTTGCATATCCATACACATGCCAAGAGACATGCCAAGCCTCATCACATCCAGCAAAAGAACTCCCATTTGAAAATTAAAGACAGGTTCCAAAAGCTCTCTCTTCCTGAAGCATAGATTTTGCTACGCAGTTAATTTTGCAAGATTTGAAATTTTACTCTATATATCCTCCTTTTTCTAATACATTGAAAATGTCCATTGACAACATTTTTGATGCTCCTTTTCACTTTAAATTGAATCTTATTCCTTGTTCTCTTCCCTCCCCCAAAATCTTCAGATTATCTCCAAAACTATACTTCATACACTGGAGAAACAGAAAATAATTCCAGATCTTCAGTCTGCTCAATATAAATATTTCATTATGACCAAGTTCACTGTAAATGGGTCCAACTATAGAGAATAAAAACAAGCAAACAGCGTCCGTATAGAGTGGGTCGCATGCCATATACGCGTGAAGGGAGGGAAAGAGGAAGGGGCTATATTTGCAAAACAAGAAGCTGGATTTCCAACGGAGGATGAAGGTCCCCACATTGCTGTGTAAGGAGGGCAATGCATTCTGTATCCCTCTACGGCCAAAACTACGGGGCAGCTACTAATGTCTGAAAAAGACGGGAAAGGCTGAGCAGGCAAGGGAGAAGGGAGGTTTATTAAATCAAATGAGATTCATTACTAACGTAGCTTACTGCTATAGATCCTGAATCCAATATCCTACATGAGACAGATAATGATATAGTCAGTGGGAGGTCCTTCCAAAGGGGGAAAAAAATACAGCTATGTTTTTATTTTATTCTTTTTTGTTTTAATCCCTTTCTATCTTGAACCTTTGCAGAAGGGAGGGAAGTTTGTCTCTGTTTTTCCCTGCTTAGAAAAAAGAAAACTAATTTCTTCGCATACACATACAAGAGACCAAAGCCAGAAATTCGCAAGAAAGTGGCATTCAATCAGGAATTTGAGAATTAGGCTAGGAAAAGCTGGAGATGAAGTGTTCTGGGTTGTGGAGGCTTCTGAATTAATTTGCTGAAACTCAGTATTCAAGCAAAAAGGGCCAACTTCCCAGCTTCTGTAAATGAAACCAAAATAACTGAAGTCAAATTAATTCCACTGATTTACCCCCAAATCCCCTGGCTTATTTCTGGCCCATTCACAACCGGCATTACCGAGTACATCCGCTCTGAGCGCGTACCTTTAAGTAGGAATAACAAATTCCCATTTTGTAAGAATCCCGGTAGCAGAGAGCTGATATTCCTCAGTTCCTAATGAGCAGTGTTAATATTACATAGGAGATTTTTAATAGACATTAAAACAGGGTCTCTCCTATACAGTCCCACAGGCACAGCTTCCATACTTGCTCATTGTGCATAAAAAGCAAAGGAAAAGTCCGATTGCACGGCTCTGGTCATCAGTGTGAGCTCAGCAACAGACTGACTCAGTCACCTTGTAGCACGGATGCAGTAGTACAATAAATATTAACATACGGTATAAATTACATAGCTATTTCCTTGATTTACCCAAGCATGCTAACATTATGCACTTATACAAGAACAAGCAGATACATTTAAATCCTGACGCTACTGATCCCAGATGCATTATACAAAAAGACTGTAACAGATAGACAGTGACTCACAGAAGCCAGGAAAAGTCTTCTGAACTCCAAAAGCCCAGCAAACAAGTGTATCTGGCAGCTTATCAGGTAAACCAACCCAAATGCAAGGCTTATACACAAGGTATTCTGGGAGCATCTGAATGCAGGATGGAGCCCATTTAACTCCGAAAAACCCGACCCTTTCAGAGATGTTTCACAGAAGTATTGCAGGTGAAGACAATAAGATTTCTGTAAACTATACTGAATGTTTTTCCCTACCCTGCAAACAAGGGGTAAATACTCTGAAAGTACTTTTAGGGTTAGATTTGAGCTTTAGACTTCAGACAGATAAAAGCTCTGTGGCCAGCAGAAGCAAGAGGAGCTCTTAAACCTTTTCAAAGGGAAAAAACAAGCCGAAAGTGCCAGGCTACTTTTGCTGACTTTTACGGAGAAGCTGAGGCTGTTCAACCTGCCCCTCTTCATCTTTTCCTCAGCCTCACGGAGATCCTGACTCCGCGGCTGGCTCCGGAGCCCCCCCGCACTGAATTGTGCAACTTGTGGTTTAAAACGACTGATGAACTTGCAGAATTTCTGAAACAACCAGAGGAGGAACAAAGAGCCTGGCTTTGCTACGTGGGACCGCAGCTGGGGTGATCATGGCACTCCCTCTTGTGAGCTGACCAAAATGATCATTTAACTTATTTAATGTTATTTCTCTATATGGCTGCCTCTGTAAATTAACTAAAACAATGATTTAACAAGTAATTTTCAGGATGTGTGAATATATAAGCATATATTAGGAGCTAAGTCTCACAACACAACAGAGAAATTACTCATTTTTAAAAACCCTGTAAGATAAACTATATAATTGTAAAGAAGACTGTCCATATTATATGTAGCCAAATGTGATCTGAGACCCCTCAGATTGCATTATCACGGGCTTGTTTTTAATATAACATACTCAATGTTTCTACTAATGTCGCCTGTTTACATTTTGTGTTCCCAAAAAGCTATATTAGGATTGCTATTGCGGCAGGTTATGTCAGCACAAACATGTCTGTCCAATGTCACATCAATACTAATAGGACTTTTAATGCTGGCTGCTGTTTTATGGGAATTTTCAGACACTATTGTGTATAGAGTATAAATATTTATATATGACGTGTGTTTGTGAATACATGTACGTACACAGGACCAGCCAGATCCAGTTAATCAGCCAGTTTGAAAACTTCATTGCTTTCAGATGAAAAAGAAAATTATATTAACATATCAATAGCATATACATGCTGAGAGAGTGATTACCCTTTACATCTTCAGGATATCCAAGCACCCAGACAGGCCCAGCTACATTAACTATCTGAAATATTCTGTCTCGGTATCTCTCATTTCTCCCCTACTCTTTCTTCAGACTTTCTTCTCTCTTATCTGCCTTTCCTCTTTAGCCTTTTCCATCCGTCTCATTTCTCTTTCCATTTCTCTTGTTCATCCAACTTTCTCCCCTCTGTCATTCA
Source organism: Gymnogyps californianus (assembly GCF_018139145.2). Classification (NCBI taxonomy): domain Eukaryota; kingdom Metazoa; phylum Chordata; class Aves; order Accipitriformes; family Cathartidae; genus Gymnogyps; species Gymnogyps californianus. Next base: position 4,773,514 of record NC_059487.1, on the reverse strand, counting down.
TCGCTCCCTTGTCCTTTTTTTTTCCTTCTCCCTTTTTTTCCCCCTCTCCCCCTCCTGTTCTCCTTCTCCTACCCCTGTTCCTCGCTGCCTGTTTTGCTTGAAGTTTCCACCTTGTGGGTGCGTACTGCTGACTTCACATTTGCTGTGGTGTGAGCTTCACATCTGTGAATGGATGACAGGAAAGATTAATAACCCCGCGTTCCCCTTCTCCTTGACTGTGGGCCTATCTAATGAATAAATATATAAATAAAAAACAGAGCTAAAAATGATCTAAATAGAGACCCAGAGCCTGGGAGAAAACAATATTTTGCTGAATCTAGTCTTTAAAAAAAAAAAAAAAAAGGCAACAAAAACGCCCGCAACCTTTAATGATCTCTAGTTTACATACTCGGCAATTTTTTTCCTAAATACTTTATGGGAAAAAAGAAAAGTTAGAGGCAAAGGAATGAGCCCTTTCTCCTGAGCCAATTAAAGGAAGAATGATTTAAAAGCAATAATACAGAAGATACAGGAAACGTGTGGGAAAGAAATTTAGATGCCCCGCAAAAAGCAGAGCTGTCAGATGGTGGTATGTGCACGAGATCCCTGTCAGTAACAACTCGCACACAGCCGTGTAGAAATCACACTGCAGAGCCATAATGTTAAAGCAAGGAAGGTATTGCTGGCTAATTCCAGCTTTTCCATGCAAAGGAAAATCTCTGCCTTTTGCTCCAGACCGGATTACACCATCCACAGCAATTTACCCAAATAAGTGTTTCCCATCACAATTTAGGTTCGACTACTTTTTAGCCAATTCCTCATTTGTAAGTTGATCATTTGACTTAAAATTAAGTCTTAATTGAAAGCAGAGACAAATAGAGCAAGGAGCTCTACATATGATGCATCTTCAGCATCTTTGGAGAAGGAAGAAGGGAGCTTTGCACCTAACTCACTCTCGCTTTAATCCCTCACCTCTCAGTCTGAAGAAGATCTTAACAAGATCTTTTATTATTGAGGGAAGAGGAGACCCATCAATGGATAGCTATAGGAGGAGACATTTCACCTAGCGAACAGCAGTCTGCCTAGCCTGTGGCTGTAGGTCAGATCTGACAGAGGTCGTAACAGCAACAAGTCTTGGGGTCTCAAGTCATTACCCCCAGGAAATCACATGCAAAGCACTATTACAAATGCTGCCGTTTGATCCAAAGGCATTCAGCAAAAATTGATGCACAAAAACATAAACGTCCAGGGGAAGGGAGGAGAAATAATTAAATCAGGAACTTGGTCCTTTCTGCTCTTGGGCAAAGTTGTCACCAGCTTTGCTGAGCCCTTTGCACAAGCAAGCAACAGAGAAGTAACCCCCACCATCATTCACAGGTTTTATTGCATTTTTGTCAAATGCTAGAAACCTGTCCGAGAGAAAAGGCCCTATTATCTTTCATCACCTGCTGCCCCCCAGCCCCAAGGCAGGCCAGAGGAATCCCCATATGAGCATCCTTTGACCATGTTTTTTTTCCAGAGTAGTTTTTTCAGAGCTGTAGGGGAAGGAGACCAGAGATAGGAACCACCATGTTTATACGCGACCTCAAGAAGCAAAAAGCCATAGTACGAAAATCGTAACACAGCTCATTTAATCTCTGCTACTTTTCCAGTCCTGGCTACCTTTGCTGCTTTTAGAGGAAGAGTATCTCCTCCTACATTTTCATCCAGCTGGGACAGAGATCTCCAAATCACCCGGTTAAGGCTGCCCTCTGCTACCATCCCTGGAAGTGACAGCGGCTGAAAGTGAAGCTGTGTGGACCCGAAGACAAGATGACTGCTGCAGCAGGGACAGCTGAAACGCACCATTTCTGATGTCCACTTGCCCCCAGACGCCAGGTTGCTCTGCTGGGGTCCGAGGACAGGACCACAAACCAGGCGTTCTGCATTCACAGAGCCTTTCTTCCTGACCCAGAGAGTGATAAATCTGTCCCTTGTAAAGCGGGACTAAGATTACCCTTTATTTGACTCCACATCACCTCCCACCATCGCCTTACCTGCTCTTTGCTGAGCCTCCACCGCAGCCTCTCCCAGCCGCAGGCAGCAGCAGGTTTCACGAGGCAGCTGCGCGCGTTCACAGGAGCGGTTCCTTCTGCTGCTCTCATTTTAACTTTCAGCGACCCTGCTTGCTCCTCTGCCCTGAGCAAGGGAAAAAGAAAGCAGCAGGATGAGCTCGCTCCTCTGCTGCCCTTCAAAACCTTAAATTCCCCCCGTCCCTCCACTGCTGCAGTTCAGTGTGGAGGAGACTTCTAACCTGCAGGAGCCAAATTAAGTGTCTCCTACAACAGGCAAATCCCCAGTTTCTCCCATCTTTCTTTGAAACACCTGAAACTAAACATGGCAGCAAGGTCCTGGCCTCAACAACCTTGTTTGGGGACACCTGCGTAGCAAAACCTGGTTGCTCTTTCTAAGGTCATCTATGCATCTAACTGGGGTATTGCAGTAGAGAAAAACCTTTTAAACCTTCTTTAAAAAATACCTTCTTAAAAAAAAAAATCAGCAATGTAACAAATATAAGCTAGTCTAAATTGTTTTATTAGGTTACGGAGGTCTGCAGCTGCGTGTAACATCTGGCCTTTAAAAAACAAAACAAATTAGAACGGACACAAAGCACATCCCTGCTAACTCTTGTACACGTGGGTAATTTTACTCATGTGAATTTACCAGATAAGGCCCATAAAATCATGTGGAAAAACCCTTAGAAAAAAGATAGATATCCTGTCATCTTTTGATAAATATGTATGTCACCCCCCCCCCCCCATTTTTTTAAGTTGTAGTATTTAAATTACTGTTATTAATGAAGAAAAATATTGGGCCTAATCCTGCAGTTTTTATTTAGCAAACCAGCTGCTATAATGTAGTGCAGCATCATGCCCAGTGCAGCCAATCTTACAATTCTTTTCTTGCATTCCAATTTTAAAATAAAGCAATTTTTCTCCCTGGAAATCTTGCAATATCCGTGAATAATAAACTGGTCTAAAATGATAGTGACCTTCAGGTTTTAAATTTGAAAAGAATTCTAGATGGAAGAAATAAATGCAGTGTAAATAACCAGTGGGTAATTAAATTTATTTTTAAATAGCATCAAAGTTCAGAAGAAAGAGAATAACAAAGAATAGCTCATATAGACATGCACAAAGGCTGTGTCTGTATAATTAGTTATCTAGCAGTAACCAAAGTCTTTTTTATATGGATTGATTATTTTTGAGATTGCATCTTGCAAATCTGAACAAGAAATGCTTTTTGTGCAGCGTTCAAACATGAAGTTGCCTTTGGTAACACTGCAGGCTGAGGATCCCAAATAGATATTTAATTTAGATTGAACAGGACACTTATGTCATGGCAAATAAACGAGTTTATTAATGAAAGTCTTTTCATTGATGTTTAATGGCTATAATATCTATGGAATTGCTGTTAATCCAAAATAAATGTGTTTAATAATCAATTGATATTTGTTTATAATACAATAATTGTCTTATTAAATCAGAATTAAATGCCTATTAGGAAATGTTAACTTAAAGCTTTACTAAGACTTCTGAATAAGAGTATAATTAATAATTCTCTTACTTCTTGAAAAGGAGTAACAAATTAATTGTCAAAATATTGTAATGTATGTTGTGAAACCTCATAAATAAGAACTTTGAATTGGTAAGTACAAAGAAGAGAACTTCCTAAGAGCAGGTTAAAAATTCTACATTATAATTATTACATTTAGTAGGATTTCTTTTACTGGGTTTTAATAATTCTAAAATCTTTTTTTTTTTTTTTTTAATCAAATTGATTGATGACTGGGAGAAGAAAAAGGGAGGAGGGATATCTTAATTTCCTTACAGCTACTTGCAAAATAGCTGCTCTTGGTTCGACAGATTTTCCTTTCCAAAAGCAATTCTGTACTATAGAAAATTCCAAAGTTCTTTTTCTTTTTGATTCCTTTTAAACGCATGTTTTCTTTTAGGAGACCGGGGGGTGGCGGGGGGGGGAGATTACAGTTAACTCATTGGCTTTAATTGCAAACATATCCCTTCCCATCAGCACAGCATTTGATCAAAACGCCAGAAATAAATATATTAAGACATCCATCACTTTCCTGTCCCCACTGTCATTTTTTTTAAAGAAGTTGGAAAGCGTCTGTTATTCCCATCCTAAGGGCTGGGCTGAGTCGCGCCGGGGTTTCTGCTGCTTTTCAAGGACTGAAGAATTATTTGTTTCGGTGGGGTCAGCCTTGCACCCACCGGGAAACACCAACTGCAGATGCAGGAGAACCACGAGACCGCGCAGCTTCAGCTGCCTGCCACCAGCAGCAGCAGCTGGGGAACATCACGCCAGGGAACGGGTTCCTGAGGCACCACAGGGATCAAGGGGAGAGAGAAAGAGGCTCTGATCCTACGGGTAAAAATCGAATAATAGATGCTTGTGAGTCAGAAGTCCATTGATGGTCTTAAAGTGAAGTTGTTTAAGAGGAACCTGGGTACCACCGAAGATGCTCTGGGCAATTCAGGAGTTGCCCCTGCTTCACTCAGTACATTTGGCCACATCGAGGTTTTTTATAGATAGGTTGCAGTGGAAGGAGAGGAGTGTGTAAGGGCAGTTCAGTTCTATTTAAGGAGTAGTGATGTTTTATAAAGGAACCGAAAAGGTTTGAACAAAGTGACACCTCGTTTTTCTTTTGGTCATCACTCAGGAAGCTATAGCCTTGTCCACTTCTGACAATTATCTCTATTAACGACCCAAAGCACAGTCAGACCTTCAAATTGTTCTTTTCCTAACATTTCAAAAAAGAAAAGAAAAAAAGGAATTTGGTGTGTTTCCAATTCCTTTCAGACAGCTATTGGAGCTATAAAAAGAAATAATGCCCACAACTAAGTGCCCAGTAAAAAAATAAATCCACTATTTCCTTGAGTTAGCAAATCGAACTGAAACAAGCAGTGCTGTCGCTCTTTCTTTTTGCTATTTGTGACGACTTTTAGCACAGGAGCCTCCTGGCACAAATATTTATAGGAATCACCAGTTGGAGGAATCTGGATTTAGAACACAAAAATCTATGTTGCATCTGTCTTGTCAAGGCAGAAAAGCACCATCGGGTGATCTATCCCTCAGTCAGACTGGAGGAACGGGTCAAAAATTCGCAGAAAAAGGATTAGTCATGAAGTATCCAGTACGTAATGAATAGAGGAACACATACAAAAACCAGACTGCTCGGACAGTTTGCAAACAGAAAGGGAATAAATTCTCTTAATGAATTATTCAGGATGCGGTCAGCTCTACCTTGGGCCAAATTTATCTTCCACGCGAGCAAATGCAACTCCTCATAAAGTTCACGGCACTTTTAACAGGAGGTTTACTACGGTGCTCATCGGCCGCTCTCAGAGTGTTACACTGGAGACTAATTTCTCTGGAAGCCTCTGTCAAGTGGTTCAAATTTCTAATAAAAATGTTAACTTCCATAAAGGAGGAAAGTACATTTTCAGTAACTGATATTGCACACCCCAGCCCAGAAGTGTTTCATAAAGCTTTTATAAAACGTTTGCTTGTGTCGATTAAGTAATTAACAATATTCCAGGAGACCATCAGCTACCAGAATCTCATTGTCCTCTCTGCATGTGAGCTGGAGTGTATAAATATATAAAAAAATAAATTTCTTGTCACTTGAAACTGCATGTGTGCACAGCTATTACACCAAACTCCAGCGAGTCAAACGAATCACCCCATCTATGCAATACAACCATAATTAAACACTCAAGCCCTGTCACAACAGCAGTCAGAGCTGAAAAGATCTGACACCCTTAGCACCAGTTCACTTGGAAAAGAAGCACGTTGCAGAAGAGAGCTCACCCCCTTTGAAGAGAAAAAGAAAGAGAAAAACAGAGAGAAAAAGGAGGAGAGAAAGAAATAAGGAAGAAAAGCTATTATTTTGCACAGCAGAATATTGAATTCTTTCATTTCTTTATAATTTCTATTTAATTTATGATCTAAAATGCTTTTGTTTTAATTGAAGAATCCACTTCTCCTAATTCACTGTGCTGGTTTAAATTTTACCAGCTAAGTGTTCATTGATTACAAGGAAAGAGGAGCACTTCAAAACGTAATTTATTCCTTTACACACGCAGGAAGGCCAGTGCTTAATATTTGCCTATAGACCTGGGTAGGTTTGAGGGCTTCCTCAACATAGCCGGGGTGTCATTTAGAAGAACGACATGGTCTAACACCGTCTCTGGGATGCCAGCCTCCCAGAAGACTGAAAAATGTTACCCTGTTACAATCGTGAAAATAAAAATAAAAGTTCCAACCTTAAAAAGGAAAAGTAAATACCTTCGACTAGCGACGATAAATTACATGTTGCAATTATAACATCTATAACATTTACCGTTTTAAAATGAATGTAAAAATTAAACTGAGTGAAAAATTAATAAAAACCATAATTTCAAGGTCTCCAAGCGGCTTTTTACCCCGAACCAAGCCTGGCTCCAGTGGAAAGCCCCAGAGCTCCATCTTGTGGCTTTTCTGTTCTGAGGAAGGGAGAAGAATTAAAAGTAATTTTGTTATTAAATCACTCTAAAATGCAATTTCTTTTGTTAGCATCACATGTAGAAGCAAGGCAGAGAAGAAAAACAGCCAACAAACTATTTTTTGCTCTATTTTGCTATGCAATGTCATCTCCTTTTTTGCTTAAGGAAAAATTCTCTGCTTTTTCCTAACCCACAGCCCATTGCTAAACCATTGCCAACAGTAGGACCTAAATTAAATAAATCTGTGGTCTGGAAGAGAAAGTTGCTGGGCTGGAGAAGGGCACAGCACAGAGCAGAGAGGCCACACAGCTCCCAATTGAAACCAGTTTGCAGTTGTTAGGCACGATTGCTTCTCTCCCCACAAGCGCCCTCCTCAATCCCGAAAGAAAAGGGATATTTGGGCCAGACCTCCTGCATCCCGGGCCCTGCAGTTATTTTCTACTTTTGTTATTTACCATTTTACGACCTTCGCAGTAGGACGCCGGAGAGTTTCTGAACCGAATGTTCTCGCCTTGTACGAGAGCTGTGCCCGCTGCGGGGATGACTCCAGCTCTCTCGCTCCTCTGCCTCCGACCTGCAACTTCTGCTGCACGGACAGTCACGCTCTGCTGCTCAGGGGTGAATTTGTAGGTGCTATGGGGAAAGAGAGAGACAGGATAAAAAATAAATAAAAATTAAGAAGGCACAACTTGCTTATCTGATGGAGAAAAGCTTCTAGCTCTGTCGTAAAATGGGGCTGTTTCAATATTGCGACATGCACTTTTGCTGCATTTGGAGATGCAAGATTCTGCTTAGACTTTACTCAGACACAGATAAAGCAGACAAGTCTGCTCCTGTAGGCTGTTGTAACGTGGTGGTTTTTTTTTTTTTAAATCCTGAATCGGTAACAGATAAATCCCAACTTAATTGTTGTTTCCCCACTCTGAAATGGGATCCTCCTTAGGAGGCTATTGATTTGTTTCCCACAGGAAACCATGCTCAAAATTCAGATCTCTACTCTGTGTTCAGTCCAATCAAGGGGCATCCCTGAAGATACATTTTTGGGAGGCTCATAAATCTTTGAGCCTCATTAATTTAAAATCAAGCCAGGAAAAAAAGAAGTGAGTTCTTTTAGAAACGTCTCCATTACCTGACAAAACGGGCAGCACCAGACCTATAATGCACTGTGCATCTTATCAAAATACTCCTCATGGAGAAGCAAATGGCTCTATGAATTTGCAATGAAGCAAAGTGTCTGTTGCCTCCAGGCGACCTGTTTGAAACTGGCCCGGTTGCCACCCAGGCTCACTGTCATCAGGCAAGCCGTGCAAAGCCAGCCCTGCTCCAGCCACGGCTAATTCACACTGCGGGACAGGGCTGCAGCAGGCATGGATGTAGCCCAGGTAATTTGAATCGAGCTAAACGGGGGACTGACTGCAGTGAAACTAAGGAAGGAAGGGTAGTAATGAACTGCAAGGAGTCACTCAGCAGCGAAGCCTCTCTCCTCACTTTATTACCTGCACTGGTTATACCGAAACCAAGAGCGAGACCCTGAGAGTTAGCCAGATCTCATATACGCGTCTACTGAATAAGATCAAGGTGCTGGAAAGAAAGGAACCCTCCTGCAAGGTCTGCTGCTGAGCAGCACACATGGACGAGAAGACGTTTTCCCTGCTGGCAGGCACAGCGGGAGGTCATTCCCTCCTCACCTCCATCGTGCAGAGCCCGGCCATCGCCTGCTGCAGCCCCGCGGCGGGCTGGGCAGAAGCAGGCAGACATCTCTGCTGTCCTTGGGAGGGTTGGAGGTCGGCCGAGGAACAGCTGGCTCACCCATAGCTAAAAATAATCCGCGTCTTCCTATATGTGATAGGAATCTTAGGAAACACATTGTCAAGTTCAGGGAAGGGCTAATGGCCATTTCCCCAAATCCATTTGTCTTCTGGCACTAGGTCCTGCAACCTTTACTCATCCTGGGACAGGACTTTGCTCCTTCAGGACTTCCACTGGGAATAATGTCACTCTCCTGGATTAAAAAGAAAATAATGTATGAAAAGGAGCAGGGAGGAGATGGGGTGCAGCTCCGGAGATGTTAGAGGACCTCTGCAGAATAGCCAAGGCCACATCACCAGCAATGTGAAGTCCACAATTAAGGAGAATAAAAGCAAAGCCCAGAGAAGGGAGAGTGTGGTATAGATCTAAGGGGAAAAGACAGTAGGTCTCAGAGAGAGGTTTGGTTTTTTTTTGTAGAGGAAACATTTCAGAGCTACAAGGCAGGGGAGCTGAGGGGTGAGCAGGCAGCCAGGTGGCACCAGGATGGCATTTGCCAAGGCTTGGGAGGGTCCCGGGAGGGAGAGAAGCCCACGGAGGGGCTCAGGGTGGGAGCAGCAGGAGGAGGCATTACAGGCAGACGTGTCGTGGGTGCCCCGGCTAGACAGTGGGAGCAGAGGCGGCTGCTGGGAGGTTTGGTAGCGCTGGGCCGACTTCTCAAGCCAAATTCCCATATTGGAGGTAGGGAAGGACTGCAGCTAGGGGTGTGGTACTAAATAAATCTGAATTTTTCAGCTATCCTTGTGGAGTATGAAAAGAAGAAAAAAATGATATGTCGGACAGATGCAAATCTGGGGTAAACATGCAAATAGGATAACTAGACTATGTATATATTCGTATCTCTCTTCTTTCCTAGACTCATTTGTACAACGGGCTGTATTTATATTTCAAAATACTTCCCACCAAAATAACTTGAGAGGATACAGGAGTTGACTGACATCTTATTTCTCTGTGTTTGCATTTTTTTGCCATGCAGGGCAAAATCTGGTTCTTAGGGAGTTAATGCACCTGCCATTCCAGTGCTGACAAGCAGTTTTTCAGAGGAACATGGAATTTTATTTATTTATTTATTTATCTAAGGAGCCCTGAAGATTGTACTCGGGAGACTTCTTGAGTACTGCCAATAACTAGCAGGTACCAACACATGTGTATTTTTGACTGCACTATGATTGATGGTGCTTATTTGTGGCTTGCTGCCTAAACCTCTCCTTTTCCTTTGCTTTGTGTCTGTCTCTCTCACTAGGGCTTTTTTTGTGTGTGGGGGTTCTTTTTAAATAATACAGACATTTTAGCCATTTGGGCTGGGGGGGAAGGGAGGAGAAGCGGGGGAGGAATGATTTATCTGGTGCCTCTGTTGTCTTTGAGCTGCTCTGTTCCATGGAGATTTTCAGAGCAGTGAACGGTCAGTGGAGAGAAATTGAGACCTACGGGCAGGGACAACTTTGGGCTTTGAAGCTGTGGACACAAACTGGCAAAACCCTGCGGTGGCACTGCTGGGGGGAAACCCACCTTCTGGGTTTGGTCCTGCTTCCAGAGCCCACGTTGAACTTCTTCCCTCTCCAGAGTCAAGAGACCCAGCTAATTCCTATGGGCAAAAAGATCAATCCTCATTTCTCTACTCCTCCTCCCCTATCTTCACCTCCTTGAAGCAGGGGGTTTGGGGATGAGAAGTCCATATAGGAGACACGAGGCTCTAGAAAACACACAAACCGGTAAAATCCACCCAGTACAACATTTGCTTGCCCGTCCACCCTTTACAAGCCTCCATCCAATGACAGAGCCAATCTTAATAGGCTTACAGTGAACCCAGACAAACCTCTGAGCTGGATGCTCTCTCTTCTTCAATTCCACAGATGACTAATTGCTTTTATCACTTTTTCTAAGCCCCTCTACACCTGCACAGCACATTGGGGAGAGGCAGAGGAGTGTTTTCCATTTCCCTCGCACACAGGTTAACCTGCTACTTTTCTTTCAAAGGAAGAAAATTGATCTGATGAAAGCTTAAGCATGAAGTGCCTGGCAACAAGACAGAAATAGCAATAGGTCTACCAGGAGATCATTTTGACTTTGCATAGCTGAATCCAGCCAGAAGTCACTGCTTTGCTCTGTGCAGCCATATGGGAGCTATTCACACCAGCGCGGTCGAAGCGGAGCGCGTGGCACAGCCTCTGCACCAAACAAGACGAGCCACAAACGAAGACTCAAAGCCTGCAGCCTGGAGAAGTTCAAAGCTCTTGACACCTCATCCGCGAGGCGAGCCTGCAAGGAAATCAAAAGCCAAATGAATTTCAGCCAGATACAGGGGCGCCTGTTTCTGGCACTTTTTACAAAGACATCTCCGTGTGAACGTGCACACACGATACACGTGTACTACACATTGTGCCGCCAACGCTTGCTGCCGTGTCGCTTAAACACGGGGCAAAACAGCTGTACTTGATGCCGCACTGCTGTCTGCAGCTGGTTTTGTTTTACCTTGAGCAGCGGACGCCAACCGGGTGGTGTTGGGCTCCCTGGTGAGCTGGGAGATGCACAAGTGTGTGTCAGCTGAGGGGGCAGCTCCTTGCTGCCCAGGGTGTCCGCAGCATGGTAGGAAAAGACAAATACCTCCTTATCTAGGTTACAGCTAAATTCAATCTTGAGTAACTGCCCTCTCCTTGGGGCTGAAGTAACTTTGCAGACCAGGTCCGAAGGGAAAAGGTGAAGGAGAGGTGATTTCCCACATCATTGACTTTAAAGGAGCACTGTGGTTTCAGGACTGAAATGAGGATACTTGCAGAGAAAAGGGAAAACATAAGTGAGTGTCTCACAGCAATGAGCTGATCACCGCTGACTCTGTACAGCATCATTCCCAGAGCAGAGCAAAACTGCAGAGGACACAGCAGACCGCTGGTATGGATATACAGGTATTTAAGCCCAGGAAAGACAAGATGTTCTTCCCACACCTTTGTAAGGCAGGAGTGACACCAGGGCTAGCACCGTGCCTCTAATGCAGGCTCGTGAACAAGCAAAACATCAAGTTACATATCACAAAAACCCTAACCAGAAGCATGAAATGTATATATAAGCCCACTACCCCCTCTCAGCCTTGTGCTCCACACACCGGCTTCTCAGAAAAAAAGTGTCACCACCCAGAGTCCCCAGAGCTGCTTTTCTCCAGCACAGCAGCGCTGCAGCTTCAGCCGATGAGGAGTTGATTAAATAACACAAAAACTCTGGCCATCCACCCAGATAAAGCTGTTAAATTCCCTCAGGGTAGAGTTATTACCCACCACCCCAGGCTGCCTTCGTTAACGCTAGGCATTCATCACCCTGCTGAGGGCTGTACCTACAAACTCCCTCTGACACAGCAGGCTGGCACTGTCTCAGGAGGGTGCTGGGCTCCTGCTTCCCACGCGGGTGCCAGACCTTCCCAAACCCACCCAGAAATCGGGTGTCCCTCGGGTAAGGCAAGACTTTTGCCCTTGCACCCATCCGAGAGCAGGCGAATGCTGAGCGCTGCCCAGCTACGGTGCTGCTGCTGGGCCTGCACAGGCTGCTAACATTCACCCCAGTATCTGCTCTGGTACCGACCGTGGCTGGCTGCAAAATGGTCGAACAGTACCACCTGCAGGGAAGAGGAGAAGTTGCAATGGGTGCCTGGTGGCCAGGAACACTGTTACTCCAGCCAGACTGGGCTCTGGTGGGCTTCAGCTCACACAGCTGAGCTACCAGCTGGCTTTGCTTACTTGAAAACAGGTTAATGAGAAGGCCTTTTTTTTAAAAAAAAAACCAACAAACTACAAGACAAGCAATCTTTAAAACTTGCAAAAACATCCCAAGGATAGGAAGCCCAGACGTACACAGCAGAGCAGCGAGCAGGTTGTTGCTAGCTGACAGCTCACACTGCAAACCTCACCCCGGCATCACGCAGATGCCCAGCACGCTCTCGGCAGACAGAGGCAAGAGTAAAGCTGTGCAGGGATTCAGCGGAAGGAGCTCAGAGCCAGGAGGACTAACTGGACATGAGCACGGGATCCAGAGTCTAGTTCCCCGGCCGACTGCAAAAAAGGAGAGTTTTCAGAAACCAATGTATGGGTAACACTCGGATGTCCCCTGTGACCAGTTCATCTGGGCTGCAAACCAGTCGCAAAGGACTCCTAGATTTGTTTGCTACCCATTTACATATTTCCTGGTAAAAGGTGTCTCCTGGATAGAGAATTTCATTGTAGTATTGAAACAGCCATAGCAAGCTAGTTCATTACAAACTATGAGATTTACCTCGTTAATCAACCATTTCAGAACCGTGAAAGAAAGGCGTTTGTAAACTGCACAGTTTAAGACATGACACTTTCATCAACCTGGATTGTGGCAGGGTGACCACAGGTCCCCCAGAAGATGAATCAGTTGCTCATCTGGTTTATTTTCTCTCATGCAATAATACATAAGAGGAAGCAGAAAGTAAGCACAGCCAAACCTGTCGGCAGTACGATCAGCTCACCCACCTTCCAAGGGTCCTAATGGGGCAGGACGGCACTCCTCAGCGGCTGCCAGTAACCTCAGAAGACCACGTGCAGCACTGACATCCCTCTGATGGTGCACACATGGTCACGGGCAGGTTTCGGGGCAATCCCCTTTTTAAGGCCATAGACACTCTGCCTGGTCTGTACAATGTCTACAAGTGATCTGGAAAGGTTCATTCCGGGAGGAGGAAAGCTGTGCTTTGTCAGCTTTTCCATATTTTAGCAAAAGAGACTACCTCTAATTAACATTTTAATAGCAGGGTCACTTATTGAATTAAAGGTTGTCAGGTGTCCAGGAAGCCCAGGCTATTTATCCTGGATCCCACCTGGGATTTTTGCTATTAGTGCTATTTCGTACACCAAGAAACATCTCCATGAGTCACTAGAAAACATCCCTGCAAGATATCCATATGTCAAGTCCTTCAGTCTTCCTGCATCTCAGTTCCTGATCTGAAAAAATAAACACTTGTTTTCTTTTGCCCTGCTGATTTAAACCACACAGTTTGTCTCGCAGGGACACTATGTCTTGCAGTTCTTGATGACACCGAGTCCTGATCTCAAGTGGGGTCTGTGGAGAAGGCTGCACGTAGTTAGATGGCAATCAGAGCCTGTAATCATAACCTCAAGAAGGGTTATATTTTCACCATCCTTTGTGCTAGTATTAGCATGCTAACAGGAGAGTCAGCCCACACGCTACTCTTCTTCTGGTAAACCTGCAAAAGTGGAAAAGGACACACATGCTTAATTTTAAAAAGTGAGAAGAAATAGCCACAGGTACAGTAGTGGTAGCTTGCAGCACATGAAGCATTGTTTAGGGACAGGGCAGCTCAAGAAAAGGGGACTTGTTTCTTTAGCTGTTAATTTGTGGTGCTTCCCCTAAAACTACCACCACAATAAACCTAAATAGCTGCAGCCACAGCATTTACTGCGCATTATGGCATCTGCGAAAGTGCTGACAGGGACAGCTGACAACCGCTCTGCAATGTAATTCACACCATAACATCATCTCCCAGGCACTTGGATTTCTCATTGAAAAATTATGTGATGCTTGTTTGGAAATCCAGTGCCAATTTGGTGCCAGCCTGCACCAATTAATGAGGCCTCCAGCAAATGAGCTTAATTTTTTAAATTTTTTTTACCATGTAAGGTCTGTCTCATGTCTTTCACTCACCATGTTAAAAGTGAACGAATTCTTCAGCTGTAAGAAATGTGTTTATTTTATCATCTACCTCTGTCTCCCCATGCGAGTGACTCGCTTTCTGTGTAACATTCCTCTGACTCCAGCCTGCTCACTTTTGGATTGCTGTCCTGAGCAGTTTTATTTGCTAAACCCTACACCAAGCCATAGCAATGAAAAATTCTAACACTCAGTAAACTTTTTTTAGTTTCTTTCACAACATAAAACACATCTAGAGGACAGAGCCTAGCAGTGACCTACCTCTTTATTGAATAGATCGACCCGAGATATTCCTTACATCAAATACTTTACTTTACCTAGTCTGCAGCCTCTTTGAGTCAGGGACCATTCAGTTGTAAAACACAAGCGTTATTCCCACCTTAAGTTCATAAGCACCACTGATTTCCTAATATCAAGCCCTATATAGGATTTGCCACATCAAATCAGACTTCTGTCTCACTAGATTTTAAATCCAATACAGGTGACAAAAAAAAAAAAAATTCCACAATACACATAAGGCCTTCAAAGCCTAGGCTCTGCTACCAGCTAGCCAAGACTGGATTAATCCCAGTTGCATCTGGCATCTACCATCAAGGAAGCAATGCAAAGCCCAAGTGCTGTAAAGCCACCAGACAGCACAGGACAGCGGGGCTGCAGGAGCTAGGGACCTCCTTGTCCGCCTGTCAATCCAGTGCTGGGATTGACCCAGCTCTGATGCATCAAGCTATAAACATGATGATGGTCATAAAGTTATCTAGCTAGCTCCATTCAAAAATTTAAAAAAATTAAAAATAATCTGTTACGTTTGTAATCTGCGCACATTTCTTTATGTTGTTTAGATTATGGGGCACAGGAAAACCGCGCACAAGATCAAATCTTTTCGCCTCTGCCACAGCTCAAACACAGTCTTAGTATTGAAAAAGCACCGTGATCCTCGCATTTTACTCACGTGCCTGGACTGTACGCTGAGTTTCAGCATGCAATAAGGCACCAGAAACCTTGTGGATTATTTGATCTTTGGCTTGATGCTTTGTTCCTGCCACGCTCCTCTCTCTGAGGTTGCATCTTATGTCTGTAAACGGGAAAGGATAAGAACACCACAGAGACCGACTGCTCGAGGCTGGCTGCGGAGACCGGGAGTGAGGATGTGTTGGCTGGGATGGTTCAAAATCCATCCACTGGGTCCGAAGCTCAGGCTGAATAACATGTGGGAACAGAGATGGGCCAGAAGGGGAAGGGAAAAGGCGGCGAATCCTGGGATTCAGTGAAACCTGCCCAAACAGTGACGCAAGCTGAGTTTTTTATCTGCGTGCCTACAAAGTGACCAGGAACTTGAATAGCGGGGTCCTTGTTAGACCCAAACTGGTTCACATTTCCTTTTACTAAACTTCACGTAAACAGCAAAGGGCATCCCTCAAGGAGCGCCGTGCCAGAGTTTATGAGAGCGCTCCCCTCTTACTTGTCACAGGAGCCATCTCCTTGCGCCCTCTGGGAAATCATGCACCGGAGTCAGGAAACAAAGAAAAATGGATGTTTAATTCACCCACAAATGAATAGACTTCTCCTCCTTCCGCAGCTTTGTACCAAAGTCTACCTCAGTGTCAAATTGGTAGTTTTGATGTAGTTAAGTTCAACTCTTCCTGGTAAATGTACATTTTTAATATCCATAGGAAGGAGGTTATCTTAAAACAGTATTAGATACTACATGTTTAGCTACAACTTCAAGCTTTGTCTGTAAAAGAAGGTTTTGCAAAAGCAGATGAGGGCATATTTTAAAGCTGGAAATTAAACCTGAATGTATTTTCTAGGAGCACCTTTAAAAAAGTAAGTGGGAATTATTGTGATCAGTTGAAGTCAACCATAAGCCTCTGTTCCTACTGAAAAAAGCAGCCTCATCCTCTCGCCTCTGCCATCCCCTCACCAGTGCTTAAGGCACTGCTCAGTGCTTAAGGCAAAACCTCCTCACCTTTTTGTGTCCTTGTCAGGTTCACTTTCAGCATCACCCAAATCCCAGCGGAGCTGGCAGCACCAGCGGGAGCGCGTGGCCAGCGGCGGGGGAGCAGGGAGCTCCCCTTTAGCCCGTCCTGTCCCTATTACAGAACTGCACTTTTAGGAGGTTTTAAAATCTGTGGCAAATCTGCCTGTGTTCGCTTTACAAGAGCACGTGTAATAGAAGAATTCTGCAAAGCAGATGAAAATCATGATGCAAAAGGGATAAAGAGGGTTGTAATTTTCTAAATACAAAAAACGGAGGCACGGGCATTTCCCTACAACAGAGCCGGAGCAGAACCTGTGCTTTGCAATCTGTCAGCGCCCGCTGAAACGCGCTGCCAGGGCACCCGGGGCTCCTCCCAGCCCTTGCTCCTCAGTTACTGCAGTCAAATAGTGCGCTGAGAAAGCGGGTAAGGGCTTTGCCCCAAGCCACGACCCACCGAGAGCTGCTCTTGGGAAGGAGTATGTGCTCAGTGCTGACTTTTGTGGGTTTTTCTTCAATCAGTTCATATTATTTTGACACAGTTTGCTTTTGGCTGCTGAACATGACAGCTCCGTATATTGACACTGTATAGTATATTTATTTTAGCTTAGCGCAATCGCTGGTCCACAGCATTTAAAGCTACAGTCCGTGTTCAATCTGTATCAGTTTAACATGCCAGCACCATATGGCATTCTATAATCAGCTGCAGCATTGTACTTCAAACCCACTGCTGCATTTATAATATTATTGTATGCTGCACAAACACCAATATTTAGAAAGAAAAATGTCCTTTTTATTGGACTCCTGCTGATAGCCCAGCTGTTAGCCAAAGCACGCAAAGAGTTTCTCTTTTTTGCATTCAAAAAAAGAGCCCGGAGCGTTTTTTAAAAATCTTACATCTGAAAGGTACATTTTGTCCTGCCCCAGTAGGTCTGTATGACTGAGTTAAAATGTGTTTTTTTATTAGATGAATTGCATCATTAAATTACATTATAAAAACTAAAAATGCACCATTAATTTTCAAAAACAATAGTAAATACATCTCATTTCTGATACATGATTCTGCATTTAATTTTTGCCCTGGGCCACATTTTTCTAACAGGCTCACTGTCTTCCATTATGCAGACTATACAAATGGAGCTAAATTGCTGAAGTTGGGGGGGATCGGTTCATTGGGGGGAGGGAGATATTGGTCAAATGTCTAATGTGAAAATAAATGAATTTCTAATCGGCTGTTGCAAAAAGAAAAATTACTTTTTGATCTCGGCTCAGCCAAGCAAGAATCTACCTAGCTCGAGTAATAAGATACAATGGCATTGTATAGAAGGCAGAGAGAGACAAAAGGCTAGAGAGAGAGACAGACAGACATGGCAGTAAATTAGGTTAGTGCATTCAGTTCTGTATGAGAAGCATTTCTTAATTAAATGGACAGAAGTTCCACCGAACTCAAGCCTCATTGCTGCAGGGTCTTCGCCATTAATGTAGCTGCGGCTCTGAGCATCCATAGATCACTCCGCTTTGGAAAGAGAAGCAAGAATTAGAGGGAGCGCATCCGTCCATATGGCAGTGGGTGAGCAAGGGGATGGAAGCAGAAGAGAAACAACGATCTTGAAACTTTTACATGTGCCACGAACGGGCGAGCCAAACCTTGCAAAAAGTCTCAAAAGCCTGGCAAAGGCTAAGGACGTGCCTGCGTGTTCGATGGCTGTAGTCTGCTATAATGCCATGCACATGTCTCTCTGCTGAGCAAGCTGCTTGCCAGCGAGTGCTTGTGCTTTCCAAACCAGCCCACAGCAGAAAGCTATAAACATCTTCTGTTTAAAAACGTCCTTCGGAATGGAGGCCTGCACCCCCAAAATGCACCAAATCAGGGCACAAGCAACTCCCAAAGTCAACTGGATGGCCCCATCAGGTCTCCTGTCCAGGTCTGAACTCAGCAGGTGATATCCCCCATCCCAAAGGGCCACGTCTGCGTTGCCAGGGAATGCAGACCAAGAGAAGAAGAGCTGCACAGCCAGACTCCCGAGAACCTGACAACCACACAAGCCACAGCTCAGAGGTTTTTTTCTCCAGATTAGTCCCAGCCTAGTCCCATGGCCTAAATGCCCCTTAGTGGCTGCAGTCGCATGCTTGAAGAGCATTTTCCATTTCACTTGGTTTTAAAGGAATTTAGGTCAGACACTCCAAGACATGAAAGCAAACCAAAATGCAGTAAGTGGAAACAGCCAAGAGACTTGCTTCAGAAGTCCTGGTCCAAAGTACACCCCAACTATAGATGCACCCAGAAAGCCCCTGGCTGCCAACATCGCCGAGCAACTGAACACAGAAGAGAGATTACTGAGAGTACAGAGAGATGGAGAATTTAACGTCCTTCAGAAGAGAGGCAAGGAAGACTCGGGCCCCAGGCTTATACAGCCAAGTCCATCAGAAGTGTTTTATGAGTCATTTTCTTCTGCCACCACCTACCCCTATTAAAAATTACTGTGTTTTTTTATGGTAAGAATGAAACCTACCCAGTAAAATTGACAAAAGCTGTGGTGTTTAGGCCTATAACTATAGAATAATGTAGCAATATTGTAAGGTAGTTACAGTTCAGTACCATTTTACGCATAAAGAGGTTAAATCCTGCTTTTTGTGGGAAAAGCACACAATAACTGCACAGAATTACATCGCTCTATATTTAACACTATAGTAAATAGTTTACGATTTATATTATTAATCTTTTTTATTACAGTAATGATGAGGGGTTAATGCAGAATGAGGCCCTGTAAGGCAAAAAATCCTTTTTGATGTCAACAGGCAGGTCAGGCTGCATGGGAGGAGGGAAGGGAGCACGCAGACCAAGCACTGATGCCGTCCGTGGTGCTTCTAATATTTTGTGCTGGTTTTATGGAGCTGGGATAAATAAAAATTTAAGGGAAACCCTCAGGAAGAGAGAATGAGAATCAGAAACAGAAAGAGAAAAGAAAATAAGAAAAGGGCTTATATGGAAAATTCAGAGAGATCTGCTGCTTTTTTTGGATCTGAATAGTTAGTTTTAATACAAACACACATTTGTGCGCAAGTCAGATGTTGCTGTGAGCCCTGTCTCCTGGATCAGCCAGATGAGTGATGGTACCTTACCCTCTTAAGTTAACAACCATGCTCCTGATCTCCATCCCCCCTCAATGCCAAGCAGCAGCGTGATGCACAGTTTTTATAATCTGCTAATGGATGAAAAATATTTACCACATTACCCTCTGATAACCTTGTCAAACTGCAACAGGAGCCACTTTGCTCCACACATCCCCGTTTGAAAACTTCTGTGCCAAATTAATTAACATGCAACAATTTTATGCAACAAGTCAATGATAGGAGTAGAATAGTGTAGAAACGCGTGCACTTACCCAGTGAAAATGTTCAAGGTTAAAAGAAAGAAGTCTTTTCTGCACCTGGGTGAGAAATCTTTAAAAAGAAAGAAAAAGCAACGTGTCACAACTTTCTGGTCTCAGCAGAGCGCAAGGAGGGAAGGACCTGCTGCTGCTCTGCAGGCACAGTCCAGGGAGGCTTCCCCTGGGTCTCAGCTCTACTCACTGCTGTAATAAATAAGCTCAGGATTATAAATCATGAACCACTTACCATAAAACTCAGAGAGAAGTAAAAACCAGTGCCATTGCCTCAAAATGGTCAACAGCCTCTGACAGCAGGACTCTGAACACAGCCTGCCCTCATCCCACCTGAGCATCTGAAATAGCCAGACCTCCTGCCCTGGGGGGGTTATGAAGTGCCTCTCTGGGTTAAGGCAGAAACCTAATTCAATGCAATCCTGTGTCTAAGAAACCTTCCAATTAAAGGCATTACTCAAATTGATACACTCCTGGAAAAAATCCCTGTTACAAATTATCAGCGTTTTCCCCAAAATAGGTTCGACTAAAATATTTCTGACTAGCTCTGGACATGGGAGAGGCTGATGGGCTGTCAAAGGTGGCAGTGAGCGATCCAACAGTTGGGACAAATAAAGCAGGGAGATCTGTAGGCAACTTGGAAATTAGTGGCCAAGGTCTTCTCCTTCTCCTGCCCTGACGCCTCCGTAGGTCACAGCAGCGGGGCTGGGACCGAGGTACACTAATGCTAGTGCAAACCTGATTACTCAGCTCTCTATAGGGGGGCGCACCTTAAACACAACGTCTAAGCCAAATGCAGATGAAAAGCAGCTTCTCTGCTTTGGGAAGTGGCTATGAAATCATCTCAACCCTTCTCTGCATACTAGCTGCTACAGCAAATCACTCCCCAATATGCATGATGGGGAGTAAAATCAATGGCACGTATTCATAAGTCATTAGTGTGGCAGCATACATACTGCCCCTCTTATTTAGCGAGTGTGGAAGAATATTAAAGATGTGGAAAAATATTTAAAAAATTAAAGAAAACCAATTCTACTCGTAACGCACTACGGCCCTACGAGCTGGAAAAACACCGTAATAAGATGTGGCTGGTTGTAGCACAGCAACTAACTCGCAAGCCGTGGTGTCTGGAATTCAGTAACACCCCTTGCATCCCTCTGCTAGAAATACTGCTATTGCAAGAATAAAACCCACCCACAACTCTCCTCCAAAATGGCTGGTTTAAGACACACGAAATTATTTACATTGTCTTACCAGCTCACAGCTGGCAAACCAGGGAACAAGTAGAATGAACTTGGGTAGTAAAAGATCTGGCAAAAAGTTACGCTATCTGCACGTTCAAGCTAAACAACCAGGAAAGAAATGACTCCGTGTAGACACCAGGATGCAATAGCAAAAGCACGAGCTGAATTTTCTCTTCTTCAGCTAAGGAATCTGTTCTCATTTTGAAGACTTTCCTCAGAACCACAACAGTTGGAAGACAAAAGGGGGGGGGGGGGGAAGGGGGGGGGGAGGGTGTGGTTTTAATTTGGATAGACTGCAAAGGCACACAACCGCCCAGCCTGAGCCCCCTCCAGAAGGGTCCACAGAGCAGCTGTTCCCCGCTCCGCAGGCCACAAAACACTCGCCCACGCCCTTAACAAGCTTAAAGAGCTCCCACACAAAGCCAAAAAGCCACAAACTATTGAGCGCTGCAAAGGGAAGAAGGAGAAAACAGCAGCATCATAAATTGCAGGGACTCCGACAGGCAAAAATACCCCACCAGCGCTACCAAACACTGCCCCACGCCACTGCAGCTGCATCCCCTAACGTGATCCCTTCCCCATTCCCTACCCAGCAAACAGTTTAACTGGGAGGATGAGGGAAGATCTGTTAAGGAAGCATCTCAGATGTTTTCAATACCAGCAGAAGTACCAGAATACGCTGCCAGGCTCCTATTTCTATTACCTATCACTATCCTAATATCTAGAGCTATACTGCTACTAGCTATTTCAACTAACCATGACTAATTTTCTACATCTCTCTATAGAGGAGGCTGAGGGCAGGGAAGAACAGTCTCATTCAACACTACAAGTGGGAGATCAGAATGATGAGATGAACCCAGGACAGCAGAAGACACTTATTCATTGACGATTCTTCACTCAGTTCCTGCAGGGATGGGAACAAGATGGATATCCAGAAGCTGATATCACTTGTCCTGTCCTACAGTCCCTTCTGCAGGCTATCAAGGGCCTTCTTTGAACTAATACAGTCTCTTCCCCAAAACCTTTTCTGGAAAAGACATCCCAACATTTTACCTTTGTGTAACTTCCCATCTGAATACACGACCAACTTACACATTTTTTATCTTGATAGTTGTTTTAGCTTCATCTTATCCTTGTATGTTCATAATACCCATTGCTTTTCCTTTCCCAAAGCAACACAAAATTTTTTGACCTTTTTGACATACAGGACTTGCCATTCTTGTAACCTTCCTAGACATTTTTCAATGTATTTGCTCCCATTCATTTTTTTTTTTTTTTTTTTTTTTAAACATAGCTAAACTAATATTGCCATTTCCTTTTATCCAAGACGGCAATAGGGGTAATTGGGGCTAGACCCTTACTGAAACAAAAAGCTACTTTTCTTAGCTAGGAGTCACCCCAGCTTTACAAACCCTTTCCACAAGCAGCCCACCAGCAGCAAAACCTTCCCTGTAAATCCCCTCCAAGCTGGAACTGATACAGGGCTGGAGCAAAAGCAAAGACAGGTCAACAATAAAGTGCCCATAAGCCCTCCCAAATTTACTCGCAGCCGGCTCTAAGCAAAGAGGGCTCACAGCAGCCGAGCACAGCCGTACCAAAGCAGCCCTAAGGCAGAACCTGGTTCCCCGCACCCATCCCAGCTGGGCGCGGAGCATGTCCACGAAGCAGACCTGACCCTACTGCCTCTATACATCCTCTCCAGGGACGTATAAATGGTGTACCCTTATACAGCCTAAAACCCACTGGGTCACCGGCCTCTTACACAAGACAGGGCTGCTCATGCAAGACAGTCTTTGCCCATGAAAGGGTTTGCAGAATCAGGCCCTTCCAGCCTACCTTTGGAGGGAGCCTTTCCCAGATTCACCGCATCATCGTCGCATTTTAGAATTTTTGTTAATGCAATGCTAACATACGCATGCAGCTAATTCTACATCCACTTCCCGATCAGCAGCCTTCAGATCACTGAATGGATTTTTTTAAAGCAGACTCTCTATTTTTAGAGTGCATATTAATTACCCTTAAGCAGGTGCAAAATCAACCTGTTTATTATTGTTTCTTCGAATCCTTAATGGTAGTTGCAAGCAAATAAATCCAGTTAATGCAATAAAAGGATTTATTGTCACCCAAATTTACACCAACAGTTTAATCATAACACCTTTTCATCTGACAGACTTTCTCGAGAACAATTTGCCCCACAATTTGTCAGCAAGAAAATGGCCTTGTATAAATGCTGGGAGAAAATAAATGCTAATACGTGGCACAGTCTTTCATTCTTCTAATTGCCCAGGGAGTTTAAGGGAGACAGACTTATTTACTCACCGTAGGAAGTGTGCTGTAATAAATTATCACTATTACGGGCCTAAATAAGTCCCTGACAGTGACAGAACCGAAGGTGGAAGGGAAGTAAGGGGAGATGATGGCGTGCTGAAAATGTACATGCCAGTAAGTGGGTGTGTGAGGGCACGTACATCCGTGTTAGCAATAACAGCACCGAGGTATTAATATTCAGGATCCATATGGGAGCCCTGGAAGACATTCCTTGCATTTTAAAGGGCCTCTCAGTGCTCAGTCTCTTCTAAAGAGAGGCACGGCAGAGGCTGTAACATGAGCGTCCTCCTCCCTGCCTTGCACACTTGCTGGAGGATGTCTGACCTTCTCCGGCAGCCGGATGCACAGACCAGGCTGCAGCGGCAGCATCTTGTCACCCCCCATCACCCGCATTCGCTTTGGCCCAGCCTAGAGCTCGCTGCTCTCAGGGACAAGGTGAACGTCACCCTCTGTTCAAGACCACCTGCACCAGTGCCCCGTTTGCAGCATTTTCCTCCTTCCAACTGGGGAGGCAGCAGTGGAGGCAGGAGCTGGGGGGCAAAGCGCCGATGCGAAGGGCTCGCCTTGAAGTCGGAGGCTCCAGAGCTGAGCCCAGCACGCGGCCACCGCAGGCTTTTAGAGATCAGCAGCCTCGTCACGTGAATCCGGACGTGTGTATGAACTTCTCAACTATCCAGTTTAAGTGAGTGGCTTGAAAAGTTTATCTGCCTGCCTGTACTCAGCATAGCCATTTGTTAGCTCTTTCAGACGACGCCTAGATACCATAAATAACAGGAGGTGCTATTGGCAAGCCAGCGGAGAGATGAGTGAAGCAGCAGAAACAAGCAAAGACAAACCCAGTGTTCCCAGCCCAGACACCTCCTCCTGGGGTCCCTCATTGCATGCGAGGCACAGGCATGAGCTAAGGACCCCAAGCCTGTCCTTGAAATGAGATTTGCCTATTGCCATAACAACGGGCTAGTGTTGCCACAATAAAGACAAGCTTTGGGTAATTTCCCCTTCCTATTATTATTATTTCTTTATTTTATCTCTTTTTTTTTTTTTCTTCTTTTCCTTGTGTCCCGCTCTACAAAGAGTCCCTCATTTCTCTGAAACAAATTGCCCACAGCTTGCTTTCCCATACATCACAGAGTGAGGACCAGGCCTTATCAATGTTGCTCTGCTTTTCCCATCTATTACCCGGTTTGTTTGCACTTTTATCCCATCGTCCTTGCACAAGGGAGAAAACATCCATCATCTGTACATCTGCCAGCTGTCACGGGGCTGTCAGCACGGTGACAGCCAACATGACAAAACTGTTGTAACGCTGCACCAGCTCTGGGGCTCCGAGTTGAGATTAAACAGCACGGAAGAAAAAATAAAAGCGGGGGGGGAGGAAGAAGTAGATTTAACTACAGAGAGTAAAAATTAAACATTAAGAACTGTACTTTGTGCAAAGAGAAGAGGGGAGGGAGGAGAAAGCAGAAAGCAGCAAAGAGTGAGGTGAGGGGGTAGTGGCATGGGGTTTGTTTTCAAAGAGGAGGTGTTAGAGAGTTGATACAACAGAGAGGAACTGCGATGTGCGTTTGTTATCTGGCTCAGCTGAACGTTCCTGAAGCCAACGGGGTGCACAGCGCTTCGCCCCGTGTCGCCAGAAGCCGGCAGATCTCCTGCAGGAGCGTGGCACTTCTCGGTGGGGGCAGCACCGGACCCCAGCAGCGATCAAGCAACACAGGCTGGGTCACGGCACCTCCGCTGACACCAGCTACCACAACGGGTTTGGGTTTTTTTCCTGCTGCTTCCTTTTCTCTCCCAAGCACTGTCAATAGAGCTACGAGCCCCTCTTTCACGGCCACTTTCTTCCTGCAAAATCCTTCCTTACAATTCACATGCAGCTGGTCCATCAGTGCACACCCCTTCTCAAAAGGTCCGAGCCAGACAGCAGGAAGGCTGCAAACCAAACCCTAAGGAGTATTTTTTTCAGCAAAGCATTTGATGCTGCTAGCATGGCCACAGTCCCAGTGACATGAAGTTGCTTTAGATGGCTAGAGTTAACTCCCTTCCTGTCAGAGGACAAGTCATACTGATGTAAAACCCTTTGGCCCAATAAAGCCACACCCCAAATTTCATTACTATTGTCCAGCCATACTCTATTTTTAAACAAGCACTCCTAAAGGGATCAAGACGTGCTGACCGCATCTACTCACTCACTCCTCACTCAATCATACCTTGTTCTCCTCCCTGCTTTTCTTCACAACCATTCAAACTAAGAAGTGCTTCACCTCTATCACCCATTTGGCTGCTATTAGAATAGAAACCAGTTATAAATCCTCAGGATGGAAGATGCTCTCGTGTTGGAGTCAGAAGAAAAATCACCATCCGTGTGGGCAGGGGGTGATCCTCAGGTTATTAAAGATATCTTCCCCTGAAACACCCAAATGGCGATGTGCCAGCGACACGGAGCAGTGCTGCCCTGTTCTGAACAGACCAAATGCACAGCAGCTCCTAAAACCCGGACTGCCAAAAGTCAAAGTCAGTTTGCTTTCAAACCGACAGGTCTTTCTTTTCAGGTAATATAAAAGTAGAGCTGGAAAACTAGCCCCATGTTTGTTTTTTACTGATTTATTCCGAATATACAGTCTGAAGGTCATAGTCTGGGAATATTAACTTAACAAATAGAGATTTTTAGCTTGTACTTACTTTTCAGAAAGTTGCGCTTTGCAACCAAAACGCCATTTACTCAGGGACGTACTTCACTGGTTTCATTTCTTCAGGACTTTTAAGAGGAAAGGGTTGAAGCGGGCCTCAGTCTACTCTTGGTTTTTAGCCAACACACAACGGTTACTGTTACAGCCTCCCAAATCCGCAGTGTGTAAACCCAACCCTGCTCTGGGAGCAGCACCCGCATTCCCTCAGGAAGGTTTTTTGGTCCAAAAATTAGAAGTCAACCTGGGCTTCGCAGACTGGGAAAGGGATGGCCAGATAAGACAAGGGTAGGAAACTTTAAGCTCATGGGCATCACTGGGCAGGTAAACGGGCGGTAATAGTTCACAGCTTCTTGCAAAGCAAAAAGTAGGGCATCAGATGAAAAGAGAGCCAAGCAGGGAGTCTAAACGTAGAAAAAGGAGGTATTTTTTTTCTATCACACAACATGTTACAGAGTGGAAGTCATTCCCACATTATACTGTGGAAGTCATGAGCGTACATATGTTCAACTCAATAAATTCACAGAGGAAAAATCCATCAAGGGCCATTAACAAATGTGTTCCCTTTGGCTCATAAGTTCCTACATAATAGATTGCTGGAAGGATATACTGAGAGAAATATTATATGCATATACAGTTATACTGTTCCGCTTCTGGCCACAGTGGACCACGGGTCTGAGACAGAGCAGCCATTTTTACATTATTTTTCAAATTTCTTATTTCCATTATGTTTTTAAAAAAAATTCTTAGAAACAAAAGCAATTCAATTTGGTCTAAAAACAATGTTTCATCCAATTCACAAAACAAATATTTAATCTAAATATCTTTGGAGTCTTTAAAAATATTAAGAGGCAAATAAAAAAGGGAAAAGTAAAAAGGAGTAGTTCATTCGAGACTGCAAAGTCCACGTCAGAACCGGGATGAGAGGTTGTCCATCTGCACTTGTCGTATTTACAGTTAAGAAAGTTCTTGTTCAATGTTTCCACCTAAGCAAGACCATCTCATCTACTTTTACTTTCTTATATTCAGAGATATGCAAAGTGCATCAAGCAATCTATCGAGAACAAAGACCTTACATACAAAAAATTAAATAATCAGCTTTTATCATACCATGACTCAGTTTTGATTTAAGTTTTGCAAACCATAACCCTCTGCTCCTCAGAAAGCCAAAGCCAAGTAACCTGTTTTGTAAGGACAGAGATACCTGCTAACTTCGGGTAGAGGCTGGACCACGGCAGCTTCCCTAGGTCTCTACCTGCCTTCCTAGGGCTGGGGGTTCACACCAAGACGACTGCAAGCAGGGTGGCTCTGCAGGTCTCTGCCTCCCATTTGCTGTCTGAAATTTTGTGCAACCGGCAAAACCTTCTCAAAAAACAGTCCAGAAGGATTAGCGATGAAAAGCATTAGCAAAGGTTACGGACAAAAGGGGATAAAGTGGCCGATCCCTTTCCCCTGTGCCCAGGTGCCACCACCTCGGCATCGTGAGGACCAAAGTCAGCCAAGTGCTGCATGCATTCAGGTTAGAGTTAGGGGTTTCTGCCAGGTTGCCACTGTTTTGGGACTACAACTAACTGCAATTTAGGCAAGGCGGTGCCTGACACAGTGGCTCAGTAGGAAATAAGAATTGTTACGGTTAAGAAAGCATGGAAAAGCTTGTGTGTTCCTTTCCCCAACTACTTTAGTGTTTCTGCTAAATAAAAATCCATTTTTATTCTTAAGGGAGCTGAGCGGAGAGATGTTGTTTTACGTCCTGGTTTTCGCCAGTGATGATGTATGTCCCTTTTACAAACTTATCTCTGGGTTTTTGCTCAGTTTATAAGCTAGGAGCAATCTTTCTTTCCTAAAGCTTCCTTCTCTCACAGTCTGGAGGAACCTTGAGATTTCCTGCTGGTGATTTAAAGGGCTATAATACTCGCAGGCTAGATTTGTTTTAGTGTCCATAAAACTCAAAAATTTCATAAAACAATTGGTGAAAATAAAATTACCAAAAAATGATGTACTGCCAGCAGACTGTATAATAGTTACGGGGGAAATGGAGAATATGATTCACTGGGGTATAAAAATGACAATGTATTTATTGCAGCGCAGTGACAAGAAACTAATTTGTCCCTTTTACTTTTCAGACAGGGCTTGAATTCCGATTTTTCTCCGTTCCCTCCGCTGTGGCAGCGTAGAAACGTGCACGTTGCAGCCGCTCAGCTGGAGGGATAGCTGTGGCCACAATGCAAGTTACTGTATCAGTGCAAGAAGAAACAGCAATAATAGTTGGTCTCTGCAGAGCTAAATACTTGCAAAAGCTGCAGAAACATTAACTGCAAGCGGACACCTTGAGCTAAAATAAGTAGGCATTCAAATGTTAATCCACAAATCGGTCTATTTGGGTGGGTGAAAAAGAGTTAACTCTCCCAAACCCATTTTCTTTTCTTCTTGAAGTCAAACCCTGCACTTCCACGTCCCAGATGTTTTCCTCCTTAGGCTTCTCCAGAAGCTCACGGGAAAACAAACCAGCCTTCAAAGAAACCAAAGGTCCAGAGTGAAGACACAAGCAGTGAGTGAGGGATCTGGCTTGAGGAGACGTGGCTTTCGCTCACCTCCAAGTGTGCAACATTCAGCGCGTTCCCACCCTTCAGCCTTCGGACAGTCTGGCCCTTTTTGCTCCAGCTGCACGCTCGGCATGGGGAGCTGGCAAACAGAGTTAAAACACAGATTCAGAATTAGATCTGGAAACGAGGGGGGTTTATTCCCCGAAAAAAGAAGTTATGCAACTGAAACTATTGCAGCTATAAAGCCATGAAAAGATGCATTTGGTATTTCCAAATGAAAGTTTTGGGGGGGGAATAGGTACACAATAAAATTCAAACACTACTAGAGAAAATTCAACAGCAGAAAGTGGCAATCCCTGGCACAATCGAGTCAACTGTACAGGGCACATCAACTTCAAATTCCCTTTTTTGGGGTATTTTGGGGTGTCTCTCTTGCTGAAGTTGTGCTACCTAGTGTAAATAAACTCAAAAGATCAGGTCCTGGAGAACAGACAAGTGCCCTCAAACCTTGGACTGCAGAGAGGTTCTCCCCATCCCACAGCAAGGGTTATTTATGTCTAAATATCTGCTTCCTATTGACCATAGAGGTGAACGCAATAGTTCTGTTCTATGTCCCTTTGACACATCAGCGCTATATCATAAAGTGCTTCCACTGGCAGTCCCTGCTCTGGAAAGCCCAAAACAGAACAGGATTGATTCCAGGACTGTATAAACTGGGTTTTATGAGGCAAGCAAAGCAGCTAAACACATTACCCAGGTCATTGTCCTAAAATGCACCATAAAAATGCTCTAAATTCTCTGTGTTTTGGGGATGGAATGAAAAGCTTACTTTTTTTCCAGCTTGCACAGGTCTCTGAAGTTAATAAGTTTCTGTGGATTATAAAATCCCAGAATTGGATTTCAGCACAATTTCAATTTGTTGTTTCATTCTGTGCTATTAAATATATTTATTTTTATGAGCCCCCTTACTCTCCTCAGTCCCCCAAAATATAGGACATATCCTGCCATTTGCTCCTGGCCCATACTACCATAAGTCCTCCCGGGCCCCACCAAAGCCTGCCGAGAGCTCCTGCGTAACGTAAGAGGCACTGGACCAGCTGTACGTGGGCTGACTTACGGGCTGATGGTCTGGGGATAACTCTAAATGCAGGATCATAACCTAAGGAAATACGATAACTGTCTTACAACAGCATTGCCTTTGGAAAAGGCCCTGCACGCCAGCCTGCATACACATTCTTCTTAAACTTTAAGCAGTATTGCACGCTTTTTAATGTTATTCCAATTTCCATTTTAAAACACTGAGGACAGGGGAAGGAGTGCGTCTTCTGGGACCTCATCAACCAAAGCTAGTGCACTGCACCCACTCACCTTGTCTCTTAAGCTACGTGATTTTGGCTCAGGTCGGTAATTTCAACATTGCCATGGGCAGCAGAGCATTACAGCAAACTCCACTGAGGTCGGAGTGGCAGAGAGAGATGGCAGAGAGCGATGGATCAGTCACACTGGCCTGAGAAAATACATTCTGGTGTGCAAAGTTTTAAATTATTTACACCAAGAACCTGGCGTTCGACATTGCAAACCAGCTTCTACCTCTCTGCCTGTTCAGGCTCAGCAGCTAAGGACTCCACACATGCTTTCCTCCTCACTATTTCTCCTTAAGTGAGAGATGTCAGATTTTCCTCTTAGAAAATTGCTTAACAGACATGTTTATTCAGTTATTGTCCTTGAGACTTTATTCATTTATCTGCTAATTTTGATTCTATTTTCCACCATAGTCCTATGAGAGAAAAACTTAATTCAGGCTCCTTCCTAGGCTGTAACCTGATCAGAGAGCAGTTCACATTTGACATGGGTTGCTATTGCCAAAAGTAACATAAACTGGGGGGGGGGAAGGCCAACAGTATTAGTTTGTGTATTAACTGCCACCCACATTGCTAATTTACACTTGGCCTAAAATCTGAGGAGGAAGAGACCCAGATTTTTAAATTAATTCAGCTGCAATACACAGAAGGCAAGAGTCAAAAAGTTGAATATTACCCACAGAAAACGTGTCTGGGTGAAGCTGATATCCTCCCAGGTACTCTGCAAACACTCTATGGCAATTACTAAAAGCATCTACTTTGTCTCTAGTAAACGAAGCTTCTGGCACTTCTAAATTTTCAGTCCTATTAAGGCAAAATCCTTATCCACCTAGCAGAAATACGGGAACTATTTTGTGACTGTTTCTGAGCAAAGGAGAGATTTAGTCATACATTGTTTTGCCTTTTCCCACAAAGATGTTAAGATGGTTTTGATTTTGGACTGAGGATTTTTTTTTTTTTTTTAAATAGTTGCTAAATTACAGCTGAATCCCAATAAAGCTCCTTGTACAAGAGCGTGAAGCATTCAAGGAATTAACGTTTTCCTGAGATAAGTGTTTTGAATCTGGAGCATTTGAGAGGTAAATTCACTATTTCTAATTGCTAAAAACAAGTTGCTCTGTGCTAGCATGTAACTTGCTTTCCAGAAGAATAAAAATTAAAGTCTAAAGTCATTTTCACAATTCTCAGCGAAATCAGGAGAGCTGCCTTTAAACCTCCAGCTAACACGGCTCTCCCCTGCTCAGCAGCCCCGGCACGCTGCCTGCTCAGCCCGCTCGCGATTCTCTCCCTTTTCCTGCTGCTTCAGGCTGTGCAGCAGCTTACGGGACAAAAGAAACCTTAAAAAGAGGCTGCTTCAAAACAGCATTTTTTTGCTCTGCTGGCCGAGGAGGCTGGTGGAGAGCCAGATGTTATCAGATCAGTATAGCAAGTAGACATACACAGTTTCTATACCTGATGGAGCAGCTGGTAATTAATAATATAACAAGGAAAAGAGGTTTCATTGCCAAAAATCACAAGCAGCCTCTGACTCAGTGCAGTCCGGAATACCTCAAGGTCTACAACTGTTTTTCTGGGGGTTTTAGTATTTCTCTGCACAGATTTTCAAGAAGTATTTTTCCACTGCTGTGGGATTTGGGATGTATTCACACAATCCAAACATGCACACAGGTAGCTCACTGCAAAGCAAATCATTGCAGTGAGACACGCGAAGGTGGAAGAATCGAGCACGTACATCCACATGCAGTTACTGAGGCTTGTCTGACAGCGAGTAACTCACTAAGCCCATGTAACTTGATTGCTGTAACTGATGCGACCAGACAAACTGGTTCAGGCAGGTAACATACCCATTTCCCACCTCCTACTATCTCGTATACACTCTTCACAGTGCTGTTTCAAAGAAATGACACAGAAAACACAAGCAGCGTGTGACGAGTAGATGGTGGATGCAC
This sequence comes from Gymnogyps californianus, assembly GCF_018139145.2. Classification (NCBI taxonomy): domain Eukaryota; kingdom Metazoa; phylum Chordata; class Aves; order Accipitriformes; family Cathartidae; genus Gymnogyps; species Gymnogyps californianus. The sequence goes on along the minus strand of NC_059487.1, from coordinate 4,742,041 downwards.
TCTGCACGGAGGGTTGCGATGATGAAGTTCTCCCCTGTGCTCTCGCACTTGGCTGCCCTTTCTTCCTCCCTCCTCTCCCCTCCAAGAAGTTTCTTTTCAAATGTTACTGTATTCACACCATTAATGTCACTGAGTTCCTCAACCTGCTTACAACAGCCCTTAGATCACGGATTTATTATCCAAATGCCAAGAATCTCGTTATCACTAATGAACTTTGGGAAGCAGGAGAACTCGTACATGATGGTCTGGTTTTATTTACTCAGCTGGCATCTTTTAACTACTGAAAAATGTTACCCCTTTAAATCATGTAGCCCCAGATATATCTGCTTCGAGCCTGGTAACTCTGCTGACAAAAGATGTTGTGACCCTTTCCCAACACAGCCGATGACCTTCAGATATTAAACAGGATCCATTTTCTTAGACTTTGTCTGAAATTGCTTTCGTGTCCAGAAATCTGAGTTAGCCCAGTCTAAAGAAAGGAAATCTGTGAATTTTTACACTGAAGACGAATTTCCTAAAAGGGCAGGAATACATGCACGTGGACATCGAGATAAGCAAGCCGTCCCCTCTGCCATCGCCTAATCTTGTTAAAAAAAAAATTATATATTTTGATCAGCTAATCATTTATCACAAACTACTTCACTAATTTAACCTCTTTCCAGCAGCAAGTCTTGCTACTCTACAGATCATAATTCCACAACATATGAAGCAACTTTGTGATGAAACAGGTAAGTGACACACTGGTTGTGTCACGTAATAAACATTGGCTTTGGTCAAAAACTGTGAACTTAATACTTTGATTCGCACATGCAAACTATTAGCTTGGGATATGGAATACTGCTGCACACAACTTTAAACTTTATAGAAAAAAAAGCTTTCATACCAGCAGGATTTTATAGTCCAAATTTTCATGGGAAGTACTTGACAAAAAGGCGTGAACACAGCTGAAACAAATTCACTTAAGATGTTACACACTGCCTTAAGATTGCACATGTGTTTAAGAGTTCTGCTGGGCTACGAACCAAAAAAACAGTCACAGAAATCCTTCTTATTCGCTCTGAAATTCTGTTTTAGTACTTCTGGCCCATCCACACGCAGGCTGAAATTTCTAACAGAGATCTGCAACAACAGAGCTAATGTCCACTGCAAAACTCTCCCCTTCCATTTACATGGTCAGGCAAGGTCAGCTGCTGTCAAACAGATAAAAGGTGGTGTGAAATGTCCCATTTCAGCAATACCTCACAAATTCAGCCTGTTTCTCTTCAGAAATCAAAAAAACTGTACTTTAGAGATCAAAAACTGCTTTCAACATACTGTTTTGAAGAGACGACTCAAATGCACAGACAGCTCAGACTCCTGACGTGATCCAAGGGCAGCAGTGATGCTCGTGGGTGCACGGAGCGGGAGAGCAGGCACTGCAGCTTTCTCACTGAGTGAAAGAAGACAATGGCATTTCCATGAACAGAAAAAGTTCCCAGAGAAGTTTCTGTGAACAGTTAATCGTACCAATTCCATTTTCTTCGTGAGCATTTACAGTCCAGCAGGCTACTGTGACACACAGCAAATCTTCAGCTACCTCTGATTGTCTGTATGAAGTGTAACATGTTGGCTTGACCAAAAAAAAAAAAAAAAAAAATTTATACCATTTTCATGCCTTTTAAAAAAAAAACAAAAAAACCAAAAAAAAACCCCCACCCCAAACACCACAGAGCCAGTTAAGACTTTTCAGATAATGACAGTCATTTCCCCCCCTTTTTTGACCATAACCACCACCATCATCCAAACTGCTCAGTGTCACATCACCTCTTGCCCATTCCTTTAGAGCCTGAAGTGCATTTCCTTGATTCCAGTTGCAGAAGTTCCTACAGCCGCTTCCAGCTTTTCAAAGTGGAAATAAACTCACCATGAAAAGCCATTTCCACAGCCCAGTGTTCTGCTGCTTTGGCTTGCATTGGATTTCCAGCAAGTGAAGAAACACAGGAGGAGAGCAGTTTCAAATATTTTTGTTGTAGTTGACGGTAGCTGCTTGCCAATTCCTTACTTAGACCTGAGTTTCCAAATGATAAAAATACAAGTGAACATCTCCAGGTAGATAGATTTAGATATATAGGCACGTATCGTGAGTATAAGCTGTCCACCCCCTAAAATGCACAAGTAGCTCAAAAAATAATAGGGGTTGTGTTTTTTTTAACTTAAGTTTTTATTTGCCTTCTAGTTCCTGAGTCTTTACAGTGGAGCCAGATCACATTTTAAAGCCATTCTCTCAAACCACAATTACTAGAAACACTTTACAACAAAAGCCAAGATTCTCCTGCAGTCATTTGCCTCCAGGAGCTGGGACTATAAACACAAGACCAAATATCTCAAGACTCAGTAAAAGCACAAGAGCAGGCAACACTGTCTCCATTTCAAAGCATTAAAAGGTATTAAAAGCTCTGGTCACTATAGGATATAAAACCAAATACTAAAGGATCTGTGACTAGAGATCCTATTACACAAACTGATTTGCTCAGCTCTAATTTTATAGATAAAGCTCAAAAAATAAATATGCCATGTAAAAGGTTATTGATCAATTCACTCGAGGCAAGTAACCCTCGCGTCAATGGGCGGAGGTGGACGCAGTACCAAAAGCTGCGTGCCAACTCGGTGCGAGCTCCGGTGGTTCGGCTTGGCTTTGTGGATGCAAGATCCAGGCAGGTCCCATGTTGGACTTTAATGGCCAACTTCAAGAAATCTGTCTGGTTTTCCTCTAACTACTCAACTTCTCTTGGAAGACAAAAAGAGAGGGAGACAGAGAAGGAAAAAAAAAGGCGGGGAGGATTTAGAACAAGATGGGTGTCTGAGAAGGGTTTAAAAGCTTCAGGTAAATATGGTGGGAGTTGGCACACTCAGGTTTTACCGTGAATTTTACATTCCCATAAAATTTTACAGCTGCAGATGACCCGGCATGCCACCATGTGCCTCGCTGTGCCTGTCGCCGCAGGCGTGCTGGTGGTGACCTGCCAGCTGCCCCCGCCCTGCTCCTTCACCTCCTCGCCTCTCTCCCTAATTGATTATTTATCTAATGCAAGGCTGAAATTAAATCCTCGTGTCAGTTTACTGTAAGAGGAGAGCAGGGGGTGGCGGGGATTGGAACACATCCGACAAAGTGTGGATTTCCCTGTTTGGCACGTGCTATCGGACTAATCTCTGAACCCTGACGTGACTGATAACGGCCCCTGCGCTTCCCACCCCGACCAGGAGCGCGGGGATGCGCCGGGAGGCAGCCATGCGCAGGGGCCGGCCCTGCTCCACTGCCTCGGCACTCTCTCCTGTTGCATTTGAGCAAAGTCTGAGAAGCAGTAGGGAGAAAGGTGAGTTTTGGGAGGTGCTGAAAGCTGCAGAGCCCACTGGAGTTTCCTGCTTGTGGAAGCAACTCCAGACGAAAGGGAAAAACTGAGAGGAGCTATGTTATACCAGCAGCAAAGGCAGAGCACTGGAGGAATGGGCTTACACAGAAGCAAACAAAAGAAAAGGAACCAACCCTTTTTCTTTTTTTTTTTTTCCCCTCTCTCTCTCTTTTTTTTTTTTTTTTTAGATAAACACAGATCCAGGTCAACCAAATTGTTTTGTGAATTCATATTTTTTTCTCTTAATTGTTTCAATCAAAAAATCCTACCACCGAATTCAGGGAGGAAAAAAAAAGCAAAGTTTCATCTCGACATTTGCAGAATACAATATTTTCATACGAAATGAAAAAATATTTTGAAGATGACTTTAGATGGTGGGGGTTTAAAATGGTCAAAAATAAACTGTCCTTCTGCCCAGTTTGGCCAAGGATGTTGATTTTTTTTTTTTTTTTTTTTGGTCAATCCTAAATCCTTTAACTCCCCAAACTGCCACAGTAAACTGAAAAATTAATACGCAGTCACTCACACAGCTTTCACCCCTTCCCTGACACCGTGTACCCTCAGCTGTAGAAGGAGAGCGCTCTCCTTGCAGCATGCTCTTTGGTAAGCTTTGAGGAAAAAAACATGAAAGACTGGAGGGCCTGGGATGAGAGGATGACGGAGCGCAGAGCCGGGTAGCTGGGGCAGGGCGGCACTGAGAAGACATCCACCTCCTGGGGCTGCAGACCGGGGAGAAGGGTTCTGGCCAGGAGCCCTACAGGTCTTCAAAGTGAGGTAGATGAAGAAACACATTGCACAAGTACAGAGGCTTTTCTCCTTTCATCTCGTCTCTTCCTGCATTTAAACAGTATGCCACTTAAATTTGTCTAGTAAAGACAGAGCAACAAAACAAGCAAGAGATAAGAGAAGTTCCTACAGAATTTATCACGGATAAATGCAGGGTAAAGTCCTTTTATCTCAGTGTATCAAAGGTGTGTCTGTAAAGTCTAGGCTCTTGTCTTTGGCCTCTCAAAAGAATACAAACCTCCCCTCTCCATGGTCCCAAATCTGCAGTGCTGTACAGAGGTCCCTTCCTCACCTTACACTGACACACAGAAACATTCCATTTAATTACCAGAATACTTGTTAATTTTACCAACTTTAACACCAAGGCACATCTGGTCCTTGAGCAAAGTCCTTAAGCAACGATGCTCGCGTTTGCGGTGGGGTTAATCTAAGTTGCAACATCAGTATTCCCGGTTCAAAAGAAGCAACCCAGGCTGCAGATTCACAATTCTTCCCCAAACATCATTAAGCTAAATCAGGGATGGAAAAAACTGAGTCATGTTGTTGACTGACTAACCTCTGTTTCCAGCTGGGAGAGGTAGAGACATTACTTGTGAAGCAGCTGCCTTAGGCATAACTGAGATGGGGCTGAGGATTCAAACCAACTAATTACGGAAGTGTGGGAAATCAGCTAATACTTCCCAGCATACCGTACTGTTGTTCTGCTAGCTGTCCTGAGAATCGGAGCAGAGTGAAGTCATTGCCTAGTAAAATCTTAACTGGCTTTTCTTTTACACTGATGGTATACTCAGTAGCATTAATCACATCCTGATTAATGATTGACTTCAAAGCAGGACGCTTACTTCACTAGAGGATCTCCAAGAGCTCTGCCACCATTAATGGATTTTGCATGATTCTCCACTCCATTTTAAAAAGAGCAAAACCAAGTTAAGGAGATGCTAGCACTGTAGCACGGTACGAGGGAAAGAGCTGGGAAGGAAAGACAAGAGCCTTGACTCCCAGCTCCGTACAGCATGTCAGAATTTCTGAAGCTCAGCTCGTGGCATTGGGAACAAACAGCCAACCATCCGGCTTGGGTTACCCTCTGTATATACTCAAAGTGCTAAAAATAAATCTGCAAAATAAAAGCTCCCGCCTGGCACACCAAAACACAACGGGCATCAAATTGCATTAGAATGTTTATATTGAGGAAAATTGCATCCTGCAAACTTAAATTATCTCTCTCCTCCCTCTCCCCTCCCACCTGCCACGGCCCATTTCCTATTATATTTTTCTAACAAACCAATAGATGCTTGAAATCACGGAAAGCCATAAAGAATTGGAATCAAATTAAGTCTACATTCTAACTGCATTAGGTGCTGTCAAGCATAGTTTACTCACTCTTCACAGTTCTATCTAGAGGCTAAACAATTTTGTACCCTTTCTCTACTAATCAAAACTGATTACTCTGATAATGGACCCCTGACGCTGAACACTTTATGAAGGTAAATTATGCCATATCGAACAGGAAGGGGAATGGAAAAATCACCCAGAGATAAATAGGTCTAAAGATGCATATATTGATCTCGCACTCATTCTTTCTCTCTCTTTCAATGTCTGCAATGGCTAAAGGTTCAATCAATACTTTCAGTGCTGTAATGCCATCTTTTATAATACCATCATAATTGGCCGTTACCACCATGTGCCCTCGGTTTGGCTTGTGCTGGGGCCTTTTATAGCCGAGGTCTTTTGTTTCTTCCCTTCCCAGATCACATAACTGAAGGGGCAGGTTAAACGTGGCCCCGGTGTTCTCCGAATCAGGCCCTGCCTGCGCACCGGGGCAAGGGGAGGACAGAGATGCTCAGCCATGAGCTGAAACTGCTGGGAAGTTCAGCCAACAAGCATCTTGTAATTCATTTACCAAGAAACATTCAAGCACGAGCGGATCTTATGGTCAAGCACATTGATTTTTGTTTGCGAGACACAATATACCTTTACTGTTCTGGAGCTTCAAAACTCTTCCTGTCCCTAAAAGAAAGGATGGCTTTGGTTTACAAGGCCGTTAGCAGTTAACAGAACAGACTGCTCAAGGGAAATCCTGATGTGGTGCCTACCCAGCATGAATTTCAATAATTTTGGACTATTCTGTCAAAGGACAAAGAACTCAACTGCTTCCCATCCCCACCCCAGCAAATTCCCAGCACAGTGCCTCGGTGGCCTTCCCCGGGGTGGATTTAGGGTCCTGAGAGATCAGGGTGTTACGGGGAATACGGTGCACACCTCCAAAAGAGAGGGGAGGCAGGAAAAGGTCTTTGAGGGGTTTTGTTTTCACTGAGGAAAACCTGCATTTGATCACGTTGGGTTTGGGCTGTATTGGTTTGCAAACATCCTCCGAAGTGCCTGCGTGAGATACCATCAGCACAAACAGAAAGCTGGTGTTACCCCTGGGTAGGAACCCCTCTGTTTTCTGTCCAGGCCCAGCATCTGCCTTCTCATACAACTGTTTCTTTACTGAAAGGAGATACTTAAGGAGATACTTTCTGCTTTTTCATAGAAACCAAGAGCATGCTGAATGGTGACACATCAGCTGCTGTTTTTACCCGCTGCCCTCTCTGGAGCAGCGTAAGAAGTGTTTGATTGTCTTGCAAAAGCCTCACCTTGCTGAACACGGCTCTGCATCAACGGCGGAAGCCTCTGCTATCAGAACAGCCCAAAGATCCCCCACAGCCACAGAGAGCAATGTAAGCATGAAATTCTCTATAATCACAGGTTAGGGCACGATAGGAGCTTGTGCAGACTTCAAGAAACGTCCTCTTGGGAATCAGCTGGCAAAAAAATAGATAGAAAAATAAAAACAAAACAAAAAAATTAGCATAGAGCTCTCTGCATAGCTGCATAAAAGCATATGCTCCATGGAATAAAAGTGACCCTTGATAAAATTCCTGCATTGCATCCATAAATATTCCATAGAATTCCTCCATTGCATCTATAAATACTCCCTGTGAAACAACAAGACCCAGACAATACATTGGTGAGCTTTCTTCGTTCTGGATGTTTAAGTATCACTCAAAACAAGGGGAAGATTTGTTGCATCAAATACAAGCTCTACTACAGAAGGGACAACTTGCTCTTTACTACATGGCTGTGGCCAAAGAAATCCAACCCACTTATCAATATGGTGATTTAGACTACTCATTGCAAGTGTGCAGTGTTTAAAGACATCACAGATGATCTGTGTGAAACACAAATAAAAATGCGCAATTTACAAAAGCTTAGTCGAGCTGATACTGGACTTTATCTTCTATTTTGACACATCCAGGTTTCTCATTTACGCATCTCTCTCTGCAATAGGAATTCATACCCCATTCTCCACCCTCACAAAACATTCTGTTCTCTCCCCACCCCTGTAAATCTCCAGGAGGCCAAAATACTTTGCACTCCACTAAAACAGGATAACTGACTCCAAATTAGACCGTAGAAAAACACAGAGAGGATCCCTCTGGGAGGTCAGCAGCACTATTCTGGGAACTTCTACGTCAAGAGAAAAAAAACAAGCAAGGCTATCAGGAGGCAGGTAAATGCATACACACACACACACACACACAAAAGATGCATCAGGGGTCTTATTTCCCACCCATCGTTACACCCAGCCTACACAAGACCATGAAGTGTCCCAACAAAACCATTGTGCCCCAAGGGGCAACCGTGCTTTACTGCAGCCACCAACATGCTCGACCGAAGGAAGGCTTGTTTCAAAGCTATGTCTGCTGTCCCAATTTGGATAAAGATTTCTGCCCTGAGAAATCTAGAATTGTCTTTGGCTCTAGGAAGAGAAAGTGACTGTTTAATCTAGTTTAATTCATTAAACTAACTCTTATGCAAAGTGGGAGATTTGAGGTATCAAGGATGAGCACAACAGCTTGGATCAAGATCAGAGAAGTCTTTTTTACGTCTCTTCAGGTCTCGCTGGGAGATGGCTCGCTTTCAAAACAACTGGTTTGTTGGTGAATATTTAGAAATCAAAACACGAATAACTGGCACTCACAGATCAAAACAACCGTAAATAATACCACAGTCCCCACCCAAGCCCTGTCAGTCACCGTGGGCTGACACCCATGCAGGCATCCGCGTGCAAACACTGCGCGCCAGCAACCACGGCTGCCCATGGATGCTCAGCAAGATGAATGTCCTCCTCTCCGAGATGAGATACCTATCCCACAAATCACTGCTCTCTTCCCCCTGCACCTTCCCTTCTCTCTAACCCTCTTCCATTACTCATCCACTGGAAGAAAATGCAAAGAGTAATAATAATTAGACAAGTACAAATAGCCGGACGGTGCTATGGATGGTGCCTTCCACTAAATAACGGGTCGTTACCATACCAACGGGCGGGACGAGCGCGGGTCTAACAGCGCTCACAGGCGCTCCGGCACTGGCACATCATCTGTTATCCCACTGCTTGGGCTGGCCTCGCCGAGGCACTGCCCAGGTCCTCGCGCCCCATCAGTTTAAGTCAGGAGGAACCGGTGTTTCTCATGAGGGAGCACTGGGAAAGCCTCCACGTTAGCAGCAAACTAGGTGACGGCTCAGCTTTGCTTTGGGAGGGAGGGCAGGGGTGGAGTAAGCAGTTATGGTCCTTCAGGTCCAGAAGGGTACATGCAACATCGATACTTCTCAAAACCTGTATGCAAACTGGCTAACTGGGTTGTCTCGTATGAACCAGAAGGGAGAAAGCTGGAGGGGGATCAATGGCCTCGGTCCTTGCGACAGCAGGAGATCTGCTGGACTACTCATGCATCCACTGACACAGGTCCAGCAAGGTGATCTTGCTGAAAGCCCAAAATGCTTAGTTGCGTTCCAGGACACAGATAAAAGAGATCACTTAAAGCTGACTGGTAAAGCTCTGAGCCCTTTTGTAACTGTAAACAGTCTTCTGACGTAACATGCTTACAGCAACAACCCAGCTGCACAAAGATGTGGACGCTTTAAAGGAAAGGAAAGTGTCTTTGTTTTAAGAGTAGACATAACAAACGCTTTCTGTGATCCTGCTAGCAAAGTTAACAACAAATCAAGTTCAGACATTTTTGGAAAAAGCCTGTTGCAGAGGAGTGATGCTCTTTGAAGGTCAGCAGCACGCACCTTCCCGCACGTGTGCTGCTGCAGGGTGATCCTGGCAGATGTTCAATCTCCTTCATAATTTTTCCTGTCTGCCCAAGCATCTCAGCTGATGATTTCCTAGGAAGTAAGAGTATAAAACTTAACAGGCTCAGCAGAGTATTAAACCCAACAGGGTGTGCAAGAAATACTTGTGCACCCAGTAGCTGCACGCCCGAGATCACTGACCTTTAAAAAGTCTTGATCATTGCTCCTAATTTAGGTAATGAAATCTGGTTGAAAGAAAACGTCTGGAAACACCAAGAGAGGCACAATTGTACCTTTCTGAAGGGACGGAAGTGCAAAGGGTTGCAGTGGGGTTTCCTCCTGTTGCTGCTACATGTTCAAACCTTCAACGCTGGAAGAGCTAACAGCAAAAGAAAAAAACCCAAAACTCTGAAGTACTGGTTACCAGTTTTTCTATTGTGTGATGGGATGGGGAAATGGGGAGAGGAAGAAGTCAATCATTTTTTAAACTGTTGAAAAAGTATTTCGTGAACAAACAGTTGTTCCATCTCATACTCTGCAAAAGTAATCAATTTTTGTCCCCAAAGTTTTTATTTAAGGTTTTATTATGAGGCTTAGTGATCGCATATTGATTTAATTAAATTAATCTGTCTTTGCTCGCTGCTCTGTCCTTGCTGCATGTAAAATGGTCAATGTCCCAGTTAAAATTTGCAATACATTTCCAATGGTAACCCTATCCATCAAAACAAACACTGTCTTCTGGTTTTAGGATCTTCAGATATGAATTTAAGGTGCAGCTGTTTCTACTATCACAGAGAAACCTGATGAAGCCAGCAATTGCTTTAACCTCTTCCCTATAGATGAGCTACATAAATTCCCTTCTCCTCTGTCAGCTTCCTTTGTGGACTCTTCTTTTTCCCCCTCCGAAAACCTCCTCGGGAGGACCTGTCAGTTCCTGTGCTAAAATTATTCACAGTACACATGCTTTTAGGACACTACATCATCATTACAACAGGGATCTCATGTATACCTTCAGTTAGTAAGTTAGTATTTATTTCATCTTCCTTTCCTTCTTTACTCCACAAGGGAGGTGAGCAAAAGCCAGAGGAAAGGCAGGAGCCAGCGGAAGGTATCTTTCAAAAAAACTAACAAAAGGGTAGGTTTTTTCCTTTTCTTTCTGAGCCAAAAGAACAAGTCTCATGCAACTCTGCTTTCCCAGTATTCAGGATCTTAAACACCACAATAAAGGCAGGTAAAAGAAAGTGCACAAAGACAACAGTTCTTGTGAACAGATAATGATGCAAGGGCTAGGATAATTGTAAAATATCTCAACAAAATAGCCTAAACAGATTCTCTCTGCTATTTCTGGCTAGTTCTGGGGCACTCCAGTTCCTAGACACACTAAGAACTGGAATAAAAGGGCATTTTAGCAACGAAGAGGTCAAGCAGATCCTTTAGTTCCTGCCTCACACTAACTTCTAGAGTATGCGAAACAGCAAAGATTTTGCTAGAAGATACAAATATTAAACAGGAGGAGTTATTTTAATTTGCTGCTTTTTCACAGTACAGATGACCATCTCCATGAATTATTCACTTAAAATCCACATACCTGCAAGGAACTAGCTGAACCTGTGTCTAACCTCATTTCAAGCACTTCACTTGCATCCTGCATTTTTTCCCCCCACTGATGCTATGGCAAGTTGAAGGAAAAGACTTCCTCCTACCTATTGCTCCCTCCCTTTATTTGTGGAACTAGTTCAGTACCCAGCTCACTTCAGATATTACCAGAATACAAGATATTACAAGAACACAAGATATACGATTCTCTATTACTGGAATAAAAGCAGCGAACGAACTTAATGCTTTACTTGACCCTGCTTTGCAGAGGGTTGGACTAAGACGATCTCCAGAGCTGTCTTCCAACCTCAACCCCTCTGTGAGTCTCTGACCATAGCAATATAGACATGGATGGATAGTAAAGAACGCGACACTTTGTCTGCTAAGGTGCAAGACAATGTGACTCTGAGGTGCAGCTAATGGCACTGGAGAATCTAGACAGCCACCAATTTGAATATTTTAACCACTCTTCAGTTGTGTAGGGAATGCATTGTGCTTTATAGCAGCCAAAAGCCTGAAATATCAGAATTCAAGTTTCCTGCTAGATTTTACACTAGCAATTCAGCTAAAAAGCTTGCTCTAGAAGAACCTATAAATCAAACTAGGGAGGTTTGATTTCAGGTGACGCTGTACGTAGGTCTAATCTGCAGGGGGGAGTTATCTAGCTCAGCAATTCCCAAATAATTGCACTGAATTATGTCTTTAATTTCATGACTCTAGAAAAAAATTCACCGTGCAGTCTTATTTTTTTAATTGGGACAAAAGAACAAATATTGTGAATAAAAGTCACTCCTATACTAGGACAAAGCAATTGCAGAGTACTTCATTCTAAAATACCTGGGCTGATTTCAAATCACAGTAAAGGTCTTACTTAGGCTCTTTTATTTTTTCTTAGCACCTAAGCCTCTTGACACACACCAGTTTCTGTGCTTGCTCAGACTGAAGACCCCTGAAATTTTTTCAGCAGAGGTGTGACCTGAGATGTACCAATGTCAGCCTTTTACAACGAGCTTGTTACAACGAGCTGCCTTCTCTCACAACCTTTGTAGGCTGTTCAGCAGTGGCTGTGAGACCCTAGGAGGCTGCCTACGGGCTGGAAATGACTCCTAGAAAGGTGTGATGGATTATTCCATTTGAGTACAGATTAGATATTTCCCAGTACAGAACAATCATCCAGAAACTTCTCTCATTAAAAAACAGAGGAGGTGAAAGGACTCTCCTGATCCCTTTAATTCTAAGAAAAGAGGAGAGGGGTTTTTTCTTCTTTTCTACATGTATGCATCATCAAGAACCAAACATGGAGTTATTCCATTTTCCACTGTGGCCTACCACACAGCCTTATTCCTCTCTCTACTGTTACCTTTTCCAGACAACACTTTAAAACACATTTACTCTCTTTGCAACTGCTTTCCTCTCTCTTTTCACACTGTCCACTCACCATAGAAAGTCATTTTGAAGTGACTGGGAGTTGGAACAGGGGTCTTCACCCCAGGCAAGGCTTGCTCCCTGCCCCACAGACCTCTGCTTCTGCAAGCCCAAGCTCCACAGCAGCAGGGAGGGTTCCCGATGCACAGCAGTGCCACGAGCACGCTCTCGTCCAGCTCCGGGGCAAGTTTTGGTGCACGAGGTGGTCAAGGATAGCTGAGGGTTGTGGCCGCACCAACACACCAAGCTGACCTGAACCTATTTCAAAAAGCAAAAGAAATGAGGGCATCAAATCCTCCAGGCAAAATTTCAGGCATTTCAAGAGGAAGGAGGCAGGGAATAAACATCTGTGAATTGAATTATTGGTCCCATTTGAAATGTCTGTGTCCTGTGAGAGACTTGCCATTGCCTGCATCCCTCAGCCATGTGCAATTAGAGGAAACCAAGCAATACAAATAGCCCCATCTTCCCTATGTAAACTGATTCAAGGCCAGATTTAAGGCTCCAGCTTTGTGGGACATCGCTAGCAGATGTGCAATGGTATCACTGCAGGAGTTCAGATAGACAGGCTAAGACAGGAGCACCCGTTTAGTTTTGCAGCCTGAATTTTGGGGCATGACTCCAGTCTGAGATTTCTGAGCAGAGCTAGGTCGGCTCCCGCAGGTGTCCTGGCAGAGCTGTCAGCAGCAGCTTGCAGAATTGCTGTCCCTCCCCAACATTACTAGCTCCTCTTTTCTCTCCACTACAAAATCCACTGAGCTTTCAAAGCCCGTTTTAATAACATAGCAAACCTTCATGCATCTCAGTTCCTTGGCTGTGCCTCTCCACAAAGCTGCTTTGTCCCCTTTGCACTTAACAAGACAAAGAAGATGGTTAACAAGAACTTTTGCAGATACATTTTATTTTTATTTTTAAGACCTTCGGAAGCCAACTCATCTGCTCTCATGGGCTTCTTGCTGATACGTCTCACTTTATTAGTGACTTTGGCCTTGAGTGTCTCAGCTGTTTGATCAATACTGCAGGGGGTCAGTGATATTTTCTCACTTTTAGTGTCTCGCTGCCTTTAACTTTGTCACCTGATGAACAGCACTACCCCTGGAACGCTTATCTCGTATCGATTTTCTCCAGACTCCTGCTGCATTTCCAGCTGTCCCACCATTTCCCCCCCTGTCACCACATGCCCATTTAATGTTAACTTATCCCCTTTCTCCCAGGCTCCTCATTCTTACAGGGTCTTTTACTCCCTGCTCCCCCCCGCTGCCTTCCCCCAACAGCAGATTGTCAAAAAAACAATTTCCTTTTTTCACCTGACTCATTGTTATCCTTCAGCCGTTTATTGTTTGTCAGCCAGGCGCCTGCCGGCCACCGCTGGGACGGGTGGAGAAGAGGTGCTAAGTTGAAGCAGATGTTCGAAAGCCACCTGCCCCCCGGCCATACCACCCTACCCAGGATCGACGGGCTCAGATTTACTATGGGAGCTATGTGGCCAGGTAACAGGGACCTTCAGCCCTCCACCGCTGCCATGCATTTCATCCCAGCCTGGATTTGGAACAAGCAATAGTCTGTTGTAGGCTCTAGAAAGCAGCTTATCATACTTTGCACCTCTTGATACTAGAGAAGTGACCGACGGCTACCCAAAGCTCCATTTATAATGGAGTGATGGTTTTAATACTGCTGGTCGTAACTCAATCGTACCCGATACAGATGTGTTTGCTAGTGGAAAGGGCCACAAATGGAGCGGACGTCTCATCCCTGGGCTTACGCCGGGCTGGGAGGAAGAGTAGAGAAATGAGTGCTGCAGGTTTTACACCAGTAAGAAAGAAGAAATGGTTTCTTTGTGGATTTTTCCTGACCCCAAAACCTTTTCAAAAGATCCCTCTATGCAAACTCTGTCCCCTAGAGTCACACACCTTCCCACTAGTTGAGCAAAAGGCTCATAAGCAGAAAGTCTATCATCTTCCTCACCAAGAGTAGAACTTTTCCTCCCATCTCAGTAGCTCAGAAAGCAAAACATAATTATTTTCCTGTGGCATGCAAAAAAAAAAAAAAAAAAAAAAGAACAGCGCTGTCAACAGCTTCCAAATGTCTCTCTTTAAAATGATGTCAACTTAAAGACCAAAGGTGTTTTGGGGCAACCCTGCAAAGCACAGCCCTGCTCAAGGCACAGGGTGTTTAATCACACCGTACCTTGCTCTGAAACAGCTGGAGGATGAAGAAGCCTTTCCAGCCACGTCACGGGCAGTAGGTACCTGGTTTTAAGGCTACCAAGGTGGTGCCCAAGGAGATACAGCTCATTCCACGCTCAGCACCTGAGAAATATCCCCAGCTACAGAAGCAGCTGCTCCTCCAACCAGGCTCATTTCCAGAGCTTTGGGCTCTCTACCCCATGTGCTTCACCCAGCAGTTGGTAAGGACAGAGTACTGTTCACAACTTTAGCTGAGAAACATTTTCTAGTGAGAGAATCTTACAAATGTACCCAAATTTAAAATTAACTAAGAGCAAAACAAAAGAATTCGTCTGGAATAAAAAATTCTGTAGGATCCAAAACAGTATTTCTGATTTTGCATTCCAACAGAAAAATACAAAGTAAAAAGATGTTTCACCTGATACTTGACATTTAAAATTTAAGTTTATCAAGAAAAAAAAATACACATTAAAAAAAAAAAATCAATGATTTACCAGTTCTATTTTCAGTCCTGTTAGAGCCACAGAGGCGGGAGTCCATTGATTTCAGCAGACCAGATCTAATAGGTTTCCATAGTGTTTTCCTGTTACCAGCCCTGATCTTTAGCCTTCAGAAGTCTTGAGCTCAGGGATGCAGAGATGGTGAAAGGCAATTGTTTACCTTGTTCTACTTTTACTATAGGTCACTGGCTTGAATTTCTTCACTTTTAGGCAAATGGTATGGTGAATTTGGGGGAAATCACTCCACTGCCTGTATTAATATAGGAATAGTCCTCTGCAGTACTTAGCCCAACATTGTCCTGATTTATACCTTTTTAACTGTTTATTTTAAATAAACACATCACCCTTTAGCAGTTGAGTGTCTTCCTACCTAAACTAAGATGATAGTTTCAGTCTTGCAACTATTTACTACAGGGCCTGTTCTCCATCTAACCACAGCAAGTGCTGCAGATCATTTGTAAGCATTCAGAAGATTGGTTCTTATATCTAATAGATAACACCATAGGGGGCAAAAAATATAAAATCTTATCAGCACAAAAAAACCACCAACTCCTCCCTTTATCAGGCCTGAGGTCCTGCTTGTTCTACGAAATTCCTTCTACCTTGGGAGCCAGAGTGAACCAATCCTCTCTCGTTGACTTCCCATTGCATTTTGCCCGTTGGTGCTGTGAGCATTAATGCTGCTGCACGAGTGTTCGTTTGGGCAAATGCTGCTGTGCTGCTGCGCAGGGCGAAGGGACTTAAAACTGGTTCAAATGCTGCAAAAGGAAGATGGTGCACTGAGTAGTGAGTGGGGCCAGATCATCCCCCACACCTGGGGATAAACCAGAAGGGAGGATTTATTTGTAGACCATCCAGCTGAACTCTCAACTAAGGAAGCTGGGGGTCGAGGTGAAGGAGGTGATCACCACTCTGCAGATGAAGCAGCAGGACTTCCCCAGAACAGCAAACATGCAGGAGGGCCAGGGAATAATTTTTAGCGTTGAAGGGTTTCACAGGAGCTTGTTTCCCAACCAGGACTAGTGGGACAGGAATCAGAGGCAAAAACCCCTCTCTGCCCAGCAGGAAAACCAGAGTCCCAGGGAGTGGAAGAAGAGTGTAATGGCAAGTGCTGCAGAGCGTACCTCTCCTCAATGCAAGGATGCTTCACAGATCCTGGTCTCCCAGCTTGCTTCTGCTGAAGCCACTCAGTCCCAAATGAAGTTATGAACAGGTCTCACCCACTCCTTTGCTCCTGAAGTGGATGAGGACAATACACATTTCTAGGGCTGCTGGGCAGCTTGTCCCTCTCCTGCCTGTGAGAAGCTTTCAAAACCCCATGGGTCTCACTGTGCCTTCCTCCAAGCCATCCTAGAGAGCAACAGGGCTGAAGGGCCACCAGAAACTCCCCAGCCCTGCACATCCCTGCCAAACGCTGAGCATTTCCCTCGAGCAGCTTTACCCGTTTTCCCATTCCTCAGCGAGGTGCAGCACAAACGTTGCACAGCCAGTGCTGCGTAGCCCTCTCTCAGTCTCCTGGCATTAGACTCTGATTTAATGCATATGTGCTCTTTTATTCATCTAACAAGTTTATCCCTTTGTCAGGTGCGGCCTCATATCAGAGGGCTGCGCTAAGATGGATACGCGGGGAATTTATTGCTGTAACAGGTTTATTCTTACAACAGCTATTCATTTATGCAGACTCCCCTCTATTTGGCATCCCTGTGCATAAGTGGAGGCAGGCAGGCAGGCAGGCAGGCAGGCTCCTGCGCGGCAGCCCGCAGAGCGAGCCTGCATTGCCCTCCTGCGGCCGGCCGCTGGATTGGAGAGCCCGTACATTAATCATAGCAGCAGGAGTGTAAAATTCAATTTTACCTCTCCATTCATTCTGAGATGAGTTGAAGGCCGGCCTTGTACATATAAACCACACTTTACTTCATCAGAGCCCCGGTAACAAATGGAGTGTCTTCTTCGGGGAGTTTAACCATCAAAAAACACCGCGCCATTTAATTCCACGCATGCCTAGGGTCAAAGAAGGAGCTCTTGGCATCAGCAAATGCTTCAGCCCTCAGCTGCGCAGTAAACTATGTTTTAGAGATTGTTCCTCAATACGAAATGATCAGTCCATTTATCTGCTAAAGCAGCCTGTCTCTTTGTTCAGTCTCCCAATATTTTTTCCGCTGACCTGATCTGGACAATAAACCAAAGTCATCTTAAGATATTCACCGTTCAATTTGTTACTTGAGTGCCTCCAAGCACGGCTGTCCCTGCTGTCAGCATCGCAGATTCCCCAGCCTTCACCATTGACCCGAGCGCCTGTGCCAGACTCCCCTGACCCCGGGTCTGGGCCAGCGCAGCAGCACTGCCAGCTCTGCCCGGCTCACGGGGACAGGCTCTCCGGTCCCAGCTTCTGCCATGTCCCAAAGCCCCAGCAAGGTGTTTTGCCCAACGTCCCTCTCACACCGAATACACAAACAGTACTTGTACAAGGATTTGGGTCTCTCTGCTCCCTGGGGAGCTGCTTTTGCAGAGCTGCCGCCACACTCCTTACCCCAAGCTGATGCAATGCTGGTTACCTTTTACAAGAGGTAGCTGATCTGTACTCAGAGTTGCAGCGTGCCGCCCTTTTCACCCTCAGACTCTCTCCTGGAGGTGGTGAGTTTTACCACCTTCAACTGAAGAGGGCTTAGAAGCACCACCGTAGTCTCCTAAGTGAATGCATCAAACACTGAGACATCACACAGAGTAGGAATTTACCGCTTATCTATCTCATCCTATAGTTGTAATTTTGACTGTTTTGCAGCAGAGTGTGGTGCTGAGGTCCCAAGAGCTAAAGCCAGGAATTCAACATCCTTACAGCTGTTTGCACACTTATTAGCAAAGGTCAATGAAATGGTGTAACTACGTCCATCTCCCTCAGAAGGGCATGTAACTCATGCACAGCTGAACCACTGCTGCCCATCAGCACCCCACTGGCGTCTGAGTTCCGGGTTTCCAGTTTTGGAACTGGTTCACGTATGTCTACATCACTTTACAGGAGGCTTTTAGAAACTCAGTTCCATGAGAGTTTTCACAGTACCCCAAAGAGCTGAGCTCCCACTGGGACTACCACCTCAAACTCACTTCTCCCTGGCTATCTTAGGTGGGTTTCCCACTAAGCAAACTGAATGCCGTGAACCTTATCCTTTGGCATCAAGAGTCCCTTTGCATTGCATGGAAGATCAGACATCTACACAAGGCTGTGGTGTCCACTGCAGGAGCCAGACGTCCAGAAGTTAGACCTCACAGATCCCTGACTCACACCCAGAGCCCTTTCATGCATGTAGCTGTAAATAACTAATGCAAGTTTACCCTACAGTGATGGAGGGATTTAATCTTTAAAGATGTTAAAAGAGCTTCCAAACCACTGAACCATGCTTGCTACTCAGACAAGAAGCTGCCTAGAAAAGCTGCTCCTTATAATCACTAATTTTGATCCACTTGCCGTTTTTCATTACGTATTTGCCACGTGTTGCTCCACTTACGAGTTCCATATTGCCTATTCAGCGTCACGTAAGCACCAAGATTTTAACAGCAACTTGCTGACAGCAGGAGCTTTCTCAATACTTCTCACCTTGATTGCGTCACACCGACACTTCAGCCAAAACAACGCAGGCACACAGAAGCAAACAAGAAACGTCAGAAGTCTCAAGAGCGGCACTTTCATTTCGTTATAAAGGCCCAGTGAGTTGGAGGGCTGCGAGCGTGCACGTGTGTGTGCAGAGCACAGCTCGGAGAGATGAAGCCTAAATAGCTAGGCACTTGCAGAGGAGGCCATAACCTTAATTTTTTTTTTCCCAGAAGACTTTTAATTGAAAAGGTTTTGATCTTTTTTCCAAGGAAGATTCTAAAACTTTATGCATGCTTTGAAGTTTCACCCTGCTTCTATTGCTTTTTTTCCGAGTAGAAAGGGAGGGGGAGCAACCCTCACTTGCAAGTCTGCATCTTTCTGCAGTGGAAAAGCACGGGGAGGAGAGAGACGTGGCAAAGTACTTTCTGCCACTCAGCTATGTTAGGAGTGGGGAGAGATGGAAGACTCGCTTTCTTTACTACTTTTCCTTCAGTGACCACAAAGGAGGAATTAAAGGGAGACAAGTGACATAAATAAACCCAAAAATCTAAAAGAGAAATTGAAGTGAGGAAAAAAGTGCAACTCAAATCAAGCATAGCATTTAAAGATCAGTCAGCACTGAGAAATATCAGATGTCAGCAATCTGCTAATTCCAGTTTTAGAAAAAAGAGTTTTCTCTCAAAACGTTTCAGCTAGCTTTGGCGAGAAAACTCTAAACACGTAAACCCACTTGCCAAAAACATTTTTGCCTTCCAGAAAGCATTATGTTTGTGGGTGTCAATGTATTTGACAGATGTTACAGTCCGCTACAGCTGTAGGAGATAAAATTTCATCCCTATTTACACTTCAGTAAAATTAACTACAAGTGGATTTACCCAGTAAGAGACAAAGTCAACAGCAAAATTCAGATGTTCCAGTTCTTTCTGTCTCCAACCAAAAACTCATTCCAGAACTGAATTCTGGAGGGAGGAGGCAGATACACGATGTTTATCTTCTAACTTTTGTGAAAATACACAAACCAGCCCACTCCAAAGTGGTCTGTAGTACCCCTGGACTCCTTGAAGGTGTTTCTCCCTGGAGAACGCACCTCGGGAAGACCTGTGACGGTGACAGGCGCTCACACTGTGCCTGCCTCCACGGCTCCGCTGGGTGCTGTCAACGTGGCTTTGCCCTGGTCAAAGCTCTGTTAGGCTCAGCTCAACTCTTCTCTCACTGCACCTGACGCAGGAATTCTGGTAAAGCCTGAAATACCTGTCTTGCCAGAAATTATTTCTTGCTTAGGTACAAGGGCTCCTGGAAAGCTTCCAAACCCTGATGGGAACTTCACTCAAATGACTAAGAACTGAGTGGTGGGTTCCCATATATTTCAGCTTTCCTAGTCCCTCGGATCTCCTCCTACAATACATCTTCCCTCTGTATTCCACTCCTCACACTGACAAGACAACCCTTAAACAGACTAAAAAGGACTTGGTGACAAAGGGACAAGAATTAAGAAGCATCTATAAAAAGCTTTCGGATGGAGAACAGCAGGAGGACATAGAGCAGATCCAGAGCGGCAGCTGTTCTTACCAACCGTGTACCTGCAGCCTTCCTCTCACCATTGCTCCCTTCATTCTTCATTTCATGACAAGTATTTTCCACTTGGACCTCCTTCCTCATCTTCAGAAGTCTTCCTTGTGGTACAGCGCATCCTCAGGAGGCCTCCAAACGGCGCTTAAATTGAAAGGCGCAAAGATGAATAACACTAATGATACACGTATCTACCCACATGGTAACCTGCAGTGTGCCTTACACACGTGCTCACGTGCCACAAATCCTGCTCACAAAATAGCACCAGTGGGGACATTTTGAACGGCGATATCCTAGGGGTTCCCAAGAGGCTTGAGTGGTGCAATTTGCCTTTTAAAGAATTTACTTAAAATTAGCTTTTTCCATAGATATTTTGTTGGACAGGATGAGAACCAGAACATACTGTGAGTCTGGACAGCTGCATGGAGAACCATCCAACTCATCTGTGTTCTCAAGGCTAGGGGACATGAACGCCTTACAACTTCACCATGGCCACGTGGGCACCCTTAGCCAAACGAAGGGGGAACGACAGCCTGTTTGCTCTCACCACAGCAAGAGAGCTGTGCACTGCTGCAAACAAGCAGCACATATACAAGCCCTAATAGCTGGCTCCATTGCTGTATGGTGAGCCCCATAAGCTAGATCATGTGTCCAAACCCCAGGCTGACTCCCTATCATGTAGGTGCTCAGACTGGCAAGCCAGTTGTGAAGGCAGATTTTGTAACAGAGCCAGCAATGACCACCTCTGGAAATGCTCCAGTGCAGCAGGTCCCACGCATGCAGCTGCGGGAGGAATCGCTTTCTGCTTCTCCATCTAAAACAAGAGGCTTCAAGGCTTCTCCGATCGATCCCTCGCCACTGTAACACACTGCCTGCTCATCAGTGCCTCTTCCTGCAGCACAAAGGGTTAAATCAGCATCGGCTGCAGTTTCCAAGAAACCAGAGAGATTTTGAGCAAGATAAGGCACCTTGCTCAGCTCTGATGCAGCTCTGAACCCCCCCACACAACGTGCCAGGCTGCCCAGCACCCCCGCAGGTGGCTGCAAAGAGCCCTTTTTGGTATCCTGACCGGTCTGACAGCTCCTAATGGCCATCGGTATTTCATCCTGTCTCAGCTTGTATTTACATGTCAGAGCGGCTGCTGTGATCAATGCCTCACACGAGCACTACCCCAGCCTGCGCCGGTGTAGCAGCAGGGCCAGACTGGATGTCCGTGTGCGGGACCCACCTCCCCTGCTAACGGCCGCCTCTGAAATTATAGCGGGCGTCTGGGCTTCAGCAGAGGAAGGGCATTCCCTTCCGTGACCAGCACCTTGTGGGGCACAGTTTTGCTGATCTTTTATTTTTCTAGATAAAGTGCATCTCTTGCATCTCCACTCTCCTTCTAAGCCCCGACACATTCCCATCCCTGCAGTGCCTGAAGGCATCTGCTAAGGTCTGTGCCCTGTTGTCCCAGATACCGAACACCCATGTGCACACCCACACACTTGAAAACAGTCTTCGGCCTCCCAAAACATTAGTAAGCAAGGGGAAGAATAGGAAGGATTAACTCTGCCTTACAAACAGATCCTGCTCTCGGTAGCAGGACTGAACATGAGCCCGGCTCTTTCAGGTCCTAAACTCATCTGAAAGGGTTCCTTCCCTGCTCTCGCTTTAGCGGGGCTGTCACATGGCTCATGGGTCGCTTACGAGACCCTCGTAACTCACCAGATACTGAAAAGAGAAACAGCAGGAGTTCCATAAAACCTTGCTCAAGGGGTCTTCAAGGACTCCCTTGCAGGGAGGCTGCACAAGCAAAGCAGGACTCATGCCTCTGCACTGCAGGGAAACCTGCCTGCTTCCAGGGCATCTGTGAGAGGCGATAGGAAACTCTGTGCTGCCTATCGCTCACCCCAAAGATAGGAAACATCCTCCTCTGACTTCTTCCACCTGCAAAGCTCTTCCATCTAAGCCCTTTTCCCCTCCTGTCTCTCCCTGCAGCACCCAGCTTGGGAGGAGGAGAGCACAGGGAGCAACCCTCGGACCTGGGAGCCGTCACAGAAACAGCGAGGTTGGGATCTGCAGCTGCAGCCAGCTGAAACCATCTCCTGTGCTTGCACCGTAAATGGCAATCAGGGGTTTCCTCGCATGGTGCTCCTTGTGCTGCTGTGTACTCCGGGAACTGCTAAAGAGAATTAAAATAAAATTGAAAGGCAAATTAAATATATTTATTTATTTTAAATTATGATTCTAGAAAGGAGGAAAAGGGGAATTTTTCCAGGCAATTTTTGATCTCTCATAATTGGCAACACAGCTAAATATAACCTCTGCATCTCACAGCCTCGCAAAACTGCAGCCCTGCAAAAGATGATTTTGGAACAGAGCAGGCAGCCATTTTTGCATCCACCAAGAGAAATGACATCTACCATGCTGCCGTGAACAGCACAGGATTTTTTTTGCCCTAAACTGTTAATTTTCTTTGTTACAATAGTGGCTAGAATCCAACACAGATCAGAAATTTCTTTGCAGTGGATATGACAGCTGCTGCTCTGAAGCATGGACAAACCGGGAAGGAGATAAAAGCCGAGCGGGGGGGTGGACTGGTTCCACCTGCCCTCAGGGGAACACACACCTAAGGGCTGCCACACCAGGGCACCCCGCAACCCTCACCCTGTCTGAGCGGAGCCAGCAGCAGGTGCTTACAGAAATACAGTGCGTCCCTACCCCGTACCTGCGTCCCTTCGCACGCTCCACTGGGCTGGCCCCGTTTTGGCCACAGACTGATATTTTCAAAACACAGGCCATGGAGTTCTGGTCCTGGTGCTGCTCTGGGCCTTGTTGACGTCTGCAGAGCTCCCCATGTACATCTGTAAGCAGAACTGGCCCCGCTGCATGGGTGGCTTCCCTCCGGGGTTTTCAATTTTACAAAATTCTGCTGGAAGGAGGCACTTTGCTAGTTTACCAGTATTTCACAGAGGAAAATCCCCACGGTTAATGCTGACTTTCAACCAAGACAGCTTCACCAGTTGAGCACTAGAAGAGCATTTCTAGTGTCACACCTAACTTAGTTGACAAAGTGAGATATGAAAAGAACACCGGTGTGGGGAAAGAAGAAATGTCTAAGTAACCAAGACGACTTGCAGCCTTAGACTGACACTTCAGTAAATCTCCAGGGAATACCTTTTGTTAATGCGGCCCATTGCTCCAGCCTTGGGCTTTGATTCCACAGGAGGAACTCTGTGGATGTACAAAGCCCACGTGCAGGAATTTTCAACTTGAAGGATTCTATTAACTCTTCATTTTCTTATTACAAAAATATTTCTATTTGCCAAGAAGGCTGCAAAATTTAGTTTATTGAAAAACTGAGAGCTGTAGCTGGAAGAAGTACAAAAAAGTGAAAAAAAAAACCCTCTTAATTTCAGCAGTGGCTGGTCACTTGGATAAGCTAAGTATAAAAGCCAGTAACAAATGCTGTCAATCTCCTTGAAGTATTAACACCCTCCCACCCGTAGCGCACTCCAGCTACGGTTTACAGTAAAGGTGCCATTTTTGTGACCCAGTGTGTAACTGAAAGAACCGCTATAGAATTTATTGGTTGGAATTTTGGGGTTTTTGGGGCATTTTGTTTGTTTGTGTTTAGACCAGCGGGGCACACAGCACTCTGGGCTTTTTCACTAATCTCTGCACTTCAAACACTGACTTTATCCCACAGCCACCAATAGCTTTTTCCTTTACCCTTTCTCATCCCACTTATGACTAAACTAATTTAATGTTAAAACTGAAGAATAAGAAAAACTCTTAAGAATTGGCCAATTATTTGTTCCCCAAGATACTACTACTTGAAACTGATGCCTGCCATCTACTGGCACCTTTCTCAAAATGCAGTCAGTTTTAGGCCAAAAATGCGCATCTCTGAGAAAGCTTATAGAGAAAGATAAAGTTATTAATTGACAGAAGAAAAACCCTGTACAAGCTTTCAACGACAAAAGCTCTGCAAGTCTGAGAACAGACCAGAAACTGGGTATAAGGACAGGTTTTCCATATCCTACTTATGTTCATCTTGCAACTTGTTTATTCTAAGTCCCAGTAGAGGAACTTACTCTAAATGCCGAGTTGTATTGTTGACTGTCTTTACCAATTGTTGATAGTATGGCCACTTGATAGAGAATAATATAAAGTTATGAAATTGCAGTAATAAACACTGGTTCCAAGTTGCCTTCAATGAAATTGCTTAAAAGTGATGAACTAGTCCGGTAAGTGACACTTACCAGAATGGCGGGATGACAACGCTTACCGATGCACATTGATGCTCCCAAATGAGGGGGGCCTGATGAGCTAGTGGAAAAAAACCAGATACAGCTAATTTTCCTTGATAAAGAAAGCAGCTGAAACATAAGGAATGATTTTGACAACTACATTTCAGAATAGAATCGCCTTTCAAATCCAAAGACGGTGTATTGTCTAGGTGGATCTCACCTCCAGCACGGCAAGGCGAATGGCTGAGCCCAGCCTCACACAACCTCCATAGCACCGGCGTCATCGTGCCTGTGCCCCTGCATCAGCAGCTGCCTGCCCCACGAACAAGCAGTCCGGTCCTCGACTCCAGGACTGCTGGTCAGGGGTTTTGTCACAAAAGTCCCACAAAGGGGACAAGCAACAGCAGTACTGGCTCAGCCAGTTAATTCCCAGTCAGCTTCTGGAAGTTGTTTCCCACTAACCAAGCTCAGTAACCACCTGCTCAGCAGCAATCAGAGGAGTAAACAAGCAAGGCACTGCCGTGAGTCACCACGTGAACCGACGATGAAGAAATCCTGCACCTATTCGCGCCTTCCCTGCAGATACCTCTCTGCTTCTCTGCTCTTTTCTCTCCCTCCTTCCCTGTGACCAAGGCTCCCAACAGAATCAGAGAAGCCCAGCCCTCCCTCGTAATCAGAAACGTCTTTGCAGAATACAGCTGGAATTACTGAAACATTTCTAGCGTCTTACAGCCCTGTCATCCCTCGTGCAGAAATGCTGCTCCAACCCTCGCCCCCTCTTAGCATCTCCGTCCTGTTTTTCCATTTGCTGGAACAGGAAACTATTCACTGTTTGCACTTGCCCACAAGCCAGAAAAGATCTGAACCACCAGATCTAGAATGAGTCACACGGGTAGCTGATTCTGGTAAACTGCCTTTTTTTTTTTTGGTTTAAAGACGCATGCTACCTGACTTATCACTTTTTCCCGATGCCTGTCTGTAATGTGCTTATTGTAACACATATATAAAATTAACTCAGCTTAAAAATAAATTACATCGCATTACCTTGATGTACCTTTAGAGAACATTGCTGTATGCATGGCTCAATTATATATCCTATTATGCAGGCATTTTTATCATAAAGCACTGAGAAGAAATGGCAGTTACCTCTCCCTTATTTCCCTTTTTTCATTTTAGTCTTTTAATTACTTGTCTCTTTCTTCAGATTAACCACGAAGAATAGTGACTGTTTTCCCATCAGTTTATCACAATTATTTTTAATCTACAAGATGAGAAATATATTTCAATTAATATTGGCTGAATTTTTATTCCAATTTAGCTTCATCTTATTCTATAACTGACAATACTACAGTAGAAACACTGAGAGCACTTTCTGATGGACTTCAGGAGTATAGCTTCTTTTTTCCCCCCATAGTAATTTGACATTAATGGATTGTAAATTTACTTTTTTAAAAAATATCTGTCTCCTTGCCAGTGGTGGCATGACTTCTATTTCGAGCAGCATTTTGATTCAAGAGCCTAATATTTTAACCTCATCCTCTAAAAGCCAGGTTTAAAATCCTTAAACTGTTTCATAAACTCCTGACAATCATCTTCAAATGACTCCAGCCTCCCCCACAACAGCACAGAGACCATTTATGCAGCAAAGAGCCAACAACAAGGCACAGTTACCCATCTCCTTAATCAAAGTTATTGAAAGCATCATGCTACGTACAAATCTAGCAGAGAGCTGTAGGTCAAAATTTTACAAAGTAAAGAGATTTTCAGGTCTTTTAAGTTTTGGGTCTCTGTCTTCAAACACCTTCAAAGGGTCCACATTTCTGATGCAAGCAGTGCTTTCTCTCTAAAGGTAACCTTAATCTGGATACTAAAACCATTTATTCTTAGCCTGCATCTCTAGCATAAAGTCTGCCTGTTCTGTGTCTGCACCTCCGGCAATACCTCAATAGTTTGTAAAACTGCTACAAAGACAAGTCTCAATTTCTGTTTTTGTTTACAGAGACCTATTGCACTCATTCTTATAAAAGTACAGTTGCTTGCAGCATGTTACAAGGCTTGTACATCCCTGGGTTCTGAACTCAGCAGGAGTCACAATCATTTCAAGAGAAAATTTTGCAGCTGTACAACCAGGTAAAAGAACATCTGGAGAAGAGAGTTCTCCAGAACCACCTGAAACTCTCAGAACTGGCAAACGAAGTAGCCATCCACTGACAGCCCATCACAATTCAGACCAGCACAGTACAACCACTCAGTACGCTGGGAAATCACCCACTACTCATGCTGAAGCGACGCATTCTCAAGCTTCCTTGATTCAATGGTTTTATTTTTCTTAAGAATACTTCCAGAGGACAGAGAGACACGCACATTTGACAAGTCTTCATATTCAGTTCTTTCTCCGATCCGTTAAGAGAAAAAAACCTGCAAATTGAATCTTTTTAGTAAGTGCCAACACTGCTCTCGGCTCTGGCTAGGAGACAGTCCCTGCCCCAAGGAGCTTCCACTCTAAGAGAGAGAGAAATACAAAGGTGAGGTTCACAGGGAAGACAACAAGGAAGGTGACACGGTTTGTCATGCTGCTGGTGCCATACATGGAGACTGGTACATCTGGTTGTGCTGGCAGTCAGTATGTAGACACTGAATAGACCACACATTGCACATGACAGAACACATTCTCTCTGCAGGTGTTTGGAAGGAAGAAGGTAAAGAAGCTCTCAAGAAAGTTTTCAAGGCAGTCCTGTGACGAGGAAGGCATTTGTTCTATGTAGAAATTTTTGCTTATTTACATACCTTTTTTTTTTTTTTGAAGAAAATAAAATTATAGTTAACATGCCAAAAACACATTCATCAAATCAGTTGCCTTATAAAAATAAAATTTTCAAACAATGTGTTTCTAAAATAAATATCAATAGGACTGGAAAAAATAAATACATGTATCCAAGCTACCTTGTTAAAACACAAAAAGGTACAGTTCCTTACTGAAAAGTAGCCATGGAGTCCCAATTAAAGCAGCAACTGTTCAGAGCATCCTTCTCTTACAGTAACACATGAAGAAGAGTCCCAAGCAGCAAAGAACAGATTCTTAATAAAAGAAATATATAGGACTGTGTTCCTTATAGGAAAGTACAGAACATTTTCTTCTTTGCTGAATGACAGAGGCTAAAAAACAGTGTTCCATGACATACCCCTGCTGAAATTTTCTGGTATTTCCAAGCAGAGGCTAACATCTTTTCTTTTGTTGGGGGGGGGGGGAAGTAAAGCCCCATCTGTGAATTTGATTGTTTGTGAACATATGTGTATAGTCCCCCGACTGAGCAAAAAATTAATCCTTCTTAAAAATACTGAGCTACTCTTCCTCCCGATCCCCAAACAGCAACTCTCTTGTAGGAAAACAAGACATTTTAATACAATGCTGCCTACAGAAGGACTGTTACAGCACAGGGACCAGGGGCAGCTCGACCTCAGGCAGGAGACTTACTGCTTGGGGGCACAAGCTGCACCAGTTTGGGATGGTCCAACATGAAATCAATGTTTCCATGGCAGCCCCTTGCATTTCAAGGGCTAGTTCACTGCCCTGAGCTCCTGCTGTCAGGAGTCAGTCTCAGTTTGGCTGGTAGTAGTCACAGTGCTCTAGTTAATAGGAGGCAGGGTATCCTATTCCCCACTCTCATAAGGCAGCCGTACCGCTCCAGGAAATCAGTTTCCTTCTTGAAGGTTTCAGTTTTTTGTGGTCCTGTACGTCCTCTTACTTTTTAAATTGTTTTTCTACCTATTTAAAAGGAGCAACATGCCCAGATTAACAACAGTGGTCAAGTAGGCAAAGAATAAAATGTCCACAATGCAAGCTCTACATAGGTTTACAATGTACTGGTCATGCATAAACCCCTACAGATCCTGGCAGGCATTTAAACATTTAAGTTGATGTAAGATCAAATTGCTAATGAACTGACTGCTGAATGGACTGTAGCCAGCTTGAAATCACTGGTAGGTTCTGCATCTGATGTCACAAGACTTAAGTCATGTCAAATCAGTGGTCATCTACTTTAACCCTTTTTGCTTTCAAGGAAAGATGCTGCAAGAAAAGAAAAGAAAAACTGCTTAGCATATACACCACAATTAGAAAAAAGTTCAACTAAAATGCTTTCAGTCTTTAATCCCAAATTAAATAAATTCTTATACAAATATCAAAGACCACCCTTCCCAAGCTCTGCTTGTTATTGATATAGCTAAAATAAACCTATGAAATCAAAAAACCACATGTATCCCAAAGTGATATTCTGGCTTGGTATAAAATACCATCTTCTAGTACTTCTTGTACTAACTACAAGCATAGGAACAATTTCCCACTGGAAGCAAGTTGCCAGCGTGTAAAAATGCACAAAAAGATACATGTGCTTCCAACAATACATCTCCACAAACACTAGGAGTAGGTACATGAAGTACAAGATTTTAACTAACGTATTAACACTGCAGCTGTAGTTGCATTGAACCTTTGAACCTCTATGCTCTTAAAGGCCTACAAAAATGTGGAATGAAAACATGAAGGAAGTCCTGCAAAATTTGGAATGAGACATAATTGACTGAGACCATGATCAAGCTGTAGAAGAACATCTTTTAACACAGAATCCTATTTAGCTGTAACTTGTTTTTAACTTGATACAGGAATAAAAATTCTCCTATTTCAGGAATCTCTTATTAGCACAAAGATGTATCCTTCAGTAGAAAAAGGGTCTGAATGTCTATAAATTTGTGTGTTTTGCAATGGCTTGCTTATTCAAAATTTACATGTATAATTCAAAGCTTTACACAGCAGGAATATTTCAAGACACCCAAGCCATTTGGCTGATAAGGATAACTGACCAAACCAGAAAAGATAATTTTCCTCAAAACAAGCACTATTCTTCAGAGCTTCCATGCATCTTAGGATGAAAGCAATGCTTAGGTCATACTGCAAACTGAGTTCATCTCTATCAAATCAAAAGGATGGCAATGGTTTTTAAATCACGTTCTGATGTAATTTCACAGAACATCTACAACAGTAGTAGTGCTACCTTGAAAAACACATTCTCTCAGTCAAGTAGGTAGTACAATTCAAGACAAGTCTTCTTCACTTACAAAAAGCAATTCAAGTTTTGCCTGAACAAGCCATCGAGTCACACTCCCCAACACCACCTACCTAAAGGAAAACCTCACCCCAAAATTGAGCCCACGGAGAGGTCGTATCATAATGGGATGTTGTGTTGTGTATGGGATGTTACAACATGTAAATATGTGAGTCAAAAGGACTAATTATTCCAGGATCAGATTTGATACAACGGGCACATTGGCTCATCTCCTTTTTACACCATGCTTGCAGAATGTCTAACAGCAGCTAAAGACTCAGGGGTCTACCCTGCAGGGGTCATTACTGGCTTTGTCAAATGCGTTATAGAAAAAAGGCAGAAAATATTCAGCTACCTAGTAAGTGCATTTATAGATGGTAAGTGTCTGGACAACTGAGATGAATTATCCAAGCTCAACATTTAAAAAACCCAACGCTCTCAAGTCATTTACAGGGACAGATGCCAATGCTGCTGTACACTGTAACCACAGAGGTATGTCCTAAGGTGCTCCATGCACCACAGTGTTTTTCTTTTTTCCAAAAACCCCAGGAAGTGAAAGAAAACAAACATCAGATTCTCAGAAAAGTCAAATAGTGTAGCAGATGTATAAATCAGAAACAGCCATTTTTGCAACATGGCTGCTCATATGCACAAACAGATCTCTTGTTTTGCATAGGTCTGATATGCAAGTGCATTTTTTCCACTCAGTATTTTGGAAATACTTCACTAATTTAGAATATAAAGCTCTGTAGTTATTAATCTCCCACGGGAAATTCACATGCAAGATCAATTTGGCAATCTTGCCTGTACAGTATTTACATGCAATGTGGTATCAACAGCTCCAGCATAACTAACATTTAGATAATATTTAATACCGATCCAGTTCTCAGAAAGACCAGTGAATAAGTCTAGATTGGCAAATTCACAGGGGGCAGAGTTGATAAAGGATGGTGACAACTATTAAAAGATACTGGTACAGAAAAGGTATATCACACACAACAGGATTTGCAGTAAAGGTTTGCACAAACAGTAGCTGTTCTTTGCCATTTCAAGTTTGAACAGATCAGAGATGATTTTTTTGCAGTAAACGTAATTAATGCTCAAAAAAAGGCTCAGGATTTGCACAAACATTTGCAAGGCATGCAAAAACTCCTCTAAAATTATTGTGCAAAGTATGACCATTGCCTAGCTATAAGTGCTGCTCAGAGAAGTGCTACCAAGTGCCTATATTCAAGTGTAAAATGGCTGAAGGCTTCATTTACCAGAGTGATACACTTATTTTGTAACTTTGAGATCATGTCTGTTGGCTGGATAACAGGGAAAAAGCTTTCATGCATCAATTTATTATCCTCCTCCTTTATATTAAAACCACTACAATGAACAAAACCAAATTCATTTTTGTACCATTAAATAGACAACAACAAAACAAACATTTAAAAAGTTCAGATACAAGAGCTGCTAATACAGCAATGGTACCGTTTGGGCTTTATGCTGATTCCGTACCGTTCCTTGCTGGTAAAAATGAGGTGCCAGTTCCAAGAGCCATGCAGATTCAACGGCAGTCACATCTCTCATGTAATATTTAGCAGTCTGTATGACTTCATTGTAGACTACCCTAGGAGAAAGAAAGAAAGAAAGAAAGAAAGGGGAGGAAAAAAAAAAAAAAAGATGTTTGCTATAAAGCAATGAGGGAGAGGGATGATTAACAGCATATTTAGACAGTTTCACATACATGCTGCCAAAGGTAGTACTTACAGAGTGACAAGAGAGTCTTTAAGTTATAATACAGCCTCTTACCTCTTTCCCTCTGGTTGTTCAGAGTACTCTACATTAAGACAACCTTTAGACTGCCATTAAAAACATCTTCACATACTACCAGGACATATGGACGCCAGGTATAAAAGAAAGAGTATTTCTTATAATGGGGCCAAGAGGGACTCATAACAGATGCTTTGGAAGAGAGAATATTAGTTACCCTGTGATATCATGAGGAAGGATGTCAAAAGCACCAAAACCCTGGACCCATAACAAGTAGGGCACAAATCACAGCATGACTATCCCTGGTGCCTGTCTGCAGACAAGCAAGAAAAGGATTAGAGGAAGAAATCAGCTTTAACTACTGCCAGAACATCTCCTGGTAAGAGACTT
This sequence comes from Gymnogyps californianus, assembly GCF_018139145.2. NCBI lineage: Eukaryota > Metazoa > Chordata > Aves > Accipitriformes > Cathartidae > Gymnogyps > Gymnogyps californianus. The sequence continues at coordinate 4,710,398 of NC_059487.1, read as the reverse complement.
ACAAACAACCAGCCACGTGGACTCAATCCCTGCTGCCAGCATAAACAGGTTGCCAGCATGGGCAACCTATTTCTGAAGTCACCCTTCAGTAGGGAAAGTCATTTTTACCAAGGAAGCGCAAACCCACGCGCTGAAGGGTTAGTCACCAAAACGGTAAGTCATTATCTGCCTTCTATACACAGCAGACCTGCAAACCCACAAGGTTTGCGGTCTCTCATTAATTGGTATTTTGCTCTCAAAAGCAAAGAGGAAAGAGCCCAAAATTCTCTTCTCTGCCAAATGCAGCCCAAGACACACCAACTAATACAACTAAAGAGAAATCTGAAGAAAACAAACAAGAATGAGAACACATTTTATATACACCTGTAACAGACTGAGAATTGAAGCCCTCAATATAGAATGGGTGCCCAGGCAGCAGTAGCACTGAAACTAGGGTTGCTGAGTAAGTTAAACGCCTGTCTTATAGGATGCTATGAGCCAGCAGCGTCTTTAGGCTGGTGATGGCAATACTACGTGGCCTTGGAAGACAGCTCTGTGCCTGTTCTGCAACACAGGGGTCCAAAAAGAGATTTAAGCCCAGAATCAGTACTCCCAAAAACTCCAGCAATACTGCTGCCACCAACAGCAAACAGGCTGTGAAGGAAAGAGCAGTCTTAAGGTTTTGCCAGTTAAGACTTCCAGCTAGCTGTCTACAGTTCTGCTTTTCTATATGCCTGGAAGTGCCCAAGGCTGGGATGGAAGTTCCATGCCGAGGGCTCACCATCTAAAAGCTAAGCCCTGAAGGAGGCATGTGCTGGAGCAAAGAATTCTTCCAGTACTCTCCTACCACAAGACTTACTTTCCAGACTAATTTCTTCTCAATTTTTTTCTTATTACTGTCTGTCACTCTCCCATAACCCAACGTCTTTCAGGATGTTACCTACCGTCTACTGTAAGCTAGAAAATTTCAGAAGTATATCTGCAAAGTATTCTTTTTACTATTTCAAACAAATTGTGCTTTATTTTTAATAGCAGTGACAGGAGGTTAAAAAAACTGGCAAAACAACAGCGAATCAGGCTGGTTTCAGTGGCAAAAATTACTTTAGCTACACTCTGCTAAACTCAGCCCTGAAGAATTGGTACAGTTAAGAACAAGTGAGCTGGTCTCATTTTTATTTTGTGAGCCAATGTAATTGATGGCTAAGTTCCAACCAGTTACACTTCTGCAAACCCTACGCAACAGGTGTAGGAGCCCAAATTCAAAGATAACAGATGACACTGGCCAAGTTTATCCTTCAAAGTCTCAGCAACAGGCAAAAGGAGGACAAGAGCCCAAATACTTCAGGTTGATCATGCTGACCTGGTAGTTAGGAACACATTTCTAATTGTTATCTGAGCATCTTTGACACACAAATGGAATTGTAATATCCCAACTAATATGAAAGTACAACCACTTCTTTCCTCAATCTGCTAGACAGCCATAACTTCTCTCAAACTTTTTGCATCATGCATTTGACACGTATGCCCTCTCCTAGCAAGCCATTTGCAATTACTGCAGCACCTATTTGACAGGACATTTACTTAATAGCCTTAATAAAAGTAAATTAATCCTAGTTCTATCTAGGTACAGAGACCACTTGGAGAGCAATTTGCAGTGCAAAATATGGTGCCTATTAAAAAAGGGTCACTTGACTGTGCTTTCCAACTTCTGCAGGTTTTTTTTGACAGTTAAACGTCACTATTTCCCTGACTTATTTGGATACTGCCTACAAAAAGATGCAAAGGAAACACCAATTGAATTCTCTCTGTGGGAACCACGACCTTCTACATCTATTCCTCCACTGATGGAGAAAAGTCATTCATGAAAATGTTTGGATGCTGAGAACGTCTTGTAAAGATCACAAAGCAAGTGAAAGCAGCTTTAACTTACCAGCGTGGAGGTTTCTCTGCATACAACACTGAAGTGGGGTGGATATGAAGTTCATGGTCATCACGGATAGTCCTTGAAAGCAAGATACTATTTCAGACCGTGCGTCTATGTATTGCTTAACATTTGGTTCCTTTCATCCCCAGTAAGAATGTTTAATAAAAGGCAACGATAAAAGAGCTGGAGCAAATTAAAAACATTTGCATTTAATGAACAGGCTTTCAGATGAAACCAGGCTTAAATCTTGGCCAACGGAAGAAATGATAATTTAATGTCCTAAAAGAGTTCTATCTACATTAAAAAGTAGTGTTTCAGGCTTTTATTCAGTGCACTAGGAGTGCTACAACAGAGACACTGTACTTGCTTGTATTATCACAAGCTTATTACTATTAGTAACAGCTTCCCACTATCAATAACTCTATTTTTATTTGCCAAAGAGAAGAGTTTATTTGCCAAACATTGAAGCAGTTTGAAGATACAAAACTTCAAATATTCAGTAAATCAAATGGTACATGTTTCTTATTGCAGGTGTCTAGAGAGCATCTGTTTGTTGATTATAGGTATCCAGTCAAAGGAGCTTTTAAACTAAGCAACAGTTGTAATGAAGCTATGTATATTTACCTGTAAGCTCCGGTAGAGTGGAATTTAGCTGCATTAGCAAAGAATCCAGAAACTATGCATCTCAAAACGGGATCTGGATCACCTAAAGAAAAGAGTTTTTATGTAAAATGAGTCAATGGAATGGCAAAAATCCCTAAAATACCACTTAATCATCTCAAACAACTTTTCACACTGCATCAGGCTTTGATAGCAAAGGCTGGAAGGCAGACAAACCCTGCAATCTCTTTTGACTTCAATTTCACAGCAAATCAAAATTACTACATAAAAAACCTACTGTTGCCACTGGTGTCTCCATGAAGATAGTTTCACAGTCCTTAAAGCAACCTTGTGTGACAGGTAAGCACTGAAGTCTGATTTTTCAGAGCAGTTAGAGACAAGTGCTGAGAAGTAGTCATGGCATCCATGCATGCACAGCACAGCTGGAAATCAGATCCCAATGACTGTACATCATTTTGAACATACTAGAAAAATAGCTTTTTGAAAAGTCAGAAGAGGGAACGAGGTGACCTATTTATGACTCTTTTGGTAAGTCTATCCATTAAATATATAATCTGTGGTGATAATCTCTTGCTGGAAAACTCAACTAACGAAGACTGGACTAAACATTAATTGTAAATTAACGGAGGGAGAAAGGGAGAAAATACTGAAAGGTTACAAGAAAAGCAGGAAGCAGACTGACAATTTGGAGACTACATTCCATATGTATTGGACAACAGGTTAAAAAAAAAAAATTTCACCTTCACTGGACTTCTTTGGCACTTTAAAGCGGACGAGAAGTTTTTTCAGCTGCTCTCTTACAACAGAAGCTCTAACAAGCCCTTTGTAGTTCAGAAAGTGTTCCTGACACCACTGAGAGCTCTTGCTGTGCTGTACAGTGAGAACAGAAAAAATTACAATGAAATACCATCAGCAAAACAAAACCCAATCTCTTGGATCACATAGCCTTGTTCTGTTTTTCTTCTGTCTCCTACAACCCATTTATTGTGGTTTTCCCTGAAAATTACCTATTTACATAGCAACTAACAAGGGTACATAACACCAGTAACTACAAAACATGTTTCAGACAACATCTAAATAGCAGCAGAACAAATGCCATGGGGTATTTTCATATAGATGTGCTTCATTTCTTCATATGTGGTGAAAGAGAATAGCATCAGTCATTCCATTCTCACACACAAAAGCATCATATCATAAGCTAGTCTGTTTTCAATCTCAAAATGTAAACAACCTTTTCTGTACACTGTTTTCACTGGTCTTCTCTATGTAAAGAACTATTTCTCCAGAAGCCAGCACTTACTCCAAGACCCTCGGCATTTGGCTGTTTCTAAGAGAATTAGGCAGATATAAAATTTAAACAGCAAAATTTCAGTTGGTGCCTGACTGATTGCTTTGGGGTTGGGGAGAGGGAAATCGTCTTTTGAACACTTGAGTGGTTATACTGCTTCAACTCAACACTGTTGCAAATATATTATTACAGAAGTGCTTTATACCAGCAAAATATACTTCTCCCAAATAGGTATAGCACTTCAAAACCATTAATAAAACCTCAGCTTACAGAGAAGTATTAAGATTGGTGTTAAACCTTAGGATAAATACATAAGATCACTGAAAAAGAGGATATGATGATCAATGAGGCAATTTTTTAAAAAAAGACTGCTAGATTTAGATGCAGTTTATAATCAGTAAAAGTCTGATACATCTATAGAAAAGATGAGAGAATATGAATTTCATTTGGAATTTGGATACCTGTTTTTCCTAGGCCCTTTCAAAAATCCCAGTCTCCTTGAAAATACAGTTGTCTACCCATAAGACTTCCAAGCTGTACCCAAACCAAATTCTTTCTATTTCCTGTTCAGAAGAATTACAGAAGGTCTGTGGCAAAATATGACCAGAATATCTTTTAAAGCAGAATTATCACTTAATAGACTTGGTAAGTCCTCTGCTTTGAGGATGCTATATCCAGAACTTCCAGAATCAAAACTGAGGACCTCAAGTGTTTCCCATTCCTGCAAATCCACACACACTTGAACTGACTTACTTTGACAAAGGCTTCATAAACATTAAGCATAGTGAGATGATCACCTTCTTCCACAGCAAACTTTCTGTGTTGCCTGGCCTAGAGAAGAAGAAATATATTTTTATAGGCAGACTGATTTTTGCAAAAATCATGTCCAATACACTCAGTTCCCATCATCTCCGTATTTCCTGGTGACTATTAAAATTCTTACCATATAGGGTAGTTCCTCTAGGCAACAGCATTATTTAACTAGCCCACCTATATTCAGGAGCACTTCTAAAACTGAAATTAGAAAAATGAACTGAAAATGAACCCCCAAAATCCAAGAGAAGGATGCATTAAAATTAGGCTCCTGCTACCTATTAAGCATTTGCTACATCCTAACACTTTCTTTTTTGTTCCTCTTGAAAGGCAGTGGGGTTTGGGGAGCTTTGAGTTTTTTGGCAAACCCTTACGCTGACCAATACTGGTTTATAACCTGTCATGTTTCTGGTCCTCAGAAGGAGGCTTCTAACACTGGTAAAGGGGTCCAAGGTTCCCACTGTTACTCAGTTTCTTCTTTTACCTATAACCAATAGGTACAGTTCAAGACCTTGCTTCATTTTCATACAAAACTTGCAGTCTGTAATGGGTATCAATAAAATACTTGGCAGAAATCCAGAAATGTGGAACTAACAAAAAGAAAATGAGACACAACTGAACTTACAGCCTGAGCTTTTTGATTTGGAGGGATCACAAAAATGTTTTGAATCTGCATCATGGCAGCAATTGTCAAAATCTCCTGGGAGCAGCCAAAATTTCCTGAGGAGTAAGTGGAGAAATTCAGTAAAGGAAATCTTCTTCCATTCAACTTACCCCCATAAAAAGGAAAAGAAGCAGAATATATCTTTATAGTATATAAAAACAAAATAGCTAAACTCCTGGGTTTTTTTTAGTGTAACAGTGAATGGTTTTAATGGAAAACTTAAGAGACAACTGTGTTAGACTTATTAGTGTGTTAAATGTGTTAGACTTATTATTTATTAGAGAGGTCCATGAGTTTAACCAATTCTTTTCACTAAACACCATACCAAGATGAAGCATACAGTTTGTTTCAAGGTTAGAAAATGTCTAATACTACACTACAATTACAAAAGGCAGCGTCCTCTGCTCAACATAAGACGACGAAGAAAATATGATTTTTTTTCCTCCTACCTGATTCCAGAAGCATCTTTGCAAACATAGGATTCAAAGGAAACTCTGCTATTCTCATTCCAAGAGGCTCTGTTAAACGGCAGTGCATATCCAAACCTGCAGCATATTAATAAATGTAGCTGTGATACAGGCAAAATAGCACAGAAAGTCTTCTTTAAGAATTTAATGTGTACTAAAGAGCAGAATTACGAGCTAAAATATAGCAAATGCACCTAAGAGTTGCTGAATGTATATAACAAAGCTTAAAGGCACTCCTTAATATCCATTTACTCTCCCATGGGTCACCGTTTTTTTTTTTTTCCCCAAACACACTTGAACACACAAGTTTCTTCATTTTGACCAAGTTCCATTGCTATTGCCAATGATGTAGAAAACCTGCAGTCAAAGTCAGTGCAATGGCTAGAATGCCTATTAGCTGTTAGACTTATGCATCTCCTTTTTAAGTATTTAGCCACATCTTTGTTCATGGGGACAGGAAGCAGAAGGAGTCCTGATGAGAATAAAAAAAGGCATAATTATGGAACAGGCATAACTGTAGAAACAGGAAGCACTGCTGGGGGTCGGCTGGGATAGGGTGTCATTTTTCTGAGTCATCTGCTTAGGTCATGGAGAAAAATAATTTAACTTTAATATAATCTAAACTAGAGATGTACAGCTGATGAAGATTCTCTACAGTTTAGTCTGCCTCATGCATCAATAACTAAACTGTCAGCCATGTTCCAAGTGTAACCTTTTTACTGGAGATGGTGCAGGAGGTAGGCATGACAGCTTGCTTTTCAATTCCCAGTTATCACTGAGCAACCCTGCATGTTTACCATTTTAGTTGTATGGCTTCCTACAGCAAACACCTGCAGTAAGGTTTACCCATGCAAACCACTGGCTCATATTCTAATCCAGAGCACTATACTGAATTTTCAGGGAACGATTTAAATGGAAAAGCATTTCCTTTCCAAGAGGACATAGGAAATAGAATTTAAAAAAAAAAAAAAAAAAAAGAGTACAGACACAGAAAACAATAAGAAGAAAAGAGCTTGGTAAAAAAGGCAGCAAAGAGTGAGAATTGAAAGAGAAAAGAAAACTGCAAGTAAGCCAAGTTGTATGAGGTACGACAAGGAGGCAGAGCACAAGAGAAAAGCTACACAAGGAGGGATTAACAAGGGCCCAATAATAGGACTTTGGGGCACTGTAGATTGCATAAATAACCACAGCAGAGTGGACTGAGGAAACACAACTGTGGCCCACGCATTATATAAACATATTATTTGTCAAACTGTGGTGGCAAAAAAACCACAGCTGTACTTCAGCTATGTTTCACAGAGAAAAGCAAAACCACAAATCAAGTCAAGGAATGAGATCTCCTATAACTCATGTCAGCATATCTAAAACCACAGATACCTCTATCAAGTGTTTACTTTCCTTTATTATTTGATACACTATCATCTCACTTATGACAATGTAGTAACTCACTCACCACACCCCTACACTGTTCAACAAAACCTAGTAGGCATTTCACATAATATCACAATATTTTCTTCAGAAACAGGTACAAAAGGCAGCTTACAGGAAATGAAGAAGTAATATATTTAAACACAAAGTCACAGAAACTACAAAAATTAAGGTATGATAGCTTTCATTTGACCAGTGCAACATGAGAAGCTTAAGTGCTACCACAATTAATAGCTTAGAATACGTCGTCTTTCATCTACAGAAAGACAACTCCATTCCTAAGTAGGAAAAAGGAGAAATTACCATCTTTTTAACTTTCTACAGGTGCATCAAGCCAAAATCCTTTGGATTCTGCTGAATCCTACAAATTTCCATGCAATTTCGCATGGATATGTATATAGCTTGGGCACAGACATCTTTGCAGGAGTAAGCCTGAATATACACAAAAGGCCTGCAACAGATACCAGTTTGGAACAGGTAAAAGTTTCCTTGAAATAATCTTGGAAGCAGCCACTGTATCCATATATACGTATAGGAAATTGGAGAACTTAGAAAAAGATACTGCAAAGATTTTTATTGAACATGCTCAGGAAAGATTATTCAAGTACTGTGGCACTAAAAAGTTCCAAGTAACAACCACTAGTATGTGACGGGCTGACTGATTAAAACACGCTATTTTAAACTCAGGTAGAGTGGTTGTTTCTGACAGGCAACAACTTACAAATATTCAACAAAATGTTGGATCTGAAATAAAGCTAAAAATAAAGTCACTTTTTACCTTCTTATTTACCTCCTACATTATGCTTAAAAACAATAAACTCCAACTGACAACTCAGACTTTCAAGGTGGCATCAAAAGAGAAGGCTGAGAAGAGATACTCCTGATGTAATCAGTTTGCATCGCTGTAAAATTAATCAGTCTAAAAACAGTGATGTGTTTATTCAACAGAACTATCTCAACCTTAAGAGCATCTGCTCTGCATAAGTTTCTCTGTTGGCACCACACTGGCACAATAGGGTCCTGACCCTAAACTGCACATTTGCATGCTATTACAATGCAAATGATGAAATACATGTTCATACTCGCGTAAGAGAAATTAAATCCTTACTGCACCTGCAAACGCTTAGGCAGCTTCACCTCTGCAACTTACATAAAATCTCCATAATAAACCACCTAAAACCTTAAACTTCAGCAAAAATTGAAGAGCGAATCTGTATATCACACACATGCGCATACATTTCTTTCCATCTTAAACACCAAGATCAGCACTTCTCTGCTTTGCTACAAAAGCTGGGCAGCCAAGAGAGTAACAGCTCTGTACTTTTCTGTGAAGCCACCATAAGCGTAACACTTTTGCCAAAACATCAAACAGCTAATCAGTGAGTTTATTGACCTTTCCTCTCCATTTCCCTAAGGTGGTTTTGGCTCTGAATTCATCCTTGCAACATGCTTCTGAGCCACTGTGAAGGTCCTTGTTCCAAGCTTGAAAAGGCTGCCAAGAACCAAGTGCCTTAAGTGAAACTCTCCTTTGCAAGATGGAACTGAATCAGCACAGAGCAAAATCATGGCCAAGCAGAGAGTTACAGCTCCATGAGAATAAGAAGAGAGCAGACTGCCACAAGTTACAACACAGCATTTTTAAGTGATGTAAAAACAGCCACAAACCTCTGGAAGCTTCCAAAATTCACACAATCTCCTTTACACTACCCTTTTCCTCATGTTTACATTATGGAACAAATATTGTTAGCTTTGAATTAACTACAAACACTGAGTTAAAGTCAGAGTTTCATTTTGATTATTTGTTCGTGTCAAGTTTCTGTTTTGCTTAAGTTTGTTGCATTCAAAAAGATTAAACACCTGTCAAAAAACCCAAGAATATAACAGTTCTTCCTATAAACAAAATTAGACAGCATACATTCTACTCACCACAACAAAAAGAAATTGAAAACTGCATATAAAAATATTACTACAGTGTGATTTGAGTGTTATAGGTATCCAACAGCGGCATAATGAATAAAACCAAAATGAACAAATTTAGAATCATAGAATATCTCAAGTTGGAAGGGACTGACCCATAAGGATCATCGAGTCCAACTCCCTGCTCCTTGCAGGACTACCTAAAACTAAACCATATGACTAAAAGTGTTGTTCAGACTCTCTACTGAATTTGAGAACAAGCTCTGATTAGTAATTCAGAGAACTTAATAAAAAAATATATTCTATTAAGTAGCTAAATAGAAGAATTATGCTTTCAGGGTCTGTTAGACTAGCTTTTTCTTCTTTTCATTAGAAGTTTGTGTGTATCTGTTCATTTGTCCATATCCAGAAAGTTCAATACTAAAACTAGAGCAGGCTCTCTTTGCCAGCTGCATGTAAATAAGCTCCTATGCATTTAAAGCATGAAGAGCAAGCAGGCTGTGCACTGAAACATATTGAGTGTGAGAAATGTAGTTCCAGTTCATCCAGGAGGAAATGTGCTGCCTTTTGGAATGATCAGGGGGTTTTTTTTAGTGGTTGCATCATGTATTCACAGCTAATAGAACCAGAACAGGTTTGACCTTTGTCTCAGCTGCAGGACGAACAACACTAACATCAATAGCACTACACTACATAAGGTGCAGCCTTTTAGCCAAAAGCCGTACTATATTCAGAGCAGAGACATAGACTAGAACTCATTTTTAAAATTATAACTAGATTAGCTCCTAATAACTTCTGTCAGTCATACCTTCAAAATTGTATCAATGAGAAGGTCTGAAAACTAACATGTGACACTTGCTAAGCCATAGGGAAGCACACTCTCTATCGGGTTTAAGTCTAGCATCCAGTGACTGGCCTCTCCCAAAATCAAGCATCAGATTTTACTTATGATGTTTAGGCAGAGTTCCTGCACATACACATCAAGATCAGATGTAACATGCTAACAGAAAAATTTAAAATAGATACACTATGTTTTTTAAAGTCTGACCAAGGAATAAACAAGTAGCAATAAGCTTGCTAAATTCTAGGTTACTACAATCAGTCTGATCATGAAAGAGATGTCAAACCTTTACTTTCAACTTTTTTTGTTTATACTTGCAAGTGCTACGTTTCCATCACTAGCACAGCAACACAAAATGAAAGATCATCACGCTAAGAGCTTGAGTATCTACCAACTTATCTAATTGGATGCAGGTAAATGTAGTGTCTAACTCATGTACTGGTCTAATTAGCATCCAAACCCCGTTTGTATCTTCATACCACTCTGTAAGGACTGAAGAAACACAAACAGAGGATCTGCCTGAGAGAATCAAGCCAACATCCTCATCAGCTCAGAGCCCTGCTCCTAGCAAGGACAAATAGCTGGTTCCTCCCATGATGGTGCAAGGAAACACACAGAAGATAGCTATAAAATACACGTTTGCCCAATCTAAACAGTAAAATTCTCACTTATACTCTATCCAATAGATTTCTAGTTCCTCCCAGAAAGTTATTGCTGCCTTTTGCTTGCTTAGCTCTCTGAAATAACCAGAGGAAAAGAAAGTAAATTCAGAGGAGACTGAGGTACACTTTAAAAAACACACCAACAAAAAGCTTCCACCAGTCAAGGCTGCGTTTTCTCTTTCTCAAAGCGCAGTTCTCAAATGCAAGTTTGATTAACGTCCATCCAATCACCAAATTCAAATTAACAATTTTTTTCATAACTCCTGTAACGTAACCATAAATAAAGCAAAGCATAATATTCTCACCTCCTAAAGCATACAGCAATTCTAAAGCTTGCACCATTGACTGTGCAGGAGGTGGCTGTGAAGAAAAAATGTGCATTGTTTAAAGTTATCATCACAGAATACACGAGTTTTCACAAAAATTCTCAGATCTTCCTCTTTCACAAAATCCTTAAGTTCTAACTACCTACCTTTCTACTTATGCAAAATGAAGAAAGAGCTCTCAGACTCTTCCTATCACCCGTCCACTGACCACCAGTGCTGAGACTCAAAACCATCTCGACAGGCGCAGCATCATCACTACGATGCTCTCAAGATCCGAGCTAGAAAAGGCATACTTGCTTTGTCCAACAGTGATGCCAGCGGCAATCAGAACAATTACTTAACTTTCTCTTCTGATGCTGCCATGTTAGTTTTTCACACCAATACAAGAGTAGCTAGAAACTTTACAGAAAGCAAATCTAAAAATTGGTACTGCTCTTTTTAACAAGACAGACAAGCGCAGGTTTAGTTCTGTAGATATCATTTTTTTCCTTTTTCTTCATAAATTCAGTGCAAAGGGACTACAGTTACAGTTTTGCAGAATCTCAGAGTTTGTCTTTCTAGGCCTTCCTCGACTTCTCAACACTTCTAACAGCAAACTCTAGAATACAAACAGTCATCGTTTCTAAGTTGGAACACACATTACTTGCACTAGTTGATTCCCCAAAACATACTTTGCTGCCCAATAGCGGACAATGAGTTATGCTTTCCAAATTAACAGGGCAACGGTTACTGGTAAATGGTTCTGTGGGTTATCAACAAGTCACCTACTGATCTTTCTTCACACTAAGGAAAGATGACAGACTTTACAGCCTAGGACTCACCGAAAGAAAGGGGAATCTGAGCACATTGTCAATTCCCAAAGCCTTCAGCTGCAAGATGACAGGTGCAAGGTTACTGCGCTGCATCTCAGGAACAGTGGACTTTGGCAGCTTCTCGAAGTCCTCCTCTGTTGTGGGAAAAAACAAAGCAATTTGGGACCGAGTTTCAACTCCCAGTCTATGCAGTCAACGTGACAGAATCATACCCATTTCAAGTTAAAATGATCAAGTACGAATACTTAACAGGTGTTAAAAGAACTCTAACTCAAAGATTATCTTTCTCCAATTACTGTATTTTAAGATACTCAAATTTAAATAGAGAATGCAATGTTTTTGGCTACACTGCTGATTCTGTAGTTGACCCACCCATATTTCAATTTGAAACCTTATAAATTCTTCACAGAATTCTGGAAATGCTTTATTTCTCTTCTGTTTAATATTTTTATCAGAAAGTAAAAGGCAGGGTGCAATACTACAAAAAAGCATTTTTTTTAAAGAAGGGACATGGAAAAGTTCAAAACCAGCATGCTTTCAGTATAAAAAACACTATTTTTAGTAACTACTCAAACAAAAGGAAGTTTAAAAAGCATATTTAAAATAAAGACTAAGGGTTGAAAAATGATTTATTTAACAAGACCTTTTTAAAAGCACGTTCACTATAAAGTCTAAGTCTGGAAAAATACTTCATATAAGGTCAAAATCCCTGCACCCTCCATTAACCAACTCTTTTGCAGTAAAGAAAAAGGCACATGCATCCCTATGTTGATCTAAAACTCTAAATCAAGACAAGAAATACATTATTTTCACCTGAATTATTTTCATTTCTAGAAAAAAACCTCTTCTATCTCTGGTCTATCTCAGACCTTCCCTAAGTCAGAGTGTATGTTTTCTCTATGTTTGTCCACTCAGTGCACCTTCTTCTTTTTCTTTTTTTTTTCTCTCCTTTAAAATGTTTCTTAAAGCACTCATTAGGCTAGCTCTTGAGCATACAAAAATAACTTCAGCGTAGTCATGGTTTCTTCAGTAAAATACTCAAAAAGCTATGTAACCTTGGTATATTATGCAGCAGACATTCTCTCCTGATTCTTATTGGACACAAAAATTTAGAGAATAAATCATGTCTTTGTTTAACATGGCAACTGCTGGCAAGCACACACACTTTTTAAAAGAATACGCTTGATCTCTCTAAGTCTCAAAGCTCCAGTAAAACTAGAGGGAACCTGAGGCACATAAGCAATGGCAGTGCTCAACTGCAATGCCTTTTCTCACTGAACAGCTGAGAACAGAGACAGTTGGATTGCGGCTTTCTGAACACTGCTAGGCAGCCAACAGATTTATTTGTAACAGTAATTCTTGTACAGTGCCAGGGCCATTGATTCAAGAGAAGCATTTGGGGTTGGCACCTATTTCTATGAAAAAGGGGACACAAAGAAGTTTTCCCTCGGTTATCTAAAGGATTTCCAGAGTCCTTTGTTAGATACACAGTCTAAAGGAGACTTTAGTCACAGAAGAGGGCATCATAGGTGGGTATTATAAATTGAAGCAACCGCTCAGAAACCAAGATCATAAAAAGATAAACTTCTTAGTAGACTCACCAGAGCTGCATTAATATTACAGGTTTGCAATTGCTGACCATCTCGTAGCACCTACCCTGCTCAGTTTACGTTTCTGTTTCACAAAAGGATTCAGTGTCCAATGCTTAGCACATATGAACAATGTATTTCTAAATAAGCCAGAGGAATAATGGAGGGAAATTTCTATCTCTCGCTGACAGAAAAAAAAAATACAGTTTTGTTCTTCTTTATCTAATACTAAAACCACTGTAAAACAAAATGCAAGTCACACCAGCAAGTTCACCTTCCCTACACATCAAATTACTGACCTGTATAAAGTCTGTAACATTTTCCAGAGCGGTTCCGTCCAGCACGCCCTGCTCTCTGATTAGCTGAAGCTTTAGATACTGGTACCACCACAAGGCATTCGATGGCTGTTTTGGGGTTATAGGCCCGAAGCTTCACAAAACCACAATCAATTACGAATGCAATTCCGTGAATTGTGATGGAGGTCTCAGCAATGTTGGTGGCTACTATCACCTACAGATACAGACACAACGAGGATACTGTGAACTTCCCAACCTCAATTACACTATCAAGCCCTAGCATCAGTGCACCAGGACTCCAACACAAGCCACTTGAAAGATCTCAGATACAACAGTTCCAGTAAACACACTCTAGGCTACAAAAGGATACAGTACATGCAGCAGAAAGTGCTCGTCAGCTTGAAATAAGCCCAGTTTTTACAGTTTCACAGTCACTTTCTTATTCAAATTTATTCTCTTCATAAAAGTAGAAGAACTTGGCAGCGTTTGCAGAGAAAACCATAGGCAGTGTTTGCAGAGAAACATTAACTGACTGTAAATCAAATGTTCTTATGTAGTGAACTAAAAGTATTTTCTTTCTGCTTCTCAGTTATATTGAACTGTTACTTGTAACACTGGAACGGGGCAGGGGATAGCAGAGGGACAGAGTTGATAAAGCGTTCCATGTTCACTATTCCTGCAGAGATATACTTATATACATGTCCTAAAATATTAAAAAATAATTGTTCCCAGACGACAGAGGGAAATTTAATCCTTATTTCATCCAAAATTTAAAAAGTAAAACTTGAAGGTTAATTGACTAATGTCATATCCTGGAGAGAAAAGTAGTATTTATACTCAATGTTCTCCAACACCAGATGAACAATTTTACTTGTTAAGACTCCAGGAGGCACAAGTATTATAAGAAGTCACCCCTGTGTAATTCTGTCAGCTTATCTCAGCCCCAACACAGGCTCTGCCTAAGGAGAAAGCGCTAATCATGACTAATTATATAGTTCTGTGATGTTAAATATCCGAACAAAACTCGCAGAAGTCAAAACAAAGCTTTTTTCTACTAAAATCAAGCAAGTTTTAACTTGTTTCTTAGGTGAAAATACAGCAGTTACCCACTCTGTCACTAATTTTTCCATTACTGGTGGAAAACAGCCATAGACACTTAGACCACAAAAAGAAATAAAAACAGGTGAAAGTAGAGGACTTCAGGTAGGCAGGAGAGTTAGAACTGACATGTCTAGGACTAATCAAAGATGAAAAGGGAAGCCAGAGAACATGTTCTTGGTTCACAGTCTGAAAACTGACAGGCAGTGTTAGGAGATGCAGAAAGTCTCCCTCAGTAAGCGTTTGCAATAGTCTCATGATGTGAACCTGATATATACAATCTGTGTAACACAGACACCCTTCTGGGTGGCAGAAATTGAGACATACACAACAGCCTTACCTTCCTGACACTGTGAGAAACTCTCTCAAACACTTTCATTTGATCAGGAGAAGGCAGCCCAGCATACATGGGGAGAACACGGAGGTGCTTTTTCATTCCAGTGCGAGAAAGGGCCCGAGCCTGCTCTATGAGCATAGAAACAACAGTCTCCACTTCCTCCTAGAGCCAGAGCAAGACAGGGGACAGAATGAGAGAGATTTCACTTTAGTATCACATAGCTGTCACCTATATACAAAAAATGCACCAAAATAATCCCAATATAATTTTAGTTGTTCAAACTGCAGGATCTTTTGACTAGCTTCCTCAATTTTGTAATATCCTTACATAAATTGATATTCATAATAAATATACATGTAAATATTTATGTTCTTTGTTATTTGAGACAATGTCACAAATACATGAGAAAAATCACAAGGGAAGGACTGAACAAAATTCAGGAGGAAGCAGGCATATTTCCCCGTGTATCTCAACTTGTGAGAGCAAAATGGGAGGCCAATCTATTTTGACTGTGAAGAATGCTGTGGGTCTTCATCAGGAATGACACAGTAACAGTATTAACATTTATTGCTCAACTTCACATTTCATCTCAGAGATCAACTGTGGCATCTCACTCTTAAGAAACACAGACAACAAAATGTTCAGACATCGCCTTGTCAGATACCCAATTCACTCTTTCAAAGTCAAATCAATAATGGGGATGAAGAATTTATTCTGAAAATATGCAAGATGTTATTGAAGCTCTTCGAGGTAGCTCCTCACTGGAAAAATTATAAGCTACCTCCCACTTACTCTTCTCAGCTGCAAAGTGAGCTGACAGGCATAAATAGAGCAGAAGAGACTAGTAAATTTTTATTTCACGGCAATTTGTTTTTCTGTCAAAGCCTTCAGATGTTAAGCCTAACAAATGTAGATTCCATTTGCCTTAACTATTAATGATGACTCACTGTCAACTTCGTAGCTATGACTAGCACCAAAAAACCACATACTGTTCCACTTATTAACAAGGCCGAAAGCATACAGCATTAAGTGAGAAAAACTATCATCCATCACTAGCTTTGATAAATCCAGACCATACTTACATTTTCTACAGGCCTTTTGGACTGGCCTAATTCTGCTCCCATCAACGCAGAAATATTTGTCATCTTTAATGAGATTAAAGTAAGCACAGCTAAGGAAAGCAAGAGACTGAGGCAGCTTCGCAAAGCCCACAATACAGCACCATAAAGCAAAAAAAAAAAAACCCAAAACCAAACCACTTATGTCTATACCTGGCCAGTTAAAAATGCCAATATATCACCATCATTCTCCATCTGGTGAATTTTCATTGCAGTTTCCACAGTTGATTTTATATAGTCTGGAACAGGACTACGGGGAGACAAAATAGCAGAGACATTAGCAGAAAACTATGTACAGACACCTCTCTTCTATAAGGAACAAACAGAGAGCTAGGTTTTGGACACTATACATCAGCCATACCACATTTAGTTCATGATGCATCCTTGGGAATCAGCTTTCAGCAATTAATTTTTTTCCTTTACACTACACTAAGCTTAAAAACATGTCTGCTGCTATAAGCAATATCCAAATGTTTCCCAAATTAAATGTTACACCTCCTTACCATTGGTCTGGGAATTTCTGAGCTCTAACCTAGACAAAATGATACCATAGTTGCACACTCTCCTAATCACCGCTGACAAGATCAAACAGGAACACACCTCTGTATGTAAAAGACGTCCACTGGAAACGTTCTCCCCTCGACAGTAAGGATCACACTGGTATCTTTGCTGGGGTCACCAGTATCATTTTGATTAAAGAAATCCCTGAATTTCTACATTGAAATAAAAACAAACACTTTCAGTCTGATACTTCAAAGAATTGAGGGAGAAACCTAAAGACATGAAGAAGTTAAATTACTACTACTTGGACGTTTTCTTCATAAATTTGACAGTGCCAATTTTAAAATTTTAAAGTTTGATTTTGTGCCTTCTATTCTGTCTGGGGTTCAGGCATTTAGCACAAATACACTGTCTTGCATGTTGATTACTTTGAGAAGCAAAGATTGAAAAGAGGTAATAAAATTAATTAGATCAGCTGATACAGTTGGAAAAAGCAGATATATAAACTTTTTATTGGATCTATAACGGTAGCAAAGTCAAAGCTAAGAAGACCTTAGAAACGATTGGTCCTAAAAGTTTTGGGTAGGGCTTGCATATTCTCATACATTTTTGGATGAGCAAGTAAATTTTCCAGCTCTTACTGAACACCAAGATCTTACTTTGTAAAAGCAGAGTTAGGCTGATTTATGTAAGTTTTTGATTTATGCGTTGCCAGACACTTTCATAAATTTAGATTTATTGCCATGAAGTATTTTAAATACCCAATAGCAAAAGAATGACCATTAAGAACCCAAATAATCCATGTCAACTTTTATGACCATTATAGAGATACCATAAGCTTTCTGTATTTAAACAAATGTTTATATAGCCATACTAATAATTTTGCTCCTATTAACTTATTTTTACATTAACTGTAAACTATTTGAAACATGATTTCTGGCAGTTAAAATTTTGCAAAGGCAAAGTATTTTAATGTTATCGTTATATATATATATATAAAAATAATATAACGTACAGAATACATAGTAGTGCAAGTACTACCAAAGCACAGCATACTACGAAGATTTATGGCATACGATATTTGCCACTAAAGGAAATCTCAGTACACCTACATCGTCAGTGCTACATGCAAGCTTTTACCATCACATCTCGTGAAGGACATAGTGGAGTTCAGAAAAGTACAGAGAAAAGCAATGAACATGACAAAGGAGATGGAGTAGCTGCCTTATGAGGAGAGACTGAAAAGGCTGGGGCTCTGCTTGGGGAGCAGAAGGTTGAGACGACACACAGCTGAGGTTTACAGAATCAAAGGTGACAGACAAAGTAAATGTAAAACTGGTTTTGGGTTTTTTGTTTAAAAAAAAAACCCCACACTACTAGAACTAGGAGGTCCTTGATGAAACTAGCAGGTTTAAAAGAAATTAAATAAAGTACTTCATTATATAGCAAGTGGCAAACTTCTGAAAATTGCTCTCACATGATGTCCTGGAGACAAGCTTCATTAAGCAGATTCAACGACAAATTAACAAACAGCAGGTCCATAAACACACACTAGAAGGAAACAGCAGGAATGTACTGTCGAATATCTCCATTACAACCACTGCGGATGCTGAGGCAGCTCGACGAGAACAGACCCACAGCAGGCGGACAGGCTCATATGCTCTCCCTAAACAGCATCTCCTATTGTTGCTGCTGCTACAGACAGAACACAGGGCTGGAGGAAACACTGTTCTGATCTAGGAGAGCATTTCTTCTGTTCCTACTCCAAATTAAATTAACGACGTTTTTAGTAAGTTACGTAAGTTTCCACAGGCCACAAAGTCAATCAGGGAACTAGTAAGATCTCACTGAAATTAAATCTACTCATTTATCAGTTATTTTTACTGGTCTATGGTTGTCTCAAATTATTGCTAGCAGCAAAACAGAGCTAAACCAACGTCTCTTGCTAGACTAGATTAAGCCAAGAGAACATCTTTTTATATAACAATACCAATAAGAGGAAAAAAGGCATCGACATATGAAAAGCAAATTCATATTTAAATTCACTTCCAAAAGTTTGCTAATAAAAAATGAAAACCAAACACAGCCACCTAACTACAGCAGATTTTTTTCCTGCGCTCCTTCCTCTCTTCTTCACCACTCAAACAGCAGTAATGCTTCACAAGAAGCAAGCAGCACAGAGGATAAACTGTACGTAAATAGAAGCGGAGCTGCCACTTAAGGTCACTTCATTTCAAACCAAATCTGTGAGCTATACCTCTGCATCCAAGGTGGCTGAAGCCACAATCAGTCGAAGATCCCCACGCTTCTTTTGAACCTAGGACAGAGACCAAGAACACCCAGAGTAAAAACTGTTTTCTGAGATATAAGGCTAGGACCAAGTTTTAGAGCATCCAGATTACCCATAACTTCTCTTTAAAAATACTTCGAAACTACAAGACAGCTGATGAACTGAAGCACCCATATCACCCCACAAATCTAACAACCTGGTGACTGGAGTTTTATATATTCATTTTAAGGGCATTCAGTCTGTAATCCTTCTAGCTTACTCTTAATTTCTGATGGGAGTCAGATCTTTAGAAGGTTGAAAGTCAACAACAACCCCCTATCAGATCACTTCACATGATCAGCAGCAGCAGAATGAAGACTACCTTTTTGCTAATATCATCTAAGGACAAATTTCAGCACCGGGGGGAGGAAATAGAGGATCCTGAGTGTCAGATGTCTAAAGTGAATAGTTGGGTACGTACAATAGGCTGTAGGATGAGGAACTAGAAATCACCCTCTCTCAAATGGGTTCACTAATCAGCCATCAGGATCAGAGGTTTAACAAAAAGGATGACAATGAAAACAGTTACAGAGAACATTAAAAAAACCAACCTTTTTTAGTAAGCCAATGGCAATATCTGTATAAAGAGTCCTTTCATGGGCTTCATCCAGCATGAGGACACTGTGAATACAGTAGAAAGATAAGATTTCAGTAAAGGTTTGATTGACACTAGAATCAGTGTCTTCCTGTCTTCTAGAAATATCATTATCTGAAATCCATTGCTGGACTATTACTGTTTACATCCACTTAGAAAACTGTGGAAGTTAGAAAAAGCACAGCAACGAAGTAGGGAGAAAAATGTAGATAACACTACATGGTACATACATACTGTTTTTTATTCAGGCTAGCTTTTAGAAAGGGGTAGAAGAAAAAAGGTCTATCTTTACTGTACTGCATAGGTTTTCTGGATACCAGAATAGCCTGTGTTGATTTTTTCTTTTTTTTATTTGATTAGCATCAGAAAGAAAAAGTTAATTTAAAACTAGTAAATGAAACAATTCAGACTTCATGAGGCCCATTTAGCTTTTGTTCCAAAACCACAGCACCAAATCTTGCCGGGTTTGGTGCTGCAATGATCAACTGATTTTCTAACATTCTTTACAACACAAAGAAGTCAAACTCCTAAAATAATTTTCACATCTTTTGATATTTAATTTGTAATAACCACCCTCGGTCTAAAAAAAAAAAAAAAATGCAGTGTTTACCAAATTACACTTCAGCAAGCATTCATTCCATGTTTTCTTACCTGTATCTTGTTAATAAAGGATCAGCCATCATCTCCCTCACCAGCATACCATCGGTGAGAAACTGAAAGTGAATGCAAAGAAAAATGTAAAAAAAACCCTATCAGGTAGTCTTGATTACCCATGTGATTTTTAAAGATGATTTTCTGGGCTTTTGCCTGAATTTCTCCTTGCCTTTAATTTTCTAATGATCTATTAAATTGATCCATTTTCAGCTATGGAAGCCAAATACGTATTTCTGAGTGCTAACCCAGAGATAAGCAGAGTGATGGCTTTTTAATCAGTACTGCATTTTTTAAAATTAGTTATTTTTGTATTAAAAAAAACAACAGATTGGCAGCACTGGAACATGGCAATAGAAGTTTCTTCACTCTTGTCTGTAACATGGCTAAATCTGCTCTACCAATAACATCCTGTGTGTCAATCCAGTCTTGACCCTCTCAAAGTAGGCTACTTAGTATCTATCACACACTTCTGACCAGAACACAAACCTTAACATTTCAACAAAATGCAACATTTTAATTTAATACTTTCTTCCCAGTAGCCAGTGGAAACCCACCAGCTTTGTGTAGCCATCAAACAGTAGTTTTGACCTGGGACTCAACTGTGGCCTTGAACTAGGCAAGAACTGGTGTGCGCAGTAAAAACCTCCAAATTTCCAACTCGAAATGATTAATCATCACACTCAAAAAAAAAAAAAAAAAAAAGATTTCAGCTGCATTTAATAACAAGCATCTCCATTTCTTTCACTTTAAAAGGGCTACTAGCCTCAGAAAAAAAATCAAAAAGTAAATTGTCTCATTCATCATCATTGCTATTCCAGCATAACTAAAGCAAACTCTCGTCTGTACCAACACAAGCAACATTAATATTGCTCAGAGCACTCAAGAACAGCTGCAAAGCTTGCTATTTAATCCACATCAAATTACTCTCAGTTAGCCTACTCATCCCATGTTTTATCTGCGCTTTTAATCAAAATCTATTTTTAGGGTGGTGAGGATACTTTAGCTGTGATTCACTGCAGCCTTTCACTGTGACTTTGAGTGACGTATCAGGTCACACTAGCACTGTACCAACATCTGGCCATACCTACCTTGAAAATCTCCTTTAGTTTTAAAATGGTGGCTGCCAGACTAGCAGAATAGAACACGTACTCGTTTTATTATGGTTTGGATAGCCACAGCCATTTCAAGCACACTTTTGGGGTACCCACCTGGAAAACTGAAATGCTATCTATTCTCTTTACTGGCCATCACAAGGTTGTCATTAATTTTGCAGAAGTGCTTGAAGAGTTTCAGCTAACCCTTTCAGAGTAACCACATACTGTTCATGTTTCACCTTAATTCTTGTAGCCTGTGGATCCGTGCAGTCATCAAACCGAATACAATATCCAACTTCATGCCCCAACACTGCACCTCTTTCATCAGCAACTCGGCCTGCAACCTGAGAAAAGAGATTCTTATAAATAAGAGACAGCTCACAGCACACTTCTTCATTGTATCATTATTTTGTCCATAGAGAACTGGCATCAAAACAGGAACAGAGCTAGTGCTTCCAAAGAATTATTTGTTCTCGTTCAAACACAAAATTCTGTTCGACATAACAGTGCATACTGAACATACAAGTGGTAAATACTTTTAAAATGTTTTAGTGTAACTTAATAAATCTGTTTCACACTGCTTCTACTCAGGAAGGCTACAGAGGTACGTTTCTGTGCTAAGTACTCTGACAGACCTACAAAGGCAGCCACTCAACCAGTCACAACACTGGGGAAGGACCACCTACCAGCAACCGTGGGAGTGCAATTTAAGAACACAGCTGGCATGCAAAAAGGGAAAGAGTACAGGTATATGGCACGCAGAAAAAAGTTATCAGTTAAGCTGATCTGTCCCTGAACTTACTCAGACTTTTTTTTTTTAAATAAAGATGCTACTGTACTTTTCATAATACAGAATTTTCTATGCAGAAAGCAGACAGAGAACTGGCAGAATAATTAAAAGCAGCATCAATTTTTGGAACAGTATTACCCTGGGCCAGTTTTAAGCCAATAGCTCCTTTAGCTAAAAATCATGAGTTATTCAGACTTATGAATGAGTTATTCAGAATATTCGGTATTATCAGGCCATGGTTTCAGCAAGTTACAAAGATATTTAATAGCTAAAGACACAATAAAACTCCACAATACATACATTAGTCCCAGTAGAATTCCAAGAGCAAGCTACTTTCAGTCATTTGAGTGACATTCTAAACCATACCAACAAGCAGTGAATTCATGATTTCACTTGGAATCTTATCACTCCATCACTTTCAGCCCAAGCATTCAGGATAATTGTCAGTCTGGGTAAAGCAAGCAGAAGTTCAGGAATTTCTAAACTATGCCTTATGCCTCTGCAACTACCTATCTTTACTTCTGACAACCCCCATACTCTAGATGGGAAAGCAGATAAGCACACCTATTAAAATAAAAGATCACTTTCAGTTCAAGACAAAGCAATAAAACAGCAACTATATCTCTCATCTCCCTGCAACAGCCATACAGTCCAGGCACTTTGCAACAGCGTTCTCAAAGAAAAATCTTACTATGTCCATATACTAAGCCCTAACCTTGAGTAACCTTTTTATTTTAGGCTCAAAAATAATGTGTTGAGACATGAAAGGGAAAAGAGAAGTAAGTTTGTCATAAAAAAATCACTGCAGTATACACATCTCCTGTAGAACTGTGCACTGTCAGCTGGATGTCCTATGAAGGAGAAAAGGGAGGACACTGCAGGCAGACTGCCCAAAGCACAAGATGCGGATCACTGCTAGAGACTGTTTCCTTAACCATGTTCGATCTGGTCAAAGAATACTGGATGAGATGAAACAGCAAGTTGTACAGCTGCTCAGTCTATTACGTTTTTACCAGAGGCATAAGGTGATTTGTTGCAGGTACCATTTAATACCTTATAAAGAAGAGGCAAAATGAGGGTTACAAAATGGCACCTCAGTTTTCTGTACAAAAAGAATGCTGCAGCAGAAAATTCAGCCCACCAAGTCAGTGTTTGACAGCAGTTATGAAGACAAAGAGCACTGGATGCTTTCTGTGCAGACTACTACCAGAGAGTACAAGTTGTTGCCCTCAGCATCTCATCTTCTTCCTCTCATAGTACATCTAGCTGACGTTAGGTTCTCCCAGACATACTATGTACATGAAAAGATTTCTCAAAATAAAATTGTTTCTTCTTTTCCCCGACACTCTTACAAGGGGAAACAAAAAACCAAACCACCACAACAACAAAAAAAACCACAGAAAAAAGATTCAAAAAAAACTAGGTATGAATTGCTAGGAAGAGGTACACAACCTCCTCTTTCTTCCACGGGCTATCTGTTACCGTACACAGATTTACATCACTACTTTACTTTGTGAAAGAAGTTAAGGGTCACACAATCACAGTTCTAGTCCAGAGTCAATCATAGCTCAACCCTGCGGAGCCCTAACTTCCGTACACAGTTCTGCTGATACCACTCAATTTTATTTCAAAGCTTCTACATCTGCAACTCTGGACTTGGAATCTTTGGCAAGACCTACTAATCAGGTTGAATTCAGCGTATAGTACCAGCAATTCTGTGAGGAAGATAAGCAGAAACACCTATTCATTCAGGAGCTCATGCAGTTGTGATTCCTGCTATTCAGCAAAACCTGCTAATAAACTGGAGGTTGTAACGACAACAAACCGGGAAAATGTGGACACGGAGAAACTCACTGAAACAGCAGCAACCCGACGAGGCTGCGTCACTCCAACAACTCTTCCTTCAGCTGTCCAGCCAGCTTCTGCTAGGTACTGCAAACAAATATTGAGGATAAGAAATGAATTGGTCATGCTGTGATGACAGCAAGGTGTTAGTTCTCTGCACTACGTGCTTTTTCCTGGTTCTGACACTAACTGATGAATGATCTTAGGCAAATCAGTTACTTAGACATTTTGTGCATTATTAATCTCACCATTAAAAGTAATATAGTGCAATATCTACTTCCTAAGCACTTACACTTTCAGAAAGCATCTAAGAGCAGTTCTTTGGGTCTCAAGTATTTTTGAACTACTTCATTTTTTTTTTCTTCTTTCCTTTATTTTATAACCCCTTTAAGAAAAAAAGCTAAGCAGCACAAGTCCTGTGCTCACAATGAAGCAGATGACATTCGTCATTAGTTTGCAATTTTTTAAGTTAAAATCAAGAACTAACTTTGAAACATGCTCAGACTTTTTTCATTCCTGTCACAAAAGAGAAAATTTTATAAAACCACAAAAAATACAATATTCCAAAAATTTCCAAGAGGAAAGTTTGTAAGAAAAGTGTACCTTTTTTCTTTCTTAAAAACTTATTCTCAAAAAAATTTGAGAATCAGAATGAAAACGTGATTCTGACAGAGTAATAAACACCTACTATAGCACAGCGACCACTATTGTACCAGCATAAACTTATTTGTTGTGTATGGTCCTTTCCTGTAGTGGAAGAAGGTTTTGTATTACAGATATACCAGCTCCTGCCACTTTCTCCTTATATTTCTCTCCTTTTGGTCACACATACAAGCACAGGAGAATTCCATTCTCACAGTGCAGTTCTGGGTTGCTGGTTTAATGTTTCACGTAAAATCCCCTGAGGGCATCCTTGATTTTACCAAGTTAAACCGACACTTACTTGTGGAATCTGTGTTGATTTCCCACAACCTGTTTCCCCAACAATCACCAGAGTCTGATAGTTCTCCACTAGATAAAGTATGTGATTTCTTAGCTGAAAGAGAAGATGACATTTAAGTATCAAAACGAGATGTGTACAAAAATAAGAAACTAATTAAAATGACAATATTTACATCTCTAACAGACACAGTAAATTCATTTTACATGGAGTTTACTGCCAAAAGCTAAACAGTTCTTTAAAATCTGTAAGTGACACGTACAACATATAGTCAATAACATACAATCTACAAAGCCTGTAAAACTGTCAGTAACAGTTGTCGAACAGGACAATCAATTCCAACAAATAAAGAGAGAAAGGTCATAAAATTATTATTTTATGTTGTAAAGTGATTCTATACTGCTCTTTCAAAAAAAAGACGTAAGAGCCAGACATCATACAACAGACTTAATATACCAAAAAGAACTTCTGTACCTTAAAAACAGGCAGCTTTTGTCTCTGTTGTTCAATAGAAAGGGAAGCATAAGGATTATAGATGACGGTTATGCCGCTACTCTCAGCGGGACTCTGTCTCTCCTCTGAGACACTGACACCAGGACCTTCCGTGCCTAGATGACATAAGTTAATTTTAACTGGAAGAATACACTTCTGTCTAGTGTATCACAATACAACCAAAATAAATATGTTCCTTACAAGGAGGAATCATGGGTAGCAGCATATATCAAATGACTAACTTTTCTATGAAAATAATAAAAATATTAACTAACAGTAAACACGCAGAAATTCTTTCAAATGAAATAGTTGCCTCCTGTTGGTTAAAAAAGAAAAAATCTAATGGGAATAAGTATTTGAATTTTTAAAAGAAGATAAAGGAAGAAAAAAAAGCACATAGGAAAAATATACAGCAAGATCTTGGGAACTTTCTTTTTTTCTGTGCAACAGTTCGGATATATCTTCAATATCCTTCTCAGAAGTATGTCCATGGATTTTAAGCCAGCCAGTCAGCCATGTAACAGAACTTCCCTTGACTAACATCAACTGTATAAACATTCAACCTTGCCTGCTCATGAGATATGCCACTCGCTTCACATCTGAATTTACCTCAGTAACTGAAACTTGATTTATTCCTGCTGCAGGTTACCATAAAACTACTGACAACTGAAAATGCTGAATCATGCAAGTGAATTAGAAACAAAAACTCATCTCAATAATGGAATGCATCATCTCCAGTTGCAGATTCAACTGGGAAAGTCTGAGAGCAAAGAGAAAGGTTCCCCTGTTTTGTAGGATTTGCTTGTTTGGGCTTTTCCCACTTTTTCCACTGTTTAAAAACAGTTAGTCCCTATTCAAAGCTGCCAAGCAAGTTTTATAGCAAATTGATCCAACTTTAAGAGTGATTAGCAATGATTCCAATAACTATTCACTCCCCAGCACAGATGGGGAAGTTAAGAACCAGGGACTTGAATATCTGGATCTTGACAAACCAACAAAATTAACAGATATTGCTTCTCATCACCCACTGATTTTCTTTTGCAGCATTTTCTATGCTTTTTTTTTAAAATACACTACTGTCAACATATTACTATATATATTGTATATACACACATATTACTATAATATTCAAATGATTAAGAAGCTGTTTGCTAAACTAATTTGACTCTGGAATAGCTTTGCAAACCACAGCATACCATACCACAGTGACCAATTTTAAAAAAAATTGCCAAACTCAGACCCACCAAGCTCCCCTTTGGGATAAGCGAAAGGAAAGGTACACACTGCCCAAAGCCTGAGGGAACGATCACAGAGCCACAGCACAGCAGAGGCTGGGAGGGAGCTCTGGAGACCTTCTGGACCAACACCCTGCTTACCACAGGGTCACTTACAGCAGGCTGCTCAGGTCCTCGTTCAGCCGGGTTGGAGACCCCACAACCTGCCTGACCACTTGTTCCAGAACCTGATCACTCCTGCAGTAGAAAAGGTTTTTCTCATGTTTAAGCTGACTTTCTCATATTTCAGCTTGTGCCCATTGCCTCTTGTACTATCAGTAGGCACTACCAAGAAGAGTCTGGCTCCACCTTCTCTACACTTCCCATCAGCTATTTACATACATCAAAAAGATCCTCCTGAGACTCCTCTTCTCCAGTCTGCACAGTCCCAGCTCTCTCAGCCTCCCCTTGCATGTCGCATGCTTCAATCTCTCAATCATCTTTGTCGCCCTTCACTTTGTGGATCTCCTTCAGTAAGTCCATGTCCTCCAGGTGCTGGGGAGCCCACAGATCACCCCCAGTATGATCTTCCCGGTGCTAAGGAGAAAGATCACCTCCCTCCACCTAACAGCAACGCTATTCTTCACACAGCCCCAGATGCGGGTGACCTTTTTGCTGCCAAGGCTCATCAATAGCTCACACTCAGCTTGCCGCCCACAGGACCCCAAGGTCCCCGCAGCTCTGCCGAGCTGCTCTCGCTGGTGTGTGGCACCCGGGGTTATTCCCTCTCAGCGGCAGGACTTCGCACCTCCCTTTGTTAAACTTCTTGGGGTTCCCTGCGCGTTTCTCCAGCCGGTCGAGCCCCCCCCCGCAGAGCAGCCCACCCACCCGGCGAACCATCCACCCCCACCCCAGCGGGCTGAGGGCGGACTCCGTCCCCTCCCCTGCCACCACCGGTACCGGGCAGCGCCCGGCTGGAGTCACACAGACCTCGCCGCCCTCCAGGCCCCGGCGGCGGAGGCACAGCACGTTTCTCCGCTGCCCTCGGCGTCTAAAATCCGCGCGACCCCCAACACCCGACGGCTGCCGGGGGCAGCGGCGCGGCTTTCGCTCCGGCCCTCGCCACAGACAGCCCGGGAAGGAACTCTCTCACACGCACACCCCCCGCCGCCCCAGGACCGCCGCTCCCCACACCGGCCGCGCCCCCTCACCAGGCTTCCAAAACTTCACCGGTCCCACGGGCGCCGCCATCTTGGGGTGAGAGGGCAAGCGGAAGCGGCGGCGGCACTCACGTGACGCGCCGTCCGTTGCCGTGGTGCCCGGAGCGGGCCCGCCGGTCGCTCCCGGCCCTGAGGCGGCTCCGCCGCGCCGGGGCCTCGACCCTCGGCGCAGCCGTGCGAGGGGCTTTTGCTGAGGGAAGCCGCCTCCCGGCGGAGTGCTGGTGGCGCTGGGCGGGAGAGCGGAGCGCTGCCCCCGCTCTCTGAAGGCAGGCGAAGGGCCCTGTCCGCTAGCAACACTGAGGCCGCTGGGGCAAGGCGTGAAGGCTGAAGCTTTGGACGTTTCCGTATCTTAACGGCAAGAATGGCTCCCAGTTTGTAACACCACGTGTAAGGTCCGTGCTGTTAGTCAGACACAAAGAAGCGATGTTGCTGAGGAAACCCGGTTGATAAAATCGTCCTCAGGTGTGGCTGAAACCCAGCCTTCCCTCCGAGCCAGGAGGAGGAGAGTGAAACACAGATAGCACAGGCCCGGGGGATAAGGCTGAGCCAAGCCCTCCAGATGCTACTCGTGTTACTAAAATGAAGTGTGTAACCTGGGGGAGAACCTAGGATCTAACGGGATTGAAAGATTGCCTCCAAAAAGTCCTTGTCTCATTAATTTAAGTAAAGCTAATGGCTCCCCTTCTCCACATGAAGGATGCCTCCACACCGTGTGCACCACAGCTGTTGCACTTTACACCAGGCAGCGGAAGGACTAGAAAGAAAACAATTATAGTAACAGTTAAAAGACCCAGCTGTGCCCTACCACAGGCTCATTACAGCCCATGAAAGTTGTTACTGAATCAAATTTAATGTAGACTTTGAGTTAATTAAGCACAGGCTGGAGTAAAAAAGAAAGTAATAAACAGCTTTTAATAAGTTTTGTAATGCTGTCAAACTCATGCTTAAGGAAAAAAAATTAAACCCATTTTATATTCTTCTTAATCATTTTCATTCTTCATTAATAACTTGACACGCTAGCAGTGCGGTTGTGGTGATTCACACAGACTGCACTTCACAACGCTGTACCTCCACAGTCACTTGTTATGCTAAGTCTCTAGGTAACCACTTGAAAAAGAGGTTATTCAGTTATAATTAAAGACATTTGTAAAATTCTAGCTATTTATTTCCATGTACTTTTCAGATTAAGTCCACTCTATCAAAAATAAACACAACTTTTATCACAGTATTTTGTATCATCAGTATATTAGTAGCTGTTGAGAAAAAGCCCTACTAATGGCACATGGAAAGAGTTGCCTACTAAAGTAATGAGATGAATAACAAAGTTAAAAACTTATATTTGAGAAAACGTATACAGATATTATTGTGAAAATAAGATTGCACAAGCAATATTTTGCATAGAGTACAACATTGTATTTTTTGTGTTTATGGAAAATATAGTTAAGAATAAAAATTCATATTTCAAACTTCTTTACATCTGGATGAAAGACTATTAAACTATAAACTATCGAACATTTACAGATTAGGAGAGTCAGAACTATTATATTTCCATGATTGTAAGCACAGAAGAAAAAGGGCACAGATCAGTTGTATCCTAATCACTACATTATTGCATTGGCCATAAATACCATTTTTGTAAGCTCCACATGTCCAATTTAATGTTATCCTGCTGATGTTTAGCAGAGACCCATATGAAATTCCCCAGCTAAGTTTTAACCTTCCCCTTTGAAGCCCAGAACCCACAAGACACTTATGCAAGCATGTACCCGAGTTTTCTGCAGTAGCACGAGCCTCAAGAACAACTTGAGAAACGGTGTACCTTTGCTTTTGCCACAGCTGCCGTGGTTGGACTAACAAGAGTTTCTGCATGGGCAGGCTGCTGGAACTTCAGTGCCTCAATATACAACTGTTTGGGAGGATAGTTTATTCATTTGGGGTTTTTTGTTTTTCTCCAGAAATGGAGAATGGGTCTTTTTAAAAAAAATCTAGCTTGCATGAAACCTTAAAAATAAATGGTTCTATTTCTGACTTCCATGTTACTGCATGTCTGGTGGAAGTAAGGCTTTTGAGAATTAGCAGCAGCTTCACAGATCTCAGATCTACTCAACTTTTCCTATAAGATCAGACAGCAGTAGCAACCATAAAGAAACCAAAAAGTATATATAGTAATGCCAAGAAAATGGTCTCATTTGGCGCTACTACAAACATAGCAGGTTCTTAGGAATACTATCCATGGCACACATTTATTGCATGATGTCCAACAATCTAAGTATTCTTATAATTATAAAGAAAAGGTCATTTGAAATTCAGTCATTGCAAAAGCCTTGTTCGCCTGACATGTTAGCTCGTTCTGCCTAGCAGCACAGCTTCGTGTAAAGAAAATGTAACATTTGAGGACTAGTAGCATGGTACTGATCTACTACTTTCTAGACTATGGTTACTCCACTTCAGTTCTGTGTCATGAAAAGGTTCATGGAGAGTTTGTGCAACCCAAGACTAAGCTTAGACTGATTTCAGAGCCGTATAGCAGTCCTGCTATTCATCTTTGGAAGACTTTTAAGCAATATTATTTTCTATACCTAGATTCCTTAAAAAAAAGGTTTGAGCTACTGAGCTAAGACACTGCTAACCCATCAGCTTAAAACATGTAAGAATAGGTTGAAAAATGGAAATCTGACAGAACACTAGAAGTCAATAATGGCTTTCCAGGTGTTAGAGGTTTTTTTTTTTTGAAAACACATCTGAGCCTAAGACAATACCATAATTGTATCTGTTGGTCTGCATTATAGTGGTCTTCAAACAAAACCACAATTCCCGTATCGCTTTCTCAGTTCGAGGTTTGTTTCCCAGCTGCTCTCACAAACATACTGTAAGACAGTACTGGACATGGACAGCTGGACGTGGTTCCTGAGGTTCTGCTTCTCGCTCCGAGTGAATGTGCAATTCATCTCTCTATGATCCAGTGTGGCCTCATAACTAGAGAGCCATTCCTCTTAGTCAGTGGAGGAGAGGCATGCATTGCATTATTTGACACGTAGACTGCCTCTCTTGAGGCATGTAGCCAGCTTCGCTTCCTTTTTAGATTTCCTACAAATGCTCTAAGATACAAAAACTCCATTCTCAGGAAGTTTTCCCTGGTCAAGTCTCTGGAAGCCACTGTTATCC
This sequence comes from Gymnogyps californianus, assembly GCF_018139145.2. Classification (NCBI taxonomy): domain Eukaryota; kingdom Metazoa; phylum Chordata; class Aves; order Accipitriformes; family Cathartidae; genus Gymnogyps; species Gymnogyps californianus. The sequence goes on along the minus strand of NC_059487.1, from coordinate 4,679,379 downwards.
TGACGAGCTGGTCCAACACCTTATTCTTCTTGCAGTTGGATAACTCTTTGAGGTTGATAGGTTTTGACCGTGCATAAAGAATCCGAAATTCCAGGTCAAAGTGTGCAACTGCGGGGCCTGACAGGATCAAAATGTTACTGCTGTTCAGCTTCCCGTCTGTCCATGTAAAACTAGCAAAGGAAGAATGAGAAAATTCTGAGTTAATTCAAAATAAATAGTAAACAAAATATTAACTGAAAATTCTCTTTCATCACATTCAGTTAAATCGTTCTTATAATCCAGATGACGAGCAGTGTGCTCTTTTTAGGACAAACGTTACACATAAACTCTGATAAGGAAAGCACTTTTGCAACATGGCTGTTTTTCCTTTCCACGTAAAGAAATCACGTTAAGCAACAGAAAGAAATTGGCACTTGCCTGTAGGAGCCTGTTGTCACTCTAATGCCATCAATTAACATGAACTTTTCACGGACTTTTCCAACAATTTTGGCACCCGACCTCGTGTAGTATGTTTTCCCAGTGATATTTCGAATTCTCATCAACTGTTAAAGACATGGCAAGCGTCATGTGGATTTCAAAGTTAAATGATTGCATTTGAAAGAGTAACACACAACCATAACGATCACTGAAGAACTAGCAAAGGTTGCTGCGCAGTGGCACAAGATTCACCCTCTAGGAACCAAATGATAATTTTGTCTTTTTTTAGTAGGCAAAGAGGCGGCATTAAGGGGCAAACCCATAAACTGATTGTGCAGAATGTGATTGTACAAACTCCTGTCGCCCAACCTTGGAGGGACCCGAACTCCGCAGACTCCCGAGGACCTGCTTCTCCATCCGCCTTCAAAGTCTCGGCGAGCCTGAGCAACTCCAGTCATGCTGTAGGAACTGGACATTCCTCCTGCATTTCCTTGAATATTCAATTAGCATTTGTGCTCAGAAAGCACCTGTAACATCCACTTACAAAGATTTCAGTTTTTCTATTAATTGCCTTCTTATGCAAGAATGGTTAAATCTTCCAAGAAAGAGCTAGGGTGACATAAGCCCCATTTTAAGTTGTGGCAGCAGGCATAACAGTTTCTTCTTTTGATAGCTCAAAGATTACAGTCATAAGAGGATCAACTCTCTGTCCCTATAAATATGACAAGGCTCACCTTTTCCTGTTCAAGGTCAACTCCCAGATCCTTGCACATTTTTAGAAAGTGGGAAAATGAAGACTGATCTAGAAGGATATATGCCTTAACTTGCCGCTGGCTACAAGCTTCCAAGAGGTCTTTGAAGATATCGGTATCTGTGAAGGAATCCATAACCAGGGCAATCATCTGCAACAAGTTTCAGAAGAAATCATTAAGCTGTTTCCACAGCATCCCAAGGGAGATGGCACATGAGGAATTTGACTGTCAAATGAAATATTTCCCCCCCTTTTTTCCCCTGGTGGTTATGGAACATGGTACAGTCTTCTGTGATACAGTATGTTCTTCTGTTGTTCACAGGACTGCTGAAACATTTAACAGACATATAAGAAAGAGAAGAGAAAGGAAAAAATAACTGATTAGAATAATAAAGTTCTGTGAAGAGAGTGGTATTTTGGTAAAGGTGATTACCGAGTACAGTACACTGAGGTACAGGAGACACAATATACATCGCCCCTTCACTATGATCACTTATTCATGTCCCTGTATAGTTAAATAGAAAAAAGAATATATTGAATTTATAGACAGAAATTGTTGTTAAAGATTATTTGCCCCAATTTTGTTGTTGCTTGACTGATTTATAGTAGACGACATAATTTAAGATTTTTGTTATCGCATTGTAGAATTTCATTTTTTACTATAATTTCAGCAGCAGACATTGAAGCTTCTTTTGCCAGGATCTGTATCTTTTTTGGTTCAATAGGTATGAACAACCTAGCCTGAAAGCCTATTGTGGAAAGACACCTTTCCTCTCTTTAAAAATCAGAGTTCATCACTAATTAGCAGCAATGATAGCTCCTGCATCTCTTCAGTAGCACGTTGCTCATGGTTTTTATTAATGTTGTACTAAAGCCTTCCCTTTTTTGCTACATAACTTCACCTTCAAGAAAAAATTCCAGAAATCGGAGCATTTTCTCCTTTCCTCCCACCTCTAGAGCAGTGCCAAAACCTACGAAGGCAGAGGGAGACTTGACACCTCTCCAAAAACCTAAGCGAGCTGATAAAAAAAGTATTTTGCATAAGGAAAAGAAAGACATTTTGCTGTCAGTCTTGTTCAGCTACGTCAGTAACTTCTGAGGTAACAGGAGCACCGAGTTGATCGTGGCGATGTTTGGGGGTGCTGAGAATATCTCAGAAGAACCAGAACAGTGACAAAATAACTGTATTGCTTCAGGTTTCTTCCTCGCCCTGAGAAACGGCAAAAACAGGGGTCTAGTTCTGTGTGAGACAAATTTGGTCTCTGATTCCTAGGCAAGAGGGTTTTTTTCCTGAGAACAGATGTCTTTTCCTCAAAAGCATTGCCTGAAGAAAAAGGTGAGCTTATTTCCAAAACTTAAGTTTTCCAGAGTCTTTCAAATTTTTCAAATATGAAAAGAAACAGTAAAAAAAAAAAAAAAATGCACCGGTGTCCGACTGCTCTTTACATCTCGCCTCTCTATTTAAGATAAAAATGAGGTTTATCTTCAACTTATTATTTAGATTCTCATGGTATTTCAAGCCAAGATCTGATTATTCGCCCAAGCTCCTTGAGTAAAACCTCCCTGGAGAGCCAGCTACTGCCCTCGCAGATCCTTCCCACGGACTGAACCCCCCAGCTCCGCTGTGTACCCGCCGTACGATGTGGAAGCGACGGCTACTGAAAAGAGCTGGGAGCGGGCGCGTTTAGGACGTTATCGCTCCCAGGTGCCAACTCCCTGAGTGAGCTTAGCGAGGCCCGGATAGCACGGACTCGGTTTTCATCAACACGGGGGGAAAAAGCTTGCAAATACCGAACCTATTAAAAAAATAAATACAAAAGATGGTGAAAAAAAAAAAAAAAGCTATAACAACCAGCATAGTAAGTAAACCCGGGAGTTTATTCAAAAGAAAACGAAGGGGGGAAGGACGAGGTGGAGCTCGGGAAGCCGGGCGGGAGCGGTGCGGCGGGAGGGGAGCGGGGCCTCCCCGCGCTGCGGGGCGCAGCGGGGCGGAGGGGCGCGCACTCACCTGCCGGGCGGAGCGGATCTGCCGCCGCACCGCCTCCTTGCAGCCGTAGATGCTCTCCCCGCAGCCGGGCTGGAAGTGCGCCTCCACCCGCGTGAGCCCGCGGAAGGCGCCGCTGGCGAAGCCCGGCCAGCCCAGCTCCAGCGCCGGCGGCTCCAGGTCCGAGCGCTCGGGGAAGTAGGTGAGCGAGGAGGCGTCGAGGGAGGCGCCGAGCGAGGGCTCGCCCGCCGGCTCCGGGGCCGCGGCGGGCGGCAGGGCGCCCCGCGCGATGGCCTGCACCTCGGGCTCCGAGAGGAACGGCGGCAGCTGCTCCCGCCGCAGGAAGGCCCGCAGCGCCTCGGGGCCGCCCGCCACCAGCTCCTCCAGCGCCAGCCGCTGCGCCTCGCTGTACGGCCCGGGCGGCCGCGGCGGCCAGCGCCCGGCGCCCTCCTCCAGGCACTGCGACGGGTTGGCCATGGCGCGGCCCGGCCGGCGCCCTGCTGCCCCGCGCCTTTATAGCGGCTCCGTGGGCGGGGCCCACGCGCGGCAGGCTCTTCCACGCCTCCCGCCCGGCCCCGCGGGAAGCGGGTGGGAGCCGCCACCGCCGCCGGGCACGGAGGCTGCCCCGCAGGTGAGGGGCCTCCGCTCCGCCCGTCCCCTCGCAGCCGCCGGCAGCGGGGAGGAAAGGGGCGCTGGAGCAGCGTCGCCCACGGGGAAGTCACGGGTGGCAGAGCCGGCTGGCTTCCCCCCGCCCAGGGAAGCATCCGCAGAAAAAAAAAGCAAACCTTGAATTAAGCAGGGAGAGTGAGTACAGCCCTCGACCTGCTCCTCCGCCCCTGATCAAAAGGCTGCTCCTAAGGTTGGAGAGGGCAAACGGCCCTCCCGGACGGGCGGCTTCGTTACCGGCTGCGCTGCTGACCCAGAGGAGCAGGAAAGCACCGACAACAGGGGAAGCGCGGCATTAGTCACCCAGATTCAAAACGGCCAACAGAAAACAAAGCTCAGCAATCATCAGGTGAAAACCCCCATGGCAAAAGGAGTTTATTTGTAAACTGTTTCTTGTTCCTGTGAGAGTACCACAGCAGCTGCACAGCGTAATAAAGTTAAAAAGCACATAGAACAAACAAGTTGATTTTACATACATTCAAGCACTGCTGAACACAAGCTCTTAAAAATACAACTCAAGATTGGCTTTGAAGGTGTATCTTGGCTCCCTCTCTGCAACTTGCTTCACTCCCCGTGTTCCAGCTCCAGGGACCAGGCAAGAAAGTATCTCATCTTTTTAAACAAGTGCAGACAGAGCTTTTTTTTTTTCCCCATCTGCACCTCTTCGTACATCTGCCTTACAGCTTTAGGGAAGGAGTAGCTGCTTTGAAATCCAAGCAATAAAAGCAGCTAAGCCCCTTTGTCCATATAGATTTCAGAGATAGAAATGCCAACTTTAGTAGAATAAAGTGTTGCGCTCTACACGGAAGTTGCAGCCTTTTTGAGTTTTGGCTATTTTTCTGTTTATTCACTCTTTCGTTGCTGTTTACAGGAATATTCAAGACAACAGCTGACATGTGCCATCTACTGGACACACGTGCCCGTAAATAAGAAGAAATACCTAACCCAGGCTCTGCTTTGCCTTGGCAGAATTCAGAGTCTGGTTGGTCACTGAAGTACTGGGACGCAGGCCTAAAAACTAACAGCACAGGTCAGAGCTCAGAGAGGGAATCCACCCACTGCTCAGATAAGCGATCCAGCAAGCACAGACATGCACGCGAACACGCACAGAATACTGCTAACAAATATTCAGATAACGTCTCTGCAAAGCAACTTAACCTAAGATCCATTTAATATTGAAAGGAGAGTATTTTCAAAACCTCGAGTGGCACTTCAGCTCCTCAAACCAAGTTAGTAGTGGATAAAGAATAAACAGAGCAGGAAACACAGAATATTTCAGATAGGACAGTCTAAAGAGAAAAATGTGTTTTTTTCACTCTTACACTTACTTGTACAATAATGTTAGCACACACAACACATAATATTTTGTAGTGCATTTGTCAGTTTACTTGTGAACAGAGGCTTTGTCATGTGCCCTCAGTGATTGTCTTGCCTCAAAGTTCACTCCAAAGAAAGAACCTGTTTACAGGGCTCTTAACAGAAGTAAGATGGTTCAGACGTTCCTAGACCAAGCCAGAATTGGAAGCTCCTTTTACACTGCTGAGACTAAAAGTCTTAATTTTGTTTAACAAGTTGCACAAGAGACAAAGTTCTTTGAAGTCATCCCAAAAGAGAAGTACAACAGGTGTGCTGCAGCAAGACACTGAGCTCCAGGTATCACCTCATCTCCCACTCACAAGCACAAAAACCCAACAGTTCAGCAATACATTCCTATTAATAGTCTTACAGGTCCAATGTATCTAGCTTTTAGTTCCAAATACTAGGAACATTTACATCGGGGCTGTACCTAAAATGGGTACAGCTGTCTTGGAGTGCTAAGTTGCTACTTCCTGGTCTTGATTTTAAAAAGATGCTCTTCTGAGGATGTGTATATATACGCACACATTTTTTTAATACATATATATATCTACACAAAGGCATGAGAGGATGATCAAACTGAAGAGCTAGTTAGCTCAGTCCATTTCAGAAGGCTTAAACAATGGAAAAAGGATAGTCGAAGATAAGAACCTGCAACTGCTCCGACAGACCTTTCACAACTTTAGTGGAAGAGTAATGTATATATCACTGAAGTCAGAATAAAATTAGCTTTATGGCTGTCTATAAAAGTTGTTTCCCCTCATGCCAAAGATAAAGTAGAAATAAAAATACTAATAAGAAAAAAATTTGAGTGTACCTGGATGTAAGCTAAATATCCAAAGCAACTCTGAGCAAGATCAGTCTGACTCAGATTTTTCCAAGTTTGCATAAATTAAAGCCAGAGCATTAGCAACCCTAGAAAGCAGTAATAAGCTTACTTTTCAGGTTAAGCATCCAGAATTAAAATGAACCTTCACCACTAACGCATAAGAGGAACATGCAAATAGTTACAGTATAAATAAACCTCTTTTTTTTTATTGCTTAAATTGCATAGTATAAAACAAAGTGCTGGAGAGTGATGTACACATGTATTAAAAAAGTAAAAGTGCTGGAAGGAAGTGGAAGAATCAGCAGGTACAAAGTGACTGCAATTTGGGGCTGGAGCTTTTGTGTTCTGCATTCAGTGCAGTAATCATTTATTCAGAGAAAAGAGTGAAACATCCCGGAGGCTGCGCAGGCTGGCACTGATGTCACGCCTCTGTTTTAGATTGCATCTTCCAGTGTATTGGGTCATGTAGTTTTCAGGCACACGTCCCCTCCGGGATAGGATATCCACCATGTGGCTAAGCTTCGACCTGATAGTGGAGTAGTGGAACTGTCTTTCTTTATGCAGTTTTTGGAAATATTCTGCCCTATGACTGCTAGAATATTCAAAGGACCGGAGAGAAGACAGTGAGCCGGTAGAGCTTGCAAGAGAGCATTGGGATGATGACGAAGACAGTGATCGCAGACTAGAACTTGATACAGCCTTTCCAGACAAAGATCCTTCTTTTGACAACTTTCTGTGAAGCAGGGGTGTTTCTGTGTACTCATCTTCTTCCTTTGTCTGTGTCACTGCAGTCTTCAGCAAAACTGAAGTCTGAGTGCCTGTCATTCTAGCAGCGACAGAAGTCTGAGTGCCAGTTTCTGCTGTTACAGCATTGGCCTGCGTGGCAGCATTACACGCGGTCACTACAGGCTTCTCTTCCCACGGGCCAGTTTGAGTTGATGCGTTTTTCCGTTCCACTATGGCCTCTTGATCGCTGAACCACTCCTCTGCACAGAGGCAAGGCGGCCCCAGGTTACAAGGTTTGCCTTCAGGAATATCTTCAGCCAGATCTAGTTCTTTCAACAGTTTCTTTGGAGTACTAGACAATCTGGCAAATTCTGCTCTCAAGTTGCCTTCCACAGTATATTCTTTAGGGGACTCTATTCTGTTTGCCAGATGATCAAATATCCCACTGTTCCTGCAGCTGGACAGCCACTTAGGGCTGATGGGCATCGACTGGGCATAAAGAATCCTGAACTGGAGGTCAAAGTGTTCAACCACTTGACCTGACAATAGCAGCAAGTTACTGCTGTTCAGCTTCCCATCAGACCACGTGAAACTATTGAAAACAAACCAAGATTCACAGTTAATCTCCAGTGCATTTCAACACACACAGTTACAGATAGCAAGACTCAGCTTAGAAGTGCTGTGCATAAGGAAGGTATACAGTCAACAGACTATTCACTCTCTTCTTCAGGAAGAACTCTAGCCACGGCCAAGTGCTTTGCTAGCAACAAATTGTGTAAATCAGTTTTCCAAAGCTGTTTGCAGTTTTATGTTAGTCCCACTTAGACTCAGCAAGTCCACTTGCCATTGGCATTGATTAATACCAGGCAAACAGCAAAGTTAATACACCCTTCTTGCAGAAACTCCCCGTTTCTATAGCTTCATCAGGCACCAGCAGACCCCAATACTTGCCTGTAGGAGCCTGTTGTCACTCTAATGCCATCGATTAACATGAACTTCTCATGGACTTTCCCAACAATTTTGGCACCTGACCTCATGTAGTATGTGTTCCCTGTGAGAGTTCGAACTCTCATCAGCTGTTTCAGAAAAGAAGGGAAAAAGTAACATAAGATTGAAGTTAACTTCCAAAAAGTTTTGATTAGCAATTCTACCTAAAAGCAGCTAAGCACACTATGGAAGATAGGAATTAAATGAACTTCCTTATGTTGTCTGCATGTGAATGTTATTAGTTACACAGTGCTAAATTTCTGTTAGATTAGGAGAGTCTGTGGAGAGAACAGCCAGTTCTAATTAATTACTGCCCACAAAGCTAGGAGTTTTTCCCCGTCCACTCTCAGAAACTCTCACTGGGGTGAACATAAGCCTGTCCAAGCCAAGCCATAACACAGTCATGTCAGCTTATATTCAGACGAATTAAGTAAATCACCTGGGTCACATCATCCAAACCCTTTTAAAACAACTATGTATTCGGAAAGAAATGAGATGTTACCAGAGATATACCACCCTTGAGCTTCCTGTGTTTGTTTTTCTTAACAAGCAGTTCCTTGAGCCAAAGAATAAAGCTACTTAGATCTTGCAAAATTAAATGCTTGAAAATTGTTGCTTCCTCATAACAGGGATCACAGTGTGCGCTCCACCCAGCGCACTGAGTTGTTGCATAGCATGGCTGTAGCTCCTACATACGGGTAGCGCAGGGTAGTAGATGTGCCTTTTCTGCATGGTTTTCAATGAGTTTGTGAGCAGTTTCCCATATTGGATTAGATAGAGACTGTACTGAAACCATGCGATATCTTCAGCAGCTGAGAAACATTTCAGAAAATGCCCTTTCATATCAGTTATCAAAGAGATGGGATGCTTTAGTCTTTCAAGGGAGTCTGATGTTTTATAGAAGGGTATCTTTGATATCCATAACCATAAACTGCACCACAAAAAATAAACCACACCCACCCACGTTTAGTACTTACACTTTCCTGCTCCAGACAAACTCCCAAATTCTTGCACATTTCCAAGAAATGGGGTAGAAAGTCCTGGTCAAGAAGGATATAGACAGGGACTTTGCGGTTGTTATAGGCATCCTGAAGGTCACCGAAGATATCAATATCTGTGAAGGAATCCATCACAAGGGCAATCACCTGCAAGAAAAGCAACAACACTTGTTCAGGGGCTTTATTTTACACAAGGCCAGATCACTGCCTCCCCCAGCCATTTTCTCCTGCTGCTATCATCAAGGCCAGATGCACATTTCTTTGTCCTGCTGCGCAGGCCCTGGCAAGTTATAAAAGATTTCTACATTCCCACAACGTTTCTGTAAATTCATTGTGCCCTGGAGTGCAAAGCATAAGCCTGAAGATGTTTTTCCTCACATCTGCTGCTGCTTTTGTACACTTTCACAGCCTGCTTTCCGACATAATCTCCTGTAATCTGGCCTTTTGGTAACATTGGGGAAGCTATCACAGCAGAATCAGGAATCCAGACAAGCCGTCTCCACTGCTGTTCTCCCAGCGTGGCATACCTGCTACAGATAGCCGTGGCCTGCAGGAGAATTAGCTCGAACAGCCTCCTCACTGTCACAGCGGAACATCTCACAAACCCCCATTGATTTCTCTTTGTGTGGTAGGAAAGGAATGCTGTCCCTATGTAAGTTACCAAGAGATAACTAGTTCTGTGACAACATATAAACTGAATACACTATTTCCAGACTCTTACTAGATGTATTCTGAGTTTCCATCCCATACCTTCACAACAAATCCTTCCACTCACTCAATTCAACAGTTCTTTACAGAAGGCAAGTCCTAAAATGGGAAGATTTTCTCTCAATGGGCCAAAGACGAGACAACAGTCCTACATTTATGATCAACCTCTCCAGCTAATTCAGAGCCGCATTGCGCACCGTTTCAGTGCTAGAATTCTCACCCTTCAAAACCAGGAACACACATCTGTGTGGGAACACAAAGGCATAAAGGATTTGGCTTCATGACTTACTTTTCTGTTCTCTTTCTATTAGACCAGCATCAAGGACAGTGATTATACAACCGCTGTGGGTACCCGGCACCTGCCCTTATCAGATAGATACGGGCATCCACATGCTGCTGCAACACACCCACAGCGTATATGCATGCAACACAGCTGCTCTGTGTGTGGCACTGCTTGTACTCAGAGGAAACATTTCCCACAAGAACAGGCTGAGCTTTGCATTCCCACCTGTGCCCTGCTCCCTAAGGGACTGCCCGCATATGGATGAGTTCTTAGGTATAACACACACAGGCACGTTGGTATTTCTAGATCAAGTTAGTTTATGCTCGTGCTTCTTACGTGTCTCCTGTGCTTTTCTTCACCCAATCACTTGTCTAAGTGTCAAAGGAAGATAAAGAAAAATAAGATGCTTTTGACAAGACCAGATGAGTAAGAAAATAACCCCTGAAAACACAACAATTCACACTAAACCCCTTGGAAACACTGCTGCCTTCAAATGACTACTCAATTAGCAGCACACTTGAGTTCTAATCCCAGAATTAGCAGCTGAAAAAAACCAAACAAACCACTTTTACTCAAAATCAGCAAAAGTACAGTTATGTTTAGAGGAGAGAGAGAAAACCCTTTTCTCTACACTCATCCATTCAGGATAGCAGAGGCAAGATAGCAACAGTGTCCCCTTTAGCCGCTCAAGCTAACCGCATCTGAGCGAGCTGAGAAGAAACTATACAGCATCTGAAGTTTTCCCGTTCCTCATGTTAACTCGAAGAGCTCAGACATGATTGAGCAATATCACACAGCATCTGATATTCAGTAATTATAGGGGGTCAAAATTTCTCTCCGTTCCATGTCCACAAAAACGCTCCCTGGATCAGGCATGTTTACGGCAGTGGCAGGAACAGCTTGCCTGGCTCTTGGCTCGGTGCGAGGGAAGGCGCTTGGCAGGATGCTACAAGCAAGAACATTACAAAGAAGTACAGCTTTTTGGAGAAACAGATGTTTTCACAGAGTTTACTCAAGTCACCAGACTGGTCTTATCTACCTGATTAGGATCCTTTGAGAACATAGCTTCCTCTGTGACCGTTTCTGGCAAGAAGCCCATCATTCATGTCATCCTCACACATGCCTGCACTCAGAAGGGGGCAGGGACTAAGCTCAGTTGCTAATTCAGGGCGTGCCATGTGCAAGCACCTTACACACAGAGCCAGGGGTTGCTTCACCTGGCCACCTGAAGAGGAAGCTATACGTTTAAATTTTAGCTAAGCCAATTGAATGGCTGCTAACGAGAAAGGTGGTTCCCTCCTGGGATTACAGTTGGAGGCTATAAACTCAGGTAACACAATGAGTTACAGAGAACGGTTAGAAGTTACTACGCCGCATGATTTTTAAGCCATACTCTGCATCAGATCAAAACCGTCCACTCCTGTAGGAGGGCAGTCCTGCTAAGAGCAGGTCTGCACATTATTTGGGGGCAATTAATGAGGCGAAGAAGGGAGATATAATCATAGGGTTATCTCTGTAGATAACCTTCTTTTATAAGAGAGGCCTGTTTTGTGTCATACCCTTTTAAGGGACAGTAGGAGGTTTCTGCAAGCGAATCTGGCTTGCAGAGCACATCAGTAAGGAACCTGGAATAGGAAACCTTCTGCTTTGAGTAAGAGCAAGATCAGCTCGAAACCAGCGGGTGGTTTGGCCATGAACAGCAGCAGCAGTTCTGCATGCACTGGGTGACAGGGAACTCTTGGCCCACCACCTCTGGATCAACGTAACCGGGAAAGTGAGATTTCACGGGTGTAGCACATAGATGCACGCTGTCAGGATGAGTACCACTCGTTGTGTATTTACGAGCTTGTCCTCCTAAGGAGGCTTTCTTTGCTGGACCGGGGTTTTACAGCTGCTTGGCCTTGCTTAGCGTTACGAGCTTGTCCTCCTAAGGAGGCTTTCTTTGCTGGACAGGGGTTTTACAGCTGCTTGGCCTTGCTTAGCGTCACATGAAGGAGATGCTCATCGACACCGTTGCTGATTTTTGTTCCGGTTCGCAGACCCGCTGGAGAAGGGCCCCGGGCAGGGCGCTTTCGGGGGCCGCTGCCGGCAGAGCCCGCACCCCCGGGCGCTCCCCCGCCGCCGCCGCCGCGCACTCACCTGCCGGGCGGAGCGGATCTGCCGCCGCACCGCCTCCTTGCAGCCGTAGATGCTCTCCCCGCAGCCGGGCTGGAAGTGCGCCTCCACCCGCGTGAGCCCGCGGAAGGCGCCGCTGGCGAAGCCCGGCCAGCCCAGCTCCAGCGCCGGCGGCTCCAGGTCCGAGCGCTCGGGGAAGTAGGTGAGCGAGGAGGCGTCGAGGGAGGCGCCGAGCGAGGGCTCGCCCGCCGGCTCCGGGGCCGCGGCGGGCGGCAGGGCGCCCCGCGCGATGGCCTGCACCTCGGGCTCCGAGAGGAACGGCGGCAGCTGCTCCCGCCGCAGGAAGGCCCGCAGCGCCTCGGGGCCGCCCGCCACCAGCTCCTCCAGCGCCAGCCGCTGCGCCTCGCTGTACGGCCCGGGCGGCCGCGGCGGCCAGCGCCCGGCGCCCTCCTCCAGGCACTGCGACGGGTTGGCCATGGCGCGGTGCGGCCCGGCCCGGCCGCGCTCGGCAGCGCCTTTATAGCGGCTTTGAATCCAAACAGCGCCGCGCCGCCGCCGCCAGTGGGGCAGCCGCGCTCCGCCCCGCGGCCCGGTTGGCTGCGGCGAAGGCGGCCCGGCCCCGCCGCCCGGCCGGCCCCTTCAGGCGGGGCGGCCGAGGGGGAGAAGCCGGGCTGGCGGAGCCCTTGTCCGCCGCGTTGGGGCCCGGGGAGCGCGCAGCCCCGTCAGTGCCCGGCCGCAGAGGCCGCCCGCCCCGGCGCTCCCCTCCTCAGGCCGCGGAGGTCCCCCTGGCTGAGGCGGCCATTTGACGCTGCCTGGCCTCCACGCCGAACCCCCTCCATGCGGCTTCAAGGCCTGACACAGAGCTGCCCCGCCGTAGGCCTTGGCCCTCACTGCAACACGGCCCTGTTCCTCTCACCCGCCGTGTCCTGCTGGCCCGTCAGGCAGGGCTGGGAGCGTGAGGGTGCTTTCGCCTTCGCCGGAATCAACCTCCCCTGAGAAGGACCCGCCTAATGAAGCGCCTAATGCCTCGGACATGACGAAATCCAGGAAAGGCAGTTACAGCTCTGGCCTTCCCGCTTGTCCGCATCACGAATTACTGCTACCTGCTGAAAAATGAAACGTTACGCCCACCCACGGCCTAGATTTACTCTTCTAGACAATTCCTGGCTGTACTCTCAGTTGAGAGAGAGGCAGAGACATTTAGGCAGAGTCCCAACATGTACACCGATTAAATAAAACTCAGTGGCATTTTTGTATTATTAAAAGAAATTTAATATAATTTTTAAATTAAAAAATTCAATCTCTCTATTAAAGACACTGAGTCAGGTGCTAATACTGTCAGACATACCCTTTTGGCATGAGTTTTACATACAATTTAAGATTTTATGCATTGCTTCAACATGTTAAGAAACCATCTTTTCATACTTAGAGTAGCAATAAAGTCAATTCCGTACAATATCAAATATCCTTTTTTAAAAAAAGTTTTAAATATATTAGACTCTGATTGCCAAAATGCCATTTTGTACACAAAGCTGCTAATACAATATACAGTTCTTACATTATTTTTTTCCACATAAAATACATCTCATCAAGTTTTATTTGTACATTGTTTACTACTGATCGATGGAATTACGAGTTATTGCAGAAGGCTTGCCATCACTTGTTAATATCCTGTACATGCAGCAGTCACACCGAGCTGTCCCAGGGTTACCGACACTCCTGCAGTCCATTCTCACACTGCAATCTATAGGCTGAAGACGGAGAGGTGGCAATACTAAGGCTGCATCTGCACTGTTTAAAAACCCCATATCTCCCCTCCAGCTGTGGGTGGAGATAATTGCAGTGGTGTAGGTTTGGGAACAGGTATCTTGAGCAGAGTCTCCTCTACTACAGCTTCCGCAGTTGAAATATAGCAAAATATTCTAGGTCGTAATTGTGCCGTGGCAGATGTTCCCTGAAGAACCCAGTGGTACTCGAATAGTGTGGGGGAACTGAGAAGTCCATTACCAGTTTGGCCAACACGAAAACAGCAGAATAAAGCTGAAGAACAACCAGGGACAACAAATTCTGTTGTACAGCCACAGGCAAAACAAAACAAAAAATGTAAATATGAGCTGTGTTCTGTAGCAAGAGGCTAGACCTTGCTGCTACAAGCATGTTGTGGATTCTGCCTGTAGAGAACTGCTATAACAAAGTAGGTGAACGTGATTTGTTAAATTAGAAGGAAGACCCCGTGCATTTCCTTTCTGTGTATTGAGGAAGAGAGAACCAGTGATCATGAGAGAAACTGAAAGAGCAAAAAGAAACTTTAAAATCTGGTATACTCTAAACTGTTAACCCCTTACAAAATAGTCTCCAAGTTAAAGAACAGCACTGTATAGTCACCACAAACCTTCCAGAGACTAGTTACCAAGTTACCTTTAGCAAGTATGATAAGGCACAGAAATATCCAGACGTAGGGAGAACACCTTCCAGCAGATGGACAACAGTTCACTGGAGACCAGTGCTATTGCTTTCTCGGTTAAGATATTCCTAATTCATGGCATTGCTGATTTAGCTTCAGCAGAGAAGATTTGGGTAAGCAGAGCTCCAAGATTAAAGCAAAAGGACACTAAACAGAAGTTTTAATGCCATTTGGGAGCTTGTAAGTGCTTTCAACCCCATCAAATAAGACCCTGCTCAATAAACTAGAAAATTCACTGCCTCCACTGAGTATTGCACTGGTTCATTATTGCTAGTGCCCTGCCATGCTCTTCTTCCCTACCAGGAGTTCCTCATCCATGTGGTTCTTCAACCACACCTGCAAGATGGTACAGAATCACATCAGCTAGAGTCAGTTCTTCCCAAAATTGGGAGGGTTTTAAGATTCTGGAGCACCACAGAAGTGAGACTAAGTGGGCTAAAATCGCATCACTTGGTACATGAAACACACATCCAGGTCTGATGTCAAATAGATCCCAGCAATGGTACTTAAGCCCTTATCTAACATTTCGGTGCTGGGACTTTCTTGGATGAGCTCAGTAAAGCAGAGACACTATTTTGAGACACTTTTTTTTCCATCTAAAAAAAGTCTTTCAACATGGAAAGTAAAGCTGCTCTCATCAACCAGTTAGTTTGCTAGAAACAGTATGACTTCAGCATACAGGAAGATTTTGCAAGTAGAAGGGTTATTCTCGTGTGCAGCTCTGCCTACAATAGACCTGTCAATACATCCACGTTCGCAAATCTTTGCGTAGTCTGCATGAACAACTACAACCTTTCGTTCACTGCTAACAAAAGTGGGACTCTAATCTGACCTTGAATCTGTACTTAGATGTTTATTGAGCCTAAAAACACTGAGTGTAGCATAAAACCCCCCCAAATCTTCCTCTAATAAGCCAAGTGCTAGATGTGCCAGTCACAACATGATTTCTAGTTTCTACAGCTTTTTAGCAATATTAAGATCCAATGAAATAGCCAAGTGCCTTTGGCTGTGTACCTCAGAGCTTTCCACTGGGATGGCCTTTAAAACACATAGATATAAAAAACCACTATTGTTGTAACACTGCTAAATTTTATAATAAAAAGCCCTATTCCTAGAGGTAGGCTCCTACAATGCACATATAAGAGTATCTGTGTGTTTGTTATTCCCCCAAAAGCCTGTTTGTCTCTATAAAATAGTTTACCAGAAGCAGGTTAAATATCCACTTTACAGAATCGCTCATCCCAGACCTGCAACCAACAACTCTGCATGCAGCATGAACTGCCAGCTCCTTCCCTGAGCGTATTTGCCAGTGCCCCACAGGCAGTGACCATTATATCCCAAATGTCACCAAGACATAAGCATGAATCCATTCTAGGTCACTCTTCAACAGCCTTCGCAAGTCCCACTCTGATGCAACTTCAACCCAAAGCCAGTGGTAGATAAATACTTGGCATGGCTGTGAAACATATCCTGGACAATTTATCGATGACTGACTCTCTCATCTGAATAAGAATTGATTACATTTGATCAGATGCCACTAGACTTCAGTGAGCATGTTAGCTTACAGTGATAAAGCCAGAAGAGCCGTATTACAGCCAATTTTACAATTACAATACAAAGTCCAATTAGGGGGCTGTTTTGTAATCTAGAACCTGTAATATCTTTTGCCTGATAGTAAATCAATTGTTGGTTTGCTCAAGATCACAGCTAGAATGATGAGTTCCTGGAGTTTTACATATAAACAGAGTAAAATACCAATGGACTAAAAGCTGTTTGTCTAAAATGGACTGGCTTCCTCCAGTTTTAATGTATTAACAACTCCCAGTGAAAGCAAGCCTCAAACTACTTAACACTATTGCATTCAATGATCTTTTCATTTGCTTGGTGTTAGGTAGGATTCAACATACTTGATAGCACAGAATTGCTCTGAGAAGGAAAAGGGCCCGACTCCTTCTTCCCTAGGAGGGAAGGCATCAGCTGGGCCCAAATTTTGCACCACTTACAACCTAGCGGATAGTGGCACCAAAATTTGTTACACTGAGTCCAGAATTCTCATTAGGATGGATGTGGAGAGACAACCCTCACCACCATGGGAGAAGAGAGGCATCTGAAAGATCATTTCCCCCTGTTCAGTAATACCCAGGCTACACTTGGTGTTATCCCAGAAGAATTTTCTCGAGGTAATCAGAAGACCCACTGTTAACCACACACAGATGTGGTAAAGTCTGTCCAGTTACCAAATCATCTTCTTTCTACTAGAGACTGACTTTTAAAATCCCTTAAGGTTAAGTCAAGCACAAGAAGTATTTTCTAGTCTTATATTTAGCATATGTGTTTCAATAATGGAGGAAGCCCAACTTCTCTGAATGTTTCAAAACATACAAAGAAAACCCCTGCCTTTAACTGAACTGAGGTTTTAAAACAATCAGATCAACTGCTACCATTTTTTAATTTGTTCCTAAAACTGGTGAGGGAAGAGAACTGTATCTTCAGAGTTCAAAAGAGTAAATTGTCAGCCTGGTAATAACCTCACAGGTCCAAAAATGTTTCCTGCACAGCGTGGTTGTGGTGGTGACACACAGCCACCTCTGCTGCCTCAAGGAGCTTAGAATGAGGAGCCTAGAGCCCTGTATCATAATATATCCAGCCCCAGCGATGGGCTAGATTTGATGGGGAGCAGAGGGTAGCACTTAACAGTCACTGGCAGCCCAAGTCAACCTTTTATAACCTAGAAAAAAGGAAAGGCTGTGAGGATTCCCACAGGGTGAGCGTATGCATGAAGTGTAATATTGACATCTAACAGCCGCCAGCTAAAGGGAAGATGGGTGGAAGCTGCATTTGCTGTTGCTTGGCTGAAGCACAACTACACGAGCTGGATTTAATCCACTGATGGTTTACAGAGACCCAAACAGGCTTAAGTTTTCAGAGTCTGGAGTTTAAACTGCCCAAGACGACACATATTCATGCACGCAAATAGTTATGTGTGCAATAGCCCCTCTGTGCAGAAAAAGCATTGAAGATTTACAGTTACTTCTGTAGATACAACTTGTTAACTCAACTGTGGCCAGTTCCTCAGAGCTGTCTCCCACGGGGCACTCTCCTTTCACCTCCCCAGGTATGCAAAGCCTTAACTTGCTGAAGAGCCAGTGCCAAACCCCCAGGTTATACCATGCTAGTGTTTCTCAGGTAGTCTGTCAGAGCTAACATGAACTACACTGAAACACTGGTGTTGGTGTGCCAACTGCTCTAGAGCAGATAGGCTTTGCTAAGTACTGCATGGCACTAGGCAACTCCCTTATACATAGAGGCATTTAAGTCGTCTTCTGACAGCTACTAACCACTGCTGACGACTTCAGCATGGGAGCTGGAAAACAGACCAAAAAGATCTCCTGCCCTGCTGCAATGTTCAACTACCAAAGCAATGATTTAACAGTTATTTATCAGCCGAAGAGTACAGGTTAACGCAATTGTCGTAACATCTAGGGAGATCAGAAATGCTTTCACGGCGTTTCTAGATTAGTGTCGGCAAGCCTTTCCTCCTCATCCCTCCCAAGCCCCGTGGTTCTGGAAATCCAGAAAAAATCAGAACGCAAAGCATACTGTCCCTAGTATCTGTGTTGAGCGTACAGAGTAAACAAACAGAATCAATAGGAAAGTAAGATCAGCAAAAGTCTTTTCAGTTTTAACAAATAAAGAGTCTAAATAGTACAAATAAGTTTTTTAAATTACTTATCCCAATATAGACCTTTGTCAGTATTTTATTGCAGTAAAATCCTATTGCCAGGGCCCTTATTGCAACATCAGTTTTAAAGCCTATTGAGTGAAGCCTGTTCCAGGAAAAGTTCTGCTTCAAACCTGATGGCAGTCTGCAGTGACGAGTTTACACGAGCAGAACAGGACCCAACCAGTGCACAGTTTTTGATGGTGAGCTGTCACTGCAAGGAGATAACACCTTGCAAACTTCCTAAAGCAAGTGCAGCATCTATGCTTGCTTGTTGCTCAGGCCCTGTAAGTGCTGGATCCAGCTGTATGGAAAACAGCTCTGTCCACTCTTGCAAACCCCGTGTGGGGGTTGATCTCCCCTCCAGGATATATGCATCACCCAAGAGTGAAAATTCAGGTCTGAACTGTCACCTTCCAGAAGCTTGGTGACTTACAGCAAGAGGCTCAGATGCAACGATTTTAATTCAGATCCTTCTTTGTTCCAAGGCATCTCATGACTTCCCAAGGACAGGGAGGCAGTGCACCATACCTTCTTGCCCAGGGAGCAAGACTAGGGCGACTCTTTTCACATCATATTGATGCGCATCCCTTCCTCTCCCCTAAGAACCTTGCTCCACCTGCATTACTCATTTCACTGCAATGGAAGTAATTGGCAGGGTAAAGTACAATTCAGGATGAACAAGGCTGCCACAGTCAGGATGTCCATAACCAGATTCTCCCTTTGGAATGCCACCAACCTGGCTGCTCCGATAGATCCAACCAGCCCACCCACGTCTTGTTTCCTCTGGGGTGAGAAACAGATGAGACTAGGAAATTCTGCAGCACCCATGCACTTTCTCTTCCATTTCCTCCATGGGAGCTTTGAATTTCAAGAGGGGTGGATCACCACTGGACACTGTGTAATACACTGAGGTCCCATTGGAGCTGTAGGGAGAAGTCCTGGATCCGATTAGGTGCGACTTGGCCTCACCCCCGTTCTCGGCAACTCCTCCCATGCCACTGCCGAAATGGGTGCTGAGGAAAGGGTGATTGAGGAGTTTGGCTGCAGCCCGCTGCCGCTTAAGTTCAGAGAGCGTTTGATGGTTATGCTCCTTGTAGGCACCCCAGAACTGCTGTGTGTCAGGGAGGCCAGGGTTGCCGTAGGGCAGCATGTGGCCGGGATTACTGTCAGGGTCAGCGTGCATACTCCAAATGTCCCCGTTGGAAAAGGTGTACTGGTAAGTGCTGGCAGATGCCATGAGTCCATTCTGGAGGGGGATTTCAGAGTCACACTGGGTGCTTTTGTTTGCTAACTCCGGAAGGAGGGAAGAGTTCTCCAGCACTGAGTTCTGCAACGAGAAGACATGAAAGAAGAGCATCTTCCCCCATCCCCCATAGCACGGTTCATCCCTGTGACAACTTCCTAAGCCTGCTCACACTCAGCCTTTCCACCAGACAGGTACTGCAGCACAAACATTGAATTCACCCACTAACAGGACCCTGTAATGCTGTGCACCCCAACCAGGAGCTGGGTCCCAACCAGGAACGTGGAACGTTAACTCAGAAGGAGTCACTTACATTTAAAAAAAAAAAAAAAAAAAAAAAAAAAAAAAAAGATAAGCAGATTAATATAACATGACAATAACTGAAGTAAAAACAACTGCAAAGGAAGATTACGATTCTTTTGTGATTACCAGTTTGTTAGCTGTAAAGAGAAATGCACACGCTATTTTTTCTGAACTTCCTGGTTCACTAGGGCCTTATCTCAGAACTGTTTATGCAGCTGTAAATCCAAAACAGTCTTTCCACTTCAGTGGGATATCCCAGTTTAGGCCAAATGAGAATTTGGTCTTTTGCTTACATCTGATGGAGGAGGTTTACAAATTTTTCAGCCACCTTCCATCCCAGGGCACCCATTGCTATTGAACTTGCACTACCAGCCCTCCTCGGTGACTCCCATAATAGAGAAGAGATTCCTTACGGGGTCTGTATTCTCCTGGTCAGACCGAGTCTCCCCAATTTCTCCAATGAGCCCTGAGTTTCTTCCTTCTTCTGCCGCCCCCAGTTGCTGCCAGACGATGGCTTCTTTCTCGCACTCCTTCCTGTAAAGGTTTGTTCGGTCCGAAAGGCTGGCCCTCCTCACCACCTTCCTGTGGGACAGGGAGAAGGGGCATCGAAGCTGTGAGCAGGACATGATATTTCCTCTTACCCTCTAGCTCTTCTCACCTCCTCCTCACGCTTCACAACCTCTCCCACTGGAATGGAACGTGCATTTAGCTTCCTAGCACCCACGCAAAGCAAAGGCACTAGTGTGGATATTAAAGGTGGGAGGAATTTTAAGGAGTTTTGAAGTAGTACTGCAAATCTGCGTTAGATCTCATACAGCTCACCTAATGGATCTACTCTGCAACCAGCAGAGTAAATGTAGAGGGAAACGGCCCACAGGCTGTTTAGGGAGTTTCGTGATCTGCAGGCGTGCTTTGGTGTCTAGTAAACATCTTATAAAGACCTGCGCAAGCTGTGTCTGAGCACAGTATCTTGGCCATGAGACGCATTATTGAGAAGCTCAAGTTAATCCACTTGAAGCACCGATTCTCCAACACCAGTATCAGTGGTTTAACAGGGTAAATTCTCACCACTTGGTCCTCTGCTCGGAGCAGTTCCTAAACCACAACAGCACAAAGCCATTTTCCCCCCAGGAAACAACACTTCTTTCTAGTGCAAGAACTACTCTTCAAAGGAGCTCTGCTTTCAGCAACCGAAAGAGAGTTCAGAGTTCAGCCTTTCAGAGTTCATTCAGAAAGGACAGACGGGTTGTTCTCCGCACGCCGACCGCAGGGTGCTCTGCAACCACATCTGGGTGGCCGAGCTAACACACCGGGCGACCTGCAGGGAACAACGCACTTACCCCCGGCTGCCAGTGCTGGAGGTCCTTCGACTCAGGGAGGATTTATGCCTCATCTGAGACTTCATGATCACATCATGTTTGTGTTTCAACTCCAAAAGTAATACTTTGAATTCCTCCTCTTCACACAGATCTATGGCACACACAAACCAAGCCATTAATCAGACAGTTCAAATGTGGTACCATTAACACCATGTTACTAATTGTGCCTTCCTAGTATATACAACTACAACTGCTAGGAGGAAGAGAAGGGAAATTTAAGCAGAATATGCTTAGGCACATTAATCTCTAAACAAATGAGGGGAGGCAGAATGGTCTGGACACCCAAACAGGAGCAGAAAACAAGAGCTACTGACTGTGACGGGGGCTCAGCTTTGCAATGGTCCAGCTATTCAGCTAGGTTTTGTCTCATCTCTGCAGCATGCTGTGCCTTTACCCATGAAAGGGTGAGAGATATATTGACCACTGTATCAATGCTTCAAGATGGGAGGAAAATAAATTTCTGTAATTACCAGACTGCAGCTCCCCTGAATACAGCATTTTTACTTAAGCCTCCAAAATGAAAAAAAAAGTGCAGACAAAAACAGACCAGATCAGGACAGAAGACAAGAACTTCCAACCTTCAAAATGAGGATGCACAAATTTTTCAATTAAGGTTCAGAAAACATTTTGCCAAAAGAAATTGTGGCGCAAGGTTATAACACACATGCTCAGATGCTAGCATTTTTGCTTCCAATCTGTTCCAAGACTTGTGTGTGCTTTCCCTTTCCCCTCCAGCCCCTTATAGCTTACCACACTTCATTGCATCCAAGCAAAGTTAGACACCCAAGTCTTAGGGCTGCACTCAAGAGCTGCTCAGGTCCAAGACTACAATGTCAGAGCAGGGAGACGCCCAAGCACAGGTACAGAGGGATGAGTGGAAACACACAGGAGAAAGACTTGGTGCTTGAGAAATTCCTTGTCCCTTGTTTTTACGAGCAGGAAGAAGCATTTTCAGAAGCAATAAAGTAGGTGCTTTAAAACTTCAGTCCCAGTTAAAGTAACTGCAACTTTGATTCTAAAGACACCTGAAAAATGACGTTAATGCTTCTGAAGGCACCATGTGAAGACTCCAGCACTTAGGGGGAAAAGCTTTTCTTAGCCATTTCCTTTTTTTAAGCTTAGTAAACTTACCTATTGGCATCTCATCCAAAGATGTCCTGGCACTCAAACTAGCCCCGTGGGACACAAGCAACTCAGCCATCTGCATCTAAAGAAAGGGAAAGAAAGCCAAGTTGATAGAGGTATTTTAGGCAATCGCTTTCCTCATCAAAGCTGAAAAGTTGGAATAAGATAAGAAGCAATGGCATGCATGCTCAACTCGCCTCAAATTACTCTGGTATGTGTGTGATGTTAAACATTGTTCCTACCATTCAACTGCACAGACATACTCTCCCCGAACTTTCTCAGCAACAGGTTCTTTTTGGAGCCCCAAGGACCTCCTCTGATGCTGTCCAGAGAGTCCAGGCCTAGCACAGATTTCTTCCATTTGCAGAGTACTCCACAGTTTGTCCAGGCAGAAAGAAATGTCACCCTCATACACGAAATTTGCAACAAAACCATTACCTGTCCCCAGAAAGCAGCCGCATGAAGAGGTTCCCAGCCGTCCCAGTCCTTAACATCCAGGCTTGCCCCCTGGTCGAGAAGGACTTCAGCTGCATGCAGATAACCATTGGCTGCAGCTATATGCAGCTAGGAGATAAGGAACAGAGCATGAACCATCTGCAAGGACCATGAATGGTTTTATACACCAAGTTTCAGTGGAATTTCTTGGATAACGTCTGAGTCTAGATCTGGACAGGCAGCACATTTCACATTTGGCAGATGCCATCAGGTCAAAAGCAGGTTGTTCCTGTTACTAAAACTCAGTATTACCTGCATGTAATTCTGTTTGGAGAGGAAACTGCTTAACAGTTCTTAAAATAACTTACATATATGGGTTAGAAAAAGAATGTTTTCACATTTTAAATCAAGGTCTCTTAAGTGCTTCCCCATCTGTAGGGAAACAGCACCATCAAAATGCAAGCCTGCAATGGAGAACATCATCCACTGTAAACTCTGCATTCCTCATGCCAGAAGAACGACTCCTCTTCCCTACTTAAGTGCTGTGGATGCGATTTTTTTGATCAAATTTTCAGCCCGCTTTAGTCAGGGCTGCCTTCGTGCAATTGCACTTCCACTCACGCTATAACTATTTTCACCATTTGAAAATCAAAACCATTTTAATCCTTGGCTACTTTTAGTTAAGGGAATATGATTTTTCAGATATTGGCTTCCAACTACAACCACCCCTTTGGAGACATCAATAATAGTCTCCTTTAGTCCCCCATGACACTTCATGTCTCTGAAGATTTTCATAATTGTGGTCTGCTGTTGCATCTCTGAGCAAAACATTGACCTATGCATTGCTCTGAAGGTATGAACTCCACTCAGAGCTCATCCTATTTCAACTGTGCTGAAGAGGAGAATGAAAGCTTCTTTTCAAAAATTTCCATGTGGATTCCACCACACAAAGTTACACCCTCATCTGGAAATAAATTCTGATGCTTTCTGGCAATTCAATTAATTTCTACCTAAATTTTATGGCACTGGGTCATACCCTCTAGAGGCCACATGAATTAACAAGGAATCACTTCAGGGTGATATAAAAAGGGAAGCCAAGAGGTCTGCTTAAATTTATGTAAATAATCCTTGTTAAAGGGAAAAACATATTACAAAAATAAGCTGCAATAAAAGCTTCAGTCACCCAAGTTTATCTTGGAGGGAGCCTGCCCTTCCCTTACACTTCTGGTATGTGCTATAGGTGACAATTTAGATTAAGAAACCTGCATGCACTGCCATGGTCTGGCCATCAAACAAATGACACCGAGTGGCCTGTGTATCAGTTAAGTCTGGACCCAAGCATCAAATGACCAAGGCTGTGTGAAGGTCCCAACATGTATGACAGCATTACTGAACCTTCCCTAAGTCGGGACTGCTGTAAGCAAGGATTTAAGAGACATGTTTGCAGGTGAAAAAGGAGGGAACAGGACTAGGATTGTTCAGCCTTCTCAGTCCCTGTCCAGTCAAATCAGATGCCAGCTTGCTTTGTGCTGTACATTTGTCCTGGGTGCTCTCCTCTGCCCAGGGGCAGAAGCCATCCTACGTGAATAAACACAGCACTCCATCGACTCTGTATGAGCCAGATGCTATGCAAAGCAGAAACGAGGCAGAAAGTCTCCAGAGTGCCCAATACCTAACCCGCTCCCATGAAAACCAGAGGACTCTCACGTCTCCTCTGTAGGAGTCAGATCAGACTACAAGACCAGCGAGAAGCAAGAGATCCCTGGGAGGTCGTTCAGTCCCATTTCCCCGGAGGTCAGCAGAAGTGCTATGTTCTGCAACTCCTCATTGTGGGATTTCTTGCACCTTTCTTTGGAAGCTGCTGGTACCAGCCACTGTCAGACAGGACCCAGGAGCTCAGCAGCCTTGTTGCAGGACCTGAGCTGCTGGACAACTGACAGATCTCACATGAACAAGGGATTCGCTTCAAGAAGTGCAGGGTTAGACACTAAGTTACGTCAGCTGTACTCATGGACAGCGCCTGTTCCTACGTGACAATAAACTAAAACAGGGAAAAAGATCAAAATAGCTTCCTCACTCCTCTCAGTGACTTGTACATGTTGATTTTGTATAACTCCTGCCACAGGGCAGGTTTCGTAACCTACGGGCTGAAGGAAGGCAAAGGTGAAGCTGCAGCAGTTTCACTCACCAGCGTAGCACCTTGGGCATCAGTCCTGTTCAGGTCTTGTCCAGTCGCAAGTATGTCATGAATGTCACAGATCATGACCTGCTCTGGAGCAGCCCGCATCTCATTGATCCTCTCCTGTGTAATTCCTGTTAAAATTCCAGTTAGAGAGAGAAGAGTTGGAAAGGGTCTTTGTCTCCACTGGTTGAGTAAAATTAGACTTAATAATTCCTGGTTGATATGACCTCACATCCTTTTCAGAGGCTACGTAGCTGAGGGGACTGACAGCTGTCCTTCACCCTCATCATTATTTAGGAATCAGAGAAACTAGACAGAGTCAGGTTCCAAGAAATTATGCCAGGCAGCAGCTCTCTGCTTTTCTCCAGAGGCGAATCAAGAGCTGAGAAACAAGGTAATTTTTAGTACTACATTGACCCATTTTTGTATTTTACACGAACTCAGTCTCCTTACCTTGATAGGCCATGCAAGTCTCAATGACATCCAGAGTTGGCTCATCTTCACAGAGGTCATACGGCATGTTGCCATCTGCATTCACTGCCAACAAGTCTGCTCCACTGCAAGGAGAAAGCGGCGTTACACAAGAAAGGACCTCAGACATCCTAGAGCAGACAGTGCCAAACACCGGGATAAATGCTTAGCAAAAACTAACTGGCGTTTAATAGTTGCCCAAATGTCACCAAGATTTGTGTGAGATGAGAAAGATTTGTAAAGCCATGGAGCTAGGAATGGGGAAGATAAATTCCAGAAGTGGATGAAAGGCAGCACGCTACACCTCCTTCATGGGCTGTGGGGCACATGAGCCACCGAACCGTTCCTGTCCTCTCTTGATCCTGGCACTGGACAGACTAGCAGCTTCTCAGTGATAGAAGTGATTTATTTGCTGAATTTCTGGATAACAATGCCAAGCAACTACCAGGTGCTTGTTATCTGGGCATCTGGCATTCCTTCAATGAAAAGTTCTCACGGACCAGAAAAGTTGGGAAAGATAGCGGCTGAATGGCGGAGGGAGCCTTCCATCTAGCCAAGGGCATGATGGCAAAAAATAGTAATAAAAAAAAAAATATCCTGTCAACTGGTGAATTTTTCTTTCTGATTGTCCAAAAGCACTTCTCTAAGTGCTTTAGTGACCTCCGGGAGGTCACTATTTGGAAGTCAAATTGCCAGCTAAATTGATCACTGTCCAGCTAAATTGATCATATTCCCACAGAGCAGAAAATTTCCAGCACCTGCTGAACTGTGGCATTTTAGCTAGCTGTTACATAGTTTCAGCTGAATTCTGATCTACCTTGACAGTTAGCAGCCATGGAAGGACAGCAGACAGTATCTACTTGCATTTAGATTCCTGTTTCTTTATTTTTTTTCCCCTCTGCCTGAGCAGAGCAAACTACATTGAAATTCACATTTGCAAAGTACCAGCGTTAGTTTAATCAGCAAATAAAAAAGCAAGGAACTGGACATCTTTTGTGGGCTACTTCCTCTGATGGTCTCCAAGGGTTCCAGGTCCCATCACCAGTAACATTGCCTTCAAAGGCAGTGTCTAACCAGTCATTTGATACGTGACACCTCCTGTAAAGGACAACTTTGATTGCAGCAAACACATTCAATCACTCCATTCCTCAAAAGTCCAGGGGAAGACTGTTTCTGAGCATGGGATCATGACATTATGCTACTAGAGTCCAAATTTGCTGGCAACTACTCAACACAGGGCAGGCTATGACAACTAGGGCCATAAACTCCAGTTCCTCACCTCGCCACCCATCCCCATGACACTCCCTTATCTTCAATTAAGAGTCAGGAATGCACTATATTGTTCCATGTTTGTTTGCTCCATTTTTTATGCTCCCTGTCCAAAAATTTCCTAATCCAAGTGGCAACGTCCTCCAAGGGATGATTGTTTGCATCCTCTGCTCCACTTCCTTCATTATACGGCCAAAGAAGAAAGGCCAAATTTTCAATGCTAGTCTCCCAGATGACAGCATCACAGGGAGAAGTCTCCCTCCCCGAGGGAGAAGCAGCAGGCACTGCTGTGCAAGGCAGCATGTTAATGCTCCCAAAGCACACTCTGCTCCCTACACCGTCACTCCGGGAAATGGAGGAGAGGGCTCCGTACAGAGTCAGGACTCTCTGCTCCAGACAGGACTCACAGCAGGTGCTCATTAAATGCTGCACATGGTACA
This sequence comes from Gymnogyps californianus, assembly GCF_018139145.2. Classification (NCBI taxonomy): domain Eukaryota; kingdom Metazoa; phylum Chordata; class Aves; order Accipitriformes; family Cathartidae; genus Gymnogyps; species Gymnogyps californianus. The sequence goes on along the minus strand of NC_059487.1, from coordinate 4,652,524 downwards.
GCTCAAAACACATCTGGCTTCCTCCTCCTTGCTGGCAAGTCTAGAAAAGACTTGAGCTTTAGGGCCTTGGTAAAGTCAAGTGGAAGATCCAGTGCAAGCACCCTGTGTCACACTGCTGGGGAACAAATGCTTTACAAGAAGCTAGCTGGTTACTAATTAAGAACCAGTAAAATAGGTCACAAAGTTCACCCAAGTATTTGAGCTATACAAACGTGCTGCTGTCCTCCTACATCAATGTCTCTGACTGTGGCTGGAAGACCTGAAGTCATGTTTAAGAGCTTGAGGGTGGATCCTGCTGGCTGCTCCTATTTTTACCCATCCAGCGAGCATAGTTCAACAAGCACAAACACAAACACATACACACCAGAACACAGGCAAAAAGTGGCAAATTTTGGCCCAGTCTCCAGAAGCTTCATGAAACTGAGTCGAGTCACCTAGGGTTTTACTGTGTCTCCTCTGCCTTTCTGCTCTTCCTCCTCCACCTCCTTCTCCCCCAAGCAGGAAGGAGTCTCATGAATAGCCTGAAAGCAGGGAATAATCACCACCGCTGCGATCTCGCAAGGTACTAAGCAGTCTAGGTTTCCGTCTGCAGAAGCTGTGGGTAGGATCAGATCTGCAGAAAGGGACAGACACAAAAAGCCACCTACTGCTGGATGAGGATCTTCACCAGGTTGATATGACCACATGTAGCTGCTGCATGCAACGGAGTCCACAGCTCGTTGTCCTTCGCGTTGACATTGGCCCCGTGGTTGAGGAGAAGCTTGACTATCTCTTCATAGTTGTCTATGCAGCACTGGCGAGGAAGAGATGCAGACAGATTGGGTTTTTTAAACTTTGGGAAGATGAGGGCTCATACCTGCTCAGTTGTACCAGGGTACCTGCACGTGGAGACCTACTTTATCCTGCAGTGTTTGGCAACAAACATCTCCAACAGAGTTAAACACCAAATTGAGCACAAGCAGGTCAGAAAGGCACCGTGCAGAACACCTACACTGGACAGACTGAAGGTCACTGGTGTTTTACAGGGCCTTGTGGTTTGGGGCAGAACCAGCATGGAATAATAGCAAATATGCACACAACTTCTGTTTCACTGGGTCTTCCATATTCAAAAGCAAACATAGCAGTAATTCAACGTAACCAGTATAACCACATACCAAGGGATGAGCTGACAAGCTGACATTCCCTTTTCTTAGGGAAAAATCCCACACACTGGCATGTGATGAGTAAAAGTCTTCTCAGCAACTCACGCTACCTACCACAGTCACCTGAAGAGATGCAAGTTGGATTCCCAGAATTATGAGGTACTTCACAGGGCACCTTTCATTTCCTGAAAAAATCAGCATCCTCGATTCATTTACACCCCAGTCCCAGAGGCAGCCAGCAAGAAGAGCCTCAACCACTTCCCTTTCGGGAAGGTGGAATTTGCTCTTTGATCCACCTCGTGCTCACTTCTTGACATGAATGTGCGTATGATAAAGACACTAAAATAAGATTAATTCTTGTGCAAGAAGCCTGTTCGTGGTCTATGCATTACTGCCGACCCACATAGGAGACTCACAGCTCAGCACTGCAGCATGGGCTTGTAATGGGGCTGAATTACAACCCACAACAAGCATTTTAGCAGCTGAGTAACAAGGACCCTTTATGTATTTCTATTTCTGTTTATTATTTGTATATGGAAGTGAGGTTAAAATCATGCCTGTCACACAGCCAAGTTATCACAGAAGTGTAACTGCATCCTTCACCAGAAGCCACTGCTAATGGGCAATAATGTTCACTTAGGAGCTTCTCTCTGTTCAGGGATTCAATTAGTTCTAGTGGATGCGAAGATCCCACCTCAACTCCCAAATGCACCTTTACAATAACTGATCCTTCAGTGGGCAAGGTGGGATTCTCCATGGCTTCAGTACCTAGTGGGGAAAGCAATGAGGCTGTCAGCATTTCTGTGTGCAGAATAACATCTCTTTGGAGAGGTGGTGGTGGTGGGGACCTTTTATTCTTCTAGAAGCCAGTTTGCATTTGTAAGCAAACATCCACCCAGCTTTGAAGAGAGCAAGCGACTTGCAGAAGAATCCAAAATCCAAAGTCAATGAGAGCATTTACAGCAGGGACTAGTGGCGAGAAAACCATGAGTCCTCGTTCCGCCCTCGGAGCGAGCGTGACAACCGCGCCACTGTTTTTCGCGGCAGCGGAGGCGGCGGCTGCCAGGCACGGCGAGTCCCACGGGCCTGCTGCAGGCTGACTCTCCTGGTGCTTTCGCGCTGAAAATCAGGACTCATGAGGAGGGGTGGGGATGGGGGCCTTAGGAAGAAGAACAGAAAAACCCTTATGGGATCAGCGCAGAGGCTCTGAGGAAGGACACAGACTTACACACCACTATAGCAAGTCTGTATTTCACTGGCGATCAGCTGCTGCCATCTCATACAGACTTCGGGAAGTCCCTGAGTGTACAGCGAGCAGCAGCAGGCCCTCCAAGCATCCTGTGCATCACTTATTTAAACCAGTTTCAAAACTCATGGGTTGCCAAAGTCTCTAAATTTGAGTTAATCTGCTTTAAGAGTTTACAGCCCAGCCCTGCAAAGATTAAAGGGTGGGAGAAACGTTGTTCACATCTGAAAGCCAGCCCCGATTCCTGAGCTCTTATTATCACTGAACAAAGTCTGGGATACAGCAAGAGAAGGGTTTGATCTTAGTTTGCTCCCCAAGAAACAGCATCGCCAGCACAACATGGTGAAGTTTCACTGCTTTCACTCAGCAAAAAAATGAAATACAAGAGCTCTCTCCGTTTACCCCGACAGGTCTGCGTGGAGGGCAGCGGAAAGACGTGACAGTGCGGAGCGGCAGGGAGCTGTGACCTCCTCCCACACCTCACCTGATGCAGTGCAGTTAATCCATCTTCATTGCACAGGTCTGGGCTGATGTTGCTCTTCAGCAAGTAACACACTGTAAGGGAAGGAGACAGGACGAGAGGAGAGTCAGATCAGTAATCCTAACACATCTCTTGCTCTCAGCTAGCCCTGGCCAGTTCAAGACAAAGGCAACCGGCACCATCAGGGTGTTCCAGTGTGGGCAGAACTGCAGGAGACCTCGCAGCCAAGAGCCCAACACTGGCGTGAACCCGCAGCCACCGCAGTGCTGGCAAGAAAAAAAGCCTTCTTGGTTTTATCCAGCAGAGAGCACCAGCATACAATTTTCCCCCAACTTCCTTCCAAAGGAGACTGCTATTACAGCTATCATTTTCATATGGTTGTGCTGGAACAGTCTACATTTTTATCTTATGCTTTGCAACATTTTAGTGCAACCTCTGCACGCTGCAGCCCAGGAGAACTCAAAGGCAATCGGTGATTTTTGGGTCCTGAGATACAACTCTAAGAGAGCTCTCACTGCGGGAGGGATGAGGTCTTGCCTCAAGAAGTTATCAATCTGGGATGAGAAGCCCAATACGTTCAGGGGCCTCCCGCATCTAAAATACACCAGGGTTGCTTTGGACACTTGACATGAGCTGTTGGGTATTTGAAGAAAGCTTCCCAGAGGCTTTATTTTTTAATTGCTGCTTTGGGGGGGGAAAGAATAAGATTTATACTATTAAAATGCAAATTTCTGAAACACATGAAAAGTCGTTAGCCCCTAGGTGAATAAAGTTTGCTCTGAGGTACAGATCTTGCACGGGGTAATAGCAATAAGGCTGGCAGAGGACGTAAATTAATAGCAACACCAGGAACTCTTTAAATTCAACACTGCTGACAGATCTTGATGTTCTGTACTCATCTTCTGTTGTTTACTTGCTCTTTCCCTGCTTTTTCTCCAGAGATTTCACTACCTAATGCTTTTTCCACCTCAAATGTCACTGACAGCACAGGCACAAGCCAGACGTTCATAATCATCTCCCTGGGGCCAGGGTAGCAACAGATATTCAGGTCCCATCTTATTTGATGGCAAGGATGCAACCATTAAGTGAAACCAGAGTTGCAAAATAAGGAACACTAACGAAGCTAAAAGGGCAGTCAGTAACCATCTTCAGCAATCGAAACAACTGCAAGGCTGGTCACTCCCAAAGCATCCCGCAGCCTCTGCTTCTGCTGCTTTTGACTGATCGCTGTCCCGCTGTCAGAGGGAGCTCTTTTCCCAGCACATCCACAGGGAAACCCATCTGCAGGGCTGTCCTTGGGGACAGAGCACTTCTGGCATCCGAAGCAGAACATGGAAAACATGTCCACAATGACATCAATGTTGATTTATGAAGCTTTGTTTAAGAGATCTGGAAAATGCACTCGCAAGAAAGGCAAACTGAAACCAAAGTGAAATTTTGTTTGGAAGCCACCAGTCTGACATTATCAAAAAGGCAGGCAAAACCGGGCAGAAGTGAAATAAAACACTTTATATCACAGCATTGTTTCACCCAACTGAAAATGAATGCTGGAATTTACGTTTGCTGGAAATAATTTCAAGGCATTGACACCTGCTCGATGAAACCGATACAAAAAAGCAGAATACAACAAAGAACAAAACTCATCCCCCACCGCAGCGAGTCCAAAGAGTCTGAGTTTTTTCCAGCTCAAAGGCCAGTGCAGGAAGCCCACGCCTACACTCAGCTCACACCCCCCGACACTCGCATGCTTGACAGTAATAAAAGCGCTGAACCCCAGCCAGTATATCCAATTTAATGACTGTGCTTCTACTGTTTCTGGCCAGCCCCAAGCTCCTGCTCTCCTAATCCAAGCTGAGTGATAGGCGAGTCATCCACCAGTGGATCTGCTTGTCTCTTATTTACTTTGGATGCTCAGCCATTAGGGTTTTAATTCAATCTCAGTCATTTAAGAGCCATTGTGTACTAATGACATGCAGCTCCATAATCATGTTTTGCCTGATTACGGAGATTGGGACAAGTAGATGCTGGCAGATTAACCTTACAAGTGCTGTCCCTCCATGGGAAGAAGCAGTAGCATAAATCCCAGCTTGTTACGGAGTATGGGGTTTTGTGTTGAAGGCTCTGTGATCATGGCTTGACAGAGCTTGTAAGAGTCCATGAAGGGTTAAGATTCAGAGAAGGATTTATCTTGCCCTAAAGCAGCTTTGAATTCTCCACTAACCCCTGCAGCAGCCCTCATGCTTGCAGTGCACCTCCCCTTGGCTCCCATCTGCCCTCGGGACCGGCTCACCACAGTCCTCCAAACATTTCCCAGTATCTCCCAACACACCGAAGACTGACAACCACAAGACGCCAGAAAAGAGCACAGAAAAGTCAGGTAACGAAGCTAGGTATGGATGTGGTACCAATGAGTCCAGGCAAACATGGCTTGAAGAAGAGATCAAACTCCTTTCCAACCAGTCCTAAACTGAAGCTTGCATCTCGGGGTTTGGCAAGGGGAACACAGGGCTGGGCAGCAACGAGTCCTGGCTCTTTTCTCTAAAGTCAGAGGGATGTTGCCTTCAGTATTCCTCATGCTCCAGACAACAAATCCCAACAGCTAGGCAGAAGTTTCCAAGAACTGTGATTTCCTATTACATACGCCCCCTTTTACAAGCAAGGCGATTTACCCAGCGTCCCACCAAGCTCGTAGCAGAACGCAGCCCAGATTCCTACCCACCACCCCCAGCAGCAGGGCATGGGGTGGCAAAGAGCAGCTTCATCACCCCCTGCTCCCTGCGGGCAGACCTGCAGAGGGATGTGGAGGGAGGACATGGACATCTTCCCCATGCCCACTACCCAGGAACAGCTCCTCCCACGTGGCTGGGAAGAACAAGTCCTCCTTTCTGATAAACTTCAGGAGAAATGTGCATTTGTGGGTTTTCCAGTGCCTTAAGATTAGGAAAGGAGGGGCACAAGTGTGACGCTTTGCAGCGCTGGAAGCCGGACCCTCAGTTCCAGGGCTGTGGCACTGCCACCGACCCGCTCCACTGCTTAATGCACAACATAAGGGACAGAGACCTGAGCAAGCAAAGTGCTTCTCTTCAAGCCTGCCAGTGCCGCACGCCTCGCTGCAAAGCCCAACACCTTCTCTTCCCACCTCCAGCCATGAATGATGCCATACAGGTAGGAAGTGTATGCTTCAGCTCGCAAGGACGCAGATTAATCACTCGATGCCAGCTGATTGCCTTCTGTCAGCTCAAGCCTCAGCCCACCACTCATGAAAGGACGATCCCCCCCATACGCAGAAGGTATAGCACGGCCATGGCTCCTCTGCAAGCCCCTCTGCGAGCTCAGGTCACTCCGAGCCCAACAGAATGGGCTTTTATGGGTCACATCGGCGGGTTCAGCAGGCAGCACCTCCACTTTAACACTTACGATTAACTTCTTAAAGAGAGCTCAGTGCCTAAAATGCTGAGCTCTTTAAAAATCTGTCCTTCTTTGCGTGTAGGTGGGGGGTAGGTGAGGAGAAGGGGCTGGATGCGTGGATATACTTTATTACGTGTCAAGCACAAGTTGTGGGAAGCAGTTTCAAATGCACAGCAAATGAAGGAATGAAAATGATTACAATAAGAGCTGGGTGAACAAATTGTTGTGAATAATTCATTGCAAATTATATTAACTGAACAATCACTCAAATGTATTTTCCATTATTCTGCTTGCTCTGCCTATAATTGAACCTCTCAAACGCCAAGATGGTGTACATTAATCTTCAATTTATATTTTATCATTCACATCTGTGCTGTGTTAAATGGAAAAAGCTCCCACAACAGCTGTGAAAATACATCCTAGGTTTTAAGTCACCCTCCATCACATGTCCTGGGGCAGCCTCAGACAGATTCTCCTCCCCGAACACAACAAACCCACTTCTCAGGAGCTCCCTCTCCTCCCAAGCATGTCCAAGCCTCGCTTATTCTCCCCAAAACCTATAAATCAGGGGGAAGACAAAAAAAACACTGCAAAGGCCCTAAGGAAAATTCAATGCGGGGTAGTCTGCTCTCTCACCTGAAGGGACATTACAGCGCTATCGTTTTTCATCGATGTTACTTCCCACTGAGTTTACACTAGAAACAGCTTTTCCAGAAAAGTTCCTAAACCAGGTGAAGACTTTTCCATGGAGAAAAAATGCCTTTGTCAGTGCAGTTCCCCTAAGTCAATAAACTACACCATAAAATTCTGGATACTATTACACTCCCATCTATACCCAGCATTTGCATACCTCAAGTATTAATAACTCATAAGAGAAAAAGCCAACTGAAACTGATATGGATACCAGAGAAGGAAAAAAAACCAAAAACAAACCCAAACACCTTTCTGACAGGAGGTCCTGATTCCTCCCAAAAATATATAGTGGCAAACTGTCCATACTGGCAAGCAGGCTTACCTGTGTGCTCCAAGTTCACATACACACACATGCCATTAGTTTTCAAAAATCCAGGTTTATCTTGATCCTTTGCACTCAATGACTTCTTTTTGAAAATAGAAAATTAAACTCTTCTAGTTGACTTTCTGGTTCTCAGGCCACCTTTAAAAGCTACTATTGCACTGAGGTCTCTATGGCAGTAGAATAATTCTTGTATGTTTATTCATTAACTGATTTCACTGAATAAAATGAAGAGAAGTTTCACTTGGATTAAGATGCATGCTTTCACACATTGCTAGAAGTCACTTCCACCCAAATGTAGCTTTAGTCAAAAACCCAGCGTAGCGGACGAAACTCTTCCCAGCATTACTTGTAGTGAGATACTGGTGCTGTCTGTGCCACATAGGTGCGTTGGCAAAGGTCTAGAAAGACTGATCCCCAGCCTGCCAGGCACGGTGCTATGGATGGGCGCAGCTACTTCAAAGCTGCATTCTTACTGCTATGGTTTTGCAGGGATATTTATTACAGAAGAAACATTGCCAGGAAAACAGCATTGAAGGTATGAGCACTCTACCAGCAAAGCATCCAGCTTCCTAACACAGCATACTATGATATTCATATTTAAGAGCACATCTAAACCCTGAGCAATAACAGGATGAACTTACTCAGCCTTATCCTCCACTCCCTGCAACGTACAACTGATAGCCCATCCTGGTCCATTGGTAAACTCTGCGGCTCCCTAAAGCTTTCAGAAAGACAAAAAAAACCACAGAAAACAAAAGCCCACACTCAGCTTCAAAACATTTAGTACACCTAAAAATAAATATGGCCTGGTTTGCCTGCTGAGCTAGCAACTAAGACATCCCATCATGATTGATCACCAAGCTTTCTCAGGAAGGTTCAAAGCCTGTTAAGACACTTCCCACCTAGTTTATAGCTGGGCACACACATTCCTTCTAATATACCCACAAAATCTGGAAAGTTTGGAAAGAGGCCCGCAGAGCCCCATCTGCTTCGTGCCATATTCACACGGGCAGGGACATTTCATGCAGCTACACTCAGCCCCGGTGCTGCTTCTCTCAAGGAAAATCTATTTCTGATTTTGATGCTTCTTGCTTAAGAGGGCGTACCCTTCCTTAGCCCCAAGGAGCCTGCTTCGCATGGCAAGCTCTTCCTGCAGAGCTTGGGGCCCGGTTTGTACACAAGTTTTATTCTGACAGCAAGTGAGAGCTGTCAACAACTCATGCATTTATTTAATCCATAGGGTTCAATTCTTTCTCCACCTCTTTGTATCCATTTCAAGCAATTTTTGCTTTACGCTTTGACCCCTATCCATCATTGCAGTACCAGAGCACCAAGAAGAATACTAGAAGGGGACAGCCACGTACAGCTGCGTCCTGGATGAACGGGCCACAGTCAGGTCCCCAAACCCTACTGCATCCCACATTTTTCTTGCTCTGCATCTACAGGACTTCAAGCTCTGATAATCCACTTAGTGCTAGTGATGCTATAGCATCTTTCTTTAATGGCTGCCATCCACCTGGGATTACTCAGATAAGTAACAATGTGCAAGTTACCCATCTGCAACCAGCAGTGCTCAAAGGAAGCAGCAGAAACAAAGCCAAATTCATTTCAATTGGGAAAATAAAAATTAGAGGATGCTGCCATCTGACAAGCCTTTCTAAGGATGTAGCAGCATGTTCAAAACCATCCTCTTCCTCTCCTGCTCAGACTAACAGTGAAATTGGTCCACACAGGAGATACCAAATACATAAACGAAAACTAAAGTCGGAGATTATTTTCTTGGTTTCTCATTCCTCATCTGTTACTGGAAGAATAAATAAATCATTTTGGTATGGTTTTTAAACAGATGACGGGCTTTAAAAGGGATGAGTGTTTTATATAACCTTCGGGCTCAGCTGCCTTCAGCAGGATTTCTGTGGGCAGGGAGCCAGGACAGCAGATTCCCCAATATCATTGTGACAGTGACACCTGGGCTGCCAAAGAGCCTCTTCTCTCTTTAAGAGGCATTTTGGAGTAGGTATTTGAATGGTGCCCATTTAAAGGGTACTTAAAAAAAAATTTAAGTCAGACTTATGGAGGTATGGATCAAGGAGACCAAGGCTAAGTTTCCCAAGGATGACTCAGAAGCTGTAGCGATGAGCAGAGCAATGCTGGCTTTTAGGGTGCGATGGCACTCAGCAGAAGGCACTGACAACGTGCAGAGGGAATCATCCTGCTGCGGTCGCAGCCACGCGAGCCAGTGGCCTGAGCAGGGAACACCAACAGAAAGCGAGGGATGAGGGACAGCCATGTCGTCCAGCAGCGGCTCGATAGGAACCTGCATCCCCCATGTCTTGGGTTCGCCCCTGAAATGTTGGGTTTGGTGGGTGCAAGCAGGCAAGCAACACGTCTCACTTCCCTTCGTGTTTCAGGCAGGGTTAGACGAAGGGCACCTACAGAGTCAGTAAATGCTTGACCAGGACCTCCTGTTCTCCTACTGCTCTGGCTACTTCCAGCTTTCTTCCTACAAAAAGCTCTTCTTGGAATTCATGACAACACATGCAAATCCATTCAGACAACACAACATCAAAGCCTTTTATCTGAGTAGCGCAGAGGATCTCACTTATATACCCGTTCAGAAACTACTTTTGATGTATTGGACCGAAACCTATCTACTGAGACATGCAACAGTCATCACGTGTGATGTCTATACTAAGCTTATTAGAAAATAAATCTTTCAGGGTACCAAAAAGGAAATGCAGCAAAAAAATTAATTGGCTTTAACAGAAATTACAGCATAAGAAGTGTTTAGATAAAAGGGAGCAATGGTGTCAGGAGGTAAACTTTTGCAGCTGTCTGCGTACATGAAGAGCTTCCCCAGTTACATTAACACAATAACATAACAGGTGATCTGAGGAGCAGAATTGCAATACCCCCCCAAGCTCCACGCAGAGCCAGCCTGCCGGTATTGGCAAGAGGATACTCTAATATGCTCTGTGTAGCAGGAAATAGTTCATATTGCCATTTGAAAGTGTTATTAGGTTCCAGAGTCAACAGCTTCTGCCCCAGCTCATGTTTCAGGCATCCTATAGCCTCAGCTAAGCAGCTGTATGTTGACCTGAACCACATGAATGTTTTTAAGAGTCTCAATTATAAAACAGGAAACTTTCTATTTAGAGGAACAGAAAACAGGTTTTGGTGGAGGGGTGGGGAAATACATATCTGCTTTTCAAACTGCCCTGGATTAATACCAAACGATTCCCCGCAGTGACGGCCTGCTGACCACAGCCCAGGAGCTCGCCGGCAGACCGGGCTCTCCCCCTTCTCTGCTCCTCAGCCAGCCCGGCTTCAGAGACCCTTCTGCTCTGTTGTGCATCTCTAACCTTGCCCTGGTCTTTAGAGAAGCTCCAAGTGCTCTGGCTGTTTCGGTACCTTCTCCACCCTCAGCAGCATCCACTCTGACCTCGATCAGCACGTTTTGTTTTTTTTTTCCCCCTCCAACTTCGTCTCCCTTTAGTTTAGGATGAATACATTGGGGACGAAGATCTTTAAGAGGTACAGGACCAAATGACATCCTTAGGTCTGTTCCCATGGATCACTGCATTCATGAAACAGGGTGCCACGTAGCCAAGGTCTGCGCAAGGCAGAAGCGCGGTGTGCCCGGACACGCTCTGCAATGCAGCAACCTGAACTTTACCAGAGAAGCATCGGCTGATCCTTAGCAGCCCTTCTGTTTTTGCAACCTGTAATTATTCAGCAGCAAATTTTACACGATTCAGAGATTTGAATTTCAACAGAGCCTTTCATCCAGAGATCTCCAAAAGCGCTGCGAGCTCCAGGCTGTCTCCCGGGATTTTACAATCAGTATTCGCCTCGTTTCACAGATGTGACATCTCAGCCTGAGTTAGACCCAAGACTCTGGAGGCTCAGGTTTCTTTGCCAAGGTCACAGTGACAGTCCATGGCACAGCTGTGACAGTGCCCTAGAGTCCCAGGTCCCAGCTCCGCCCTTGAAGCACAAGAAAACTCTCCTTTCCTCTCCCCTGTCCTCTCGGTTGTTCAGCCAAGAGGAATTGGGCAAAGCAGCTGAAGTCTCAACGCTAGCAGCTTCGACAGCAACCAGACCCCAAGGTGAACCTTGTATTTGACAGAGTTCGGCAATTGTGCCCATGGGTATTCTAAAAAGAGAAACGGAAGCCGTGGCTCGGCAGCAGCTCTCGGCTGGTATTGCTCCCTGGGGAAGGTCTCCACCGCTCAGCTCGGACCTGTTTGCTCATCACATCGAGGACCTGGGCTGGGCGAGGAGAACGAGTTGCAAGAGGTGGGGGAGCGAGGTCATCCAAAGCGCTTGCAGTGTGGCAGCACACTTCATTTAATTATGAATCAGGAATGATGCCGCCACCAGGGTGGAGAATGGAGCACGTTTAGTTGCCAAACCTACATTCGACAACCATCCCTGATCTTCACCAGCAACCCAGCCAGGACAACCTCTTTTTTTATCTCCCCTCTCACAAGCCCACATCCCAGAAGTCTGCAAGTTTTGGGGGCTGATCAAATCCCACTATTCCCCCAGAGTTTCAAACCACTTTCAATCTTCATTTCAGCACCGATCGCACACAGAAAAATCAGACAGTCTAGAACTTTTTTGGTATTAACAAAAAATCGCATTCAATTTGCTCTCCAGGTGAAACACCTCCAATCTCAAAGCAACCCCCGATGTTGAGCATCACCTCCGCGCGGCTGCTGCCTCGCAGTGCCTGCAACAGCCCGACGCCGGCACGGGGCGCAGAGGCAGCGGGCAGCTGCCATGGGCCACCGAGCAACCGCACAAAGGCCCGCAGCTAGTGGCACGCTGCCCCTTGGTGGGACCTGGCCTGGAGGCACGGGTGATCCTTGTACCACCACACACCAAGCAGGGGCATTTCCAAGAAATACCTGTGGCACCCCAACTCTCCACACTGCAAATTTGTTTTCAACATAACCAAACGGATTAGAGAGCCACATGGACTTGTCTCCTAGCCCTTGGCAACCAACAAACCCTTGTCAGAGAAGTCAAGAGAGTTTATCTGTGAACATCATCAAAGGTATTCAGCACTGCACGGAAACCAGGTTCATACATTTAAGAGTTGAATCAGAAGTCAGCACCTGAGCTTGGCAGAAATGCAGGCTTTTCACAGCTAGAGTAATATTTATAATCAATGAGACAGACCTGACAGAAGGTGTATTAAGAAATCTGTGTGATGGCTGCTGTGCACAGAGGACACTAGTCCCCCCAGCCAGGGGCTGAAGCTACCCCATGGGCCTTGGGCCTGATCCAGTTGAGGATGGTCTGCTCAATAAAGGTGACGGCATAAACTTGCTGCAGGTTGCTAGTCGTGCAATCCACATTTAAGACCCATTATCTTGAGCATCCAAGCTTAAAAAAAAAAAAATTTAAAAAAGAATAATAGTGGACAAAAGGTTAATTTCCTTAATGTTTCCAAATTTCATTGAAGAAGTTTTGAAATCCCCTTCCATGACTCCTCTGAGACTGCACAGAAGACCTTTAAATTAGGTCAAAACAAGTGGGCACGCAGTGATACAACCTGGGTTGGTCTATAACCTGACTGTCAAGTGCTTTGCATACAGACCGCCTTGTTTTAATAGTTATTTCACCTGCCTCATCACACAAAGTTGAAAACTCTCTCCAACTTCTTCTGTCACAAGTTCTAAGTGATTTCTGCTTCCCACCACCTCAAGTAGCAGAAGATGAGTGTTCCCAGGCTGGATGATGCAATATAGCTTCATGGTTGCCGGGAGGTTAGCCCATGGGGAAGCAGCTTGAGAAGTTGACAGGTCATTTAGACTTTTCAGAAAGAAAAAAAAAAGTCCAACTTGTTGCCTTCACCCATCCCCGCCATATCCACAGACACCAAAGTGCCAGCCTCATGCGAACTCACAACAAGACAGCTTTTGCCGCCAGCTCTCCTCTGCTGAGCTTCTTCCACTTTGATGCAGTAAAGAAAGAAACCACACACAGGGTCGGGAGCACTTTCCTTTTTAGTGAGTGGCTCCTTCACTTTCAAAAGCCATCTGAGTCAGCTTAAAACTTTCATCTGCAGAATACAGCTTGAATTCGGCAAAATCCTTCAGATCAGACCTAGGCAGGGAGAGAAAACCAGCTCCCTCTCACAAACTGCTGAGGAGTTGTGTACGTCGTGGCAGAGGAACAAGCGTGCTCCCTCATGGGAGGGGAGGTCTGGGGTCCAAACCCACGGGCACAGCTCACACCGGGGATGTCAGCTCAGGACTCCCAACACTTACAAGACTGTTCTAACAGCCTTCGGGGTCAGTCTAGGGGTCTTTTACTTAACGTAAAGAGGAAAAGAGCTGAAATTCTCCTCCAGAAAGTGCTTTGCCTTAGTGCTTCAGATGAGGTCACTGATGTTTCATCCTGTTTCTGAGAGGAGCACTTCAGTCTCAGTGCATACAGTGATTTTTTCTTAAATTTATTTATTTTGCTTTGCATTTACACGCTGAGCTTATTAATACTAACAAAATACATAAACTACCAAATTAAAAAATACATAATTCCTACAGCTCTTACGCAGGTTTAAAGCATCCCGTTTATCAGAGCAGTATCTCTGAACATTGAAGACATAACTCCTCGTGCTGGGAACAAGGAGTTGCAGGCAACAGCAGGGAGCAGAGAGCGAGCAATATATCCCAATTCTCTCCCTTCGTCACTTCAAGAGGTCTCCTGTCCTGGGATGAAAGACCCTGTCCAACTCTCCCCGTTAGTATTGCAAGTCAAATGCCTCCCATACCCTCTTCAGCAAGAGTGTCAGCTCAGAGGAGTTACAGTTTTCCTTTCTGCAACAGTGGAGAAAAGCTTCAGTTTGCCAAAGTATATTGCATTTCCCAAGAAAACTGCAGTTTTCAAAATAATTAACAGTCATTAAAATTCCCCATTAAGTTTTGCCATTAGCAATAGCAGGACCATTCTCCTCTCCACAGTGGTGAAAACTGTGCTTACTTCTATATTAAAACCAGTTTTGTTAATGAACCATTTTGTTCCATCCTGTTTGCTTATAAGATAGCTCCCCCACCAGCAGATCCCTCACATCAGGGAGTTTTTCATTACGTATTTAACACTACAAGAGCCCAAGCATCACGCGCCACCTTTTAGCTGTCACAATGCAAGAAAGGTGACATCCATCTTCTGGACTTGAATGGCAGATTGCCCTGCACTCACCGCATCCCTTACACCTACGTATGAGCAAACGGGGAGAGAGCCTCCTTACGCTCTCCTGCCACGCTGCTGGCCATGGCTGCTTCTGTGCAATGGAGGAGAAAAGACTGCATGATTACATTACCTAAAAAATCCCACACTTTGAACATTAAGACAAGAGGAAAGCCAAGCTCGAGCTTTGCTTCATCTCCCATCAATTCCACAGTCTAGTATTTTGACTTAAAAATTTATAACAACAACAAAATGCTTTAGTAGCTAAACCCACCTCAGTAAGTTCATTAAAGTAATTAATGCTTAAGTGGCTGCTTACACTGCTCTGCTGACAGCACTAATTACAGGTTGCAGAGGTGGATCCCAGTGACAGCGCAGGGAACCAGGAGTCGGTTCGAGGCTCATGCATGGTACTGGGAAGACGTGCAGTCCCATGCAACCGCTTGGGCCAGATCCAGCACTCCCCTACTTTTTCCTGCTACTAAAACCAAAATTCAGTATCTCCAGCACTGAGTATAACTGAGCAACTTTGGCAGCTTCTGGTGAAGGAACACGTATTTTTCTGCTGACCAACATCCAGCAGAAGAGGCCTGTAGCATCTTACTCAACACCCTTTTCAAGAGCAAGTCCTTCAAGAGCGGGAGCGGGGCTGGCTAGCCAGGGTGACAGGGCCATTGCAGACTATCGTGAGGACAGGAATCAAAGTGCTCTGGTTCCTGGAGACACCATGGACCATTTCATCCCTTGTGAAATGAAATGGGAGGGTTGCACTCTCGCTCACTAAACCAGGGGTATAACCTTCCTCACACAAGCAGTCCTGTCCTTCAAACACGGGCAGAGATCCACATGCTCAGTGCGACTTGTGCCAAGAGCACTTGTACCTGTTCTGGGAGATGCAGGAGACCTGATCCTCATTATTAGATCTGTGCTCAATTATAAGATCCCTCCTCAACTGTTTTTGGTCCTACCTTTGTCTGGAAAAAAAAACCTCTTAAAAAAATTTCTGTCTTTCCAAGCAGCTGTTTGTAACAAACACTTCTAAGATGTTTCCCACATTACACAGACTGAAGCAAATCCCACTCCAAGCCTCCACCACCCCCCCAGTTAGTGCTACAACAGAGAAATCTTGTTTGTTTCTGTACATCTCATTGTAAAGAATAATTCCCGAGGAAAGGAGCCCACCAGACCAGGAGCATCCAACAAGGTCTGGATCTCGCACAAGCAGCTGCAACCAGTACAGTTATATAATGGAAACCTGACCTACAAACCTGGAACCAAATTTTAGCTATATTCTCCTTTCAAAAATGAGTGCGTGAAGGCTGCATGCTTCTTCTGCCCTGGCTGCTGCCAGCTCTTACAGCTGTAACCTCTGGCTTGGCTCCATGCCCCAACAGGACCATTACCTTTCCTCCATCCAGCACACATGGGAAGAAGGGGATCACCAGCAAAAAACAAGTTAAAATGGGCCCTGGTTGCGTAAGTTGCATAATCTGTGCAACCTGTTACTAGGGGATGGAGCACATTTTGCTGGCCAAGATCTCCACGCGTCACCACGTACTTTCAGTTGAAGGACACAAGAAGGAACAGCAGGCTCTGGCGCTACCTCTTCCACCTAACAGGGCACTAGGAGCACTGAAGCAAGGGACAGTTTCCCAACAAACACGCATCCCTCATAGATCAAATGGCCACATACGGTGCTCTGGGGACAGAACAACTGCGGGGGCTAAAAGCAGCAAGATGACAATCAGACTTGGCATGAGGCACAGATAGTTTTCGGGACAGACCGCATTAACCTCTTCACTGCTGAAGCCTTCCTCCCCAACGGGACTGTTCCTCAAGAGGGTTGTTTCTCTAGACAGACCCAATAAACCAAATTGGTTTGAGGTGTTTTGTGCCTGTAATGCACAACAGCATCAAAGAGATTAAAAAGGAGAACATATGCACCAGGGATTCCTAGTGAATACAACACCCATAAAAGCAGAGATGAACGCTCAGCACACGCAGGTGAGGTTCAGGCGAGGCCATCCCCACTGCAGGTGGAGAGGAACAAACCACAGTAGCTGTGACCCACAGAGTCACCGTGGGAAGGGAACAAGACATAAGGCAAAGCCACCGCCTCCACCCCAACACCAGCCCACCAGCACCAGTCACGAGAGCCCTGGTCAGATGGGAATTCAGATAGACCTGAGCCCCAGAGCAGCTGGGCAAGATATGCAAACCCTCCCTTGGATTTCTATTCTCCAGTAAAAACCCAGAGCATTAGAAAAAGGTTCTTCAAAGAACTGGGGGAGAAGCAGGAGCTCTTATAAAGAGGTCCTTACATTGTCAGCAGTTTTGGGATGCTTTGCAACCATCTGGTCCCTTGTTCCTCCACCCAAGTATTTAAATCAAGGAGTTTCTTCAGATAGTGGACTAAATTTGAATGACAAGGTTTCCCCATCTTCTTGGCTGGCAATACCTTCCTTTCTGATATTTCTGAAGGAGAAATTTGCTGTTGATGAAGCACATTCCCCAGGACTAAACCAGCAGCAAGAGACAGGGGCCAGACTACGCTGACCCACTGACAGGTCCTATTTGGCCACATTTCTGGATCAGCTCCCACGTGTCCATGTCACACAGGGTACCGTATCTCCCCTCACAGATAACACTTCCCTTTCATAAGAAAAATAGCTTGATAAAAACTGCTGACCCCTCTTCAACTTATCACAAGAGAAAAACGAAACAAGTTTGGAGTTAGGAAAGGGCTATATGAGCCTCTTTGGAAGATGCTCCTTTGCCTCCACCTGCCTTTCCAAGCAGTCAATTTGAGTGCATTAAAGACAACAGAAACACAGCAAGATATATTTTAGACATCACATATGACTGCAGCGGAGAACAACTCACTAAAAATCTGATTTACTTAATGAGCGTACCAGCAGCTTTGCAAAACCAGGGTGATTTCAGAGGAAGCCGGTGCCTCGCTGCCGCTCTGAGTCACGGGAAGTGCAGCGCCGCAGCCAAGCCCCGGAGCGAGGCAGGAACACTGAAATTTCCCCCAACTATTCTTATCTTGTCTCACAGTAACTCGAGGCTCATTTTCAAAACCGGGGCCTATTCAGAGCAAACAAACAAGCCGCCGCATTCACTAAACCCTGCTGCGTCCGGGAAAGCGCTGTAAATCATGTACATAGACAGGGTTTAGATGCAGAAGTGACAAGGAATGCGCATCTGCAATGATTTTATGGCACACCAGCACGGATAATGGTTGTATGCTCCTAAAAACAGGTGATTTAAATTCCAGGGTGTCACAGATTTTAATCCTGAGCTAATTTTTCCTCTCTTCTGTGCTCTAGTATACATCACCATTATCGAGAACAGAACTCACAAAAATCAGATTTCCTGAAGACAGAGTACAAGAAAATGATGTTTTCTACGGCAAATCAGTTCAACAGAGACTCAATAAAACATGATTGATAATTAGTGTTTTCTTTTTGACAGCTAGTAGCAATTGTCTTCTCCTTAAATCTAGTGCATTTGCCAATTTAAAATTAATCTGTCCAAAAATGAAACAAAACATCTGGCAAAAAATTTCCAGTGAATATTGGCTAAGATTTACAAAGTTATACACCAGAGCGTCACCTGCTACAGCATCAGACAACTCAACAGTAATTAAGGTAGAGCCGACATGGCCTTTTGGAAAGAGCCATCAGGCAAATGGAAAATGGATGGGAATAGCTAAATCAGTTTACGTTTCCCCTGACGGGGTAGATCAAAAGAAAACTAACCTGATTAGGAGGGAGAGAGACACTGATCCAGATTCATCGAGCAAAGCAGAACAGCTCTAAAGTGACATTTATGGTTGATTTCCTTACCAGGGTCGCACAAAGCAGCCAGCATGTACCAGCAGATCTGGCCCAGATTTACAGGCTAAGGCTAGATCTTTTTAAATAAGGACAGCTTCCCTCCCCCCAGCTTACTTGCCCAGTTAAGCAGCTGTCCAAAAAAAAAAAAAAAAAAAAAAAAGCCATTAAAAAAAGCCCCCCCAAATTTAATTAAATAGAGTAAGTAATGCTCATTGCCTGTTGGCAGTGCCATTCTCCCTGCACCAGGCAGCTTGTCCCGATGACAGGCAGGTCGAAGCCGCATTGTCAGACCAAGGCTCTTGGCTCAGCCCATTTCAGCCAGCGGGAAAAGCCACGCAGGAAGGATTTGGTTCAAGCACTGGCTGTGCCCATGCGCCGGTCCCCAAGCATCCCACTCTGAGGACGCACACCAGTGTGGTTACGTGGTCCCTGATACAAGCCAGCATTCAGACTAAGGCAGGACACGTTGGTGCTCCCCTGGGGATGCTCACAGCGCTGTATGTTGCGGGAACACGACGCACACACACCCCAGGGGCACCGTGCCTGCCTTCCCAAGGGAAGCCCAATATGGATCCCAGCTCCCGGTACCTGCACCAGCCAGGGCACCTGGGAGCCATCACCTCCTCCAGCAAATCCTCTCCCCCGCAAGATTAGCTCACTGGTATGTACAGCTGCCACCACCGCTTACAAAGGGCTAATTTTAGTTAAACGCAGCCCCTCAGTGACTTGCTGGGTGCCTGGGCTCCTGCTCCACCAGTCACTCGTTAACCACTACCTGAAAACCCTCTGCCACGCACAGCACAGCTACCGGGCTTCTCATTAACACCAGGGCCCGGTGGTGCAAACACCTTTGCAGCGACATGCACCCAGGCTGGCAGGTTAAAAAGTCCCACGGAGCCCCTTGCGCACCCGCTCTCCCCAAACCCCACGAGAACGACTCACTCCCCAGGGGTGATGACAGCGCAAAAAAGCTTCCCCCCCCCAGCAGTCTCGGAGAAGGCTGCCCCGGCCACGTCCCCGCACGCTCCTGCAAGTCCCGCTGCTTTCCGGAGCTGTGCGCATCCCAGGGGATGCACAAGCACAGGTACACATTTTCTTTCCAAAGCAAATACCACCCCAAGTCGTGACCCTTTCGCTCAGGTTCAATGCCTAAGCCCACAAGCCAGCATTTTACACAATCACTGTACACTGCAAATTGTGCCAAACCTAACAAGGTTTTTATTGCTCCAGGAGGCTGTCCCAGAGCCAGGGGCAGGCTGCACTGCTCCCCCTGCTCCTGCATCGTGTGCATCCTGCTCTAGCAAGGAGACCTCCAGCCTTCCCTTCGCCTACCCCACAAGCATTTCCACCAGTAAACCCTCTCCAGTCACCGCTCTGTCTCCCCTGCTTGCCTTTGCTAACAGCCCTCGGAGCTGTAACGACAAGACAAATTGCTCCCGTGCAGAAGCAAGACCCTCCCGTAGCATCGGGAGCACGCAGAAGCGCAGAGCGCTCCCAGGCCCTGTGCAGGGGAGGCACTCCTGGTGCTCCTGCTTCGGAGCCATCTCCTGTCCACTGTGGGAAGGTGGCCTCCCAAGCAGCAGATCTGCCACGCTGCAGGCTTCTACCGCAGCTGCAGAGAATTCAGACTTCCCAACAAAAGCAAAGGGATGTCCACAACAAAACAGCCACTGGCCGATGTCCTCTCATATTTTAGTGAGAAATAATAAGTGTAGCCAAGGCTTTGCACAAGTCTCACCAAACCTCTGTGTTCATGCACAGGTCAGACACTATCTGACACCTCCCAAGGAGCTGATACCGAGTTGGATGTTACTAGGCTCTAAGACAGAAACTGCTTTCGGAACAGGGCAAAACTGCAAGACCAACTTTGCGCACTGCAGTGTGAATAAATATCCTTCTCTTGCCCCCCAGTCCCAAGACCCCACGGTCTGTGGGTGACAAAGCTGTTATTTCCATCTCCCAGTTACACAGCAACCAGTGCTGGTGTCTTAACCCCTCAACTCGGCCCGCTGGGTTTTGAAGTCCTCTCCAGCATCCCAGCTGTGGCATCTCAGGACCTCCATGTGCAATGCTGCATGGAGGAGCTCCTTCCAGAGGGCACAGCAGAGACAGGACAGCAACAAGGTGCCACAGCGATAAGCAGCGTGTTGCAAGGAGGAGTTTTAAATAGATGCAAGCAGCTCAGTGGGTAGGTAAACAGGATCCCCATTTCTTTCCTGTTCCATGGCTGGAAAACCCACAGGCCCTTCCTGTGGGAAGGGAAGGAGGGTGGGGAGCCCACAGCACTGGGGTTGGTTTCCAGAACTGGGTAATGGCTGTCCCCAGGAACCGCTCCTCCCCACAGCAAAGAGGCGAGACGTTTCCACTGCTGCTGGGAACTCCTGGTGCCGATCAGGGCAATCCCCAAGGAGGACAAAATGCCATGTCAGTACATTTTAATACCATGGGGCAGGAGTGCTTAACTGGATCGTCTTTACACCAGCATCCAACAGAAAGGAGCTGAGCATTTTTCAGATGGACTCTGTGTTCTTAAGTAGCACCAATGCATGAGGTGACCAAACCAAACTGACTTCAGTGGAAATTAAAATATCCCAATATCTTTAGAGATCTGTGCCAAAATGCTCAGGGATTCACAAGAAGCCCCCAGTTAGTGGTAGCTGAATGTGCTCCTATCAGAGCTAAGTCCAGGAAGGCTGAATGAGCAACGTGTTTCTGGAAGCCTTCAAACCCAAGAGAATGATACAAGGATCAAGCAAAGCCAGATGGCCAGACCTCTGTCTCGTCATCCTTGCACTGCTCTGCGCACGGCTCCTTCCACCTCTAACGGCAATGCAAGCTGTCAATCCTGCTTCACAGGAGGAAATCAGTCAACAAATACTGCCCTTCAGCTAGAAGACAAGTCTTTGAATGTAAGTGAAGCAAGAAATGTTTCCTGTTCTCTTGTTCCCCTTAGGATAACTGGACAGATCAACGCTGCAGACATTCCTGTTACTAAACACATGGGAAATCTTAGAGCACTGAGTGATACAATGCAATGATGACCCAAGTCTTGAATCCACGCTACAGATTCAGTGCTGACCAGTACTCAAATGATAGTTTTCCTTGCTCTGAAGAGTGATGGCAAATTGCCACAGATGAGAATAATTTGGGTCAGGGGGCAGAGCAGTAGCTTGTTCATAGCTATTTCACAACTGCATGATTAAAGTTATGGAAGAATAAATTTACTATGAAAGCACACAGGGAATCCTGCTTAGATGCCCTTTAAGATGAAATTTTAAACTCACCGGCCCTTCTCATAAAAGCAAAATGGACTTCCAGCATCTCTCCATGACCCACTGTCACCTACCAACCCAGATACGTTGTGTTTTTGGCACAGCATCCAGCAGCAGGTTGGAAGTTGACTGGTTACAGCCTAGACTGGAGCTTCATATCACATTCAGAACTTGCATCATTGTTTTGACAGCATCAGCTTTAGGAGGAAAGAAAACCCTGTGATCAACTGCCTGACAGCCACGAGGATGTCATGGCAGATCCACGGGGACTGTCCTCCTTCACTGGAGCTCTGGCTCTTTCGAATGCCTGCTATTTCAGGCTACCAAACCAAAATTTTAATTAAAATAGGAGTCCCATTTAAGTTCCCGCAGAGCCCTGCTCTAGCCTTGCTAATTAAAGACAAACTGACAGGATCTGAAGTGAAAAAATAAACCAGGTCTGAAAAGTTCGAGAGTCACAGAAAGAGTCTGAGCTCCTAAGTAGGTTGAAACTCGCTCTCCATGGGAGCACCGCGTGTTGTCCAGCCCCAGGTTTCTAAGTTAGGTCCTGGTCTCTCTCTGTAGAGCTGATGGACTCTCCAGAGGGTTAATCACAGCACCCCAGTTCAGATCTCACCTGCCTCCTCTGACAACATATGAGAATTGAACCCAGCGTTGGTAGACAGATGCAGAAAGTGCTATTCTCTCCACGTCCTTA
The DNA here is from genome assembly GCF_018139145.2 of Gymnogyps californianus. Classification (NCBI taxonomy): domain Eukaryota; kingdom Metazoa; phylum Chordata; class Aves; order Accipitriformes; family Cathartidae; genus Gymnogyps; species Gymnogyps californianus. The sequence goes on along the minus strand of NC_059487.1, from coordinate 4,630,218 downwards.
ACACAAGTGAAATGGCTGTCCTTCCCTGCAGGGTCATTGCTCCTTTCCAGCTCCCAGAGGCTGAGAGCTGGTATGGATTTCCAGGTGACTTCCTTGTCCCAAGCCGCTGGGCAGACCATAGATGTCCTGCAGCAATGAAACCTCGGTGCAGCAGAACTGCTCCACTCCTGTGCAAGGACTTCATGGTTTTCATTCAATAATATTCTGCTGGTAAAATTTTGCTTTTATTGAAATTGATGGTTTTGACATAGAGAATCCTTCAAATTGGATAATTTGAAAGACTTTAAATACACCGAGCCATCGTGTCTCACTGCTATCGTTTCAGCCAGAACCGTGCAAGTACCAGCACTCGATCTCCAACCTTTGCCGCTCTGAATCAGACCAGAGTGGAAATACTTTGAAGGTGCCAGAATCTCCCCCACCCACTCAAAACGTGGATGTTTCCAGACAGATATAGGTGTAACACAGGACAAAATACAAGCTGTGTGCAGATAACGCTTCGCTACTGCGGAAATCATCAGCTGCCAACCGAGTTAAAATAGGGCTGGTACAACCAACGAGAACGGTGTGAGAGTAACTTTCAGGTTAATTCCTGCTCTAGTCTCCCCTTTTTAGAGGTGAACACTATAGCAGTAGCCCTTAGGAGAAAAAAAAAAAGTGAGGGTTTTTTTTGTTTGGTGGGTGTTGGGGGTGGTAGTGTTAACTAATAGGATTTCTCTTGTCAGCCCAGGTAAAGGCACACAAAGATAAATGAGACTTTGGAAGTTTCCCATTGCAATTCAGGGCTTGGTGCTCTTACACTCAAGGCAGGGACCACTCCTCTGTGCCACTGTGAAAGCAAAGCCAGGCAGAGCAGATAACACCACCAGGAAAAAGGGAATTGAGATCTAGGTTGAAATCCTTGGCCAAACTGACAGATGCTGCAAACTGTTATAAAATGTATACGGAGCATGAGAAACACAACAGAGCAACTAAAGCCGGTTTCCTACATGAGTAATATTTACAGCCACTCTACCTCATGCTATCTAGGGAATCCAGAGGCCAAATTCAGCAATAAGCAGTTGTAAATTGCAGGGACCTCAGTGGAAACTGCATCCGCTTGCTAGTAGCTGCACATGGGCTCTTGTTCCCGAATTAAAAGGAGTGCAGGGTGCTTGATTGCATCTTGGCTCTTGATTACAAAGGCATCAGCAGACAGAATTAAACAGTTTGCTTCCTGGCCCATTTAGCATCCTTTGGGTGACGGGTTAGAGGGTAGGCAAGGCTTAGGAGACGTTTCTAACTGTTGTGCCAGAATCTGATTTTTTTTTTTTTATTTTATTTTTTGTTAAGACATTTGCAGCGGGTGATAAGATTTCCCAAAGATCTGGCCAGGCTCCAGAGGAAAAAACAAGCAGTGAAAGTGTATGTAAAAGCTGCTCTGCACTAGGTTATAAGGCACCGCCTGAACCAGCTGCCATAGCAACTGCTATTAAAGAAAGAATTAGAGCATTCTTCACGGAAGTGGGAAAACTTACTCAATAAGCATAAGGATGGGATGCAAAGCAAAATAAAGGAGGACAAATATAAACAAGTAGGAAAAATATGTAGAACTGAATGACAAGCAGGGCCACTTGCACAGGTATATGTGCTCTTGTGTTGTGGAGATGCCTATAAATACACTAAGATACCTAACTCCAACCTCATTAGCAAGCATTTTAGATACAGTTGATCCTGCCTTGGGGCAGGAGGTGGATTACATGACCTCCTGAGGCCCTCTCAACCTCTATTTTCCATGATTCTAGGAGGAAGAAATCTACACCAGCTGAGCCGAGCTGGCCCAAATCCAGAAAGGCAGGAATTTAAATCTGGGAAAAAAAAAAAAAAATAGATTTAATCCACTTTTCAAGTTCTCCTTGACCAGGAGAAGGGGCAGAAAGCGGAGCCTGCAGCCACAGCTTACAGCCAACTTCTTCCTGTCTAGAAACCATATCCAAGCACTGCTTTTTCAACTGCATCAGGGTAAAGCAGCCACGTGAGGTTTAGCCCTGCAAGAAGCCTTCACCTCCAAAAATATTCATTTCCCCACTAATATTCATTTGCAAAGAAGAGTTAGATACTTGGCTGCAGAACTGTGCTTTTGGCTGTGAGTTGTTTTGTTTGGGGGGCGGGGGGGTTTGACAAAATACACTTGAAAACAGAATGATGCTGCAAAACACCAGCTACCGGCGAGCTCTCGGGAGTGATCAGGCTAATGTCTTATGTCCTTTTGGCAGAATTGGATTAGATATCACAACACAGCACTGCAGCAAGACAGAGCCTTGGCTATCAGAGGTCACGGCCAAGGTGGGAAGACAGACAATATTTCACTCCGGGTTGCTGCTGCTTATTACGCAGAAGATACCAGAGGTCCCCAGCTGAGCTGCTATTTACGCTCTCTGGTTTCTTGTTATTGGAGTGGGACAAAACACACAGTTAATTGGAGTGTAGGAAGCAGCACACACCTGGAAGGCAGCCAGGCAGGCAAGAAACACGTTGCCTGCAAGAAACCCCATGTCACAGCCCCCCGGAGTGAGGAGCTGGCTGGGCTGTACCGTCAGCCCTTCTGCGCCATTACCCCACCGAGCAGGCAGCCGGGTGTGCTGCTTTCAGTGCTTGATCTGACCCACGTCCATGGCCGTCGCTGCACTTCCATGCCTTGGTCCCCCTCATGCAGATGGCAGGCAGTGATCCCCCCGGGGCAAATCACAAGGACAACCAAGCTGGGAAGTTACTGGCTAGAAAAAGCCACCGATATATCAGCAAGTATTATCAGGCTCAGATTGGGAAGTTCTGGCTTTGACATTTGGCAGCCTGTAGACATCAGAAAAGAAGCAGCCATCCAAGGCTGCCTCCACGTCTTTGGAAGCAGAGCAGCCAGGACAGGGAAGGGAAAGGTTAAATGCCAGCAATTTAGCACTTGGTTGTATGCACAAACATCCCTGGGCACCTGGTTGAATTAAGGTCCCACCGATAATCTGCCTTCGGCTGACAAAAGTCTTGACGTTCCCAGCGAAGGCAGCCGTTGCGTCCTGAGCTCTCCCTGCCGTGATTTGGCTGGGCAGGGTTTGCAGAGCAGATGGTGACCTTACATATCCTACCTACTACACCTTGCGTGCACAACCCTAAGAGTTTCAGCCTTTACTCCCCATTGCCCAGATTGCCTTTCAAAAGGGAATACTCCTTACTCACAGTTGAATTAAGAAGCAGCCATCGACAATACTAATAAAACAAAGAAATGCCCAGTTTGCATTTAGGGGTCCATGCAACCAAGGAGACACCAGTTCCGAGTTTCCCCTTCAAAACACATTGCAGCCAAAGTTTAGAAGCTGATTAAGTGATTTAAGCCACTTCGAGTAAGAAACAAAATCTGGGATTGGCAACAGTCATTGGCCAATCCCTGTTTGATTTAAAACACCTTGAATCCAAACAGACCATCCTTACTGGAAGGACAAGTAGTCTGAATCCAATGTTTATTCATTATCTTGTAATAGTATTACAAGATATATAAGAAATATTCTCAGTGGTATCAGAAATGGTGGAAGCTGCACACGTGTAAAAGCCAGAAACCGAGACGATGTGAAACAAACCCATTTCATCACGCAAGCCGAGACCGTGCGCTCTGCTGAAAGAAGGTGCAAGCGGAAAGATGTGCCCATGGAGGCGGGGGTGGGCAGCCAGGCCTGCAAGAGGGTGGTGGCGGGGGGGTAGGGGTGGTGTTGTTTAAATTTTGATCAAAAAAATTCCAGCCAGGATCCCTACATCACCGTTTCTTAGCAAGGACAGTCAGAGCGCATTTGTGTGCACATTTTCAGTTCTTGTTTTAGTCAGGAAAAGCAATTGCTCGCTGCGCGAGGCGCAGGAGGGAGACTGCTTGTGCTATGAGCCTTGCTGTGAATCGAGACACTCAATAGATGCAGAGTTTCTGGTCCGTAGGTATGGAAAGAGTCTGTTTCTCAACTTGCACGTCTTGAAACAGCAAGCAGCAATGCTCAGTGCATGCAACAGCCAGCGCCCCAAGAACAGGCACCCCGATCCTCCTGAAAGGGATTAAGAGGCTTGACCCACTGAAACCAAAGCTCTTCTACAACAGCTGGTGTCACATTTTATAAGATACATTCTGAAGTTAAGGAAATCTCATTTTGTTATTTAAAAAATAAAAAAAAAATATTTCTGATCAAACTTTTTTGTTTAAAGAAAGGGTTTGAAATAAAATGTTTATGTTGACTCCAGATTTGGGGAGGGAGGGGGCCTCATCCCAGGAAAACTTGAGATGGACTTTAAGCATTAATTTCCAAACAGAAAAGCTAGCATTTCAAGCTCTTATGGAAATGGAAATAATTTTCCCACTTGATTGAAATTCCAGGAAGTCGGGGGGGGGGGGGGGGGGGGGAAGATTATTGACTTGTTATGACAACAGAGAAAGTTGCATATTCAATATTGCTCGTGCTCCCAGATGCCATCTAGTTAGCTGCCATATGCAAGCCACCCCGTGTTGGCATTGCATCCAGATTGCATGAAAAAGCCAAGTTAAATGTGGCCAAATATGTGAATCTGCTTTTGGAAGACAGACCAACCACCATTAACAAAATTAACAAAATCCATCATTGCCAAGGGCTCCCACATGCAGCTTCCCAAAGAGGGCAGCTTTCATTTCCACACCTATGGAGTTTAAAACTCAAGAAACGCCTTTGTTATTGAACAGAAACTTTTCATTTCTGACTCGAGTCATTCCCCAAATACCCAGATATACACTCAGACTGCTGGTGATGAGAGATTTTTTTTCCCCCTCCCCAGAGCCCTTCAAAGGGCACGAAACCCAGGAGAAAAATCTTCTCAGACAGATAAATGCACTTGCTCAGAGACTTGGACACAGGAACCCCATGTAAAAAGCTTCAGGAGACTAATAATGTGGGTGGAAAATTAAGGCACCTCATAAAAGGTTTTTAGTAACAAGGGAACAGATCACATCAACTTGGAAAGGTTAAAGAAAGCAATTTATAGACACTAATTAGGGCCTCTTTTTAAAGTGCCTTTGCAAATGACAAGGTTGGTTTTATTCCAGAAAGGTGCAAAGGGAGCGCAGTGGGAGCTGCCTGGGGATGGCTCCTAAAAGGGTTTGCCACACTCGACGTTACTGCACATTTACAGGAGATTTAAGGGTCGGTATGAAGGGAAATGAGGGGGATGTATTTATATGAATAAGCTGTGCAATACTTATACTGTCCCTGAGGAAATCTCCACACCGGTGCGGGACCCAGCGAGCCCCAAGCTTGTGCCCGCTGCTCTGCTAACGGGAACCGTTTTGCTGGATGCCAAGTCCAAGGTCATCAAACCTGAGTTTTCATTCACTTTCTGGCTCACCAGCCGCAAGGATCCGCATGGTTAAACTTCTGCAGAAACGCTGGTTTATGCAACACTCTGGCTCTGACAGAGTTTTGCTTGCAGGATGGAGTGCCAGAAGGTGGGAGCTGAAGGACTTTGCAGCGATGCTTCCCAGGGGGGCAACCCACGGGGAGGCAGCTCTCATCCCAGAGCAGGAGAAACCAGGGCACCTCCAGTGCTGCTGGAAGGTGAATCGGTCCTTCGGAGGACCTTTATTTCTCCATTGGTTCGCTGAAGGGAACACAGCTCAGCCCCCCCAGCTAACGCGAAACACCTCCACTTTCTGTCATTCAAGTGGGAGCTCCCTCTGCAAGCGGGCTGGATGTGCAAAGGGACTTCCAGGCAGCAAATGCCACACGTCTGTACGGGCAGCCACTTTACCCACCTCTGGGATCTCTTTTTTCGATTTACAGAACACCAGCTCCTCTCCCTACGCTCTGGGGCTGCTTTTGTAGGAGCTCAGTGATGTGAAAGACCTGGACATGACAGCCCTGCAGCAGTCGGGGCTGCTTTCGGGGATGAGGTGCCACCCTGGGAATGGCAGGACCAGCCTCCTCCCCACAGTTTCAGTCCATCACCTTGCAGGACAGCCTTGAAGGGCCACAGCCTTCAGCAGCCCTCAATTTCTTTCCAATTAGTATGGTAGCTTATAAAACATTGCTTTATTGCATTATAAAGCAACTCTCCTTCGTGGCCATTAGAACAGTATACAACACTGCTGCTCCCTGTAAGCTCCGTATGGAGTGAGTGTCCTCCCCTTTGCACCATCCCCCTGCAACCAGCTCAGATTGTGCCTAGAGCTGCGTGAGGGCTTGAACATACTTCCACTTAAAACGGTGACTGTGCATGATGCCCCTCCACAGCACGCCCTTCCCAGCTCCTCCGCAGCGGAGAGCAGAGCAGGTCCAGCGCAGCAACTGGGAGTGCTCTGCTCTCACCTCGGAGCTCACCCATGAAGTGTCTGTACATATTTCAGCTTTCCAAACTGAAGGTCCCAGCCAGCACGCTGCAGCCCAGGGGGACCGCTGCCTCAGTCCGGGGTCACTGCCCATCCCCTACTTCTCCCCAAGCATGACTGTCTGCTCACATCTGCCACCAGTGTGTTTGCAGCGCGCTCCCTACCCTGGTTCTGTCAGCAAAGATCCAAAGGAGCTTTTAATAGCAGCTTGTTTGCTAAACCTGGGATATTTTGACAGGTCTGTTGCAGAAGATGCGAGGAACAAGCAGGCAGGAGCCGTCACCCCTTCGCAGCTCCTGCCCACGCCAGGGCTGACACTCCCCAAGAGCCCTTGCCTTCAGTCCTGCTTCGCCACCACGCTGAGATACAGCAATTCTGCAACACACCCAGTCACCTGTGGACTCATCAGCCGTAGACAAACCTGGATTTCTTACATGGGAAAGAAGTCCTCTTCTCCGAGGCTGTCACATTTGCAGAGCCAGAGAGGTCACAGGCTAGGTGGGAAGCCAGGGTGGCTCAGCCCAGTGGCTGTGCCATCGATGGCGGAAGGAAACGGGGATGAGGGAAGGTGCTGCAGATACCTGCAGGCACACAGGAGCTGAGCAAAATGAGCGCTGCTCTTTCAATTACACCTGGGCAAGGCGCAGGCAAAGGACAGTGAAGTCAGCACATCCAGGTCCTCAGGGACACGGGCTGCTCCCTGAAGAGCAGGGCAGGGTTTTGCACCCACCGACACCATCGTACAGGGCTCAACCCACCACCTCCATCAGGAGGTTATGCCACAGCACAAGACACCTTTTGGACAAAGAGCCAACTCGCTATCCGGCTCCGCTTTCTTTTCCCCGACTTCATTGCACAGCGCCTACTACCATCCCCTCTCCCACTTCAGGAGTGAGAATGTTAAGAATAAATACAAAAGTACGGAAAAGTAACACAGAATGGAGACGGCACACCCGCTCAGAGGTAGCTGGGAGGCGACACGTGCCAGCTGCACCCCCAGCTCTCTAACCTGCCTCACACTAAACTTCTCAACTTCTTAATCATTTATATTTCACCTCCCCCTCCACTTCCCACATGGAAACAAAAGATGATTCATACACCAAAATAATCACCCAGGACCTCCAAAAGCCCACGAATTCCCTCACTTTGGCCTAGGGCACTTGATAAGGAATTTTCCCAGTTTGGCATCTGGGTTTCACTCTGTCCCCTCCTCCCCTTTATACTGGTCCCACAGCACAGAGGGGGCAGAGCAGGGACAGAACCTGCCCACACACTATTTTTAGGACTTTAATTAATTGACCACAAAACAAATCAAATTTAAAAACCTGAGGCATCTGAAAAATCCAGCTACACAGGGGAAGCACCTGTGGCACCGGGGATACTGCCCCTGCCCTCTCCGGCGGGTGGACAGATTGATTTTCCACCGAGCAGGGAAGTGCCTTTATCACGTTTGGTGCAACCAGCATCACATCAGAAAGAGCGACCGCTGGTTAGAGCCCGCTATCTGGGCTTGCCTACGGAATGAGGTCAACACGATTATGGTAACAAAAGAGACCTGCAGCAATGGATCTTCCCTTACAGGAGGAAAAGAGTGAAGCTGTGAGCTGAAAGCTCAACTCCTGCACCCCCAACAACAAAGTATCCACGTCCACAGGCGGTGCAAGACCGTAGGCCACAGGACCTCCGGCACCAGTGCGTTAATGCCGCTGCCTGAACACACGCCAGCCCTGCCTGCTCGCTGCCATCAGGGTGCACAACTACCCTCCACCAGTGCCCTGTTTGCAGACACCTCCGCCATTTGTGCATCTCTCACAAAATAAGAAAGTATTTGTAAGGCAGACAGCAGAGGAGCTCTCCTCGTTCCAAACTGCTCGGATCCAAAGCCAGAAAGTGCAGAAAGCAAAACTACAAGGTTGGGCCTCTCGCAGACCCGTTGGCCCCATCGCACCCTCCAGCCCAAGCGCTGAGCAGAGGCACTGTCGCCGCACGACGAGGAGGATGATGAAACGCTCCTTATCCACCCCAACGCCGTGACTTGTCACTTACAGGTGGGCAGCTGGGTACAAAACCCAAAGCCATACCCTGCCAAGTATCTGCCAGCACAGGCAGAGGCGATACAAGTCATAAATCTGCCATCTCAGGCAATGCCAATAGACACGATTTCACAGTAGGGCTCTAGTTAGCTTCACTGTTGGGGCTCCCCTAGAAGACTGCAACAGCTCAGAGTGAGAAACACAGGTTCACTGGAGCAAAGAGCTGGAAGCAACTGTTAAACCTTTAAAGCAAGGAAGAAACAAATAAAAGCCTGCAGTTTCCAGGGCATTATCACAGGTCTGCTCTCCGAGAGAAAGCCTACAAACGCACGCAAAATCACAGACACACAGCAGGGCTTGGCAAACGCTTGTAACACACCGCCCAGGCAGGCATCACTGCCCACCACCAAAGTGCTCCATTTCCAAACAGGTGCAAAACACGCACACGAGGACAAGTTACAGGGCACAAAAGGCCTTCTCAGAAACAGGGACATGACTTTGGGGAGATTCCTCACAACACAAGACGAGGTCCTTGCCTTCCACCCACATACCGGCAAGTGTATACTGCTTCTTGCAAAAGATGCCAGAAACTAGAGCAACATTCGCTAGCAGAGATGCAGCTCAACCGGCCAGGTTTCCTAAGCATCTCCCTTGTCTCTGCCATGCCAAGGGATCAGGAAGATCACACTGATTTCGCTACCTGGCAGAGCGGCAACCCCAAATGCTGCTCCAGGTCTCCTCTGAGAAATGTTTTTACTTCTCCGCAGAGAAGCAAGCTCCGGCTCCTCAGAGCTTACAGGTTTTGCCCCATGCTGTGCTGAGGCTAATTGGAAGTGACTTTTAAACATATTTTTTTTCTTCCCTTCAGATTTTGAAGCAAAAGCAAAGCACCTTGAAATGGTGCAATTAAACCAATTTCTGAACAATCTGCAGTTCTCTTCTATAGGAAGCGTTAAGCAAAGCCATCCTTTTCAGTATTTTGAATAGGGAAAAAATTCATACATCCATGTAGCTCTCAATCCATCCCCCCAAGCAGGGAAGCTGAAGAGATTTACACTGACATGTAAATTCCTGCGACAGACTTCTATAAAACCACTAGAAGAGGCACACCCAGAAGGCAAAGAAGCGTTTCGCACCTTCTGTAAGTAGAAAGTGTGAAAAGCAGAGATGAAAGCCACCTCCCTTCCCCAAATCTCAGTCGTAACTCCTGCCCTAACCTGTCATTCGTGCGCCCACCCCTGATGTCAATCTAGGTAACACTGGTGTCACACAGCGCTTTGAGGACCCCATAGCTATATCAGAGATGGCAACACTCTAGAGACCAACACCACATCACGGGTAGTCCAGTCCACGGATGTCAACACAGATGCCTCTGCACACCACAGCGCTACATGGACCTCACACACAGCCAGACAAAGAAACTGCCAGATACAAGTGCCATACCTTCCTCCAAGTCGTTCCTCAGAGAAGCCTCCAGCAGAGCAACGCTGGCTTCAAAAGACACTTTCTTTCGGTTCACAGCATTTCTCTTCTTTTCATGCTTCCGCTTCTTGTGCTGCATCTCCTTCTCATACTGCGCCCATTTCTTCAGCTGCTGAGCCCTCCGCTTCTGGGCTGCCCGCAGCCGCTCCAGCGTGGGCACCTTATCCAGCAGCTGCAGCTCTGTCAGGAGGTCCACGTGGGCATCCATCGCTTCTGCCGAGAGAGGGGGGGTGAAGGATGTCCCAGCAGGAAACGATGATGTCCCACCGCAAGTCCTCGGGATTGCAGTTGCCTGCTGCTATACCAGCATCTTGAGGCTGAGCTGGGAAGGGCCCATTGCAGTGTCCGATGAGAATATGGTGGAAACCTGAAATGAGGAGGAAAGTGTGAGGGGTCAAGTCTCATCGTCCCATGCAGACAAGCAACTAAGACCAGCCTGTTGGAAAACATGACAGGCAACACCTACCATGTCAAAAGACAGCTCACTTAATTGTGCTTTAATTGCTTGGTTGTTCTCACTAGCCTTTGTGATTCCACCCTTCACCCACTCCAAACACCCAAGGCAAAACCCTCTTGATTAAGCAGTAGTTTTAGTGTGCAATTCATTCACGTCTATAGTTCAAGGTAGCCCTCTCTTACGAGCAGAAGAAAGTCTTAATGAGCAAAGATCTTCCATAGTATTTGATGTCATTCCTCAGACAACTCAGGAGAGATTCAAGTACTGAGACACATCCTTCCCTCCAGCCGGCCCCTTCCACCGTAACCATCACCCCTCATTACAGGTGTCCCCAACATCGCAGCCAGGACTGCGCTGCACTGATGCACACCGGCAGCCACCTCCCTGAAGCATTTCGGTTTGAGCAGCAAAACACAGGGCAGAGGGGACCAAGACTGCAGTGGCAGAGCCCAGGGCAGCCCCAGACACCAGACGAGGCCATCCCAGCACAAATAACCCAGAAGCTGGAGATGCATGGGGCTACCCGTCTGGCGCCCCGAGGCCAGGCAGGTTTTCCCAGAGGAGCTCTGCCCATCAGGAGCATCATCTGCGCTCTTCTACTTCATCCATCAGCCCCTTCTCACCCCAGGCCTAGCCGAGGGCCCACGGACAGGACGTGGCTCCCAGGAAGGTATTACTAACACTTAAACCACCTCAGCTACTTAAAAACATGGGGTTTTGCGTTCATTTCTCTCTACCTTTAGGTTTTTTCTTCACAACACACTAGCTCATTCTGGTTTTCCTGTATGGGCTCCACAAGCACAGCAACGAGAGCAGTTAAATCACAGCCCCAGACTCTCGGTGTGACCATGACAGCAGAGACCTCTGAGCAGCACTACCCACAGAGCGATCAACCGGGGGACCCGTGGGCAGCCGCCCAGTCATCTGCTGCACAGAAGAAGGAAACATGTCCCAGATTTAAGGAGCGGTCCAACAGGGAAAGGTGCATTTGAAATAAAGCCAATGTCACGAGCAAATTGAATGAGTCCTTTCCAAACAGACCCATGCAAAGCACATCGAATGGCAAGGTGAGTGTGCCAAATTGAGGTAAGCTGCAAATAACCACGTATGAGATGAGAGCTCTTATGGTTCAGCTAGTTTGGAGGACAAAAAAAAAGAAAAAGAGTTGATCGGGAAGGGAGACTGTGGAGAGCTTAAGTATATACAAGCACCTGAGAAAGCCCCAACAGGGCAGCTGAAGCCATTCCTTGCTCAACTCCTGCTCCAAAAGAGAGGAAGCAACAGTCTCATAAGCAATGGATGCAAAGCATCTATGGGAAAAATAGCAGCAAAAGAGAGGTAGCTAGACCCAGGTGAGAGACGTGGTGAGGATACCAAACCCTACCCCATCCAGCCAAGCCAGGAAAAGCCACCATTCATCCCTCTTCAGAGGGTGAAGCAGCCCAGTCAGGGAGGCATTACTCTGAGGAGCTGCAGGGGAATGTCTATGCCATGCAGCACATCCACCATGTCCCAGTGAATTTCGTGAGGTTGTGACATCCACTCCTTCCAAACATTGCTACAGACCTTCCACAGGGGTCTGACCTTACCTATAAATATCTTGGCAGACTGACAGCGAGGCACGCCATTTCCTCCGCGAGATAATTGGTTTGAGAACTGAAAACAAACAACTCAGCCAGAGCACACAGGCAGGTCCCAGGCCGTCACTTTATCCAGTAAACGGCAAACAGAAGGCCAAGGGCAGCTTCAGCAGCACCCGCAAACCTTATTTTGAGGGTTTCAGGACAGACCTGAACAAAAAAGCCCCTGTTCCATCCCATAAGAAGTTAAGATTGCAAAAAAATGCTTTAGTTCCACATAGGGACAAACCCAAATCCTTGCAGAGTTTTTCATAAAAGAGATACTACCTAGAAATTCAAACACTTGCCCGAGATGGAAAATATCAACTCATGACTTTAGCATGGCTCCTCCATGGCACGAGAGCCCCGCGTAGCTCTCCCTGACCCCTGCCCGCAGCCCCCACAAGCTGGGACTCACCACAGCCCTCGGAAACCCTGCCGACAAGAGCGGCCTAAATGCAGCCCACTCTCCAAAAAGCTTTTATTTTGGGGCAGACGCATTTTCCAAGCCCAGGCGCTTGGCTGGAAAGCTCTTCACCACCTCTCGTGAACTCGGCTCCGCACAGTACAGCTCCTGCCCCTTGCAGGCATTCCTGGGAAGGTATCTTTTTTGGCGATCTCTGCTCCTGTAACACAGGCTGCAGATCTGAAACCCCGTTTACAATACCTCGAAGGAGGGGAGATAAGGGCAGGAAATGCCTCTCGGCATACCGCACGCGGCACTCCCACCCTGCTCCTTTTCCAGGCCACTTCTGCCATTGTTCGCTGAAAGATGAACAAATATTTTCCAAAACACACCTGAAGTAGAAACGAGAACCTAATTCTGCAGGTTTATCAAAGCAAAGAAACCTTATTTCAGCATTTCCCTGTTTACCCCCAAAAAGCTGGAAGCTTTCTTGGTGGTATTAGGACTGCACCTTGGAAAGAGCAACAGGACATCGATTTATAAGGAGAGGAGAAGCGTGGCTTGCTCTGCTTGCCCGTGTTTCAGCTTTCCTGCACGCACCTCGTCCTCCAGCTGCTCCTCTGCTCCCACAACAGAACACAAGGGAGATTCAAGTGGCCTACGGAGGGGAATGAAATGGAGAGGGGAGATCCATGAACACCAAGAGACATCTTCTGGAAGTACCAGACACCAGCGTCTCCTCAAACCAACCAGCAAATGAACCTCTAAAGGAGCAGAGAGGTCACCCCGAGAGGTCTTCCTGAAGGGGACACAGCTCAACTTCTCCCAGGCTTAGGTACAAGTCGCCTAGCACCCTCCACAGACCCCAGGGCCTCAGAAAGACTTTGGCTCCATCACTCCGGCTGCCTGTTTTCCAATGACCTAGTTTCTTCCTTGTACCAAAAAAATGGCACATTAACTTCTCATTGCACAAATTGGTCCGTCTAACTATAGCACAGTTTCAGGCCCCAGCATTTGTTTACCTGCAAAGCGACACAGAAGCTGGCTGTGTGGGTGTCTGTGGTTTGCAAGGCATCGCATTTTGGTTTCTGTTTTATTTAAAGAAGGAGGGGGAAAAAAAAAAAAGTGCCATTCCTCGTGTTCGACTGAGCTGAGTTTCCATGAGCTCAGCAGATCTGCCTGCCGCTGTGCCGAGCACATCCTGCCAGACTCGCACAGCCCCCAGCCCTGCAGGGACAACGGCAGACTATTTCAGGGGCCAAAAGGAAGGCGAGACGCTCGCTATTGTATTGCGCTTGGGCCATCGCCGTCCTCTCAGCGCTGCGGCGGAGAAAGACCCGCTCCAACCGTGTCAAACATCAGTCCCTACAAAGGGCATGCAAGTGTTGGCAAACGCAATCATTTTTTTAAAAAAGTTTGCATTTCCTGTACATTTTGTCTCACCTTAGTACAAGATTTGTCTCACTAAGTTCAAAAGGACTTTCACGGCACTGGTTACTCATCTTGCAACACAGGAATAGATGGCGATTCTGTGAAGTGAGAGTTTACTGAGTCAGTGGTTGCAAAAAGCTGCCTACCCTGTACCACCAACCCTGCCTGGAGGGGCCCTTCGTCTCCTGTACACACACTTCTTCCCATTTCACATTTAGAGGTTGGCACTTGCATCTTACAAAGGAGAAAACGGAGTGCATTTATTTTCCTGTTCCAGCACACAGTCAGAGCTGCCCCCCTCGACCTTCCTACAAAGCATTCAACTTGCAGACACTTTGCCATAATATTGCTGAGGTTGGAGCTGGATCCATTAAAACAGCCATGTTGTTGAGTGATGCTGAAGAGCCTCCTTGTCTCCCCACCAGACGATGAAGCTGGAGCTTAGACCTGCAAATCCTCCGTCACATCTCCCCAAGGCACTACTTAAAGCACAGCATGACACCAAAGCAGAACACAAACGCTTACAAGAGTCCTTCACTTAAGTGTCATCAAACGACTTCGGTTTTATTCCACTTAAAAAAAATAAACACAAACCATGGAAGAGCAACCCTTGAATGGGACACATTGAAATGAAATAGTTTGGCAATTAGAGAATTCTTCTAAGTTGTGCATCTTTCAAGCAAAGGTAAAATTAAAAACCCAGGTATGTGAGCAGCCACTTCTGAAGTCAAGGAGATCGTTCTCATTCACTGGATTGCTTGTGGGGAGGCACCTGCAGGACGGGGCCCAGGCGATTAGGTGAAGCGTCTGCATTTGCAGCATAAAGTCAAGTCAGTGGCATGAAGAGCGACAGAAATAGCCCTCTCCTCCCCACCCCAAGCTAATCTCTCAGCTGGAATTGGAAACCAAGCACGAAAGCCTATAGCAGGGATCTGAGTGCATAAGCAGCCTGCAGAGGAGGTGGCTGCCTGATTTATTTATTTCATTAAGAGTCGACTCCTGCACCATGGCAAGGTGAGGAACTGCCAAATTTACCCCTTCTGCTTCCTACGAGGGCCAAGGCCAATCTGTGCTATTCCTGCCCCACGAAATGCTAGATGACCAGCCCATCGCAGCCCTTCTGCTGAACCCATCTTCCGGCAACGAGCACCAACGAAGAATTCACAGGCTTCTCTTTCAAGCATCACCTTCAGGTTTGTCACTGCTCGGTGACACAAAGCAGCCGAAGACGCATGGTCTGTATTACTCTTTCTGCTGTTGGCCAGGATCTCCCCAAGGTCTGGAGGAAGCAGCAGAGTAGCTCTTCATCACTTGCTCCCTGATGAGGGGAAGAGCTCACTGGCAGCCCAGCAGCCGTAACACCGTCCAGGCACAGCCAGAAAGCCACTGAGAGAAGGAGGTGACAGATTGAGGGACAGGCAGGAGCAGCAGGGAAAGAAAGGCACAGGAGTTCAACCATCCCCAAGGAGAACAAGGCGGGGGACACAGCGGGCTGACCATACACAAAGAGCCGAGGTCCATTCCCTCCCTCCCCGCAGCCCAGACCGGGGGTGAGAAGGGCAGCAGCATTCCCCTCCCACCCTCCCCAGAGGAACACGCTCCAAGTCATTTCCTAAACCGTGTCACTGCCGAGCACATAACCGCGCCGGCTCTGCCAAGGCGCTCCCCACCCCACCACCGTCATGCAAGCTGCTCCCTGCACCAATCTGCAATACCTTCGGGAAGACAGGAAACCAAACCCCTCTTCTGGCCTGCTGATGGGAACAGCGAGCCCTGTTCTGGATCAAGAGCTCTCAGGGTTCGTAGGGGTTGGTTGTTTTTTTTTTTAATTAGTATAGGGTGCATCAAGACAAGAGGGTCTTTCATGCTAAGACCACCATAGCCTAGAACCAGGGTTTCTTTCCTTATTATAACTGCTTCTCTCACCTCCTGCCTTTTGGAAAAACATTTCATTCAAGCATCGTCAACAAGGACACTGCATCAAGCCCTACTACCCAAACCGTTACAGCCTTACACACCTGTAACAGGGGACTCAGCCACCGGGTCTTCCAAATGAAGACAGACAGAGGATCAGATACCAACAGCGACCATACAGCAAACTGGGAAGGGGAGTTCAAATCACAAGAGACACGCCTGCCCCTCCGAGGAATCACAGCCCCCAAGCACTTGTTTTCGCCTGCAATGCTACAGGACAGTCACGCTTCCTACAAAGCCCAGGGGAAGAGGAGAGAACGCCTGCGGTGAAAGGCTGCAGTGGTAAGCAATTCCAAACGCAGTGTTTCCAGCCTCCTGAAGGGTTTCCTTTCTTTTCTGAAACTGAAATTTTTATTTCTCTAATATCACACCCTGCCAGACAGGTTGTACCATCTCCCTTGTCTGGATCTCCGTGCAATGACTGTGACGCAGGTGGGCACTGGCCACCACCTCCTCCGGGATGTCAGGGCTGAGAGCAAAGCTGAAGTCAGAAACCTGCTGCTGGTAACACACGCACCCTGAATGCAGCCCAAGGCAGCACATTAAGCAACAGCTTGACATACACCTAAGCCGGTACTTTCAAAATATTATGCAACAAACCCTTGTCCAGAGGTCAAGAGCATCCACTGATGAACAGATGAATACAGAACAAGGTCAGTTGCCTGACTTCAGGCAGCAAACTCACTGCAAGAGCTACACCACCACCTGAGGATTATTATTTCTAGTCCTGGGCTCCGGCCATGAGGTACTGGTGAAATCCTACTCGTCCCTCAGTGCTACTCTAACAGCTCTGGCTATTGCTTCTGGTAGCAAATATTTCTTGCACGCACCACGTGATTCTCCCTGCACCGTGCTGCGAGCCCCACAGCACTCGCACGTTAACCACACGGAGGAGTGAAAATTATGAAAATTGTTGCTGCATGATTTAATTTCACTGGTATCTTAGAAGCAAACAGCTCCTTTCCTCACTCAGGGCTTCTGCAGCATTTTAAGCAGCAGGTGCTCAGTGCTATCAAATGAATGGTTCCTCCTGAAGGAACAAAGAGGAAAGTGGCAGGAAACATCACTTTAAAAAAAAAAAAAAAAAAAAAAAAAGAAGAAAACCAAAAAAGAGATCTCAGCCAAGACCCCTTAGGGAACGCAACTCCTACAGTCTGCCCTGGAGTGCTGGTGAGGAAGAGCAGGTACAGAAGTCTTCTGGGTGAGAGATCTCATCAGAAATTGGGAGTTTCGGGAGAGATTCTTGGCTTTCCCACAGGTTTCTTGTATGCAAACTAAGTAACTTAATCTGTGCCCCAATTACCTTCTTAAAGTGAAGATACTGTTTTACTTGTCTGCAGCAAAGGAAGTTTCATTGCTGCTTGATGCAAACATAAGTTTGGTGGTGAAGGTGCATCACCGTAAGTTCTTTTTCTAGCTTAATGGAAAGCTCAAAATTTAAAGCTAAATTCTTCCCCGAAGAATTAAAAACATTTTGGTTTGGCTGCTTTATCTCTAGTTCCAGATAATCTCTCCCTCTTCAATGAGCTCCTTCCTAGCAGTGGGAATGAAATACGAGCAAGAAGAAAAAAGCGAAACAGCAAGTCAAAAAATCTCTTTGGAGCCCATGCTGGTAATAGAAAATTTTAAGTGCCTCATTCTTTTCTCCTCCCAACTGTTCCACG